>NC_071571.1:31231023-31926856 GCF_024509145.1 Vidua macroura
GAAGTAGCTCCCAGGAGTCTATTGATGTCAGAAGGAACTGAAAATAAAAAGGAACTTACTGGAAGTGCATTAATTTTAGCATATTTGTGTTAATGCTTAGCACAAACCAGAAAATTTAAGATCTGATTTATGAGAAAATTAGGTCCCCTCTTTATCATCTTGAATTTCTACTCAATTTGATTTTCTAAATACATTTCACTTTAACATTTCACTAGAATACAAAATCTGGATATTTTGGAGAAGAGTTTTGAAGAGTAAAGCAGCTGACCAGGAAGTTTTTAAAAAGGAATTTCAACTGTGAGTTCATGACCTGAAATAAATGTTGTATAATACTGTCACTATTTTAGCAAGTAGGATTATGCTACAAAAGACTGTAATCTATATATTCATTAAAGTCTATCAAGAACATGAGTGAGTGTGTGTGTGTGAGGGGGGGTGGGGGGGAGTACCCTCTCTGGATTGTCATGGTATTATTGACACATTAGGGAATGCTGTAGTTGCTTATGAGTAGAAAGAACGCAGTAGTTCTTTTTCAGATAGCACGTAATGTGCCGGCATCTCTTGATCTGTTGTGCAAAAGGGAATTGTTTATTTGACACTAACATTACGAAGGATATTTAAGGCATCTCTGAGGTCAGTTAGTCTCTAGCTATGACTTCAGTGCTCAGAAATGAAACTTAAAGCTTGTTTTAAGTCTATTTTAAACCTTTCCTAAGGAACGTGAGCTACTTATTTCATAGTGAGCAATGGTAAAAACTACAATTTTATCTCCAGACCTTCTCCAAGTAGGAGCTCCTTGTTGTGTGGGGAGATTTTTTACTGTGCTGTTTGAAAACACCTGACTGTAAACCTATGTTACTACCAACTACTGATTCACAAATACCCAGCACATTATTATTAGTCTCCTGAGGATGTCAGGTTGTGAAGAGTTGCATGCATGATTTGAAAGATGGCTCTCTAAAAGTGACAAATAGCAAAAAGTATACAGAGATTTTAGGTAAGATTGTTAAGGATGAGGGTGTCAGTGCAGCAGTTTGAGATCCATAGTAAATTCAAATGATGTCTCTATAGATGGTGTATGGGCATTTTCTTTCAAGAAGAGATATAAATATGATTTTTGGTTATTTTTTAGAAGCATTTTAAAAGAAATAACAGTTGCAACAAGTTAGCACAGAGCACATCCACATTCTCTGAACTGATGTAATAGATGAGGGTTGAATTTCTGCTCAAGAGATGAGGTTAATAATGTGTGTCAGAGATAAAAATTTTATCTATAATGTTAGCTTAGTGTTTAGAAAAAATTTAATAGTACATTTCAATGACATTTTATATCATCAAGCAATACTCTGGGGGTAAGAGTTCTCAGATCCGGGCACTACTCAAAGGATACTTTACCAGGAATTGTGTCTTGCTAGTAATTTTTACTTAAAACACAGATACCAGGCCAATAATCTGTGAAAAACTTACTATGTTTACTTACTATGTTTAAACATGCAAAAGGCAAATTAAATAGCAGACTTCCTGACAGAAAACAGCATGGAGAGAATTTTGGGTTCTATGCAACTCTTTTTAAACAGTCTCTCTATTTTCTTCAGCATCAAGTGATATTTAATGTCATCTTTCTAAGCTTCGTGACTGAAAATCCATTAACATCCTCTGTTAAAATATAAAAAGCACAGAAGCACAATTTGAGTTTGCATTTCTCCTGAAATTTGACATGTCAGCATTTCATAAAACATTATTTTATTGAGTTGTTATATTTAAGGAAATGCTATGTTCCAAATAGCACTCAGTAAAACAGAGCTGGGGAAGGGATGGCAGGATTTGTAAGAAGTCAGTAAGCCAATTCAATAACTACAAGAATCCCCCTGTTGAAAAAGTAGCCAAGGCTTTCCTTCTCTTTCTGTTTCTATCTGAGGAATCACAGGGAGTTTGCTAACACTGTAATTACAACTTCCTCAAGTGACTAACCCTTCCACCCCTCCTCATAACATGTGCATACTGCCACCTCAACAACCCAGCCAGAAACTGGGCAGACTTTAATTTTCATGGCTCCTCCCTCACTTCTAGCCTGTGTATTGATCATCCTAAGCTGTCATTGATCTGGTGGCAGCACATATCACTGTCATTTTTATTTGCCCTTGGACAGATCATGCAAATCTACTGCTTTCTTCAATGTGTGGGCTTCCAATATCCATTGATAATCTTGACATATCTCCTAAGGAAAGATCTCCCCCATCCCATAGCCATGCTCTCATATAGTACTGCAGCACACAGTTGGGAAAACACCCATCACCCAAACTCTTCATTCAAGGTATGCCTGAGAGATCCTTGTTCTTCTGAGCAGTGAGCTGGACATTCACCCTTTTCCTCCCTTTCCCCTCTTGCTGCAGAACAATGACAGTAACCTGGGCTGTAATCCAAACCCTTTGCAGGCATGAGGTGAAATATCAGGGGGAGGCAGCTGCAGGCAGACCTCAGAAAGGTGAGGAGTCAGGTAGCAAATAGCTGGGTGCTCACCTGCTGCAGAATAACAACTTCCTGTGAAAAGAGTTGAATTCTGGAGTACAGAAGGAAATAAAAATCAAACTCTGAGCCTATGAGGCATGCAGTAATTTGGATCTGGAATTATGTAGTTGGGGAAATTCATACCTCAGAGCTGGAATTCCAAGTTAATTGAAGATCGATATGTGTTACACATTATCCTGATAAAGAGCATGCAAAAAGTCTAAGATTCTGAGACAGAGATTTTCCTTGGGTTTTTCCATAATTACATTCCAGATTATACAATTCTCATGAAATATATAGCATAAAATATTGGTAAGTGATTTCAAAGGGACGTCTTTGTTATATTATTTGAATAAAATACCAAAGCAATATTCTGTGCTATTTGCAGCTCGTGAAGTGAAGATGAAAATAACACGTGCACTCTTTGGTAGTATCATTACCTTAGTGGGTATTTCTAGAGTAATGTTCTCCCTCTCAGGGATGTCACATATTGGTATTGAGGACCTGGAAGCAGGACACTTGTTCTGCAAGTGAAGCCTTCTGAGACACATTGCCTGTGTGAGATACTATAGCCATAGGTGGAACAGAAGGTCCATCATCATTTTTTGAATACTGATTAAATGAACTCCAACTTCTTAGACAGGAAGTTAATTTCATTTAAAATATCCATTATGAGAATGAAAAAAACAAATTTTATCTTTGCAAACACTGGGTGGCAGCTTTATTTCAGGTTTGTTGTTAATGGGTCAGCTCAAGACAGTACCTTGGCAGTCAGAATCACCAATACTAGAAAGTACAGTCAATTATTTTCTTTCAAACAGGGCTACAGAATCTCCTGGTCTTCTTTTTATATTCTTCATGGGGACAGCTCTGGCCCATCTGAATCATGATCCATATTACAAATTACCAAATTACAAATTAAAGAGAAATCTCAGAGCTCAGTAAAACAGCCTGTTTCACCAAGATGGACACGCATTAGACACTGAGGCACCTTGGGAGAAGTTGATGCAGGAATATTATAGATCCATAACCGGCATCTGAGTGTGGCCTAGTTGAGGAACTCAGTTTATTTCAAATGCATAAAAAAATTCTCGTATGGCACCAAAGCATCCCCTGAAGGTCTGTCATATAAACATATAGACACTGTCTCACTCCACTTGATGAATGAATATGATAAGAAAGAAGTTTGAATAGGAATAGCCACAAGTAGATGACTCCTCATGTAGGATTGGTTTTCTGTATATTCTGATATGTCTTGGTGAAAGCTATGTCTGGAGGCCTGTAACTACCACCAGATCCCCTTAATGTGCAACACATTCTGTTTTTACTATTTCCAGAATTAACCAAGAGGCCTGTATTTGTTTCAATGAATGCCTTTCTTTTCATGAAATATTTCACAAATACCATTTATTTCTATGTGTATAATTCTTTGCAGGGTTTCAAGACTATGATTTAATATCTTAGATTGTCTAAACAAAGCCCTACTTAAAATTTGCTTAGGTTTGCTGAGAAACCCAGAAACCCTGTAATTATAGGGAGAATTTGAAGAAGAAAGCAGTTTCATTAACACCAGAAACTACTGTTTATGCCCATGAACTGTGTAAAACTGCAGTTTCAGAAATCCTGCTGAAATAATCCTTCAGTGTACTCAGTAAGCCAAAATAGTAAAGAAGCAGTACTTCCACGTCACCTCAAGGACTGGACCCATTGCTTTTACACGTGATTTTGTCCAACCCCATATTAGCTGATTTACAATGCCCAAAGTCCAGCTGATGCAGCACACCCTGCTGTCATCTCCTCCAGCAAAGGAGCAGGGATGTCAGAGCTCCTGCTGGTGCCATGAGATGTCAGTGGGGGTTCAACCTGTAGATGCAGGGCTGTGCATGGCCTTCAGTTTTGTCTAACCTATGGTTTATTTGTCTAACCTATGGTTTTCCTTCTATTAGGGATATAAACTTACCTATCCAACTACAAATGTACCTTCTTTGGCACTGGCCTTTCTTCTTGCCAAGTACAGCAATTAGGGATATGCTTTGTCTGCTATGCTGTGTGGGGTTTTCATAGTGCCTTTGAAGGGTGCCAAATTGACGGTCATGAGGCTTTGGGTCCTCTCTTAACCCACAGAGCCATTTCAGCCATTTGGGTTCTGAACAAGCATTATTTGCACATATTTAACTTCAATGAGACCAGTATCCGTGCATGGCAGCTAATGTTGGGGAGAAACAATAAGCTGAATTCTCTACTGTTTGTTTATTTGTGCGTGTTTTCATATTGAAGATGAGGAAAGTGCAAATTCATTAAATTAAATTAAATTTTATAACAATCAAATGATTTAGGTAATAAAGGGGGGCAAAGAAAAAAAATGTTCCATTTTAATAGCTATAACCTGTAAGCAGTGCTTTATCTTGCCGCTGCGCTTGTAAGGACTAGTAATTGCAGCCGTCTAGACACAGGAACAGATGCAAAGTAGAGCTTTATTATATCAGACATTTGCCCTGCTACGATACAGTCTAATTGCCCAGAAAATATATTTCTACATGAATTATTTCTAATTTGATTTGAACTAGACCAACTGTTGTATTTTGCTGAACTTTATCCGGCGATAAAACGGAGCACTGCATTTCAAAACAGTTTCTTTTATCAATCTTTTTAGAGAAAAAAATTAATTAACTGAAACTTAAAATGGCATGTGGCTCTCTAGCAAATAAAATAGTTTTCTTTCTTGCTAGCTACATTTTTGTGATTTCATTCACCTGTGTGGTTCAAAAAGAAAAGCAACATTAACACTAATTTGTGATTTACGATGTTATATCTACTTGTGTTGCATAAAAATATTTTAAAATGCAAGTTTAAATTCTGATTAGTGATGATGCCATTGTGAGAGATGTAAGGACTTCAGTTTGGTTATCTGAAAATGTTGGTAATTTAAAAAAAAATGGGAGTTTTCCTCCTGATTGATTTTTTTTTTCTTTTTGAGAGTATTGGTACAAAATCCTGACTTTTTAAATAAAACCTGATAAACATTTTGTGTATTTCAAGACAGTCTAGATCATCAGTCTACTGAAAATGGATGATCAATGTGAAATAAAGGTAAATGTATGGATGTTCAGGTCCACGGTTTTAAAAATACTAGAATTTGTTGCTACGCATTTCTGTTCATTTGCAGCTGATATTCATACATTTGTCCTATTTCTTTTCACATTTTAAGAAGTATTTAGGAAATGCAGGAGAATCTCTCAACGGCTTTTGCATAAAATGATAATAGCAACTCGCTTCCTCCTTCTTCCCATCCCCCCAAAATAGAGCATACTACTGAAATTATTTAAATTGACTGAGCCTTTTAAGCAAGTAAACACATTTTAACTAGTTTTTTTTCCCAATCCTTCCATTCATGCCTACTATAGAAATTAGCCTTCACTCTTCCTTCACTTACACATGGATACACACACTTGCATGGACACAAGAAAAATTTCTTTTCTGCTGTCAGCATTCCTACCCAACAATAGTTAGATTAGTGGAAATGAGGGCCTCCGCAGAGAAAGGACATTCAGCCACAGAAGGCTCCCTGCAGGAACAGCTGGTAGGGGTTAATGGCTGCTGAACCTCACAGCCAGGGCCTATTCTCTATTGTGTGTTCAACTCCTGGGAAGGAGGGAGACTTGTGACAGCTTCTGGGGTGCATGGGATCAGAGGTACAGCAGCTAGGTCAGAGAGGTAGTGTTCGGGGGGAAAAGGCTAGCCGGGAATTGCAATAAAAATGAACTCTGCGGCGGGGACAGCCGAGCCTTGAAATCTGCAAAAATTGGGCGCAAATTGCCACGGGGAAACAGTAAAGGATTATTCAGTAACGTGGCTTCTAACCTTTTAACAACTGCAATATGAATTAAAAGAACAATTGGAGGGAGATGGGGGATGAATAATTCATATCTGAAAGTGGATGAAATCCAAGTCCGAGCTAAACATGCGCTGCTAATGTATGTTATTTACGTTTGTACTCTAACCCTTCGGAGTGCAGCTCTCCGGATGGTGGTGCAAGCACCGTGCCTGCCGTACCCAGCAGTCCAGCCAGGCGTGAGCACTCGGTGTTCAGCATGCTCAAGTTTAAATAGAGAGTGGTTAATAAGTACATGTTGCCCCTCAGTGTAGGTGTGTTTGCCACACCACCGCAGCTGGCGGGTGGAAGGAGCCCTCCTCAGAGGGCTGGCAGGGGATGTGCTGCAAGGTCAGGTCTGGTTGGGCACTGGGCTCCTCTGCTGCCTCCTGTGCCCGGCACACGCCAGGAAAAAAAAATTCCAACTGAAAAAAGTCGGGAAGAAACACCTTGATGGGCTGAAAGAACCACCTCTGGGAAAACACTAGGATGTTTCTGTCACCCCTGCCACTCCTTACTTTGGGATAGTTTGGCAGGATGCTGTGGTTTTTCAGGGACCTTAGAAGGAGCTGTATTTCCCTTCTGACAGAGGATTCCTCTTCATACAGTACCTGAAAAGTTTCAAAATTAAATTGAGTAGCATAAAATTACAAAAAAAAAAAAAAAAAAAAAAAAAAAAAAAAAAAAAAAAAAAAAAAAAAAAAAAAAAAAAAAGGTTGACCAATTGACCAATTCTGAAACATCCTCTCCTTTCACCTACTGTGGCAGCAACATTTCTAATTTATTTTTTTTTTTTCTGCTCTTTTGGTATGGGAATTGCTTTCACTCAGTAACATTAAATATTTGGAGTTGCTAGGAATGTAATTCTTGTAAGCTATAGCTTAAGTAAAAGAATAGCAAGTTTGCTAGCAATGCAGCTCTTTTGCTCTGAATCTGATTCCCTGTTCCCATGATGCTTCTAGATGAGACATGTGAGTCTTGGGAGACATCAGCACATATTTTACCCAGTGCAGTTTGAGTGAAAAAGTTTAGCTGTAATTATAATTCCTTAGTTTTGTTTGTTTAATCTCAAACTTTTAAAGCCATGTAAAACATTTTGCCTTATGGTAAGGTTTTTTTGGTTGTTTTTTTTTCTCTATATGAGTTTGAAGAAAAAAAAGAGAGAGCAAGGGAAAAACACCGTTCCATTGAAATCCTCACCTGCAGCAGAAGCATGAAAGATACTGTCAGTGAGCTCCCAGTGAGTCTTTTGTAAGCAATACAGATGCAATACACTCATTAAAGTTCTTTTGTTTGGATTGTAATGGCTCAATGGAAGCGTATGAGCCAGAGCCTGAGGGCTTTTAAGAATATTTAAGATGCACTGAAGTGTGTCATGCCTTAGTACACCTTGACACAGTATTGCAGACCCCAGAATGAGGATTGACAAGAACAGGTAAAAACAACAACAGAGACATAACAGAACAATAACAGAAATGCCTCCCTGAAGTACCAACACTGACAGCTTGATAGAATAAGCAAAAATATCACCAAAATGACTTGCAGGCAGGAATAAATGAGGCTTCCGAACATTCGTGAGAGAGTGCTCAGAACATTTATCCTGCTTTACATTGTGGGTACTGAAACACTGAGTGTAAGTGACGTCCCCAGAGGCAGGCAGCAAAGCAAAGCACCTGCCACCACAACCCTTAGTCATGCTTCCTGCTGGGCTCGGCAGGTGTCCCTCGAACACAAAACCCCTCCTCTGCATATTCTGGTATGTCCTCTGCCCAAAGGAAGGCCCTGAGTCTGCAAACAGCTCTGTGCTTGAACTGATTTCACCATGTGCCTAAGTGTCTTTTTTGATCCTGACTCCCAAAGGTCAACATCCACACTAAAGGTCTTCATTTGGACTGGTGGAAACACAGGTCTCCACTGAAATGTCCATGCTCTGGGTGCCTGAATTCTTTGAAAACAGTGAGGATGGATGATAAATCTGGAAAGAAAAATAGGAAAATAGGCTCACCTGGGTTAAGACTTTTGAATGCATGATTTCAGTTCATAGACAATTTCTCACACTAAATATAAACATCTGAAAGCAAGACTGGCTTGACATAAATACAGCTTAGAATAGCAGAGTTAGCAGGTGTGTTTCTAGTAAGTTACATTCAAATTCCTATTTTTTTTTAATAAATACAAAAGTGAGAATAAGGGAGTTTGTGGGCCTCTTGGCTGTTCATATTGTCAGAATGAAGACGAAAGGGGTATGAAATGAAGAACTCAGGAGGGATTTACTGTGATGACAGACTCTCACACTGTTTGATACATTTGGTAAACTCTGAATCTCCTCAAGGTGCAGCAACTGATTCCAGTAATTTGTTGACACATTTTTTAAAGGTACAGATAAATCAGTTTTGTGAAAAAAAAATTTAAAAAGGACATTGTTTACAAAACCATGATGCTATTTCTAAAGCTGCCAGTTCAAACATTATGTGTGATATGCTCTACAGGATGTGCTATTGAAAGGGTTAAGCTTTTCTGACTTTCAGATACAATGAAATTATGACAGGAAGAAAATTGTGCCATTTTAGCATGAAAATGCTTGTACAAATACTGTCGTTCCTTCCTTCTTACTTTCTTTATAATGCCTCAACGATAGCTAAGATGACAGACATTTGACAGGTATCTGTAAGCATACAACCCAGGCAGCTCATTAAAGTTTTTCTTTCTATGCATCAGCTTTCACAAAGGCAAAAACCATTAGCATTGACTATTTTGCAGATTAGAAGAATTAAGGGCTTCAAACGTTGGCTTATACCAAGCAATGTCATTTGTGAAGTGATGTTTGCTTTATTATTTCCCTTTCTCTCCCTCTGAAACCAGACTGACATGACTTTAGCTCAACGTAGGGCGTAATGTGCAAACCAAAGGACTGGCTCACCGATGAAAAGAAACACATTCCCTTTTATACATGACTGGAATGGCAAAAAGGGGAGACTTTACATGTACTATTTAGGCTCATTAGAGTACTGATTATGATAGTTCTCCGGTGTAATCTTTAATCGACTTTGACACTAGATTTGCCCCGTTACAAATCCTGTCATGCAAATTAAGTCATTTGTGTTGTTTGATATGGAAAGATCTGCTATGAAATGAAAGATTAGTTCACAGATGAGGCACCAGAGACTGCTGCCCTTGTGCACCATGCAACTGATTACAAGGATGAGAGCATCCATTTTTATACTGCTGTTAACATTTAGGAAAGAAGATTAAATTATCGTAGTTTATTTCCTCCTTCCTGCATGCAGTTATTTTAAATAAGATTTCATAATCCTTATTTTAATTGTATGCAAAACTGGCAAAGCTGGTTAAATGCAATACCACCATCTTAAAAAGGGGAACATATTTTTTGAGGCAATGTGGATAATCATTGGGCATTTTTTAGATGTCCTTGAATGAGGTATTGGATTTTGTTCCTTTTTTATTAGTTATCATATGGCAGAGATTTTACCATCATGTAGAAACCAGCAATGAAAAATTACTGTAAATTTTCATGTGCTAAAAACCTACCATTTTGGCTCACAATATATAGGATGCATTTTAATATAGCTGTTTTTATTTTCTATGGATTATTCATATCTTTCATTAATAATACAGGCTTTATAGGAAAGGTCCACTTAAAGAATAAGGGTTTTTCTACTTAGAAACATAGCTTAAGAAGAAAACATTGCACCTAGGTCCACTAAATATACATTTAAGTAAAATTTGCATTGCTGATGAATGAGCCAGAGCTAATTTTAAGGTTTTAGAGTCTCTCATGCCCAAGCCACAGTGATGGATGGCACAGCACATTTCCTATACCTGGCCTTGATTCAGGTGGGCAATACCTTACTGGTGACAAAGTCTTTATAAGGATCATTCTGTACTGATTTATTTATAAGGTTCTGTACTCTTGAACCAGAGTCTGATCTGCTTGAGGAATTTGAGGTGCTTAGTTACTTTTAACACTTGCCTCTTAAAAAAAAATTAAAAATATTAATGTTTTAAGCAGATCACCTAATTTCCCTGAGAGGGTGGGAACCATGGGTACCTAAATAATTTCCGACTGATATAGCCAGAATCGAAACAAACCAAAATAGATGGCAAAATATTCATCATTTTCTGTTTTCATTAAGCATTGTCAGCAAAGAAACAGCTGTGCAATATTTTTGTATGCTGCTCTAGCTGTATGGGATGGGCGCACAGAACGTGCCTAACGCCATGGCTGGGGATGGAACTTAAGAGATTAGTAAGTATCAGTGCTACATATGCTTTAAGGAAATGGATTATTAGGAACCTCCAATTAAATGTACTCTCATCTTGTCCTAACCATTCTTTCTACCTTTCATTTATAATCTATTTATTTTGTCCTTTTTAAAACTATATGTTAAAAGAAATTACCACTACATTTGATCAACGTGTTTTGGCATAGTACATGAATATTTCATATAATCTGAGTGTCCCCTTATTGTTTGGATGAGCATGAAAGCTGCAGTTACCTGAAATGAAAGATAGCTTGGAATGATTCTTGGAAAGTTTATTTCACTTTTGGGCAACTTAAAGAAATTTTAGCCTCTATTTTCCACTTGATTTGGTCTGCTGTGGCTCTCACAGTCTAGGGGTTCATTTGTCCTACAAATAATTTCAGGCTTAGACTTTTAACACTATATGAGAGACTCTGGGTTCATCTCATAAAGAATCTCAGCTTGAGTCATCAGCAGACATCACATCCATTCAAATATTTCTTGAAAATTTCATCTATATTATCTTTCATCTTTTCAGACTGTTATATTTCTGTTTAGGTATCAAGTACATGCATTTATACATTTGTGTTTTGTGGTTGCACATGCACTTTCTCTTTTCAACACCTTAGTTTTGCCTGCTGTCTGTCCCATAACTTATCACACACAGGGCAGAGGATTCCAAATATGGCCCTTGCTTACTGCTTGATTTGAACATCTGTCTAATCCTGTGGTGCCATTTGTCTCTGCTCCTCATCAAACCTTTACCTAAGCCATCAGAATACTGACTTCCTTTCGATCCCGGTATGGACAGCAGTGAGCCCAAACAGGAATGTCTAACCTAGGTTGCTATGAGTTTGCAAGTATTGTTCACATTCAAATCACTAGAGCTGAGCCTGACCCAACGGTTTCTTTTAAGGGGCAGATCCTAAACAAAACCATTCTGCTTTTCAGGTCCAGTCTGAATGAAGCCACTTTTCACCAGCTCAGCTCCCAGATGGTCAAAGATTATCACAGATGATAACCCACTTCACTAAAACAAATATATTCTGATTCCCTTTGTTGATTTTCCAGGAGTAAGGCCTGGAATGCTTCATTTTTTTTCACTTACACAAAATGTAGCTCTAAATAAAAGATGTCACCTCTGCCCTAATTATTTATTATCTATTATACTTAGGTGTAAAATTCTTGTCTTAAATCAAGTGGTTTCAGTAACTCATAGAACAGCCACCTCTTGAATTGCCTCCCACAAAAGCCACATAAGTGTCTTTTGAAGTGAATGATGGCTATGGAGGCATGAAGCCCTGCAGTGCTAAATGTGAAGAGAAGTTGGAAGGTGGCTCCAGCTGGGAATAAGCCTGCCTCCTGCCACAGGGAGCAGAATTTCTCATGTTGACCAGAGAAGCACTGAAATATCATTGTGCCTGTGGTTTCTGAAGTCCTCATGGGCCATAATTTTCCACAGCATTTCCGTACACTCTGTTTAACTATTTTTTTTATTTTTGCACCACTTCTGCTCCCTGAGATATAGGTATAAATGCAACAGAGTTCTCTTTGCTGTACTTTGGGCATGTAGCTGTGGTAATGGGAGTTACACAGATGTTTCAATAGGTAAATATATTCTTGTGTTTTTTCATTCAAGGAGGCATTGTCAATTCAGTTGCACACTTCCACTTTGATAGCCTGTAAATATAATAATCTTTAGCAAAAATAAGTGAGATGTTTTAAAATACTTCATATTTGGGAATCTAACATTTTTGTATTTTATTTTGATCTTAGACCTGCTACTTGTAAGGACCCTCTTTGGGGTGGAACATAATTTCCTGAACTTTTAAGTTAAAACTTCCATGCTGTTTAGACTATAATTTATATTTGTGTACACAAAGCTAGAGTTCTTAATTTTTTATTATATATTCTTTACATCATAAATTAATGAAGGACCTTTAATTAAATAAAACATAATCAGATAGATACAGAATATTTTTTGTGTTTCCTGTCTGTTCCCACTAATTTGCTGTAGGGTTGACAAGTCAGTGAAAAGGCAATTTTTCCCTTTCAGTTTTTTTTAATTCTTACTGAGCTGAATATTTATAGAGTTGGTATTTTACTCCTGAGTACTTTATGTGAAAGTTTACTTCAAACTTTGGTCAGAGGCTAACTATGTTTAATCTAAACGTATCAGTTTCTGAGTTACAGGCAGAAGTTTGGCATTGTACTGGTTAATATACCAAACATTTTTTAAGTGTTCTCGGTGGGAATGTTACTGGGTTTATGTGAAAAACTCCCTATTTATGAAAATGTAGAGAAGAAAGGGAAAAGGGAAGCAGATGGAGGGATTGGTAAATCAAGACCTAAGGCTTCAAAGTGTTTACATTATTCCCTGCAGATAATAGTTGAATAGCAAAATCATAGGTCTCCATGTTGGTTTATTTTTTTCTGGGAGCTGAACTATTGTCTACTTATTCACAGCAGACAGTGGTTGTGATTTGAAACACATAGATCATTCCCATTAATTGCTGAGTGTTAAACAGCCTAACCTTTACTAAGTACTCTCATGGTTTCTTTATAAGGCTGTGTGATGGAAAAAATAGTCACATATTCCTGCTGATTTTGCCACAATATAAAAATTCTTTCCTAATGCCAAGTGTATTATACCAGTTATATTCACAGCTCCTTAAAAACACAGATTCCTAATTGCATTGCAGAGACAGAAGGTAAAAAAAAAACTTAGAAGACAAGTAGACAACCATGTGCTCCCCTTGTTCTGCTCTTTATACTAGCATTCTGCTTTTTCTGACATAACAAGAAAACCCTTACAATTTACAGACCAGTTGCAGAACAAGCGTGCATTCATGGCCTTTTATTCTGCACAAGCACAAATTAGAAACTGGCCATAAAACCAGAGACAGAGCACAGAACAGAATTTGCACTGTAACTGTGATTGTGACTGAAATCCAAGCATTTCAGTTTGTGTTGCTTGAGATGATGATAAGTAGAGGAAAAGGTGAAATAGCATTAGATCCAGAAGAGCCCATCAGTTGAGCATCATTTAAGAAATAAGTTTTAAGAAATCTGTCAGGTTTCAAGAGAGATCATACTACTTGAAGCTTTTATTTGATGGGGAAGAGAACATGGAGGTCTGCTCCTGTTACTCTGAAGTGAGAATATAAGGTGCTTGAGTGCAAATAGGGGAAAATTTTAATTACACTGTTAAGGTAAAAGGGAACTGGATACATTGCAGCACAGGTTTATCATATGTACATTGTACTAGAATAACCTGTCAACTTTACAGGCTACCACCCTTCCAGCAAAGGGGAATGTTTGCATATTTCATGATCTGGTTAAGAGGAAGATGGCAGGGAGTAGTGCTAGAAGGGAAGTTACATGTTGGGAGGATATTAACAGTGAATTCCTCCAGGTCAGTTCATACTCTTAGGGTGGGGATCGTGGGACAGAATTTTTTTTTTACATTCTCTTTTGGAGCACTGACACAGAATAAAGAGTGCTGATGGAACTGGTTAGGACACATGGTAGGATACAAAGGTGGATAATGCAGAAACCATATGGAAAGCTGGACTGCATAAATGGGCCAAATTCAATGGTGCAGTGTGCATTTGTAGCCTTTTAAAGAAAGATGTTGGCATGCAGGTGGCAATGACTGTTTAAGAGGAGGACGTGTTTTTTTCAGGAAAGCCAATAGTCACCAAGTATAATGCATATTGATGAATATAGACAAATATTGTTATCATTAAATGAGTTGCAGCTGAGATGTCATTTGATGCACTGGGTATGGCAGCTTGTACTGAATGGGTCAAGCCATAAACTTGTATATGAGCTCTTACTTACACCAACACAGCAAAACACCTTTTGAGAATTATACAGACTTTTACCTGCCCACACAAAGGGTTAGTGGTGTCCTGGACATGTATACTCACACATCCAAATGCACATAAACAAGAAAAAGACACTTTACAGTCACAAAGGCTTATCTCAAAACTAAAGGAATTAAACATCTAAACAATTTTGATGCCTTTGAAAATAATTTTGTCCTTTAGAGCCTGAATAAATTAAAAAAAAAAAAAAGTTCTGTAATTCCTAGGATGCCATTAATAAATTTGTAACACTCACAGAAGGAAAAAAAAAATTACTAAAAGACCTAACCTACTCCACTACCTGGGAAATCCATTTAAACCAAACTGTTTCTAAATAGACTCAATTGATAGAGGTTCCAGCATTTTTCTCAGAGAATTGCTGCATAATTTAATACATCTAACTAATGTACTCTGATTTCTATCTTGGGGTTTAAAAAACTCTTCTATGCTAGCAGTCTTAATTTTCATATCCATCCAGCCAGTGAAATATTTGAATATTTTAGTGTTGCAAGGTTTCTTCTGACCAGACCTGTATTTACACATACTATAAAAGCACCTTAAGACACTTCAATAAACTAAATACAAAGTGTCACTTTACACAACTCATACATGCAAATAAAGAGAAGTGATTTATAGGAGAGTTTCTTCATCGCATGACTTGGCTAATTAAAGTACATTTTCTTATTACATTTTATGGACTCCATTACTATAATGCACAAAGCATCAAGCAGTGAGAGCAAATGAGTCTGGGGAGAAGTATATGACACATTTGAATCCCTTGTATAAGTACTGTGGCTAATAGAAGATAACATATTGTTCTCAAACAGGTCTAAGAGAGAGATTCAATACTTGAAATATGTTGATGGGTACCTAATGCCTTTGTATTGCAAGGATTGCTTTGTGAAAGCATGTACACTTGTTGCTTGCATCTTTATGAAAGCATGTCCAAACCTATTTTATGCCAATAGAAAAATTTCACAGCAATAATACAGCGCATGTTTGCACTTATCAAATGTTAACCAAATTATGTAATGGTTGGAAATCCTGACTTTTAAACTCTACCATATATGTTATAACAGATAGATTTCTTTTTTTAAAAATATTACATGTTAAAAACACGGTCTTTTAATGAAGTATGAATTTTATTATTATTTCCTTAACATAACGAGGAAAAAATTAATTCTTCTAAAACTAGGATTTTCAGAAGAATCCTTATTACTTTTTACAGGCTTCAAAACTGTCACCTGACACTAAGGGGACAAAGACATCCCTGTAAATTTCAACATACTATATTAAAATAAATGTATCTTTAATAGGTTTCAAGTATTTCATTCCTATAATGATAATGAAATAAAAGATTTGATTCTTTATTTAAGTCATTGGTGGTCTGAAATTTGTAACATCTATCGACTTTTTTCAACTCTGTACTGTATGGGGTCTTCCTCAAGGTTTCTAAAAACAATTGTTTAATATTTAGAGTTTTTTCAGTAACTCAGAAATATTTAGCACTACTGATCTGTAAATCAGTGATCTCACAGAATCTTGGAATGATTTGTAGGACAAATGAACCCCTAGACTGTGAGAGCCACAGCAGACCAAATCAAGGTTATTATGCTACATGCTGTTTAATTGTCATACAACAAGGAGCTCAATTCCAACTAATATCAAGGTCTGTTTTCTCCTTTCTAGGCCATTCGTTAGATGATCTTGTCTTTTGCATATGAAATATTTTCTTTGAGTATATAGTGACTTATAAATATGTAATTCCAATGCTGAAATATCAGAACTTTTGAGTGATTAGTGGTGTGCCCATGAAACTTTAATCAGCACTCCATTTAATTACACCAGCTTGTTAAAAAATGCTTTTTGCCATTCTGAAAAATTTCTGATGCCCAGTATATGGAATATGAATTATTTCAGTTGTGATGTCAAGAAAGCAATTTATTACCAAGTAGAAATTTCTTACTTGTATTTTACTTAAGTTGTTGAAGACATTTTCAGTGATTACTTTTTCAGTTATAATTAGGCATAGAAATTGAAATATTTTTAGTATCACTCCTTAACTATGAATATGTTCACTTACAGATAATGTTATGCTTTTCTCATATTTGGTGAACAAATAGCTGTGGGTAGACATAAATATTGATACACCTAAACACTTTTTAACAGCAAACAGAAACATTCTCTTTTAAAACTGTTGAATCACTTTTGCCATTGCTTTCTACTCTATTTCTGGTATTGAAAGTAAAAACACTGTGAAACAGTGGTAGATGACAAAATCAAACTCCCTTATACCACATGGAGCAGGAGACAGAACAGTGCTGGAGGGCAAGACAACATTCACACCCTGACAAACATGACAAAACCTCATGTCTGGCTTACCAGCCTGAAACCAGTTCACCTTGAGTAAGGATGAGACAGAACTTTCTTGCTGTCAGTTTGTGTTGTCTTTTTGGCGTCTCTTTCCTCACTGGAGAATTCAAGGGTTTTTTCTCATGATGCTTGCTTAGGAGACAATAGCGCTCTTTTCAATTCCAATGCTATTTTTGCATCAGGATTTTTAGAACTGCTGAACTTATAGTTACTTTTATCATTGTAGACAATCGATGAAAATATGTATTTTATGAAAAAGCGTAAATAATTTTCTGTAGAATTATGATTTTAGCACATTATAAGCAATACAGAAAAAAATTTTTGCAAGTAACATATTTGCACTATACATTATATATATACACCATGAAAGAGGACTTGAGAGGAGGGTGTAATGTGGTAAATACCAAATTCACAGAGCAGATGAGGGTGTGCATCATTAGGAGAAAAGATTAATTAAAGTTTGCACAGGGAATGCATCTTTACAAGTCACTCCTTTCCTGCAATACAGTGTTTTGAGAACTGCTGTTAAGTCTCCAAGGAAACCAATGCTATTTGTGACTCTGTTTAGTGGTAGAAAACTAATTTTTACCTTCTCTTCTAAGACTGACAAGTCATGACAGCTCTTAGAAGTCTGCAAATCGATTATTAGTCAAGCCTTGCTGTATTTTTAGTTACCTTTTTTGTGTACTTAGACTGAATCACTGAACTACACTACAGATCAGAGGTGAAAAAGTCAGTGATGATCTGAAAAAATTATACAAATCCTAATTTCACAGCAAAGCTTATAGCATAATGGTATTATATTAAAAAATTGTACCTCCTGTTTAAGTAATTTACTGGTATCCTGCACAAATATAATTTTTTTCACAGATTTTCTTGCAAGGCTGCATATAGAGCTGTATACAAATACACACCTCAAGGATGGACTGAGGACCTATCAGATTGCTATCAGTCAGAATCTTAAGCTCACTGCCAACCTTAAATAAACAAAAATCTTTTTTCTCAAATCAGATGCTGACAGCAAGAGCCAGACCTTTAGCAAGATATTTATATATGCCACATAATGGATTGCCATGTCTTCTTTCTTTCCTCATGTTTTTCTGACAGCAAAAGGAAGATGTTGACATCCCTGAGTTTTGAAAGGCAGAGTTTGTTTTCCCACATGACAGCAGATGTGAGGTCAGAGCACGAAATGTCCGTACCAGATGACACCAAAGCTAACCCACCTTGCCTCATCTTGACTTCAGCATGAGCTGAGAGCTGCTGTCCACGGAGCTGTACAAGGCAATCCCACAATGAGACCTCCACAGAATATCCCCTCAGAATCTGGTGAGAGGGACTGTCTATCACAAGTGGTGTCCTCGTGTTCCATGGCACAGAATGGGCTTTTGCTCCATTAATTTGTTAGGTGATTTTTCAGAAAAGGGAAGATCTTTACCAATTTCAGGATGTAATTCAGAGATTGAAAAGAAGAATTCCCATGTAGTTCAGGAGAGGCAGGGATGTGTAAGAGCAGCGACTTAAGAATTAGCATCTGGGTTTAACAGGAGACACTTGTGAGCATGATGAAGAAGTGGTGACAGAGGATGCTAGGGATTCTGATTTGGTCAGTTCTGCACAGTTGTCATAAACTGCATAGAACTGGAAGACAGATGTGGAGAAGCTGCAGGGCGATTAAGAAAAGAGGTAACATTAAAAGGGATGGAGATACAGGAAGCTATTAAGATACTCAGGGTAAACTCCCTTCTAACGCCTTTCTGTATAACCTGAGCACAGAAAAAAAAATTTTCTTTTCTTTTCTTTTCTTTTCTTTTCTTTTCTTTTCTTTTCTTTTCTTTTCTTTTCTTTTCTTTTCTTTTCTTTTCTTTTCTTTTCTTTTCTTTTCTTTTCTTTTCTTTTCTTTTCTTTTCTTTTCTTTTCTTTTCTTTTCTTTTCTTTTTTTTCTTTTCTTCTTTTCTTTTTTTTATTTTTTCTTATATCTTCTTTCCTTTCTTCCTTTCTTTCTTTTCAACTTTTGGGTTATATATTTGAGACAGTGGTAATTAATCTTTCTCAATCCTGGCAAGTACATAAAGTGATATTCCTTGTGACTTATTTTTACATTTTTCTTATGTAAGTGGGCAATCTAAAGTATATGTTCAAGCTGGTCAGATATTCATAATAATATCCTATAAAAACCTTTCAAATACAACAATAAAAATTCATTGTTACTTATCCAATTTTCTGTTTTCATCAATGAAAATTATTTTAAATTTTTTTGCAAATGTGCTCATGTTGCATTCGAAAAATCTTTAAAATCCAAATATATTTCAGTATACTCGAGTTTCTAAGACTTGCAGCTTTGTGGCATGTATGTATGTTAACAGTAACTCAGTGGAGTCCTGGTGATAAAATACTTGGAAAAAAAAAAAAATAGGATAAGACCTACTTAAATCTCCAGGGCATCAAAGAATAATGAGAGAGCTGTGGTCTACTCAGGGTTTGGCTCACCTGTCTTCTGGATTGCTCTCCCTCACTGTTTACACCACTCCCTCAGGGTACTTTTTAAACAGTTTTTTAATCATTGAGTCCAGAAGACAAATGTTGTTAATTGATTTGAAAGCTGATGACAGAAATCTGGACCTGGCATGACCTCGTCCCCCAGGTTTTGAAATAATCAAATGCCAAGTGAGTTTGAGAGTCAGGTGTTGTGAAAGGGCCTGTGCCAGAGGGAAGTGACCCCATGAGTCTGTTTGAATGTTCAGACCACAGGCCCCTGAGAACAGGCACCTTTTCTTTGGCAACAAACTGCCTCATCTTGAGCTCCTAGAAAAAGAAGCCCTTGGCTGAGCTCCCAAGGATGTCTGAGTCTCCCAAAGCATTGTGTTCCAAGTGGGAGAGGATGCCCTGGCCTAGCAGTATATAGGACACAAATGATCCTCAGAAGCTGTGCTGAATGATATGTATGGAAGATTTGTATACACAACTACATAAAGACATGAATGAAATGGCATCCAAAGTCTCAATAAAACCACTGGCAAATGTTAGATTTTTTTTCCCCACACCATACCTAGAAATCTAGGTGTTGGCTCTGAGATATTTACTCAGTATTTTAGTTCCTGTTTGTGCTGACTATCATAGAGTTATCCCAGCCATAAATTCAGCCTGTTGACTTTAGTGTAAATGCTTTTGTGAATATAGTCAGTAGCACTAGATGTTCTTAATGACACTGCTATCCACAGAGGTATTTCTACCACAAAAGATGTCAGAAAGCCTGATTAAGACAACAAGTTCTGCCTCTCTGTTTCCTCTCTGTCTGAGTGTGTTCCTCAATGCCAATGCAATGCAGTGTAGGCTGCAGTGTCAGAAATAATGCAGCAATCCAAGTGTTCTGATCTTCTGTGGTTGTTGATGAAAAATCTGTGTTAGTGCCTTAACCTTGTGACAATGTAGGAGTTGCAATTGAGCAGCTTTTCCGTCTTTTTTTTATTCTTATTTATTTCTGTTTAAAATATTTTTCTAGTATTTACTTCCACAAAATATTTTGGTCGCTTAAATAAAGTAGCAATGAGCAGGAAAAAAGGTGAAGGTAACCTTTCTAATCATTCTGGGAAGAATGAAGCCTTGCTTTTTGTTAGTCATTACTGGCCTTGAATCTGATACAACTTTCTCAGACTTGTTAGGTGATGAGGAATCTTCCAGTTTGCAAGCTGTTGGAAAGCCATTTCTGGATTCTGAATGCCTTAACATGAGTTACCCTCTGAGAGCACAAGTTTGTCCTAACAGGCCAAAGAATGCAGTGTCAAGAAGTTAAAAAATAAAATCAGGTTGATGTAATGTATCCATTAAGGTACAGACACATTGGTCATTATAAAAGTTTTGCTTTCTAAATTTTAAGCTCTGTAGGAGAAAGAAAATCAAAGAAAAGTTCATTTCTTTCTCTGTTTATATCTACTTTAAATACTTTTCTGTAGTAATGGCTTTTTTTCAAAATCATTTTTAAAAGTTCCAAATTAATATCTTGAATTCCTTCTCAAAATTATATTCTTTGTGTTTATAACTCCCTTCTAAGTCTAAGATTTCTCACCCTTCTGATTCACCCTGACCTGATGTGAATCATTGCATGCTAACACCTGTAAAGTTGTTTTGGAGCACAGAGCTTGTCTTGCTATGTAACATTGATGCTGATCTTGCTGCATGTGTTTTCAAACATTGCTGCTTTGCAGATCCATAGGTACAGTTCCAGTGTGGTTGAGGAAGAATATTATTTAGAAATATTGCTTCTGCAGCCAGGTAGATCTTTTCTGTCCTGTGAATACCTTGCTTTGGAAGCTACAAGCTCCACTGCTTATCCATTTATCAGGCCCTTAACCCCTGCTAGGGGACAGATATCTAGCTGCTTTCACATCCTTCTCATTGCAAACTCCAGACTTCCAGTGTGCTGCTTGTAAAACATCCTTGTTTTCACTTGCCTGACATCCCCTTAGGTATACTAATTCCCCTCCTTCCTCCCACGTCTCAACAATCATCAACTACTGAGGTATCCAGCATACCTTTTTGTGACTATTTTCTTCCTACATTTCATTCAGATATAGCCAGAAAGATCACAAGCAGAAAGCTTGTAAAGTGATTAAACTCATTTTCTTCATTTGCTGTGGCGCCAGCTTTCTAGGTCCTTTATAGAAACTAGCTCAGTCATGTGGCAGGTTGAGCCTGAGATTCCTGGTGTAGATCATTATGCTCCCATAAATTATCTCATATGTACCTGAGCCAAGGTTTAAACCAGACATTCAGAGGAAAGGATTTTTTCCTTTTTGCTCTTTACTTATCTTTGTTGTCCTGCACCACTTTTCTCTTGCCTGTAGAATGGAGAACAAATTCATTTTTCAAACAGTTGATTCTGTTTAATTCCACTGTCTTTGAAAGGTACTCCTCTTCTTTTCAGCCAAAATTATCTTAAATAAAATTTGTGTAGTAGCCTAATCTCATAAAGAGAAGGAAAGATATTTCAATTATTAATTAAATTTTAATTATTAATTTAATGAATGCTTTAAAATTTCATTTAATTATTAATTAAATTAATCACAGTGTATTTTAATAAAAAAATTACAATGGCCATACAAGGTAGTATTTACTTCTGATGAGCCTATGCCTGTGTGGGTGTACAATTTACTAGTAACTGTCAATGGAACTGATCACTGAAACAGAAAAATTCCTTGGATAAATTTTCTATTGATATATTTAATTCTCAAGTTTTTAACTGCATTCTTTGATACATTTATCATGTTATCTGGCTGAAAAGCTTAATGAAATTTCCGCTACAAGGATTAATAATAATATATGGTTATGTTACACAGTGTGTTAAAAACATACACAGTAGTCGGTATGCATCAAGCTATTTTTGGATTTTCTAAAAAAGAAACCAATAAAAACTCCACAACTTTTCAGACTAAAACAAAACCGAAAAGATGAAAAAAAAAAAAAAAAGCCATTTTGAACACTAGGCCATTTTCACATATTTCAGTTTTCAATTTTCCAAAACCAAATTGCCCAACTTTCAGGGAAAACAGACATTTCCCAGGAATCTTTGAGCTCGGTTCACAGTTTTGCTTCAACCTAACTTTTGGGTCATTTTGGTTTCTAAGCATTTTCAATCCATATTTTTTAAGAGAATGTTGAAAAAGCTTTTCTACATAAATAAGAACAAATGGCCAAAGGAGAACAAAGTGACTACAGTGATTCTAATGCTCTTGCAAGGTCACCAGCATTACCATGAGCAGGTTCAAAACTCTCTCTACCATCCATGAGTAAATAGATCCCTATTATCCATGGAGATTAAAAATACATCAAGGTGAGCTCATCTCTCTGGGGAGGGTGAAGTGGACATGGCCTTATACCTTCTGTATGGATATGGGATCTGCTAATGATCCTGGAAACATATAGATATTTTGGGCCCGTGTTGCTGCAGAGAAGTGAATTGGGTAAGCTGGGAGACACTGGTGAAGGATGTGCTGTTCTTACTGGCATGGGAGAGGGCAGAATACCTGATCTGAGAAACAGATTTGAACCCAGAAATAATCTGGGCTCCATTTGTAAAAACAATAAATTGAGCTCAATAGTTTCATAAACTGCTAGTGCAGTAGCATGACAGCAAAGCATTGATGGCCTCTAATGCTTTGTCAGAAGATTTTCCTCTCAGAATTGTCGGAGTTGTTGCCTGTAGAGAAATAAGTGCCCTTTAGGACATGGTTCAAGTACAGGAGTAGTTTAGTCTGTCTTGCATCTGAGAGGACAGAGGAATTTATCAAGAAAATCACAAAGGTTTTTATGGCTGACTGAAAAAATCCTAGAATAGAAGGTGGAAAGTTGATGTTTTGACTCATGCAAAAAAGAAGGGAGATGTTTCTGCTGTATTTTAGAGCTCTGAGGTGAGTTTTCTTTCATATAAACCAACATTAGCCATGTATTCCTGAAAACAACATGCCTCACTGTCATTTTAGCCTGGGATTATCCATGTGTCCGGGAGACAGGCAGACACCTGGGAGACAATTTCAGTGAGCAGAACATTCTCTAGTTGCAGGAGGTATTTATTACGCCAAATCATTGTTTCTCACTTCATTTCACATAATCATAACTTCTGTGGCATTTCTTTCTTTGACCTTCAGTATAGATCAGAGGACACAGCTGAAATCAAACACACTGTTTATGTGGGCCTGGCCCCCTCCAATTAAAGGATTTTTTTGGTTGCATATTTCCCCACTCTTTTTTCTTTCAGTATTTTGGTATTACCATTCCTTAAGTTTCAGTGACCAATTTAACACTGCAGTTTTCCTGCTTAGAATGCATTCCTCTTTCACAGATGTTAACAGAAAATCCTCTATGAGTGTGGAAAAGACTGCAGTAACAGTCTCTCTTTTGCACAGGTGCATGACAGATATTTTATTTCCCTTAGGCAGGAAATAAAAAAAGGAGTCAAGTATTGCAATGCTCAAATTTAAAAAAAAAACATCAGAAAAGTCTGTCAAATTTGGCTGCATCCATCTTCTAAAAACAGCAAAAAGGGTTTTGTCTCTACAGAAATAAAAGCTAAGAGAAGTATGTTTCATTGGGATTTTTTTTCCTATCATTCACTCTTTTCTTACCATTTTTGGCCTTGTCTCTTACAATCATCATTATTCTTATTTTTATGATGTCATTTCTTCTTTCCCAAATCCCAAATAATCAGCTCTGACTGCAAAGAGTTGATTTGCCTGTTTTCATATCCTAGGTAAGGGCTTGCTCGCTTTGTCTGGGAAAGATGCTTGCGATATTTTATAGCTTGTATAATATTCAATAATTAAAGTGAGTCTTTAGGTTTAAACCAAATACCACAGCACACATGCTCTAGACAGAAGCTATGCTTCATTCCTGATGTGGAGTAAAATTAAGCCATATCCTGACCTTGAGGCTGTAGTTTGTAAAGAGCTTTAAATGCTGGGCTTGTGCCCATTTAACCCCACTGTCACAGTTGTAGGGTCACAGGGAGGTGACAGATGCTATCAGACACTTCCTACTGTAGATGATTAATTATGAAGAGAGATCTTTGCATAGACTATATTTGAAAATTTCAGCTGAGGTTCTTGGCAGACCTACAGAAGCATCTTTGTTGATTCAAGCCAGCTAGTGCCTGTTGTGTTTATCACAGATTTCCTTACAGAAGATAACCATCCAGGCTGATAAAAGCCATGAAATTTCAGTACAACACAACACTGGAAATTTGGATCACAAATAAACAAATATTGCCATCAATATTCCTGGCATTATATAGCTGCTATTAATATCAGGCTTACATATTGTAATTTTGTTTCTTAAACCACACAGATAGAGCTTAGATGTATGGATTTATTATCACATTTGGCATATATTATTTATAGCATAAGAAAGGTGAAACATCTTGCAGCATGCATGTAAAGATTAGGATTTATTGTCCAGGAATCCTTGAACAATTTTATCAAAAGCCCATTTCTAGGTGGTGTTTTTCTGCAATAAATCATACAGCAGAAATCTATCAGTGGTCACCAGTAAGAGATAAATGAGAGCAGAGGAAAGAGGGTCATCACAGAATTTTTTTCTGTATCATGACCTGTCATTGGCAGAAATCCATTTATTATCGTACACAACTGATTTTTTTCTCTCACTCACTGGGTTTGCTGTTCTGGGCACTGTTATCAAAAATAAAATTAAAAACTTTGCAGCATGTAAGCTTTCAGGAATCATGAAAACAGAGTTAACTTAAAGAACACAGGTGCAAAGATTAGCACTACTTTTACTCCCCCTCCTCTCCTCCTCCCTCCCTCCTGCACTACACTTTTTTCTTTCCACTTTTCTCCACTCTCTGCATAAGAATAAACTGTTTTGAGGTTTTCATTATGGAGATAGGAGAGGAGAGGGACAGGATCATGATCCTGATGCCATGGCAGTACATACAGAATCTATAGACACATGCAACTCAATTGGCATGTGCAGGAAGGAGGTAAAATCTGCATTGCCCTAGCATTAGTGGAGGAGCTCTTCTTGAGCTGCATTAACCTCAACTGAAATTCTCCAAGAACCTTTCTAAGTTTATTAATAAAGTGAAGTTACATTTTTTTTTCTTTAAGTAAGAAGGAAGAGGGGGAAGAGCAATAAGGAGGAGGGCTGAAGTGTGACCTTTTTTGCAAGTTGAGATTAATCAAGGTAGGAAGGAGCAATATCATCTCACATATCTCAGTGAATATCACCACCCAGGTTTCTATAACATCCTCAAGAATGATCCACTCACACTCCAGGCAGCTGATGTGGGATTTGTTTAGGTAATGGAGCCTTCACCTAGGGTAGAATTATGCTCAGAGCAGTCAGGTTTGTGGGAAACCAGAGAACAGTGCATAGGTGAAATTTTTATAATACAACAGCAAAACTTTTAAAACCATTTGACAGCTGGAGAGATTGATATATATTTCCTTTGTGCTAGTGTATCACTGGGCACACACTAAGACACCCAGAATGTGCTCCTTTTGAAAAGCCTTGGTTATTACTGCTTTATTCATTCAGGATTTTATCACTGTGCAAGAGTTTTATTTGATTCTTCATCTCTGATATATTTACCTTTTGGACAGAAGCCAGAAGCATTTTACTTTCCCTGAGCTAGGTAAAGAAGTAGAAATTCAGGGTCTACATAGTCCTTTCAAAATAAATGAAATAGTGAACTTATGGCCATTCATTTGTGAACTTCAGCTTCTCTTTGTCAGCAGAGACAAGGGTGGGGCTGTGTAAGATAAGATCAGCTATGTAAGTTTTTGTCACTGCTGGGAAGACCGAGATGTAAGTGAGTCACCAAACTATGATCTCCCCTTCCCAACACTGGACTGTGAGTTCTGCACCAGAGGGAATGAGGTGCCATCCTTGTGGAACCCAAGTCTCATTGCCAGAATTATCTGTGTGCTGCCACTAAGTAAAGCTCTTTCTTCTACTGAAGAATGACATATATAAAATTTTTATTTCTTTCTTATGACTATAATACTAGTTACTGAAGTAATTTGCCAAATAGCTGGTAACTATCACAATTGTTCTTCAATAATCTTATCACAAGAAAATACAAGATCTAATTGCAATACGTAGTTTATTAGATTAATACTCTGTATTTAATTATTTTATTATTAATATATTATATAAAATAATTATTAATTCTATGAACTGTTGCTATATAATATTTGTATGTTATTATTTCTTTAATTTAAAGGAACGGATTTGATGATCAAAGGTTGGACTAGATAATCTCAGAAGTCTTTTCCAACCTAATTAAGTCTGTGATTCTATAACTTATGAGGAGGAAGAAGAGGAAAGGTTTGAAGTGAGCAATTCAGATTGCTGACAGGAATAATATTTAATAGCCAGTTGGAAGAAATCTTTTTATCTGTTGTAGCTAGTACAGAGATGCTACAAGTTTCAAATCAGTTTTAGCTGTAAATATATTTTACATCAAATACATGCAAACCTTGTCTGTATGAAAATTACTCATTTGCTCTGTGTGATCAGTTATAATCCTGCGTGAAGGCTTGATTTTAACAGGCTACAACACACGTGCGGATTTTGGATCTTCATGGATTAAACTGTATTAAATTTTTTAATCTTTCAAACTCTTCTTCATATACTGTAAGTTTAGATAATTTTCCTTGTTGCTGGCATAAGTCTTTCACAAAGAAATTTATTCACTCAAAGTAGGGAAACTATGATACAAATTCAGTAAAATAAAAAAAGGAAGTATTAAGATATTGCAAGAATCTAACTAAAATATTAAGATACCACAAAAATCTCTTGTTTTTCATTTCATCTTGACTTCACTGTTTATTTTCAGCATGCAAGGTAAACATCTTCAGAATTCTATTAGAAATTGAGTTGTACTTAAGAAAAGTTTTAAAAATCCCCTTTTTTAGATATGAGGCCATTACCACTCTTTTTATTTGGCTGCCATAATTTTCAACTGACTGGAAGACTTTATTCCTTGGAATCATGACAGGTACAGATATGAACAATAATTTATGGCTACCACATTAAATGAATGGCTCAGCATAGTAACTCACATTTCAACTTTACTGTAAACTCAACTAAATAGCTTAACCTTACATGCAAAGCAAGCTCCTCTAAATGGCTATTATTATTTTTAAGCCATTAATATGCTCAATATTGCACATAGAATATTAGAATATAATTTTACACCTATAAACCAGGAAAAAAAAAAGGCTACAGGGCAAATCACAAATTTTTAAGTTGTTAAGACTTGAATTGATAGTAAATCTATTAATTTCTTCACTAAGCAGTAAACTAAGCAGTAGTTTACACTCTGCAGTCTAGGTCTTTTGGAAAAAGACAGTTTGTATCTTTCTTTTTAGTATTTTGGTTGAAACCTTTAATTATAACCAATTGAATCTCCTTAAAGATTAGGGGGCCCACATAGACAGACTGTGCATACCCAGTCATTATCTAGAGCTCAACCAGAGATTAATGTGGGTGAATTTTCTATGATATCATGCACTTTTACCTATTATCAAAATTTAAGATATATGCCACATAACCTTTCATTTTAATATTCGTGCTGGTTTTGAGTATCTTTTTCTTATAAATACTGCAATGAAATCTTCCCTTAAGGCAAATTAGGCAAATTGTCTGAAAGTTGGATGCAGCAGCATTGGGGATTTTATTAATGAGGAGAAAGAAGTGTCTGTGATTATAGGACTTTGATAGTCACAGGAATTACAGGAATTGCAAAACAATTGCATGAAACCAGTTTAGCAGGGCCTTACAGAAACCCCAGTGTAAGTGTCACTGACAGTGGAGCAGGGATACATCGGATGGATTTTAAATGTATTCACCAAAATGTGGATCACACTTTGATATCAAACAGAACACCATCTACACAGAAATGGTGAGACCTATTTTGCCTGCTCTGTGCTGGACATGGACAAGCAGCAGAAGAATGGAAAGGAACAGAGAAGGTAAATAAGAGGCAGAGACTCCTTATATTGGCACAGTAAGTGGCCTCAGCTGCCCCACCATTGTCTGTTGAGCTCACACAGGGAAAGGAGTAAAAAGGTACTTCATGCCGAGCAAATACTCCATGCTCTTGCTGCGTGGGACAAGGATGAGATGGCAGAGGACTTCCCTCTTCCCTCCATTTCTGTAGGCAGACTCTGTGCTAAAAGAACCTTCCCTTTCCATGTTATCCTCTGAACCTGTGTGCACTCACTTTGTAAATAATTTTGGCAGACAGAAAAGACAGAAGTAAGCATGTCTGTGTTTTAGAATTCAATACTATCAAGTTGGTAAGAGTCAGCCGAGTCAAAGAAATTCCTTGGCCTCTTTTCTATCACAGCCACAGAAATCTGCTCAAAGGAAAGATGCCTCATATATCATCCCAGTACGACTGTGTTGAATCAGTCTTGCTCAGTCTCCTCCACATGTGCAGGGTTTTGTGGTCCTTATTGCCCCTTATGTTGTGAGTGCTTAAAACATCTGCAAGATTTCCACAAGTAAAGCAAGGTGAGGATGTAGTCCAGGAGATTTTGAGCTCATATGAAAGATTTAAAAATTACTTGTGAACTAGAACACTGTTTGCCCTTCAGACATCTGGGACTAATATATGAATCCTCTGCAGCAAAAGAACTTGATGTACATGGGAAGTGGAACACTGAGTAACAAGTGCAAGGAAGTCTTTGTGCATCCGTAGCATCCCAAATTGGAAAACGAGCTTGCCTTTTACAAGCACCAACTTCTCCTGGGAAACTGTAGGGCCCAACAGCTAAATTACTGTTGTCCCTTCAGTGTCTATTCCTGAGACACTGTGAGCAAGTTGGGAAGGATGCAGGATATCCAATTCACTTTGTTTTTCAAGTAGGCTTACAAAAGTGTCTAGGTCAGTGCATTTATAATGGGAGAATAAAGACGGAAATGTGAGTTTCAGCTACAAAAGTGTGATATATGTAAATTATTTTCCAGTTTTAAGTTTTATTTTTCCTTAAAAATGAAAAGAAAGGTGACTGGAACAGACAAAATGCAGCAGTGAAGGTAAGAACCTACTCTGGAAAGCTTAATGGAACTGTTTAGTCATTTCCTATAGCAGCATTAAAAAAAAAAAGGAAGGATATTTTCCAAGTCTAATTCCTCACAATACCCAATGTTCTAAATTTCTTATATTTTACTATGAAGGATTCCAAAGGTTCCCAGTTCTCTTTGCACTTCAGCAATAATTTAGTGGAGTAGATCTTTAAATATTTCTCCTTTGAAATAGCCCACAAGTCTTGCAGATAGAATTTATATAGTGAGAGGTAAAAAAATCCCTTTGTTAAAAAATATAACAAGGAATCTTCAGGAAAAATGATAATGAGATTGTAATTTTTACATGTGATTTTATGAAAGATAAAATGATAAATCTCCTAATGACCTAGACATACATAGGAGGGCACTAAACTCAGTCCCCTCTAATCTACACTGGAAGCTCTAATGCAGAATCACTGCCATGATTTATAATATTGAAAAACTATTTTTTGCAGCTTTTACTCTTATGGTGCAACAGTTCAGAATATATACTGTTAATCCATTTCTCAAAACTTCCTGCCTCTGGCTTCCAGAGCAACATAACCGAGGTGTCTCATGTTTCCAGCATTTAGGGATCTAATTGGGATATTGTTCTGTACTTGCTGTTAGACAGTGTGGTGACAAGACGAATCTCAGCCAACACTGGCAGCCAGCCAGCTCATACCTTGCACAAACAAAGTGCAGGGCAATTAAAGTGTAAGTGCCAAAGGAGCACTACTGAGAGAGAGCACAAAAATAGCCATCCAAGAAAGCACTTGGAAAATACATTTCTTTGGCTTATTGGAGGACTGCTGTTCCATCCATTTATTTCTTTCCCTTGATGTCTTCCCCTCAAGGAAATCTGTTTTCCCCTCTTCAGTATTTTTATTCTTTAGAGAAGTTTGGGAAAGCCTTGTTGAGGTGGAGATTTTCTTCTAGCAGAGCAGGGGAGACAGGATCTCTATTATGTGAATTGAGGCAAGAAGATATTAGAGAAGAAAGAGCTTTTGGAAGCATGTTATGAAATGGAACCTTTAATAAAATACGTGGATTGGGTGCACTATACACATATTATGTGCTGCAGAAATATAAAGCAATCATTCTATACACAGCTATGTATAAATATTGAAACAAGGCCTGTAATTCCACTCATCAAAGCCCTTAAGGAGTCAGATGTTGCCCCCACTCGCTGCTATGCAAACAGGTCTGCATTACTAAACTGAATTCACAATCACTTTATTAGAAAATTGTGCAACCTGTTTATTAGAAATTTGTGCAACCTGTGTTGAACATCTAGCATCCTAAATGCTCTACAAATGATTCCAACAGGGTGTTCTGTGGTGTTCAGAAACAAAATTATTTTCAATAATTATTTTCAATAATTTTGTTGTTTGTGAGCAGATTTACTTAGCAGCATCAGCATCAGAAGTAGTCTAGCAGCATCAGAAGTAGTCACAAAAATAAGCTCCTAAGCATATAAACAACTCAAGATGTATTTATTAATCTGAGCTTCTCAAGCATATAAACAACTATAGATGTATTTATTAATCTGAGCTTCTCTAAATATAACATCCAAATTCTCCCCTAAAATGTGTTTCTTTACATCAAGTCTGTGTCAAGTCAGAAGCAGAAAATACATGCTTTCTATCTTAGATTTGTTTTGAAAAACAATTATTTATTCTGTGGGAAGAAAAGGTTATATTGCAGAGGTCAGACTTTTATAATTTTCTTTTTATGGAGCAAGCCTTTGGGATATTATAATGGTATGTCAGCTAAGCACCTAGATGGCTCTACAAGGTCAAACAGAGTTACAACGGGCATATTTTATGTATGTATCCTGCAAGTGTTGTCCCAGTACACGCCAACCCCACCAATAAACCATTTTATTGCTTTACAATAACACAGCTTTTTGTTTCACAGGATTTTTCCCCCCCCTTTGAATCAATGCTAAATTCATACAAATGTCAATAACAAAAATTTGCCAAGCTCTTCCTGGGGTCACTTAATGACATTGTTAGGATTCTTAATGTAGCTACTAGGTGAAAGAGCTGCCAGTACTGCATAAAGAATGAGCTGTTCTACTCCTGCCACGGCCTCAGCTGATTTACAACCACTTTGTGTTTGATGTTGGACAGGATAATTTCATCAGTCTCCAGCCCTTGTGATCATATCCCAAAATGACTAGTCAGGTGAAGCCCTAGCCAAAGATTGCTTGTCACCTGTAGGAAGTAGCTGTCTGCTATGAGTAGTCTTTACTCATAAATGTAATCATCAGTTAGCTATTCATTGAGCTATACTTCATGGTCTAGATGTAGTAGTGAGGATAATATACAAACACCTCACAGAGAAAATGCTTTGAAACAACAGATGTGTCCATTAAAAAACTTGGGTTTTTACAGCGGGACAGCATCTTAAACGGAAGTAACTGCCTTCCAAGTTCATCTCTGAAGGTTACTTCAGAAAACCTGTCAAAACCTCTCCCCCTCCCTGAGTGATTCACTGAAGCAAATGGCCTGTAGTTAAACACAATGATTTCCTAAAAGTCCAACACCAGCATCATCATGGTGATTTAAGGCAGCCAGAGCAGGATAGGTAAAAATATTTGGTGCACTGTTCTTTTGAACGAATATGTGATGTGGTGATAGAGCTATCTGAGAGAACAGTATGCTAATGCAGCCACCTCTCTTGGGGCAAATTCTTATTTGTTTTGGTTACATTGCTTGAAATTGTGGAGGATGTGTCTATTTCTGCTACAAGTGATGCATTTCCATCATATCCAGACATATAATTTGGGATGAAGTAACTAACACTCATCCATTTTTTGCTATTCATCTGGGCTTAACCTGACATTTATTCTCTTATTTTAAATAAATAAAAATCTTGTTTCAGAAGAAGTGATGCTAGTAAGAATTCTTCAAAAGCATTATAAAATTGCCCAAGAGAAAAGCAGTGCAGTTATTAGGCCAATGCTGCTGTAAATGATAAATTAAAAAGGCAACATGAAGAGGCTGAAAAGTGGTGACAGCTACAATGAGTACATTTTCTCTTTTCTCAGTGTGAGATCACAGTGCAGGAATATATGAACTTTGAATCCTTTTGTGAAATTTGTGCTCATTGTAGCTGTCACTGCTGCAGGTGATGAACACTCCCAACCTGTTGTTTCTCCTCTATGCTTTTAAAAATGCAAGGGATAAGTTCTAGTAACAAAGGAGTAGATATTTTGACAAATATGATCACATCGCTAATGCGGAGATCTGGATAAAAAATTCAGTCTAATTTGGAATTTATTCAGAGGCTTGTGAGATTGAGGTCACAAGCAGATATTTAATTTCTAAAATTGCAGCTGGAAAAAAGCATAACATTTGATATGTTTTAGTTATATCTATTTTGTCAGGATACTTCCAAGGTCTGAATGCGCACTATTTTTCCTCCTCAGATTGGTTCCTCAAGGTTGGTTCTCTCTATTCATTTCACAAAAAAAAATGTATAGATCTAGCACCTGAAAAAAAAATCTAAATTTAAACTACAGGTTCAAACAACTCAAAATGCAGCAGGAAATGGACTGAGACTTCTGGCTTGTCTTATTAAGAAGAAAGAGGTCTTTTGGAAACTTTGCATGTATAATATATGTGAAACTTTAGATTTTGGAATCAGAGAATGTGCAGATGATATGAGGTGTGAGATAAGTTTTTTATTTATTTTTTTCTTTTCTTGGGAAGGACAGAAATCAAAACATACACAAAAGAACAATTCAACTTTTCTTCCACAGAACAATTTTTCAAACTATTCTGTTGGCAAAGCTCTTTATGTTAATAATTTTTACATCTCTTTAAAGGGACCTATATTTTGGAAATGTATATGGGGAGAGATTTTCTACTTCTTAAAATTCTCTTTATTTGATATTTTGCACTCTGAATTTTACTCCCATTGCTCGACATTTCTTTCTTTTTTTCCTCTCATTGCCTGGAAGTCCCTATGGTTTGTATCAGCCTTTAACATGATACAGGACTTAAAGAAAAGCTGTCTCACACTGTGGCTGCCTTTTATTCCCTCCATGCTGATGAACACACAACAGAGAGTTACTATGCAGAAATAAATGGGATTTTTTAATATTCTTTTGGCTTAAAAAATGAAAATAAGATGTTATGCATGTTATAATTACTAATGGAATATTTTCTGTCTAGTGGGTTTGCATTGCTCTGGTCAGAAGAGGGACAAGTTTTTAATATCCAGAATCAGAAATCCTTTTCAATCAGGTAGCTTGCAGTAGCCACCTAATGATTGATTCTTCCCTGAGTACTATAGCACTACTAGGCACCATGGTAATAAAGGTGCTATATTTAATAATGCTTATTTATGTGTGACAAAAGACAGAGCCTTTGGCAATTGAACAGCATTTTCTAGCACCCAGTTTCATCTGTCTCCTGTAAATTGTGTGCACAAATGATCTGCAGCATGAATATTCTGTGTTTGCCCTTGCAAAGCATTGATTGACACAAACCATACAAAAATATCAACCTTCCCTTTACAGAGAGGCAAGGGAAATTATCCAAAAATGAGACAACCAAGGCTTACAGGAATGTGACATCTTTACATCTCTAAAGTAGGTAAAAGTAAAACTTGCTTAAGTTAAAAAAACCCAAAAACCTCCAAACCCCCAGGTAATCTATAACTTTTTTTTTTACTACATCTTGAAACAACATGACTGTTATTGTACTGGCCGTGATGCCTGCCACTGCCTTTGCAAGCACTGTTGTGGCTATGTGGCCATGGAAAGTGGCTGTTTGCCAAAAGGAAGACTGCAGGAAGGTGCTGCCATGCTGCAAGAACCACTGCTGGGACAGAATGGCTTTCTAGGGGAAGTTGTAACACCCAGTATTATAACAGGGAGCAACACTGGTGCATGTTCAGCAGCTTCCACAAGTACTGGGGGTGAAAGACTGTCATCATGTAACTGATAATGATTATTTCTTTGACTATTCCAAATATCAGACAAAAAAACCATCAGAAAAAATGAAAGACCTAGAGGAAGGGGGACAAGTGGCCACCATAGAGAGATTAAATGAACTAAGATAAAACACTATTTGCATATGTCATGGATCAGTACTGAATTAGCAATTTTTTAAAATTAATGCTAAGGTAAATATCATGTAATACATACAGTAACCAGGATACTTTCTTTTCATTATCAAAATCTTTCTAAGGAAAAAATCTTACTTTTTCTTAATCTGAATCATAATGTGGTTTCTCAAAAAGTGTTGAGAAAAAGAGAATATTTCCAATTCTAAACCTTGCAGCAGTAGTAAAACAGCATCAGCAGATTTAAGAGAACCTTTATTTTACAAGAGATTTTGTATTCCTAATTTTTAAACACTTAAAAGATAGATATATTAGTATAAATTAGTCACCCTGGCCTCCATTTATAGGAATCTCTGAAGAGGAACTATAAATCAATATATGGTGATTCACCACATCCTAAAATAGTCCAGATGAGTCATATTTTGGAGGTGTGCACTGCTTTTGATGACTATAGCAGTAATGTAACATATTTAGTTCAGTCACACCTGCCTTTGAGATGGTCAGGTGAGTGTGGTCGAATTCCATCTTTTTGTGCCTGCTGTTTCCAATTCTTCTATATTTCCTGAGTGGAAATGGAGAGGAGTATGGACCTGAGCTCTCCCACATCCACCTGTGCACAATGTCTACAAGTCCCAGGATCTGTTGTAATACTTCTAGCAGATGAGCAAAAGGCAATGTCTTGGGTCATGTCAAAGGAGAATGTGCACAATTGTTATCCAATGGTTCATAATTGGCTCTGGACTGGATGATTCCCATTCAGTCAGTTTGGGAGCTTAAAAGAAAATTTACCACTGAGATTTTGAGGTGGCTTGACTTATTTCAAATGCTGTTAGTATGCAAAGAAATCAACTTGTTTTGAATGTTTGGAGTGATGTTTAAACTGAAAAAATATGACTGAAATGAAAAATTAAAGTGTGATATTATACAGCTGATGAAAACACATTGAAAAAATGATGGTATTAGTTTCTGCAGTATGGATGTGTGTTTTTTGCAGTAAAATCTCCTAAGAATTTTTAGTACTTCTTACAATGATTTAATAAGAAAGACTTTAAAATGAGTTTACTGTATGTTTGCCTGGGCCTCATCTGCAGCAGTACAATAAAGTGAGTGTAGGGTTCTGCATAATATATTTTTTTTAAATTTCCAAGCTATATTCAGTGCCAAGTTTTTTTGGCTTGCTTTGAGCAACATAGGGTGTTATATATAATAAAAAGTTAAAAACGCAAAACCGAAAGCTTTAAAACTAACACACATTCAACTTTTGATGTAGAAACATAGCTTTGTGCATGATGTTCATCTCTTTTGCCTCAGTGGGACAACATGCTGCCTTCTTCAGATGTGCCTCCATTCAGATGTGACTTCAGCAGTCATTAACATGCTCTGATTTGGACCTGTACAAATGCCAGCCTTGAATGCCAGCTAATATCACTGAGTTTTTTATTAAGGTTTTTTTCCAGGGCTGTGAAGGAGGTAAAAAAGCTGGACATAATGTTCTTTCTTGTCCAGGAAGGCAAAAAAAGGGAAAAAGTGGATAGGAAAAAGAGAAGAAAAAGAGAGTTGAAGTGGACCAAAGTTGCAAGCACCAAATAATGACAATTACAAAAACATAACTCTTAAGACCAGATTTTATACTGGCATATGAATGGATTTTTCTGAAAAGTTGTCTCTGAGGATAATAGTTGAATGAATCATTTTTTTCTCAGGAAGCAGAACACTGTTATTGCAGAAACTGCTTCCCAGCTCTCATCATTCTGTGATTATAAGCAATTTTCATAGCCATTGCATTTACATTGTATTTCAGCATGTAAAGACAGTAATTTTTAAGTATTCCCTCTGTGGAAATGTCATTACCATGTACCTGTCTCGATTTTGCTTTGCCACCTCTTTCTCCTCAAATTCCCATCACACCAGTTTGAGCAGCCCTTGCTGTCCACTGCTTTGTGCCTAGAGGAGGAGCAGATGAGGTCAGGAGCAGGTTCTTCTCCAGACACCTTCCACCCAAGTAGGGCAGAGCGGCACCCATTGTGCTGCTTGGTGCTCCTGTGGGAAGCCGGCGAAGCACTGAGCTGGCAGTCAGCAGGCACCTCTACTTCCTTCCTAAAGCACTTAAGGAGCCCTAGGTGGTGACTTCAAAGACAGTTTATTCACTGCTCAGAGGAATGGATATTTTGTAATACGAAATGAATCGAATTTCAAAGCCTGTAAAGGTCAAAAGCAGCCTCTGGCCAAACAAGAGGAAGAAGCCGATGGGAATTACACCTCTTCATGAGAGGCCCCTTGAACACAAACAGCCCTTGTGAAGTTGCATATGCAAAGACTTGAACCACAAACCTCCACAGAGTCTGATGGATGAGAAGTAATAACTCACCCCTAGGACAGGCAGAGACCAGAAATGCTGGGCTGATGCAGTTTCTCTTTGCCTGCTTTTACTCTTTCAGGTTTGGCACTAACCTCTCTTGAGGTGGGACTGTGAGTGTCCATTTTCATCGCTGCATATGCCAGGTCAGACTCTGCAGGTGTGAAAAGCCCTGTGGTGATAGCACTCACTCTCCTTAAATAAGTGCAAGAGATGGTGAGTCTGGGAGAACTAACATAAGAACTTGTTACAGTTCAGAAACCTCCCCCTTCTTCACAAAATTAGTCTGTTTGAATTACAGCTAATACTAATTCTGTTTTCTGTATGGAACAGTACAGACCTATGTGATTTTCCAAAGGAATTGATTAAAAAGTGCCCTGCTGTCACTGGTTTAAGCTCTTGCCACCCTGAGTGGAATTCAATGGGTAAGAATAAGGACAATCATGCAAATATTCAGAATAAAGTGTTAAAGCAAGACATTATGTTGGCCGTCTTACTCAAGACAAATATGGCACTAAAGTGTATCTATCTTATTGTATTACTTACCTAATCATCAGATTTCTAGCCATTTCACACATTTCAGGGGAAAAAATATTCTTTGATGACTTCTTCTGTTTCATGGTTTTTTTTTAATCTTGCTACCAGATTAAAAAAAAACCCAAATAACAGCAAGCAAGCAAACAACCCCCAAACAAAACAAAACAAAAAATAGGCATCACAAGTTGTGGGTACAGGCTTCAGAAGAGAGAGAAAATGGTCTCATAAAAATGCTCTTATGTACATTTTCTGGGGTGAAAAGTGTGAATTTTAAGCCTACTAACTGGCAGTTTATCCAATATTTGATGCCTTTTGATTATGTAGTCCTTTGTCTTTAAAAGCATACTGCCTAGTTGTGGTAAGAATTCCTAGGTCCAGGGTCAATAAGCTTGTTTGGGATTGGGAAGGATGACCTGGTGTCCCTGTTTTTCTGAGCACTGTAGTTCCACAGCTGTGGGCCACAAAAGAAGACATCTCTTTCTCTGAGGTTGCTGCTGTTTGGTGGCAGGTGCTCAGGGCTTTGCCTGCAATAAATGGAATAGGAACCTTACAAAATTCAGCTAGGGCAAATTCCAAGTCCTGCATCTGAGATGGACTAAATCCTTTGTGCTAATCCAGGCTGCGGTCTGCCTGGCTGGGAGGCAGAGAAGCCTCTCTCTGCTGAGAAGGCCCATGAGATGTTGCCTGAATGTGAGCCAGGGTGTCTTATGTCATTAAGGAAGGTCATTGGCATGCTGGGGTCTGTTAACAGGAGAAAAGCCGGTAGACTGTACTCCCCCTTTACTTTGCACTATGTTTGAGCACATATACAAAACTGCATCCAGATTTGGGCCCCCCCTACTCCTAAAGCACGAAGAACCTGCAGCAGGTTCAGTGGGGTGCCCCCAAGACAGGCATGTGAGAAGAGACTGAGGGGCTGGGCTTGTGTAGCCAGGGAAGGGATGGCTTCTGGGGACTTGCCAGTGCCAGTGGGGAGGCTACTGAAAAGAGGGCCATGTTCCTCACAGCCATGTGTGCTGAGAGGATGAGGGGGAATAAGATGAAAAAACAGACATTCAGACTTTACATAAAGAGCACTTTCACCGTAAGGACTCTTCAGCAGCAGATGAAGAGGGGGTTTATTGTCCCCATCCTTGGAGATTTACAGATTGTATAAACCCCAGAGCAGGTATTTAAGCTTGACCTGCTTTGAGCAGGAGGTTGGCTGGGAGGCCTCCTGCTATCCCTTTCATCCCAGTCATTCTGTGAGCATGTTTTTACCCTGCAGTGGACCTACTTGATGCTGGACTAATTTCAGTGGTCAGTAAAAGCAGCATACTCACTCCCTGGCTAAAGTATCATCTGAAAACTTCTGCACACAAAACACTTAAATCAAAATGGCATTTTAAAATAAGAGAAATGCAAAAAGCAAGGGAAATATCAGCACGTAGCTTGAAATTAGTTTGATGAAGAGAGCACTCATCTTCACTTGATGAAGATTGGCAAAAGAGAGCACAACTGTCATCTGGATCAGGTTAAACACAGGCAGAGTTGTTGCCCTGGCCTGTGTCATGACCCCCTGTGTGAACAACATCAGTGCCACCCCATTTCAGCTGCCACCACATGGTGCCTGCAAGGAGAAGGGACAAGCAGCACTTTGTGGCTGCCACCTGCGAATCCCTCATTATTAGCAGGTACTTTGCAATGGAGTACTAGGGCAGGATAATTGCTGGAGATAGAATTGGCAAGAGCAGTGTATGGGAGACACATTCAATTGCACATGAGTATGGTAGGTGACCTATAAAAAAAGCAACCCTGCCATTATCTGTTGAACAGCCGGCAACTCTGGGTCTTCCATTTTGTTTACGGCAGAATGGACAAAAGGCTGGTAGTGTCAGCAGTAAATAGCCTGGGGACTGTGTGCCTTGTAAAGGTATGATGGATGCCTCTGTGAGCCATAGCTCAAACTTTGGTGACAATAACAGTGAGGCATTGCAAGTTTATTCGCAAGATTAAGCCTAAATGTTGTCCCCAGAGTGCAGTATAAAAACTAATTAATTTTTTTATTCTTTATGATTGAGATCAACATCATCCATAGGAATTTGAATTTCTATATGACCCTTGTGTAAGCCAGCTTGCATGGGAGGGGGACCAATTTTGAGATTCATCAGTAGTGTTGTCCATCCTACTCAAATATTCCATTTATACAAAATATTTCACAAGCAAGTATAGTTCTACAGCCAGCCTTAGGAGGAAAACAAGTACTTATATGAGAAAGACAATTACTACTTTCCATTACAAAATGTTTTATTATTCAGTTGTGTCTTACAGCTCCTCTGCTGTATGGATTCCCCTATATCTAATTCAGGAAGTGAGTTTACACTGCAGTCTTCCACCCATTGCGAGTATTGGCTGGGCTTTCCAACCAGGCATTCTAGCAGATTTTGGCTTCAAGTCCTCGGCATCTTTACACCTCAGCACTTATTTGGTTTCCAGCAGGTTCATTCATCAGTTTGAGCACTCAAAATTGTTACTTGAGAATTTTATTTTGTGGGGAGAGGTGAAAACACTTGTAGAGTGAAGACACAAGCCCCCAGGACATGAAAGTAAGAGAGAGGTTGAAAAAGTATTTTAGTGGGGGAAAATATCTTACCATCAAATCTTCGATTCAGAACCTCTCATATAAAAATTTTGCCAGATAAATCTCCTTTCAATCTCCAAGTTCTTGTGTTAGCACTGGGAAATTTTCCTTATAGAAGGATGTTGTAGAAGGGAAGGGTGCTACCCTCTAGTTTGGCTTCTCATACAAGGAATGCCTGATATGGAGCTGGGAGCCTACAGGCCACAGGCATGTTGAATGGGAACATGCTGGAGCCCTGCTGGGAGCAGAAGGAACTGGGAAAGAAGGTGCACTGCAGCTGTTGGACCTAAGCAGCAGGCTGCAGTTATGCAGGAGCATTTCCTTCATTCCAGACTCATTCTGCATTGATCTCTGGAAAATTGAGTCCTTACCTAAAAAGTCCACTTCTAATATTCTTAGTCCTTTTGGATCACTGTAGCCTCAGGTGGTCCAAGCAACTTTCTCCTACTGGGAAGAGCAAACTTTTCTTCATCCCTTCAACACAGCACACTGAGGGAAAACCTCTTTATAAATTGCATGTAGACTTCTATACTAGCCAAATTCGCAGATGTTTCACAGAGGTATACAGAAAGTCAGTACTCCTGACCCACCAGTTTTTGTGGACGTTTTCTACTGATTACATATTTTCTGGCTTGAATTTGCTTTGGATACAGAGATTCTTTCAGTGGAATTCAGAAATGTTTATGGGTCTTCCTCTGTAAAACTGGAGGGAAAAGTCAGCCTAAACAGAACTTCCAATGTTAACAGCTTTCCTTATTAACTCTTATTATCCAACATGCTGCATTTTATAGGGGGAAAAAATCTAAAAGATGGGAGAGAGAGCAAAACTGAGACAAACAAAAAAATCACACTTTGAAATACAGCCCTTTGGCAGCTGTCCCTTTCCCATTTTGGCAGACGGAGAATTGCTGGCAGGACTAGTGAGGGAAGGGTAAAAGACAAATGGTTCGTGATGAATCCGTTAACTAAGCTGATATTTCAACACAGCACTTGCCAGCATTTTTCTTTGGCATACGCTTTATAGAACATACATGACAACCACTTCAGCATTGTTAATACATTGGCATTACCTGGTTTATTATTCATCTCCCTCTGAGTCAGACCCCAGACTTTCAGGAGACTATCACATAGCAGAAGCCCCCCCTTTTTTTTTCCTAGCATTTGTTTCCCTGGATGCAAAAATGAAATTAAAACTATGAGACCATGATTTACAAAATCCAACAAGCTAGCTCTTTAAAATTAGTATATTAGTTAGCAGGATATTATCCTTTGTAATACTGATAATGTAAATACCACCTTTCAAGAATAAGGTTTATTAAACAGCTCCACTGTTTGGGTGAATCCATTCCAGTAAGACAAAAATAAATAAGATCACAAATTCAAGTAAAATAAAAATATGGACTAGGAGGTAATTTTGGGGGGTTTATCCTTTTTTTTTTTTTTTTTTTTTTTTTTTTTTTTTTTTTTTTTTTTGTCCTGGAAAAAAGGCATCCAGGTTTCAGGAAAAAAAGTGAATAGATCAAGATGAAAACAAAATATTTCAAACTCTGTAAGGAAAAAAAGCCAAGCCAAACACACACACACACACACACACAAAAAAAAAAAAAAAAAAAAGCCCAAACCAATCTGTAAGCTGAATTTATTTTTTCCAGCAGTACACACTACATATATGGCAATTCATTGAACCAATAAATTTGAATTTAAAAAATAGTTACATCAAAAAATTAAAGAAGATATTGGAATACAAAATGGTTTTTTTTTTTAAGTCATTCAGTCATTCATTTCTCCTTTATTTTTTCCTTCCTTTCTTGCTAAATATAACTCATTATATTTTAACAAATTTAATTTTGTGTTCCTAAAGCCCCCACAGGTGGCATTCCACCACATCTATGTCTTTTGCAGAAGGCACTGCATTTTCAGGGAACCAGCCCATGAGTACTTACTAATCAATAAATGCCTACATGATGAAGTATGTACGACCACAGCGGATGGTCAGGAAGACCTTGTCTGACATTTTTGAATTAAACTGTTGATGTTTAATTGTATAAATTCCTTATAAATGCATCTTGCTCCAGTACAGCACGGTACTGAAAAAATCACTGGTGAGGTAATAACTGAAGGAAATGCAGCGAGATACGTGTAAGACAGTGTACAATTTTCTGGCCAGAGAGCTCAATTAGTTCTCCTCCTTTCTAACGGGCTACCTTCATTTCCCATCCCTGCTAACAGAAGACTAAAATTGTAAAAAAAAATTACAAACTTAATCTTCTGAAATACTGATAATGACTTCAGGCTTTATTGCAAGAACTTTTGGGGTTTTTGCAAAAAGAGACCAAAAAAAAAAGGTTTGGATATTTTTTCCTTATTTGAATTGACTCTAATGTTAGAATATATTAATAGCAGGAAACTGAAATGTGGGTGCCTAAAAAGGCAATACAGATTAGCTCAACAAGCTATGGAGAGCTTGAATAACAAACCATATATTTTTCCTGCCGTGACAGGGCACTGCATAAAAACACTAGGGGATGGATGCAAACAATGTGCTGGTGAGAGTGACAATAAAACAGAGATGACAGCATAAAGAGAGAATGATGAATGTATTAACACAGGTAAGGGGGTTAGATAAAAGATCACACGGAGTAGCAGAAAATTCACTCTAAGCAGATCTTGAATAGTCTAAGAGGAAATAGTGCTGTAGTTGGATGTGGATTTGATAGGGAATGTGGTGACAACAGAGAGTGAAGAAATCTTTGAGTTTATATGGAGAGATTTATATTTATGCCTCTGGATATACATTTATAGATATTTATCCTAAATATATATTTTGATATCCCTGTAATAAATTTCTATAACCAAATGATAAACTGTTTTTATTGTAGTTAACACCCTTTACCTGCCTTACCTGTGCTACGTTCTTTTTTTCTTTTCAGCTGGTGATTTCTCTAAGCAGCTTAGAACTGCTGTCAGAATTATTGAAACCTGACAGAATTTTTTTTTCTTCTTTTCTTCCCAAACACCTCCAGAGATGGGGAATTCTCCTCCTCTGCTGTATTCTGCTTTGAAGTACCTGTCTTTAATTACCCCATTTTGTATTAGTTTAGATTTAAAGGTCCAATTTCTCTTATCTATCAAAGATGAGAAAAGCAGAGGAATTGAGGCTGTTATTATAAGAAAAACTGTCATTAACATAATAGACAGATTTCTTGAAAATGTTAGTCCTAAACAGTTGAAAGAAAGATGTTAGTCTATAAAAGAAAGTTACAAAACCAACCATTTTTAAAGTCTTCATTTTAATTTCAAAAGATTCATAACAGTAAATCTATTAAAGTTACATATTTTTTGCTAATGGCTACTTGCCTGGGATTAGTCTGTGAAACTGTTGTTTTTCAACAGCTGAACCAGCAAAGACAAAAACCAATCGGCTTTAGTGGGCTTTATATTAGGTCCTTAGATGTAAATAGTTCTACATAATTTTATTTTATTGCTTGTTAGCACTCTCATGTTTTCACATCTTATGGTCGCTCAATGAGTGGTTCTTTTAAAAACCTTTCTCTTTATGTCACTATTTTCCATAAAGTAATATTAGAGATGTAGAGATCCCTGATTGCCTTTTTCAAAATGCGTGTCATGTACTTGGGGCATTTGTTTGATATTGAATGGAACACAGCAGCACTACCTAGAAATCAAGGAGAAGAACTGAAAGACACCAATTTCTTCTGATGTTATAAGTAGCTTTTAGACAGATTACTCAAAGAGGAAGAAAAAAATTACCAAACTGAACCCTACAGCACATGCCCACGCACAAAATAGGCAAAATTTGCTGTGACAGTTTCAGTATTGCCAAATGTTGTTCAGGGTTGCAGACTTATGTTTTATATTTTCCTTCATACACAGCATTTTTAATGTTATGGGTCAGAATTTCACCATTCAGTGGCATCTTTTTGTCAGCAGTGATTCAGTAGACAAACAAGGCTTGATAAGCCGCCAGCAAGGGATCTCACATTTACACAAAATCACAATTGAAACCATCACTCTGAGACAGATTAGAACCTGTAAGGCTAAGCATAAGAAAAAGGACGCTGAAAACCTCCAGAATTTGTGTATTACATTATGAATGGAAGTTTCAGAAGACTAGTCAGAAAGGCTTACTCTAGAAAAGAAAATGTTTGTCTTGGAGACTTTTTTTATTGACCCGTGATATGCTTTTGGTTTGAAAGACATGTTAAACAAAGAGAGCTCGAGTCTTTCAAAACTCTCACAGCTCTATAAATAACTCCACATAAAATGTACAGTATGTATAAACAGCATGACAAAGATTTTCTGACAGTATTTTCTCTACAGTAAAAGTAAAGTCACAACATCCCATTGATGGCAGCTATTTTGAAGAATTCCTAAGAATACGAGTGCTTACGAGCTGGCAAACTCTCTGTGAGGGAGAGTGAGTATAAACAATGAACTTTTATGAGATTGTAGCCATCCCATCAAGATCCAAATGCAGCTTGGATGGACCGTAGCCAAAAAGTGGCTGCTCAGCATTTAGTAAAGCGTCAGCTAAGGGAACCGCAGAAAGAATCAAACTGTTCCAGCAGTAAAACTATCTGCCAGCAACATTTTTGAGAGTTCACCATCTGGGTCCTGCAGCCATCAATCAGACTCAATGTGTCACCCCAGCTGTCCTTCAAGGCTCCTCGTAGTCAAGGTAGAGCAGTTGTGAGAAAATAAAACACAAAAATTGAGAGAGCACAGCTGTTGAAAGCTCGAGTAAGTCAGCAGGCAAATCAACTCCCAAGTATTAAATAGCACACAATTGCTTCTCTAAATCTAAAGACTGACCACTTGCATGTCTGAAATTACCTGTTTTCTATACTACATACTGATATTTTATTTGACTTTTTATTCTGTTTTAGTGGATTTAAGGTTGTTTCATAAATACATCCATAAGTCTCTTTTATTTTTGTGGAAATTGATCTACAAACCCCAGGTCTATAAGTTTATTTTCTATAGGTTAACGTGTAAGGGCTCTATTCATTGGCTCTTATTGTGACCTATACTTGTTAAAATTAGACACTAATATTGGACATTTTGACTGGAGACAAACTCTGAAAAACTCTGCCATTGTGAATCTCCCACCTGACTGAGAATTAGGGCCTTTAAAATATGTGTGCATGGTTGGAAAGATTCCCTTGGAAGTGGAAATTAGTTAAGTAGCAGCTTGTACAAGAGCTGAAACTGGAAAGTAGAGATGTAGGAATTTCAGAAGAAACACTAGAATAGGTAGGAGCAGTTATTAAATTAGCAATTCAGTACCTATGAGCAAATAAAAAATAGGGGAAGGGCAGAACCAGTGAGAGAAGAAGCTGATGGTTGAAAAAGGAAATCTGATATTCCAAACAGATTCAAGTGCATACAGTCAGGAATAAAAGTCAGAGCTATAAGCAGGGCTGTGAAAATTTATGGAGAAAATAAATTATTTAATTTATTAAACCTGAGGAACAAGAGAAAAATTTCAGTGACCAAAGTGAGAAGTTGAACAGACAAGGAAATAAATAGATTTCTACTGAATTTTTAAAATGGAATTATAGGGAAATAAAATGGGGGTTCTGTCCAAACACGGTTATTTGCTTTTTCTATCTATGTTACATTGCAAAATACCTCCAATATTTCTTTCGCACTTTAAGGATGTTTCAAATGCCTAGCTAGTGAAGACAGTTTTGTTTGTTTATGTTTTTTCAATACTTGACTTCACTTTATGAATGTTTTAAATAAAAATATATACACTGGCATCCAAGGTTTGTTCTAGTATACAATTTAGATGCAATCTTCTCCATATAATGGCTTTACTTAATGTCCATCTATAAAAGTCTAGGCCTGGAGCAGGAAAAGAGTGTTCTGTAGAAATAAAAAAAAATTATTATGAGCACTAGTTTTTCTATTCTTTTCCTTTTTAGTGTTTAGAAAGATTTATTGTATTGTAGTTATTCAATATTCAATTTCTATGAAGCTGAGCTGCAGATAGTAAGACTGTGCATAATAATAAAAAATTCTCTATTTAAGATTTTTCAAGCAAATGTTTCTATTTCAGGATTTTAAAGTACGTGAATAATAATCACATAATCACTGAACCATTTGTCTTGTAAGGGACCTCATGGTATCACATACTCTAACTCTGGTACACAAGACTGTGCCATTTTTGTGCTGTCGTTCCACATATTGCAAAACAAACTCAGGGATGCTCAAATGCTTCAGAAGATATAGACTAAGGAGGAGAATGAGGAGGAGAATGAGAAATGGCAAAAGAGAAATGCAGAAGAGGAGGATGAAAAAGAGCCCAGTGGCCTGTTGTTGCAGGTAGATGTCTCCTAGCCTGTTTTAGGATTTCCGTTGCAAACTTTCATAAAACCTTCAGAGGCCTGGGCACACTGAGGACATCAGCTTATATCTTGTGCCAAATGAGATTCTTATAGGTGAAGTTTCCTAGCATTCATCTGAGTTTTCAAGGGGCAGTTAACAAGAACACAGGAAGTTATGATTTTAAAGACGTTTTTGGTAGAATACGGTAAACCAACTAAAGTGCATATGGCTTTAAAAAAATTACCAGACCAAATTACATTAAAACTTATCAGAAAAAGGATGTACTGCAAAAACACACATGACATTTCAAGCGGACTGGCTATTTTAATGATTTAATCTATCATCACTGTTAACTGGTGTCTCACCTAGGTGCTTACTGGAGTGCAGAGGGATTCAATATCATTTAAAAGATGGTTTAGAACAGCAATAGCAATAACTTTTGCACACACATCATTTAGCATCAGCCAAGAGAGTTTATAATGTCCTTCCTACATCTGTGTAGTTTTTAGAATAAAAGTGGAAAATGCTTTTGGCAAAAACAAGCAATAAAAAACCTCCCTTGCTAGATAGCAAATAAACAGAAAAGGACGCATACCTACTACTGCTTTTCAACCAAGTAGCATAGCTTTTGCCCATTACAAAGCTGTCATGACTTGTGTTTTGATATCACAAATATTGACATCCTGATCAAAGTAATTGGACTGTATTCTGCCCGGTTGTGGCTGTTATCAGAGAGCAAAGTCTACTTTTCATTGATTCCTGCTGATTTCATGCCAATATGAAGGCATGACAGAAATAATGACAATGCAGCGTATTTTTATTTTGAAAAGAACAATCTGTCCACTCTTGTTCCCTCTGGGCTGAAATAGCAACCAGCACATCCAAATAGAGGGGAGAAGATGGCACCAAATGAGTTTACGTGTTAAATGGCATTTTATTTTGTCAGATTCCTCCATAAGTCATTAACTATTGTATTCTCTCTCACAGTTAATAGCCTGGTCCCTGCAAAGAAATTATATACCTATTCTGTGGAGGAAAATGAAGGCTGAGTTACACATATATTCAAAAATTGCAAGAAATATTTATTTTCCATATTTTATATAAAACATAGAGAGCACTGTGGGTATTTGTCCTACACATGAACGCAGAAGTTAGAAGAATTACTGTAGCTAAATCCCAAATCAGACCTAATTCTTTTAAATACTCCTCTTCCCTTTTAATTCTTTAAAATACTTCTCATTCCTTTTAATTTAATTAAATACGAGCTTTATCACTCCCCTATGAGTCAAGATAATTAAAGAAAGACACATATTTGTCAGTGAATCTCAGAAATGTTCTAATGAGTGAATAAGAATCATTTGTAATTAACATGCTAATTGCTTGTATGCAAATGGCCTGTTGTTCAAGTGGTTTAAAAAGTGCTTGAAAACAGTTTGTTTGCCTTCCCTCTTAAGCAGACTAAACATTCCCACTTGCAGTCTTATTTACATTATTAATTTGCTTAGCAAATATTTTTTTAATAGCTAGTGCCAATAGAAGGAGTGGAAGCCTTGTTTGGAGAGCTCTTGCGAAGAGTGCTATTTTCTCCAGTTCAAGCAGATGAGCAGACTGAAATATGAGGTTATCAGGCACATAATAGACCCTTGGCTTATCAAAGCCTCTTATCTGATTGGAAAAAAAAATCAAAGGTAAACTTCACAGCTCATGGAATTAAAAGACAAATGAGATGTCATAATTATCAAAGTGGCTAATTTAGAAAATTAAGCCATTCACATAGGTGACATAATTGCTTGTCACAATCACTCTTTTTCTCATTAGCCCTCTCTTCAGTACCTACCATACAGTGGAACATTCTTTAGTCTTGGAAAATATTGCCGATACTGTAATCCCTTAATAGCATAGCCCCTGAAATTAGTGCAAAAATATACTTAATAGCTTCATTGATGTGATATATTTGTGTGATTCTCTGTTTGATCATGTCTCACATTGCAAAATCTGGTATTTTGAATTTTGAGTATTTTATTGGGTTTTCTTTCTATCTTCTTTTAAAATTATACAATTTAAAATTAATCATCTAATTATGATGGAGGACTTAATACGCCAACATACCATGTGCAAATTCTTTTGACAGGATTACATTTCCGTCTCATAAGGCAGCTTTAACATGTAAGTATTATAAGGTATTTAACCATTGTGGCTAGAAGATTAAATTTTCCTCCTAAATTGTGGATGTACAGGAAAAATACTTTATTCTCTATAGAGTAATGCATCTTTCTAACATTTTATGTTGCTTTCAGTCAGTTTAAAATAATACCCAAAATAATATTCTTTATAAGAAAGTAATTTTCAGGAAGTAGGTGCACTTCCCTGACAATCATATTGTTTATGAGTCAGCAAGTACAGAAATTATTAATGACAATTTCTAAGAAAGGAAATGAGTCTGGTTTGCTATGCGACTTTCAAGGCATGACATTGTAAATGGGCAAGGTTAAACATTTTGGATTAAAAACATGACTGTGAGATTGATTAGGGTCCTACAGTCTTGTAAAGTTGGTAGAACATAGCTGACATGACTTATAGTTTGCTGAATTCAGAGAGATTACATTGATGTCATTCATTTGAAGAGATAGTTCATCCTGGATGCATACAGTGAAGCTGTCATCTGTGCGTTTCACAAATATTCATGTGACTAACATGTTTTGATTAGACTAACACTGAACCACACCATTGAATGGGTCATGTATCTAAAGCACTGTGACAATGTCAAAGTGTGTGTTAAAAAACACAGAACAAAAACTGGAAATAAAATAAAGCCAAAAACCCCAACCTAATCTTGTAAAGCTTTCTGTGCGCCACTCCTCTGAATATTTGGCATACTTGACATATGGAGTACTGAAGCTCGTATCTTATAGCAAGCAATTAGGCTTCTGACTATAATAAAAGAAAGTTAATATATCATTAGCTCAATTAAAAACAGTATTGACTTTGGTCTGCATGAACAGACTCCTATAGAGTTTGCATGAATGTGCTTATTTAGAAATAAGGTCCATCCTGCCCTTTATTCTCCACCCATGGCTGGGCAGGATTGCAACCCAGTATTCCCAGAAAGGAATTTCCTTCAGCTGACAGTTCCTCAAAAGTGAATGGAAAGCAAGAGGCTCTATTTCAAAAAAAAATACTTTCTTCAATGGAGTGCAGCAGTCTTCAGAGCATCTCCTTGTTTTAGAAAATTATGTTAGGACAGATGATTCTGGGTTTATTTGGCCCGACAACACTCCAGTTATGCTTCCTTGGCTTATTGCAGGAGTAGTCACTCCATTTAAGCCCTCCTGCCCAGAAGGCAGAGTAGGTGTTCCAGTCCCATTTCTTCCACAAAAAGTTGTTGACACCAGTTCTTTTCCCCAATCTTCTCTATAGTTTCCTACCTTCTCACTAGGATTGTTTTTTCCTGAGTCCTTCAGTTTGTTCACAACAAAGAAGGCAAGCATTCTAAACCAACAGTTTAAACACATTCCCACTGTTCATATGCAAAGAGAGATATTTACAGGTCCATACAAACATAGCAAAAAACACTTGCGCATAAAAACATTTGGTTTCATTTCCTCTCCACTATAGAAGTGCTTTGACTTTTCCACCCTTTTTTTATCCTGAATCCTTTTGATCCCCATGGTCTCATCTCCTCCCTACCTTCAGGTTCTCTTTTCATGCTCAGGGCAGTCCCTCTTTAGTTTAGACCCCTTGGCCTAGAGAGCCAAGAGACCACTCTCATTTTAAACAGCTCTATTTAAAGTACTTTTTCTTCTGTTTTCCTGCTTTACGTTGTTGGTTGCATCTGATGCCAAGAGATGCTACGTAGAACAGAGGCTAGACAGTGTTAAAGGAATAAAGTAGGTATTTATTAAAAAGGCCTTCAAAGGATACACTTTGGGGAGCACAAGAGCCCAGCTGTGGCTACACCTAAGATGGGCGATGGATCACGAGTTTTCACACTTTCATAAGTTTTGGTTCATTTACATATTGGGGTTAATTATCAAATTACAGCTTCAGGTTATGAAGTCCCATCCTCTCAGATTGCTTACCCCAAAAAAAGTTGTTTACACTTTTTGGACCTGAAGCTGCAATGATGTCCTTGGTTCTTGGGCTGGAAACTGATTTGTCTAACTAAACTGTGAAGAGAACTTGCCAACACTTTATATGAAGTTCAGAGTTATATACTAATTCTGTTAGTACAGAATCTGGAAAATATGAAAGCTAAAACTTAAGGCATCACATCCAGCTGACAGACCAGCTCTGCTCTCAGTCCCAAGGGCAGGCATGACATGTTAAATCTCATATCAGTTAATATACACAGCTATCTCTGAACCATGACTTGCTCTGTCTTTTGTCATGCTTGCTGTTTTCCAAGGCACTTATCCCACGCTAACAACTTTTTCTCTTGTTCTCTGGCTGCCTCTGGTTAACATATGTGAGAGGTGACACAGACCCTGTCAGAAATTCTTAACATTCATGGTTATAGTTACATGACAGGTTCAAAAAGACAGAACTTGTAAGTTATGCATAAATTTCCTCACTGTCTCAGGGCAGAATAAATATTAAGTATCTACTGTTTTTCTAGAAGACATGTTCTTGCAATAAATATTTTCCATAAGTATCTGTCTGGTTTGAGGGAGAAGGAAAGGAGGTTGAAGATGTTCTATAATTCTTCCATCACCTGTCATGAGGAGGGTCAGGTTCTGATCTCACTTATTGCATTGGAAACTGCTGAGACAATTTTTTGAAGCAGTTCAGCCTCTACTGATTTAACAGGTTGTGGACACTGGTCAGCTATTTTAGGTTTGAAGATATCAACACTGACCTTCAGAAGTGTCACTTCATTCAATGGACAGGCAACAAATGGTGATGTGATAGACACAAGTGGCAGTCAGCCACTATAGGAAGCAAAAAACATCAAAACATTTTGCTTTGACATAGCTTTCAGTACTGGGAACAACCTTCCTTATTCAGCTTAAAAAGAAAAGCTGACTTGGAACATTTGCAAATGTCTTACAAAGCAATCAGGCCTAAATAATCAGTAACAGCACCCTTTATGATTTGGTGACTTGTTTTGAACCCATTCCCATAATAATTTTGAATAAAAAAATTTCATTTAGATGACACTGAGGTTGTGATTTCAGTAGAAGATTGATATGCACCTTCATAAGAGTGCATGTAAACTGGTAAATTGTTATAGCTGTCTTTTTAGGGTAACAACATAAATGTATTTTATGGGGAACACAGAATTATCACCTAAGAAAACAAAGACTATTGTAAAACAGCTGCAAATAGTGACTGATGATCATTATGCTAATCCTAATATTATTGTTCTGAAATATGCATTGCTCTCTCAGAGGCCATGTTTAATGCTGAATAGCCTCCAGTTTATTAACAGGTTAATTCAGGAACTAATCTTGTGATTTCGAGAACTAGACTACCTCCATGTGTACCTGTAAGATAGTTTACATGGTGATAATATCAAAACAAAAGAATAAGCTGTCTTATGCTGGCTGCTGAGGAAAAAAAATGTAATGATCTTGAGTGTCTCTGAGTTGGCTAACTCGTGCTTGCAGTTCTATATTCCAAGCTGAATCGTTCATGCTCAATATTTCTTGCAATGCTTTTGAAATATAACTGCCAACAACCAAAAGCAAACCTTTGTCCCTTTTCCTTTGTTTGCCAAACTTCCCTATCAAAATATTTAGGGTGTTTGAAAGTTATGCATGAAAATCACAAAATCACAAAATAGGAAAGAAAGATGGACTTACATGAGTAATAGAAGAAAGGTGGAAAACAGAGGGTCCGTGGAATCCATTTAATGACATTGAAGGCTTGTGCATACTGAGGTACAACTCATTAGTGTTGTGATTACAATGACTGAAATGGTCCTAAGGCTGGACAGAATTTGGAGTTCATTCTTATTTCTCAAGGGACTGGAGCTTCAGATAAGGCTGAGGAGCTCAAATGTCACGTATTTCCCAGTGAAGGTTCACCCAACAGGTCAGAGTGATGAACAGACCTTAATCTCTAAGTGAATCAAAGTAAACAAGGGACAGATTTTAGCACAGATTGCCGCAATAGCACAAGGAGTAATGATTTTAAACAAATAGAGTATCAATTTAAATTAGATTAGAAGAATTTATTTTATAATGAGGGTGGTAGAACACTGGAACAGATTGCCCAGAGTGGAGGTGGATACCACATCCCTGAAAACATTCACTGTCAGCTTGGATGGGGCTCTGAGCAACCTGCTCTAGTTGAAGATGTCCCTGCTCATTGCATGGGTGTTGGATTAGATGATCTTTGGAGGACCCTTCCAACTCAAACTGTTCTCAGGTTCCGAGATAATCAAAGTACTCAGGAGGAGAAGCTGGAGAACCACATAGCTCCTAAAAGGTTGTGGGTGCATAAGGCAGCTAGAAGAAAGAGGCAACTTCTGGCAGGAGGGCTGCTATATATTTAATTCTTCTGCTGTTTTTCAGCTTTTTGCCAGCTACCACTCAATTGCTCAGGATATTTTGACTTTTCTTACTAGATACGTTTCTTTTGCCTATAATTTTTATATCCTGTTTGTTCATTATGGGTAAAGTACAACACTCATGGTAAAGTGGTTCAGACTAGTAACAATCAAATTTCCCACAGGCTGCTGATCTAGATCTCCTGTCTTTTGATATTCTATTCTCTGTTGGCAAAATGTCTCAAACATCTCAGCAGTCAGCAAGAGTCTGGAAGCAGGTGTCGATTTTCACCTCTCCTAGTGTCAGAAATTATCGTCTAGATGGCATGTTGTCTATACAGCTCAAGTTAAATCAAACTGAGAGTTGGCATTTTTCTCTTCCACTAGACCTGCGGCAAGACAAGGTCAGTTGGAGGAATACTTATACCACATGTGCTGATTCTAGGTGAGAAAGCTTGGCTTCACAGGCAGAACTGCTTAAAGACCCAAAAAGTGAAAAGTAGCTATAGTTTGTAGTCCTGTGGTTAAGGCAGGGAGGGAGGGAAGCTCACTGAATGCTGAGTGAGACAGACATGCAAAGTACCTGTGGAGACACCAAAGCAGCTAAAAAGCTAACGAAAAGTACAGTGCCTCATCTTCATCATTTCCCAGAGTCCAGAAGAGGGCACTGGACAAACTTCCTGATGAATAGGACCGCTTTTGGAACAGTGCAGAAATGTGTCCTTGGCACTGCATAAATGAGGCAGACATGTCTTCTGTGTAAATACTGTTCTCCGGTCTTTATTTTGACATTTACTCCAGTTTAATCAACTAGGTTTTAAAGCACATTTGCTTTGATTAAAACTGGGATTGGCCTTGCAATAAAGATGGTCTCTCCAGTGGCTCATTTTGGAAACCCCCTGAACAGTGATCAGATATATTTATGACGCCCTTTAGCTGCATGTTTGATTTCCTTGACATCAAAAGAGGGGGAGGGGAAAAAAAAAAAAGGAAAAGCTGCTGACTCTTTAAAGGTTTCTGGGGTTGCTATTGCTGGCCTGCAGCCACACATTCTCTTACATGGTGGATCAAAGACACCAACACTGTAAGAGGCAGTCAGTACAACACAAGCACTACTTAAACATATTGCTTAAAACATTCTTTTTTGTTTCTTTTAAAGCTCACATTCTGAAAACAGTTCATCTTATTACTTAAATGAAACACATTCTCTGACACATTGCATTTTTTTCATGAGGGAAAAAAAGCCAGCTTTGATCGCATTCTAACCATTAGCTAATAAAATAGTTACATACCTAATGTTTTATTAACTGTCTGTTGTAGTTACACAAAAGTATTTTTTTTTATTCCCTTGTTCATTTTCAATGTTATGGTGTGGAAGGCTGGAGACCACAAAGAGTTAAATCATAGTCTATGCTGAGTCCTTATTTAGAAGGAAAAGGTAGTTGTTTTGATGTAGGTCTCTTAGCAACTAGAAATTTAGCTCTTTGTTTATTATAGAATACTTCAATTTTGATGGAAAGAATCTACATTTCTCATTTAGTTGCTCTCCTTGTCTTGTCCACCTGCCTTGATGTAGTCTAAAACAAAATTAAAAAAACTTGTTTCCAAATATGAGTTACAATATTCTTGAATGACAAGAAAATCTCAATACTTACTATTCAGAGAGGGTTGTTTAAAGGAACACTGCCTCCAATGTCTAGCGTTTAAAAAAAAAATCACAAAACCCAAAAAACATAACTTTTGTTGCTAAATAAGTTTTACAGTTTTGTAGTGATTTAGTTTTATTATAAGATACTATTTCTAAAGGATGATTGATAAAAATAACAAAAGCAAAGCATCTTAGTGCACATAATTATACAGTTAAGACAAAAAACAAAATATTTTCTTCTGAGCCTTCAAACAGGTTAGAGTACTGGCATATTAAAACCATTGATGGAATTTTGTCCAAAATGGAATCCTGTGTCAGAGCTAAAGTATCATCTTGATTCTGTAAAGACTGTGTCTGTGCTTGAATGCAGTGTTATGATAGAAAATTAATATTTAATTTTGCAGGAAAAAAACCCACATATGACTTGAACAAGAAAACCCAGAATGTAAGTTATATTTCCATTAAGTTGAGATGACCTAACAGTTTTTCCAGCAGGAGAAAGAAAAGTATAATTTTGTGTGAATGAAGATAGTTTATGAAACAAACAACCAAGTATGGGCCAAAATGTCACAGTCTTCATCAGTGTTTTCTGAGGATCCAGATAGGACCAGGGGGTCTTAACTGAAGATGGGGACAGTTGTCATACTCTGGAAATAACTAGTCCCAAAAACACTCAAATGGTGGGGACACTGAGGAAAGGAAGGTCATGTGCAGGTATTCATTACCTTGTCTGCAATACAGTTGTCACCTGTACAGAGAAGGGTGTCTGGGTACCTGCTTCATGGGCTTTAAGCAACAAAACTTATCTGTTAAATCTATCCAGTTTGTGTTTGGGGCCAAAGAAAACCAGCCTGCTGCAGCCTTACCAAGAGGAGGATAGTTTAGTCAGAAGTAGAGGTGGTGAGGGCCATGGCTTGAATTTATATTTTACCTTTCCTAGGCTCACAAAACAGAAAGAAACTCCAGCTGACCGTATGGCATTTTTTTGAATTAGACAAATCAAATATTTCTGCACAATATACCTTGGGGGTTTGCATTTTAATACTGAAAACATTATATTTTAGGCTTAATAAACTTATGATAAAAATAAAAATATGTAGCTGCCCCTGGTCATATGTAAATTTATGGTGTCTGCAGGCTTGATCAAGTAAACATTTACCTGTGTGTCCACAGTTAGTCCCAGTGGTCCATTAATTTCATACCCTTGGAGACAAAAAATTGGCACACGTAGAATTTTAGGAATGGGGTCTAGTGTTGATGTTCATACTGACCTGCTGCTGTTCAGAAATGTTAGGGCACAAACATGGTCAGTGGGCTGGAGCACCTTTCTTATGAGGAAAGGCTGAGACAGCTGGGGTTGTACAGCACAGAGAAGAGCTCCAAGGAGATTTACAGCACCTTCCAATGCCTAATGTGAGCTTATATAAAAAGAAGGAAGAGCGACTTTGTATATGGGCAGATAGTGACAGAAGAGGCAATGGTTTTAAACTGAAAGAGGGTAAGTTTAGATTAGCTGCAAGGAAGAAATTCTTTACTCAGAGGGTGCTGAAGTCCTGGAAATGTTGCATAGAGAGGTGGTGTATTCCCGTCCCTGGAATTATTCAAGGTCAGGTCAAATGGGGCTCTGAGCAACCCAATCAAGTACAAGATGTTCTTGTCCATGGTAGGGGAGCTGGTACTAGAAGATCTTTGGATGGCCTTCTAACACAAAACATTCTATGATTCTATGATTCTAAGCATAAGCCAATCAGAAGAATAATACATGGACATATTACTGGAGTTTTTATTGTTACAGTATCTGCTCTTTTTTATTAGAGGATATTATGACTATATTGGTGGATTTTTTCATTAATGAACAGTTTTAAGTGGTTTAAGACTTTCTTGGGATTAGAAAAGGAGCACTTAGTTGTAATAGCACGCCTGAAATTTTCATATTACCTTTCTAGAAAACTTATTTTGTAAGATTAAAGCAAAATTGAAATTGGTTGAAGTATTTGAAGAATTACATGATATTACAGAAATCAGTAGATGCCATAATGACAGCTGCACACTGCATTTCTCTCAACACACATTTTCAGAGTCAGCTTGTGAAGATGCATTTCTTCCATTTTGGCATTCCTTCAGTCATTTGCATGAAAAATCAAGGCTTTCCAGAGTTTCCATCTTCCCTACAATTTTTTTTTTTTGGTTTGTATATTAGAGATATTGGCTCTGGGTTATATTCCTGAAAGAAGAAACATCTAATGCTAGCTTATTTTCCTAATGATATATCTTAATGAGATCAGGATGAGTTGAGTTTGAAAGGTACAGGAAAGGCTGAAATTCCTAATAAAAAGGGGAAATCAAAACAGGATTTCTCTTATGTCATGATATTTTCTGCTCCAGTTGAAAAATTGCTTGTGGAATGTGGCAATACTCAGGTGATGTCTCCAGGTTTGAAAAGTCAGACTGTCAACACACAGGTGTAGTTGTGTGTACAGCCATTGATTTCCTTTGCAATGGAGTCCTAACATTTCATATTTCATAAGGATTAGTCTACCCCAAGGCAAGAAAGCAAAATCTGGCTTTCCCAATTGTGGTTTAGGAATGGTACTCTGCAAATTCATGATCCCACTGAGACTCTCCAAACCACACTGCCGCTCTCTCGATCCCCCATTCTCCCTTCCCTTCCCCATGCAGTAACCTGGGGGGGAGGATTGAAGGCACAAAAGGTAAAGATCACAGGTTGAAATAAGAATAATTTACTGGAAAAAACAATGAGCTAAGCGAACAAACAACAACAGCCACAATATTAACAAGAATGTATACAAAAGAGAGAGGCATTCACATGCACCTAGGTTTCTGTTACTGAAACATGATTTGAGGCATCTTAGCATACAGAAAAACAGTCTAGGAAACCTCACTCCAAATAGTACTGTGCTGGACTACATTTAGAATTAACTAATCAGAAATTTGAAAGCCCAAAGCACTCTTACAATGCTAAATTTCATGTAATGACTTTTCCTGATGACCAAGCATCAATTGATTCCAGAGGATTCCTAGGACTCCATGGGTTCTCAGAGTTCTAATCCTTCACCTAGATCATGGAAATTTAGCTAATACTGTAAAAGCAGGACTTTCAGGTTGACTTTGGGTGCAGCATCAGCATGCTTTTGTTTCCTCAGGAGAAGAACTGTAAAATACAGCTGTCATATTTGTAAAGCTCCTTTTTTCTTGCTAATAGACTAAAATACTAGGGCTACATGGTTGAAACCTGGGACATCCCTGCACCTTCCTATGTCTTTGTTGGTTAATTTTACAAGGAAACACATTCAGTGTCTGATTAACTGGTCGTTAATCATTGATGAGTGTGAAACTCATTCTTCTAGTAGTGCATTGCCTCCCCTATTTCATGTGTAATAATAATATTCTAAATCCTGACACAACTGAAGTATAGACAATTTGTATATGTCCATATAAGTAGAGATACACATGCTAAAGACGAGCCTGTTGTTTATGTGGTAGAAGTAGCAATGAATTATGGCTCCTAAGAAACAGAATGTCATGTTTCTTTCTCCAAAGAATGGGATTGGCACAGACCTTTGTACTACAGGAACCTATTTCTCATGAAATGAAAATGGATAATTTACAGCATTCCTAATCACACAGAAAATGCCTTGTGTGAAATGCCCCATATGTGTTAAGAGATTATGGATTTGATAGTGTCAATCCATGAACAGGCACAAATAATATAGTGACTCAGTTCGAGGGCTTTACACAGAGAGAAAATAAAAAAAAATTACAAGTGCTGTAAGATAAAACCTTGTTATATGCCCAATTTGGAGTGAATAGGGTTTTACATAACAGACACTTAAAAAAGTTTTCATTTAGAAATTCATGAGAGGTTTCAAGAAAAGACAAAAACATAATTTAGTATTAATGTACTAAATTGAAGTTGGAATTTACGTAAAATTATGGAATTATGTTATTTCTATTTTGATTTGCCTTACTAAATGGTAGACTTTCTCTTACAGGGATGAAAGACTGCCCAGCATTTGATTCTGACTGAAGATTTAATATTCAGCATAAAGACTGTGAGACTTTCTGATTATTTCTAGTTCAACAGCCACACTTCACTCATTTCAACTGAGATTTTTTTTTTTTTTTTTTGCCTGATTTGAGGTTCACTCATATTGTAATCTCTGTGAAAACAGGAATGGGAAATATTTCATTCAGGCTAAAATAGATGTGGACATAAGCTCACACAAGACACAAGATCTCCCAAAGAAACTGTGCCAGTTCTAAGCCAAACATTGTTCTGACATTATGATAAATTCTGAAGTTATTTAGTTGTACCCATAATTTCCAAGTCAATAAGAAATATTTTTTTCACCCACAGTGCAGCTACCCACAGTCCTACTCACTGCGAGTTGATCTCATAGCACAAACAAAAATGGGTAGATTCAGAGACCATTTATGCTTTGAAAATCTCAGTCAGTGCATTTGATTCATTTCATGAAGCCTTTTGTTTTACTGCCCTCCACCTCAGAAAGCAGCTGTGAAGCCAGTCAGCTGTGAATAGGTTAGCAATTAGCAAAAGCCTTCTAAAGGTAAGCATTAATATTGTACATAGTAATATTGGTACAAACATTGAGTAGAAAAGGAAGGAGAGGGGAAATAAATTAACTGACATCAAGATCAACTGGTTTTGATCTTGATGAGTTTATGAAATGAATTACAATTCTTCATTTGCAAGATTGTTTAAGATCAATCTTTCTGGACATAATTACCATGTGATTAATATGAATAAACTAACTAGAAAAACAGACATGATAATTTCCTTTCATTCTATTACATGGATGATCATTGTTTCAATGTCAAACAAAATTAAGATTTGGCCTTAAAAAACTACATAGCAATCTTGGGATTCATTTAGGATGATAATTTTATGGGATTTGTTTGGCTGATGGTTCATTTTAAATACTGTCATGTGCATCTTTAATATCTTCTGAAAACCTTGATGACAAATATCGACACTAGGCCGTGCTTTAATACTGTCAGATTTTTAATTTCAGAAAGTGTAAACATTGCCAAGTTTTGAAGGTCTGAACCAAGGATACTGACATAATTTTCAAAGGCATGGGTAATACCTCAGCACCTCCCTTCAACATAAAACCCAGAGGTCTGACACAAGCAAACCTCTCTATAATCCACTTCATGCATAACATTTCTGTCCCACATCCTTCGTGATTATTTGTGAATCCACACACCAAGTGGTGTTTTGCATATGAGGTTCAGGTGATGTATTTTATTGCTGATACTGTTTCACCTGTATTTAGTTCCAGTGACATGGAAAACACTGCAGCCAATTGTCCTTATTACAGTCCCTGTGTATTTCTCCCCAGTGCACTTGCACAGGGGAAAGATGTGAGCATGGAGTGTACTTAACTGCCAGGCTGAATGGCTCTGTAATGTAGCTTCAGCATGGCATAAATTAAGCTGTCATTTTTTTGGCAGCAAGTGCAGAGAGGCGATTTTCCTGTACTGTAACATTTGAAACAACAATTTTCTGGCTCCAGTAGTAACTGACAGTTCTGTGTGATACATGCTCAACATTTGTGCTTCAGGGGCTGCAGCTGGAAAAAACCTTTGGGGTAAGGTATTGTCTTTATTAGCAAATCGAGCTTGCTGTCAAAGAACACAAATATTTCCTAACTCTTTTCAACGACCCTGTCACACCCTAAAAAAATTGTACCTAAAATTTACTAGATTCCATCAAGGTATTTAACTGTGTTGCTTATATGCAAAACACTATTTTTGATAATTACTTCAGACCTATTTTCATTAGGAAGATTGCTTATCCAGAAGGAGCTGGCCACTGGCATTTTACTGGCAACCTGTACCAAGATGATGGCTTGAAGGACAGCCAGGTTTGGAAATTATCTTGAAATGCTTGGCCAGATTCAGGCTGGTGAGGAAGGAGGATGCTGACAGTACTGGGGGAGGAGGGAAGCAGCCCTTTTCCAGCTCACCACTAACACAGACTCTGAACATGCCCTGCCACAAGCAGTGGGGGACGATTCCTTTTGCTGGCAAGATGTAAGGGTATATAGAGTAATTTCACAGAGGTGAAAGTGACCAGGAAATTAAGAACTCACCTGCATTAGTGAAAAGATGCTTTATTGAAGGTGTGAATTTTGCAGCGCTGTTTCAGAAGTGTGGTCAATTTTGACATAATTTTTTAAAGGTTCCAGACACACATCCTGCTTTTCTGGTACAATGGTGAAATCAAGATAATTACACTAGATTTGCAGTTGTACAAGTCGAGGTAGGAATCAGGTCAGTATAGCATATGTCACATATTGCTAAAAAATAGTTGCAGTGCTCCTTAAACATTCTGATATTTTGACACTTGTGTATTCCTTCACTACTTGGAAACTGAATTATGGCTGTAGCTTCTGGCAGGGGTCCTGGCAGCCCCTGGGAGCAGACTTTACCACATCCTGCTAGTCACTCATTGTTGTCCATTTCAAATACTTTACCATGAAACTCACACTTTTAAGCATTTTCTTCAATGTCTAAGTTCATGCTGGTGTTGATTTTGAGATCTGGTTCTTTAAAGCACTACTGGATCTAGAGATAAAAACTGCATACAAATCCACATGCTTTCTTTGTCCCTCCTGTTCCCACTTTGTTTCCACACTTCAGTGAATTTCCCAAAACTACAAGATTTGAATGGCCAATTCCCACAGGAATCAACAGCATTTTAGTGATGCTTTGGAAAGGATGGGTTTCAGCACCTCTATGCACAGAAGTATTTGATCTTTGCCAGTTTGGGTCAAAGGAGGAGAAAAAGGAGAAAATATTTTTTAAAACATTCATCAATGAGCTCAATTTATGGGATTGCTGCTGTCAAGAAAGAGAAATTACCTCTACTGATTTTTAAGTGAAATTTTAATACAGTGCTGCCTTGTCATGATTACTGTGGTTCGCTTTTGTGTTTGTGTGGTTTAAGATGTAGTAATATGAATTGGCACCCGATTTTTATTGTATGTGCATTCAGTTTTATTGACATAAGTAGGAATCTGTAAGTTTTTTCATCACAGACTCAGATTTTAGAAATTTAAGACTCAGCCATAGAAATAATTTTGGTAAAGGCATTGCAGTCACATTGCTTTAAAAATCCTATATTTTCCTTTGTTCCCCAAAACACAAATTTTGCTTTATCATATGTATTCTATATCCAGTAAATCATGTGAGTGATACAAAATTAGTCAGAGAGCCTCCTCTGCTTCCTGAAGCCTGGAGAAAGCTCGTGCCACTTAAACTTACAAAAGGCTTAGTGGATTAAGGCAGTATGATGCACCCACCAGCATTCCATTTTTCATGTATGGAAAATATTGTTTTTCAGGAGACGGTCTGATTTGGGATCTATGGGTCTCTAAATTCTGATAAAATCTGATTCCGTCTATGAATGGTTGTATATTCTGTACCTCAAATGATGGAAAACATATTTTTCCATCAGGTATAAGTACCATAGTACTTCCAAATTTGAAGTTCTGGAATGAGCTGCACAAACAATAATAGTGAGATTCCAAGATTAACTGGGTTTTAGGTTGGTCAAATAGGCCTGATCTGGAATAATTTTAGTGAACAAGAGGTGCTTTTCTCTAAATGCACCAAGGGAATAGCCAAGTGTGTACATTCTACACAGACACATAATTCCCTTCCAAAAGAAAAGTATAGATGATGCCCACAGAAATAACATTAACATGGGAACTTAGACTCCAGCAATATAAGCTTTGCATTCCAATGCATTAACTGTAGCTTTACTTAAAGTTATTGCACTAATTAATATTTGTTCTTGCCTCTGAAATATGAACAAAATCTGTTTGCCCAATCTAGAATATCAGATTATGCTGCAGCTGCTTTTATGGGAAGTTTTAATATAAATCTGCTTAATGCACAACCTTCTACATTTCTATAGCTCTGATTCTCTAGAATAATATTTCCAAAATTCCTGTTGTGCATCCATGTTATTATTCCATTTTCTTTTAACTGGTGTCTCTAACCTGGGAGTCAAAGTGTGCTGGTTTAAGCTGAATTGCCAAGTGTCTGCTATTTTCCCCCATATGATCAGCACTGCTGGGCTCTAGTATTACCGTGCTTTGTCAATGTTAATGTAACAGCAAATGACGAAGATGCCCTTTGGCAGGAAACACTGCTAGCCCTTAATAATAAACAATTTTTGCACCTCAAATGGCTTCTATACATAAGCAAGTTTAGTCAACCCCTGAAGAAAACCTGTACCTTCTCATTACAGGGCAAGCAGTAGTGAGAAAGCAATTCACCAAGCTGTAGGGTTTGCAATCACCCATATTTTCTGCTATGAGTAAATAACCCCAATTGATTTAATCATAAAAGAATAACAGGAAAACTACATTGATTTCCAAATCCCTAATGTGAACATCAGAATATATTGACTAAGTAGCATGTAAAAAGGTTTTATCCATTTGTATGAACTGAAGAAATATCAATATTTGATCATTACTCTAACAAAAAATTACGACAATTTGCAGTCATCTCAAAATGGAATGAAGTTGCATTATGCAGTGCTGTGGTTCAGTCTACAGGTTGAAAGTGATAATGCTCCATTGTATTCATAAGCCAAAAAGAGATAAATCCATATTTCAGGCAAATGCACCTCGTATTTATTGTTATAGGCGACTTACATAAACCCATAGAACTGGTAAATAATATAGAATTGTTTTTATTAAAGAAACCAGCTAGCAATAGAAGATGTTAGTCTTATAACGGTGCTCACCACAACAAATGATCAGTGCTACTCAAACCAACCTATGTCAAAATAGCAAAGAATGTAAATGTTTTTTTTTAAAAATACAATGCTTTCCTTGTGGAGATGCCAAAAATAATTTGGCTCATATAATAACCTTAAATTGATCTTAATTTGCAGTGAAAGAATAAGGACCAAAATTTGCTTAAAAGTTCTAATAAAGTGATACTACCTTGGCAAAGCTAACCAGTCCACTTAATTTGTTCTGTTGGCTTTTTTTGGTTTTGGTTTTACATTTAAGGTGTACCTCAGGGTTGTAGTGCTCTTTAATGCAGGTGGTCACCTGGCAGTGAGAGCAGAAAGAGCTCTGTGGCCAGCCAGTTCTTTGCAAACAACTGCTAGAGAAGTTCCTAAACAACTGCTAAAGTTCCTAAATCCTAAACTGCACAGATAGTGACATCCTATCCCATTGTAATTTTCTTTATGCTGTCAAAGACAAGTTTCACATGGAATAAAAATCCTATAATTTAGCACCATTTTTTTTTTTTTATTAAAAGGTCTAATGGGTCACCAGTGACACAGTGAGCTGGTGGAGGATCTCTTTGCTGGAAATTTGCTTTGTATCTACGGGAATCTGGTGACACGTGTTTGAATGTGCCACTAAAGATTTCTCTCTTGTTGGAAGTGGGGTTGAAGTCCCACACATGGGAACCATGCAGAGGAACCTTCCTGAGAGGCAGAGTCAGTGTCCTCCAGCAGCAAGCACTGTAGGCAGGCACAGAGCACGCCTGGGACCAGTGGCCAAAGCAAACATCATTGCCAGTAAAACTATGAGAGTCACAAGATCCTAGATTCAAAGTGGCTTGTAGCAAATCAAACTCCTTCCCTCCATGCACTTCACCAGTTAGTAATGTAAGCATTCCTACATCCCATCCTCATGGTCAATTACAGCTTCACCAGGGAATTTTGAAGATCACTTAAGAGCCCAAGAAGGTTCAGGAAGATTCAGGTGTAGCTAGAACAAGTGAAAAGCACATTTGAGGACACAAAATAGCCAGTAGAGATTATTCCAAACTCCAAAATTTACATCCTTTAGGAACCATCAGAGAATGTGTTCCTCTACTACCAGAATGAGCAGCTTGCTCTGCAAGACAAAATCAGCTGAAATTAGACAAATTTCAGGAGCGGGTTGACAATACAGCTAATCTAAGATGAAAACCCCTTGGAAGGAGCTTGTGAAATAGGAAAAAAGCAAATGGGGAAAATAGTCATTCAACCTATTAGGCACATCAAAACAAAAATAGGAGAGGTAAGAAGAAAAACTGAGAAATGAAGCGAGCAAAGTCCTGTGAAGTGGCTGAATATATGCGTGAGTTGAAACACCTGGAAATTTGCAGATTCAATTAGAACTTAGATTTGAAGCCCTTGAAGTTATGGGAAAGATTATAATTATTTCCATTGACATTGAAATAGTTTTTAAAACCTCTGCTCAAGAGAAAAACCATTGCAGCATTAATTAGGAACTTCAGGATGTAACATTTGGTACCTTTTAGCTGGACCATTGAATGTACCTGTCATATCCTCAGTTATTTTTAAAGCATGAGAGGCATGGTTTTTCACAGAGATGTGCAAAATATCAGGACTTTATAAACTTTTTCATGCATAAGGCTATAGGTCTATTCAGGAACAGGAGAAGGTTTTTATTATGCCTCTGTTAGGAGAAAAAAAAACAACATTACTTCAGTCAGCAATACTCAAACTGCAGTTTTGTTTGTGATGTGAGTGCATGTGCAATGGGCTAGAGAAATGTCAATTGATTACACTTTAATTGTAAGCAACTTTTAATGCAGTAGACACTTGAGGAGCTGCAAAGTCAAGAAATCTCTGTTATTCTGTGTAGGTAAGAAAAAATCTTGGTTTGGTGCTGTTTAATAATCTAAATGTAGTTAATCTAGACCAATACATAATTATTATATTAATATTTGATGGCAAAATAGTAGCTTGAAAGAAACACTGTATATGCTAACCTGTCATCTTTAGATATAGTAACTAAATGGAGTATATAATTGATGGTTGATATGTATTGAAAGTTAAATAATAATAGCCTTAATAATTCTTTGTCATTTGGCTATATAGATCTTAGCAAGCCAAAGTCTTTGCTGTTAGCAGAGTCTTATGATGGGCAAGTCATGACAATTCTCCATTGCTCATTTGAGAAGTAACAGCTTTCTGTGTTTCTTTTTCTGTGATTTCAAATATAGCTTTGTTTACTATGGGTTGAGATGGTTACATGCTCAATTGCATGTAGAAAACAAAGATTACAGAATTTAATTGTTACATACAGTATAAATTTCAGGTCACATTTAAATATTTTGTCTTAAAAGGATAATAAACCCAGATTTCTGAAAAGTATGGAATGAAGAAAAGTTCAATCTCCAGCAGTGAAACTAAAAGCTTGTATATTGGAGCTACTTTCTAAGTTATCTGTAGTGAAGCAAGTGGCAGAGATGCAGAATTCAGAATGAAAAAGACCTGCTGACCAATTATTGCTTGTCTTGAAAGTAGGCCTCCCCAGAAGAGCAGCAAAGTGCTTCATCCCACCTGGGATGAGGTGCAAAAATTACAGATTAAGATGGTGCAGTTAACAGCTCTGTCATATTTTTGGTAACCACAGTAGCTATAGCATGACCCTAACACGATTGTGCAGTTGAACTGTTTGGAGATGGTGGTGCAGTTACTCTCCATATTTCCTAATGTACTTCTGCCTGGAAATAAATTAGCTTCTCTGCATGCATCACTGCGGAAGAACAGCAGTCCAGCTGAAATCACTTAGGGTGATTTCAGAGTGAGTCACAGCAGATGGTTTTCACAGCCAGCATAAGGACTGAACATTGGGCCCACAAGAACAAATCATGGATGTTTCTATGGTCAATGCCACGGTGAGAAAGAATGCCATTTCAGATGCCCAGTGACAAAAAACATGAAGTCACGCTGTAGATCAATCATTCACTGAAGGGGCAAATGCTCTCCATTGAAGCAGAAATGTTTTTTTCTTTTCAATTCCATTGCAAAAAACCCAGAATAAGTAAAAAAAAAAAAAATTCTGATGTCATCTCTGATCTCCACCACTGGACCACAACTGATTTAATATTACAGTCCTCCCTGAAAAAAAAAAAGAATCATTGAGAAAGAATTTATCATAGCCCTATTTTAACTAGTCCATCATATCAACTGATTTGTTATGTATCAACTGGTATATTATCACAGTATCAACTGGTGTATCAACTGGTATATTATCACATATGAACTTCTGGAAATTGTGTTTTTGTAGCTCAGTTTCTAATCTGATGAATATTAGGTAACAGGTACTCTGTAATTCTTTGAGATTTGTATATTAAAAATCCTTGGCAATGAAGATTGATTGATCTGTTACCAGATGCAAATTAAAATTCTTGGGAAAAAAGGTACATTTAGGTGTTACAAAGCTATTATACTTTTTGTTAAATAAGAGTAATAAAGCATGCTAAAAGACTCTTACACTAATTTCCATGTTTGCTACACTGTTTTAATACTGTCATAAACCTGTTATAGCTTTAACAGAAATACAATCTGCTGCAGCATATTTTATTTCCTGTGTTAAAATAGAAAAGGCAAAATAGGAAGAACAGTGTAAGTCTTCAGGTTTTTTCTCATTAGGTATTCTGAAATATCTGATCATTAATGCATTTCACATTTTTTTCTTTTTTTTTTTTTTTTTACAGAAACTGTTTTGGCAGCTGGAACACCTCACATTTATTCTTGGACTCTGAGTATGGGAGCTAGAGCAGCACACTGCCGACAGGACTCATTGCTGTGTCTGAGCCAGTCTTTCCCACATCCTGATGTTTGGCTTTTTCCAAATGAGAATTTGCTTTTTAATTAACAGGCAAACAAACAAAGAAGGAGGCTGTTTGTTCTAGGACAGGGAGCACCTGTTTGTCAGCATCCTAGGACAGCTGGTGCAGGGTGGAGAAGAAAGAATTTAATATGGAATTGAGTTTGTTTGCAGATACTGATCTCATGGTGAGACCCTCGGCAGAGCCTGTGGTCTGGCCTGGGGGAGCCTTTGCCTTACAGAGTTTGGGCAGCATTTCCCACAGTGACATGGAAGCTCTGCAGGGCAGGACACTTTCCTTCTGCCCTGCTACAGGGCAGCATCTTTCCTGCTGAAGTGGCCCCAGCAGGCTCTGTGTCAGCACGATCTACACCAGCTATTTGCAATCCAGCTTGAGAGCAGCAGAACTTCTTAGAAGACTGTCAGCAGACATAATTCTGCAGGTGGTTATTGATCTACATGAGACCTGCAGCACTGAAGCAATGTGGAGCCCCCCATCCAGGAACTGCAACATGCAAAAAATGAACAAAAGAGTGTAGTTAAACTACCTCTCCCACCAGCTGATTACAAAAATCCTCTACGGATGTACCAGTAGCAGAAATCTTCCCAGGAGAATTACACTGCCTTATACTGTGCCAGCAGAAAATTGTGGTTTTCATCCAATTCAGAATTTCAGTATTCTGTGCTCGGTCAGCAAAAAATTCACTCTAGGACCTCCGCCTTCACTTTAGGATTTTTCCTCTGAAGTATTTAGGTATGGCTCAAAGGGGTCGTTTATGTGGAGTAAAATACCAGTTTACCTGAAGAAACAGCCCATATTTTAATTACATTTGAACATGACTAACTACGCACAAGTATGAAACAGTTAAGCTAATAATTATCCTAAGTATTTATTCCTCAGTGCAATCTTGTGCTTCTGTTGCCTCTCTGAGAACATTATATTTCCCAGAAAACTGAGGTGTAATTTTCACCAAATCTGTTTAATAGCTACCATAGTTACCACACAGGTGATAAATGGGCCATGTGTTCTACAGGGGCACGTCACCTATGAGGCAGCACATCACCAATCTGATGCAGTGACAAAATACTCACTAAGAATGCACCCGTACAGACTGGAAAGGACTAGAGAGGGTTTTTCTCAGCTCTGACCCCCTCTTACCTCCACCACAGCCATGTCAGCAGAGGTGATGTCAATGTAACCTCAGAGGTTTAAAATTTTAAACAGTAATGTAAGTGTCACAATTACATTTATAATGTTACATATTAAGTGCTAAAGCTAAAGCACGTACATTGCCATAAAAAAAACTCTTAGTCTTGAATAAATACTCCCAAGTGTCAAATAAACTAAACCAATACAAAATATCTTGCCTTTAGCATAACTGCATTTGTTATAAAACTTCCAAACAAATTGTTTATGTTGGCACAATTTCCCACACCTTATTTATCTTGAATTCATGGCTTTGAGGGCAAGATACTCTTTGAAAAACTGCAATGCACTGGAAAAAAAAAAAAAAGTAAATTCAAAACAGGAGAGTGGAAACAAATAAACAAAAAATGTGTGTTCTTCTTCCATAAGTGGTAGCAGTCTGAAGAATCAATCTTTAGCAGACTTATTATTAGCTGGTACACTGTTGAATAGCATCCCCTTATGCAAGTCATTTCAATGACACTTTAAGTGAAAAACCTAAAAAAGAGTGAAGAAACCCTCATTTTACAAGGCTTCTAAGGGCAGATTTTCACTTTACTAGTCATAATCATATGTAACTGTAAATTCAAGAAAATTCGTACAAATTATCTTCCTTTGGGAAAAAAAAGTGCTGGTCTGAGTAAATGCAATTTGAAATGTTTTCCCTCGCTTTGCTTCTAGCCTGCATTCTATCCTGTTATAGGCAATACAACATAAAATCTTGTCTAGTAGCATTATTTATTTTAAAATAACTCAGATCAAATAGGATCTCTTTAATTTGAGACACAAGTGACAGGATCCCTTGTTGTTTACTGGATGTGTCCTGCTTTTCCTCCTACCTGCTGTTTTCACTGGTTGTAAAAATTCATTCACAGCAGGGAAGCCATTGGCCTTACCTGTCTTTAATTTATGCGGCATTTCAAATTGTGCCATCATTGCAGGTGTGGTCAGGCTTTGTTGAGGCTTCTTTAAAAAAAAGAAAAAAATTAAAAATTCTGAACTACCTGCTTGAGTCTGTCACGAGCCCATTTGTATGCATGCAGCTAATGTGCTAGAAATAAAAGCCACAACCTGTCAAATAAACTCCTGCACCTGTATGAAGCAGTTAAATTGTTCCATCTACCATTATTCTCAGAGATCAAAGGGCCCTCACTGTGAGGGGCTCTGAAGAAATAAAGAAAATGATAGACCTACTTGTCCTTGAGCTAAAAAAGAAGGGGTGGGGGAAAGAAAGAAAAGTGGACCAGTTCAACTACCTGAAGGAGCTTTTGTTTGGCATGGGCACAACATGAACGCATTCTTTCACATTAAGACCCAAGAGGAAGAAATTCATTCACCCTTATTATAGTGACGTAGCTCTGGCATTGATGTGTTTTTAACCTTGAATAATTGTTGTCTCTAAAGCTCCAAACAAGTTTTATCCTGTCCACAGGTCAGTTTTGTTACAAAGGCCAATTAGTGGTGCTACCTTAGCCTGCAGCAAAAAGCCAAGTAATGGTGGGGCATGCCCCATCCAGAGGTGATGAATAGCCTGTAGAGCTATAATTTGAGAAGGGGAGGGGGGGCTTTGAAGCATTTACCTTACATGGAACTCCATTGTCACTGCAGGCTGTTTGATCTTTAAATAATTTACTTAATGATCTCACCATGGGAGCAATTGGCAGAGCAAGATTAGGTTGTAAGGGCCTAATGGACATGGGAAAACTTAAAATTACTAGAAGAGAGGTATGTACAGAATAGATTTTTTTTTTTCTGTGTGGATTCATGATTTATAAGGGGGGTAAGCTATAAATTATAGTATTTGCTTGATGTGTTCTGGCAGAGGAAACAAGAAGAAATTCTGTGTTTGGTGAATGTTTCAGGGAGTTTTAATCCTTATTCTTTTAATCTTTGTGGTTTTATTTTGTTTCTCCTTTAAAAAAATGGCGACCCAGGGAAATTATTGTTTTATAATAGGTTAATAGGTCAGCAATAAAAACCTTTGGCCACTGTGAATAGGTTGTTGTTAAAAGGTCATAGTTAGCATAATATTTCATTTTTGATAAATAAAGGGTTGGAAAGTCTGGGTCCAGAGCTTGTGAATGGGAACAGTGTAGCATGACCCCTTTTACGCAGTAAATATTGTAAAATATGAATTATTAACTCACTTTGTGACCACACTTGGAAAGTATGCACAATTTTGTGGATACAGGATTTGGGATATTCTACAGTATCCTGAAAATAAAGCATTAGTCACCAAGGCCCCCTTTAATTATGTGAATTACTTGCAGAATTACTTGCAGATAACAATTGTTACATTCCTGTGATATTACACCTGTTTACACATGGAATACTAAAAATTCGAAAGGAAAGTTAATTAGACCTATGGAAGAATTGTAGAAAATTTTATATAGATCACTGTTTAATCATTTAAAATCTGCCTTTGTAGATGAATTGCTTTATGTGAAACTAAAAATAGCCTTCTAAAATGTTTGAGACATACTTGCCTATTATATGTAATTTCTAAGCCTCTCTATTTCAGGTAATCAAGAGTAAGCATTTAAAATGTCTGTAAAAATACAACTAAAATATCTATACAAATGCAAATAAAAAGGGCAACATTCTTATCTGAATTGTACATATTAGAATCTTCTTGAATACTTCTTACAAGATGAGCAGCTCCTGACCCTGAGTCAGGAAGCAAATGACAGTATCTCCCATTGGCTTGGATTTATGTGTGACCTTACTACTAAAGCTGATTCCACATCCTTTGAGAAATTTTGAATTTTTATTTCTTCAAAGTTCCTGCACTTTCAAGTGTTTTTTCTCTCTTTTTTTTTTTAATCCTCTCCCCTTCCAAGCCATACACTGAAAATAGAGAGGATTATGGCTCACTAGATTTCACTGGACTACATGGAAAAAAAGTAACCTGTGAGGAGGGAAAAACCCACCACCTTGCAGTTTTACAAAAATATTTCAAAGAAGCAACATTGTCTGCAATAAGTTCTGCAATGGAAGAGTTATTTTGGGACAGAGAGTGTTTAAAGCTGTTGCCTGATGCAGTTCACTGACAAGTGCCTTCATTGAAGATCTGTGCTCTGCTCTTAGCAGTGTTTGATTAAAATTGGGATCTTTGTAGCTGTAACTCTGGAAGCATGTTATTGAAAAAATGTTAAAACCTCAAGGTGTCAGATGCCAACGACAACTGTGAAAGTCCCTGTCCATCTGCTTCTAACATGAACTTAGGGACTTTTTGTAGGTTGTCCTGTCGGTTGACCCTTCCTTTTTGTTGAATTTTGGATGAAGAACAGTCTGACAAAGAGTTTGATGTTGTTGAGAACACCTTGATGACAGTAAAAGTATAGGAACTAGAAGAGGTCCTGAAACAGGTCTGTCAGCATAGTCCTGCCCCCAAATGTGACACATTCCAGAAAGGTTTGGAAGAAAAGAAACATCTGAATTGGTGCCACAACTGTGTAAGTGAAAAAAATACCCCAGATTACTTAAAAAAAAAAAAAGAAATTATAACACTGGTGGAAATGTAGAGTAGAATGTTGACTTCACTCATTAGCATTCAAAAACAATTGGTATTAAGGTTTGAAAGGTTTACTTTTTTTTCATTGCAGACACAGTTATTAATATAATCATGTCAGTTTTACAGTCCCCTCTTCTATTTAATTCATTGCCTATTTGATAAATGATGTACCCCAGCCTAGGGACAAAACATTAGGGAAGATTTAGTTTGGATATCAGAAAAATATTCTTCACCCAGAGAGTGGCTGAGCACTGGAACAGGCTCCCCAGGGAAGTGGTCACAGCACCAACCTGACAGAGTCCAAGTAGTGCTTGGACAATGCTGTCAGGTACCTGGTGTGACTCTTGGGATGTCCTGCGCAGGGACAGGAGCTGGACTTGGTGATCCTTGTGGGTTCCTTTCAATTCAGGTTATGCTATAATTTCATAAAAAATAAAGCCATAATTTAAAAGTATTTTAAAGTAATATTTAATGGTTAGTATTAGTGAATTGTTCTAAAACTGGAATTATGTGTTTAGCAAGTACAATCATGTATTTTTAGACTTTTTATATACATTTCTAACTTACTTCAGTTATGTATGGTGTTATGTCCTACTCTTCGTAGTACACTACCAAGCTTTTTCCTGTCAAATGGACTAAATAAATATGAAATAATTATGAAATTTTTGGAGCACTAATGGGTAGGTGCCCTGAGTTGAAATCAATTGTGAGGGAGAAAAAAATTAATTAATTTAAATTAATTAAAATTTAAATTAATTGTAATTTTAAAAAAGGTAATGAGGTAATGGTCTGAGAAATAATATTCCTGCCTCATATGAGGGCAGGAGGATGGTGATAGTTTGTATTGGCTGAAAGTGATTAAGATATTACCATTTAGTGCTTTACACTAAAATAAACATAAAGTCGTGAATACAAACCCAATATGTTCTTGCATTACCAGAAATAAAAGCAGAAAGAGAATAAAAGGGAGAGAGCAGATGGGTAATGTGCCCAAAGCACAGTCAAGCACTAAGCAAGAATGAGTGAAGAGAGTAGAGGAGGATGGAGGCCAACTGCTGTGCTTGTAAGAGGTAGAAGACTGCACACAGCAAAGCAAATACCCAGCTCTCAAAGCTGGCACAGTTCACCTGCAGATTTACACCTTGGAAACAGCTGAAGCAAACAGAAATCTGCTCCAAACAGATTCTTCTTTTTGTTGCCTGACTAATAAAACATAAGAGTTGCTTGGGAAGAACAGGTACCTTCCAGCAGAGTGCACCACAGAATTGTCCATAGAGTATCCCAGCTTGGGGGAGATATCCAAAAGCAATATACATCAGACAACACCTGCATCTAAAGCTCTCTGTGCTTCACTGGCAACATGACTGATTTCTGGTGGTAAATATCTCCCTGAAATCTTCCCTGGAAAAGGCAGAAAAGGTTGGTAGGCATGGCTTAAACAGCACCTCAGATGTCTCTCTTCCATGTTAGTCTGGCATCTTTCCATCTGGTTGTTTCAGTTACTTTATTACATTAATGGAGGGGAAAAAATAAAGATTACAAGGATAAGAATCAAAAAAATTCTTTTCAAAAATATGCTTTTTAGCTGTTCATTCACTGGCACACCAAGAATTTCCAATTAATATGTGCAGAGGCAGACTTTTGTTTTTTTCCTCCAAGAAAAAATATTGAATGTATTGATACTATATACCTACATATATAAAATATATATACACATCCTGGAATGTACAAATGAAAGGCTAAAAGATTACAATATAAGGGAACTCTAGGTAAACACAAACACTTGTTGATACAAGACTGGGACACAGACATGCATAAACTGATAAACTCTCTTTGAAGCAAGTAGGAGTTTTGCAAACTTATGTAGCTGCCAAGCTTTGTATAGCAGCAGGTGACATTTATTCAGTTGAGCTAATGAAATGTTTGCCTATGTGCAAAAAAATGTATTCATGGCAACTTTAAATAGTTGTGTGGTTTTAGAAATAATGAGAGGTATCACCAGGCATCCTTCACGACAGATATCCTCTGGGTTTGGAAAAAAGGCAGTCTGGTAAGCTTAACAAACACTAACAAACCATGACAGCATACCTGAGGTGGAAGATTTCCTCCAGGGGCAAAAAGGGTAGATCAGACTCAATAGATCAGCCAACATTTGGCCTCTTCACTGAATCTGCCAATTAGTGCAGAGCATTATGGCATGTTTGTGTTGTGGCAGCTAGAGAAAGAGACCTGCCAAATTCATTCTATACAGAACCCCAAACATCCATTAGATGCAAGATGCTTTTCATCCTGATGAGTTGGCTTCAGTTCAAACTAATGGCCAACTGATGAGAAAGTTCATTAACTCTGAAGCATTCAGTCCCTCAGGAGGTGTAAACTAAAAAGTGGGGTCCTACAGATATACACAACATAACAAAAATTATGCTAAAATATTGAAATTACAAAGCCAAACACTTTAATGGTCAGGAATAGGAGAATTAAATTCACTCCTCAAATTTTCATGTTGTCTGCTTTTGCACATGCATTAATGCAGTCTTTAATTACAGTCTGTCATTTCTATTTTTTCCCATGTGTATTGGAAGACCACAAATCCTCAGTGACAACCTCTTCCATTGAATGTGATAAGTGTATGAGATGTTGCTCTTTCAAGAGCCATGTTCTTTCATTGCTGCATATCTGGTTTATGGTATCAGTCCAATAGACACTGTACGAAAGCTGAAGATGTGGAGATATACAGATAGCAGTGTGACTCCACTAAAACTAACAACATTTACTGAAGGCATTCACACAGAGAAAAAGAAAGACCATGATGTTTTTCTCCTTCCCTTCACATCTTCTAGCTGTATATTTTAAGATACTGAGGAGCAGTTCATTAAGTCCATTTGTTTTTCAACTGTATTTCTCCAGAGCTGTATGTTCACTTACTTTGCAGGATAGCTATTGATGGGTTCAAGAAAATATAGGGAAACCAGAATCCTAAAAACAACCATGTCTTTTGGAAATTATTTTCTTTAACTGTTATGTGTCATAAGGTATTGCTAGTCAAGAGTCTAAAACTCAGGGATGTTGCTGTCTTGCACATGGTGTCTAGTGGTGATTAAAAGACCTCTGAAGTTACTTCCATAGCCAAGAGAGTTAAAGCGCTAAGGGTGGGAACTTGTGGAAATTAATTTATTGGGAGACACAGAGGTGCAGAAATAAAAATTTGGCTATTCTAGAAAAAAATAATGGGTTGTGCAACAATTTGTCACTGTTATTTACATTTTTTCTTTGCCTTAGAAGTGCATTTGTGTGATCAAAGTGTGCATATATAGGGATGTGCAGGAGTACAACATAGAGCAAGACAGCACAACATAAAGATAACACAACTCTTGGAAATTCATTACAGCTGCAAGAGCAACGTGCTGTTTCTTCTTAAACTGTCAGAAGTAACGTGGCATACATGGAATTATCCATCCACAGCTGCTATGTGTAATGTAGCAACAAGAAAAGATTGTGAATAAACCAATCTCTACACACAGCAGACTGTGATTCTGTGCCTAACCTCACTTGCCTTATCAGGGGTTCGAAGATTTGAATAAAGCATCACAGAGCTAGGAAAATCTCTTTGGTCAGCACATGCTACCCAGCCTTAATGAACTGGTCCTTTCATGCTAAATAAATCCTTCCTACTTGGATGTGGATGTAGGTGTCAAATGCTGCTTGTCCACAATACAGAGAGGATGTGCACACTTTCAGGGTGCAGGCAACACAGCAGAGAGCATTCATATATTCAACCCACAGGAAAAGACAGAAGAAAAGGAGATGGAGATGGAAAAAAGAGGAGCAGATCATCAATGCTTGGCCATAACAGGCCACCCTGTAATGCCTATGCCAGGTTAAGCTCATCCCACCAGATCACTCCTCTGTCTGAGGCAATGGAAACTCTGTGTATGCATTTCTAAACTCCTAAATGTAACTGAAGTACAGATTTGACTGTTCACTTCATAAATCTTCTCTGCTATGCAAATATGTCATTCCTTGACCTTTGGGTTATTTTCATCTCTGTTTTTATATGTATATATTTTTTGCCTTATCAGTGAACCATCTTTTCCTGTTATTTTACTGAACTGAAAAGTCACCAGACACAAGACAGCTTTGCCTGTAATCTTTAAGGGATGTTTGTAAAGTTTAAAAAAGAAAGCTAAAATTTATTAGAAATCAAAGACAAATGCCTTTTTCTGTTGCAAAAGTTGAGCAAAACATAAGGATTTACCCAGAGTGAAACAGAGTGGTTTTAAATTCAAGCTTATTTATTTTTTCCAATTGTCTACTAGCTAGTTAGTAATTTCTGGAGTTAGGTTCCCAAAATTATCTTTTTATATTTAAAAATATATTCTAAAGATATTCTTGCTAGATTACATTAATAAGACAAATATTCAGTGATATGTATGCTTGTGGATGGACACTATTAAGCATAACAGGGTCCTGACTTGTAGAAAACATGTTGCTGCTTCTGCTGCTGATGTTCTGTTTTATTCTTTTCATTCTGATCCAGTTTAAGCCCATTTGAGTATAATTTTGTTGATCTCAGCATTTTTTATATCTTCCTGTCTTTTTCTTGTATCTAGAAAGTCCATACAATTTTTTTCTTTTTTCTTGTTCAGTGTAAGAGAAAACATCTAATGTGTGACCGGTTTTGCACCACATTCATTGAATGTTTAAACTGAATTTTTATCCTGACCTAAGAAGTATCACAGTATAGGATGTACCCTCATGTGGGTAAAGAGAATTTTACAGTCACCCCTGTCTTGTGCAGACTCCAACTTGGCTTCATTTGGGTTCACTTCATGATAAAAGCATCACATTTATATTCAAGGCTTAAGACCGCATTTTTCATATTTTGGTTTCCAAAACTGCTTCCACTGAGCAACATTGAAGGAATACATACAAGACCTTAAGAGCCATAATGCCCCTCAGTACAAGAGCTTATGGATCTACCAGGTTACTGGCCAAAAGCTTTTAGAGAGCTCTTTTATGGGATAGCATAGCGAGTATATTATATATTATTATATATGTAACTGTATAGTATAGTATAGTATAGTATAGTATAGTATAGTATAGTATAGTATAGTATAGTATAGTATAGTATAGTATAGTAGGGGGTGTTTTGCTGGGCATTAGCCAGAGAGATGAAGCTGCTGAGGGAACTTCAGCTTCCTTGATAGTCCTGTCTTCCAACTGCAATGCCCAGCTTGGACTCTAGCTCCACATCCCATCATGTCCACGTCACATCATTGCACAGAGCTCCAACCTCACTGTGTAGAGCCCCCACCCATTTCATGGAGCCCCAATCCCACCAGGTAATACTGAGCAGGAAGGTGCTTTTTGTTCTGTGATCCAGCACTGCAAGATGCCCCCCTGTCCCTCAGTGGGTGAGAGGTGATGCAGTTCCCATGTGGGTCCTACAGGATCTCTGCCATCACCTGGACCTGGAGAGGAGAGGCAAGTTCTTCTGTACCACACTTGTTAATACAGATGTCTGCCTTGAACTACAGAATCTTCAATTGTAGTGCATTATGCTCCAACATATACTTACTGTAAGATATATTGTATTATAAGTAATTTGCATTTTTAATTCTTCTGTGTTACAAAAAGAGGTAATTGGAACATAGATAGTTAGGTTTTCCAAATTCTAATAATCTGCTTTCCTAGAATAAATCATGCAACTCATGCTATTTCCATAAATCTTCTTTAATTTACACTGCTACTGCTTATAATTTTATTTTTAAGCTGCTAAATTTCATGATCTTAAATGATCTTGTCAAAGGTACCTTTCAAAATATGAAAATATTTAGATTAATTTCACAATATTTGTACTAAATCTAAGAAAAATAGATATGGACTGTTAATCAAGTTTGATTAAACATAGCTATATATTTTTTCATTAATTTAAATTTTCACTGACATTATCTTGATTGAACTGAAACATCAGAGTAAATAAAAACAACTCCAGTGTAAGATTTTAATGAATTTGAGATAAGTATAAATATGATCTCTATTTATTAGCTCCTTTCTTATAAATGTTTTCAGCTGACCTAGCTAAAATCTCACAGAAGCCCAAAATCACAGAATAGAATGAGGCTGGAAGGCATCTCTGAGGATTGTCTAGCCCAATATCCTGCTCAGAGTAGGGTCAGCCAAAGAAAATTACCCAGGATCTTGCCCAGCTGGGTTTTGGATATCACATTTGAAGGATGAAAAATGCACAACCTCTCTGGGAAACCTGTTTCAGGGTTCAACCATACTAGCAGTGAAAATTTTTTGTCTTGTGGTTAAGTGTAATACTAATTAGTTTTACTTGTAAACAATGGGAATAGGACCTTAACATCAATTTTAGAAAGTGTTGGCAATACCCAAATATTAATGTGTTAGGAAATACATTCTCCAAAATTATAAAGTAAGATAAAATTTGTGAAAAATCAGACTATGGGGATCTTAGATTGGGCTCTGATATTAATCAGAGCCTTTATCCTGCATATTAGATTACGTTACATATTTCTCATTTGTAACGCAGAAAAAAGTTAATTTGCCTCACAGGAGTTCTGAGATAAATTCAGTGTTGCTTGTGATGCATTCAAATATTGCAGGGAGGAGTACAACAAAAGGAGAAAAACAAGAGAGTATTAATAGTTTGGTATTCAGAACAAGGAATACAATAAACATGTCATAAGGGCACATGCTGAATAGAGATGAAATTTAATGCTGAATAGAGATTAAATGTAATGCTCAGTGGTGCTTTGTTAAGTGAGCATTGTCCATCCTGAGTCTTCAAAAAGGCAGACGTTTGGTGACAGATACAGTGTGTGATCATATAAATAATGATTTGTGGTTTTATCAGAGATATGAAAATTATCCAAAAAAAGGATTCCATGGGAACTGCCTAACTTCAAATATTTAAGTTTATGGTCTTAACATATAGACAATTATTTATTGTGTACATTAGCACATTTAAGCGTAACATCACTCTCAAAAAGACTACCATTAATAAAAAAACCCACAACAGGATCCAGTTAATGAACCCTAATCTCTCTATGTGTCTGTGATTTTTAGGAAATGTTAGGTTTGGAGGCGTTTTATTTTCTGCTCTACATTGTGAGTCTGATGTCATTTAAATACATAAGAGTCCTATTGTTCTGTCATTTATGCCCTGTGCACTTCTGCTTTTAGCATGATTAAATAAAAGAGACGCATACCAAAGCTTTCTCATTTGAATAATGCAACATCAATATTTTACATCTTGGGCTGCATTTCAATTTTTTCCTCAGCAAGGTGAACACTTGAAAGGAAGCAACCATTGCTTGCAGAAGTGTCAATTAAGTTACATTCTCTTCTTTTCCAAAAGAGATTTGTGTCTCAAAAAATACACGTTATTGAGTAGTTGTCATTCTGTTGTAAACCAGTTCTCCAGCTGATGGGTTTTTATTCTCCTGTAGCATAAGGAAAGCAATAATGTATTTACATAGCAATTTCATTCTTAACATTTCCAGTATGTTTTTTCGATGGACAGATTCTTCTTTCACCTGCAGTAAGGAGAAGCAACACTTATGCACCTGACTGGACTTGGTGCACTGCACAACATAGGTAGTGGAGGAGTTCAGACCCATCTTGTGCAAATCACAGATGTTCATGTTAGGGTTGGATTCAGCTGTGGAGATTATCAGTTTTGGTTCTTCAGTCTACAGGAATTAACACTTTGGATCTTCAATTACAGCAGCATTTAGGTACCTTCTTTTGGGATTGGCTCCTCTGTATGTAGAAGTGTTGCTATTGTAAAGATACATCCTACAGTCATTTCACTAAGTGAAATGCGCTGCTCTTTAGAAGGAGATATCTTCTTCTGAGGTGCACACAGCCCCACTGTGTGCCCTTACAAGCCTTTGGAGGAGCTGCTTCCATGAATTTGTCTGGCTTTCCCCAAAGAAAGCATCTCCAGCTGGGTCCGTAGCTGCAACTTCACCATTTCCATGAGGTGCACCCTTCCATAACTCCTTCTCTGCCCCCAGACATAGTGTTGAGAGCTGCATGTTTCTCTTTTGCACTGCAATTAATTCATTGTTATATTTAAACTCATGGGTTTGTGGATATTTACCAAAAAGCCAAAAGCGAGAACAAACATGCTGAGATATATTTCCCAAATACTGGGCCAATCTCAAGCATGCAATGAGACACAATTGGTTTCCTTTTGAGAAATTCCATTAATTCCCATCACATACATAATTTTATGCACGCATAACAGTACCTGACAAGACAAGCCTATAATATAACAACATTGTGCCACTGTTTTGCCTCAAAAGCCTGCAAACCCACAGATTAAGGTGCTCACACATTAGGTGACTTCTCACATTTTTGCAGTTTGACTTGAAAATAAGTATTTGCTTTGTTAAGTTTCCCCTCCATCAGCATAACATTTTTACATGACAATTTTATAGTTCTTTTCCAGAATAATGAAATAATGCTTGTTCTATATGTTCATTTCTTGAAATTACTTTAGCACATTTTGGAGAAAGTTCATCATGTTTTCTAATACTGTCTGAAAAGTACAGGCTATGACAAGCCACCTGAGTGATAAGTTGGTGCTTGTTTGTCAAAGCTGAAAAATAATAAAACAAAAGCTGAAAAATTCCAATATAGTTTATAGGGACAAAAACTGGATATGATCTAACTTTGTAATAAGCAATTTAGTCAATTTCATTAATAACATGGTATTTGCAATGACTCATTCTTACCTCTGTCATAAAGCAGGTAAAATGTTGGAACTCAGCAGGCTCATTATGCAGTATCTAATATTTCATACTTAGAATCCAATCTTTAATATTTAATTTAGGGTTTGTTATTCAGGCACACTTGTTCTTTGTGCTGGAGATGATAAAATAAAACTGATTTCTGAGATATATATATATATATATATATATATATATATATATATACGTATAAAACAATTCTCATTTACTTCAGCAGAGTTTGCTTTTACAAGAATCCATGGGCATAATTTAGTGAAAGTTACAAAGAATCCAAAAGAAAAATAAATCACACTACACGCTTTTTACACATGTATTTCAGTTTATCTCAGGACCACTCAGCTGGTGCTGTAGGGTTATAGAATACATATGATGACTCCTTAGGTTCGTGGAATACCATCAAGACCCATGAAATTCCCTTTCATTGTCCAGGGTCAGAGCTCTTTTATTTTCTCTCCCTCACCTCTTTCTTACTGTGTGCAGTTAACAGTAAAACAGAAACAAAGTATATATGTAACTATGACTTGTGAAATATGGCTGTATCTTACTGCCTAGCTGTCACAAGGCATTATGTATATATACTAGAGACTGTACTTTATTTTGGTTGGTTCTATTGTCAGTCTGTCACATTACACAGCCAGAAATCCTTGAAGTTAAATGTCCAGTCTTTTGAAACATAGAATAAAAGATGTTTAAATACTTTTCCTTTTACTGAAGTGTTTTAACACCTCTCATATTACTCAGAGAAATGAATTGCTTGGGAATGAGGTTAATGCTCTACAAAACCTGCTTTTTAAAACCCTATAAGAGGGGTCAAAGACCAGGAAATGCTCTCACTATAATTCTCATTTTCAGCTGAATTGGCCATGGCAACTGCACTAAGAATGCAAGTTTGAATTTCATTATGTTCCAGAAACCTGTAACTTTGCATTAGAATGATTCATGCAATAACAGAAGGGAATTGCAAATATTTTTGATGCAGCATACATTAATTTATAATTTAATAAATTAGTATTTTAAGTTAACTAGCTACTTTCAAGTACAACAAAAAATGTTCATTTGATAGCTACTAAATGCATCCCTTTGCATTTTACCTGTAAAATTCTCTGTGTTTGGTGACAGGTTAAATGTCTATTATACACTATACACAGGGAGCCAACATGTGTCTTTGTAATACCACAGCAGCCATAGCAATTTTAGCAGCTTTCTTATTATTTTAAGCCATTCCCATTGTCTTCTAAAGAACATAAGTAGAAGCTGAAAACTTAAAGCAACCAAACTCAATAAGCTCTCATTATAAACAAAATATTGTGTTGTTGCTAAACAAGTGACCATGTCACCCAACACGATAATGCCTTGTTTCTTAATTATGTCTTTGGAGATCCAATATTAAGTCATTTCTCAAACAAAACTTCCATTAATTGCAATGGAAGTTTCCTTGAATGATGTTGCAGCACTGTCCTTTTAGGTATTTCCTTTTGTTTAACCATAACAATTCTCTAAATCAGCAAGTAATTTTTTATTATGAGAACTTTTGAGAATGCACTTGATTTTTTGAGAAATGACAGGGGTACACCTCTTTAGTTAACACTGCTGCCTTACAAGCAGCTTAAGGAACTCACTGCAAAGCAGTAAGGCAATGTTCAGGGGTGGGAGGATAGGAATAAGAAGATACCTTACAATTTTGGGAAGCAAAATTACGTAGTTCTGCAATGCTTGAGATTCTGATACTTCTCAAGCACACCCGTAGTATTACTAGTATTACGGGTGGATCCATGTGCACAGCTACTTCAAGCAAAATTGTGGTTTAACATTCCTTACAAATTTCTGAGTACACTGCAGGGAGTTTCAAAGGCTGAGTTTTTATCCCGAGAAAGCTGTGAAATCATTGCCACACAGCTGCTCCTCTGCCTGCAAGCTTGGAATAGCCTTCTGCTTTATCCAGCTCAGTGTGATGTTCAGAAGACTTCCTCCTACTGGAAAACACCCAGGTTTTTGATGCTGGTCTGCAGCAACCTATTATCTCAGCCTGACAAATGACAGTGAGAGAAACAGAAAGAACATAATATCACCTGGAAATTCTGCAAACAAGTTATGTGTTTACTGAGGTTAACTGGGATTTGTAGCAGTTGTACTGTGCAGCCACTAGAAAGCAGCTTGGGTTGGATCTGCAGTGGTCAGATGGGATGTAGACATATGCCAAACCATGATCTGCATCACATATGCCCAGGAGTGATTTTAGTCTCCAGCCACATCACCACCAGTCACAAGTTTTGCTGAGAACATATATCCTATTAACACTTGTCCCCTCTAGTATTCTGTTCCCAGACTAATGTTATACCAACTGCTTGCATGGCTACAGCTGGAGGCAAATGTGATTGATTTCCCTGTCAAAGGGGGCCTCTATCAGGGACACACCAGGTAAAAGTGGCAAATTTAGCTGGGTCTAACACCCCTGGCCAAATGCTCTCTGTTAGGTACCTACTGTTCCCTCTAGGAGATGTGGGCTCAGAACAATTCCTGATGCTAAGTAGCAAAAATGGCCCATTTAAACAGGACATGTGCAGCCTGTTCTCCTGGTGAGAGGCAGTGAGATGTATAGGCAAAAGGCAGATCAGACATGCAGTATCCTTAATCTTCTATGTATAAATAGCACACACTACCTGATAATAATAAAGAGCCAACCTTGCTGCTCCTTTTTGAAGTTGTTAAAATAGCCTGGAGTACATGATTAGAGCCACTGAACTGACTCCAGAAGCAGACACAGGTAAATATATGTATGGATTTTGTCAGAAATATTTTCTTTCAGGGAGTCTAGTTTATGCAATTTATGGCTGTTTAGCAGAAACTATATCTAGGGAATCAAGTGGTCTGAAACCAACCTTCTCTCTCCCCAAGGGGCATTTATGCAGTCCAAGAGGTGTTTTCTTGGGAGAAATTATTTCATGCTAGATACTCTTCAGAAGAGCCTCACATCACTGGAATAGGCTTCTGCTGTGACAGAGAACTTTCTCTCTTGTGTTCAAGGTACACTGGCAGCAGCATTTATTTGTTAACCTCTGAGGCCATTAGCCTAATGGCTAACACAGGGAAAAAGTTATTTGTATAAAGAATAGTGTCTGTTATGGAGAATTAGCTAAACTTTCTATGTGGTCTGGTAGTGCTGAAAATTAGTTAGTGCTTCAGAGATTTTAAATTGTATTTTTATTAGGATAAATTAAGGGTATAAATATCAATATTACTTAAAATTGTATTAACACAGCATACCAATTCTTAGGGATTTGTAGAAAAAGAAGACAATTTGAGCCAATCTAAGACAATCTGGTTCTCATCTATGGAAACACATTCAACTCCTGTGCTTTCAATTTCTCATTGTGATGATTTTGCAGAAGATCGAACAATATCTTCCTTTCTATTTTCCTTTCAGACTACTTTATTCCTTGGTAACAGAACAGAAAGGGAAGTAGTAGCACTGATGTTAGTGCTTTTCTCTTTTACCTGATCTCTGAAAAAGTCATAAAGAACAATAAGGAATTATGAATGCACATGAAACATTGAGAGGCCCCAGGCATGGTGTCTTAGCATTTTCCATGGAAACTCTAAGCAGATGTGTCTCGTGGATTTCTGTTTTGCAGCCATCCTCAGCTCTTGTTGTGTTTGATAAGTGGTGGGGAAAAAAATAGCTGAAAAATCAAAGGCAGAAAGATATTCTGTAAAGTGGCAATATCTAAAAGCCTGACATTGTAAATGTTCCGTTTGGAGCGCCCTTTGAAGTGGCATGAATGCACAGGATACCTGCCTATTCATTTAGCCACTGATAAGGTCCTAATTAGCACAGCACTCAGAACCTCCCAGATAGTGAAGTATAGAAATAACTATGGCTTTTACTTCCTTCCTTTGCAGCTGTAAGTGAAACAGCTTTTAAGGGTTTTGCGTTTTACCAATGCGTGCATGTGGTGTACTTGTAAATACCTCACTAAGTGAAAAAAAAAAAAAAATAGATCAACAGTCACAGAAGGAAAACCTGTTTTTATTGCTGGGAAGTAGTGGATTCAGCACTCATCTGAGTCATGCAAGGGAATTTCTGTGGGTTTAGGTCAAGCTTCACTTACAGACTCTGGCCTGCAGGCTAACACTCTCTTCAGCTCAGTGCAACACAGCTGGCAGAGTGAGTAATGGTTGCTTCTCTGTCCAGGACTGGGCCATCAGACCTTTAAATCCTAAAGTTTATTCCAATGGAAATGTTCCAGTGTACTGAAGTGCCTCTTGAAAGCAAAACTGCAGGATCAGGCCCTTCAATTTTAAAAAATGACATTTAATATGGACAGACAAAGGCACCAGAGAAGAACACAGTGACTCTCTGTATACCTGGAGGAGGGATAGTAGTACAAAACAAGCTTTTCTTTAACCACAACGGCAATCTTCTAAAAGCAGCACCCACTCAAAAGCATAGAACTCAGAGGCTGATAATCATCTTTCAGTTCAGGTTATTGCATGCAATTTTTCACATTCATTCAGTTTTCTTCATACAGCTCTTAGTAAAAGTAACTCCCTTAACAATAAAAGCTTTTATGGCAGCCCATTACACAGGAGAACTAACCACTCCTAGTTTTTTTATTGGCTTCTTGGAATATTTATAGCAGCCTTTGTTCTCTTTGCAAGCTTATGCATTTGGGTGTGTATGAAGATTTTTTTCTATTTTTTTTTTTTACTTTGCCAATTGGTTTTGACAGGGAAGTACATATATTTTTACATCTGTAAGGTTTTAAAGCTTTATATTTGTTTTCCTTTATCTATTATTATTGGCATCAAAGCCAACATTCAGTCTGCACCTCATTGTTTTTCATTCACTGCTGTAGAATTTTCAAGTTGCTACCATGCTACCTTTTCTTGATTAACTGGTTACACTCTGCACACAAAGAAATTATGAAATTTGACTCCATACTAACAAATCAAAGAATTTACTTGGTGTCTAAAGGGACAGATTAAATTTCTACTTCAATAATTTGAGAGAAAAACCACACGTTTAAAACAAAAGATTTGCATTCTCAAAGGAATTACCTCAGTAACTGAAACTGCCACATGACTTATTTCTGCATGGCATTTTGGACTCAGGATGATCCCAAAACTTTCAATAAAGCTTACATAGAACTAAAAATGGTCTCAAATAGAATTTGGCTTTTGAATACCTCTATCCTGGTTTTCAAAGTTTTTTAAATTTAATTTTATATTCTTTCTTTAATAAACAACAATATTTTATTGTTGACACCACTTCATGAAAATCACATATATATAAAAATATAGATAGATATAGATATAGATATAGATATAGATATAGATATAAATAATATAAATATAAATATATCTGGCTTTTCTTTATTTTGCAATATAATGAAAGAAGAAATTGCACTAACCAGACTGATTGGAACTGTTGAAATTAGAAGGAGAAATATTTTCTCATTTGTCATTTCCAGCTCAGAAAATAATCATTATAAAAGCTAAAGCAATGCAAATAATGAATAGTAATATTAATCATCTAGTAAATACCTTCTTGAATTTATTATACACATACTTATTAAATAAATAATAAATAATTAAAAGGACACATTTCTTTTTGACCATACAATTATTAAAGAAATTATTATTAAAGAAATGTAAAGATTCAAATCAGTGATATGAAGTCAGGTTTTTGTATTGTTCTTAATAAATACAAGAATGTTGTAATAAACATATTTTCCATGGTATCTTTCACAGAGACTTATTTCCCTGGAGCTTTGCTGCTGCTGGAATGCTACTAGGCAGGTGGAATCTTAATTTTCTTATTATTATCTTGTTATTAGCTTATTATCTAATAATGCCAAGCAAATTATTTGGACCTTGATAATGTATAAACTATGTTTTTATTGTGTTGACTCTGAGAAGTTCTTTTAATAGCTTTATTATAGGTGGGTATATCCCCCCCACTCTGGAGCTATGAAAATACCACATTCCACTGTAGAGACTGGTGGGGTTTTTTATGGGGGAATAGTGATTGTGCTGTATCCCTAAATTCAGATTTGGGAAGGCCCCCACAAGCTCACTCAAGGCAGTCCTCATCCTTTCTACAGGTGAAGGTTTCAGGCCATTTCGTGAACTCCTCCTCTCCCTCTCATTCCCTATTCCCTGGGAAGGCACATCAGGCTTTTAAGTGACGGTCTTCATCTCCTACAAGCCCAGAGAAAGCCCCTGGCTCAGTGGGTTCATGGGTCAGGTCCAGCGGCTGCTTCCTGCCATAGGGCTGAGTCTGGGGAAAGACCGCACGTGACCCCTCCTAGCTGATCCCACTACTTGCAAAGAGATGGAGTCCAAAGAAAACAAAGTCAGCAAGGACTACATCTTGGCCTATTTCACCTCCCAGAAGGTCACAGCTCCTGTGGAAAGCATTTTGTCTGTGTTTTGAGAAACATCACTCAGGCTTCAACCAAACTCAGTCATCACAAGGCAGCAACTGCCCCTCAGCTGTAGGAAAGGGTGCAGAGTGGAAGTAACTTTGGTGATATAGGTGACTTCTGTGGTGACCTATCTCATCCCCTCAGGTTTTTCTTGCAAACCACTATTGGCTTCTGTCTTCAAGGCCATTGGAATACCTGACACACCACATCTGTTTCACCACGTCTAAATGGAGAGAAAAAGTGCAATGTGTGAAAAAAAAGCCCTGAAAATCCCACAGGAACCTCTTCTATAGGTGTGAATCTTGTCCCTGCCCTGCTCCAGTGAACATGGGAGACCACACACCATTGTACAGAGAGGTGACAGACCTCACTGACAGCAATCTGCCACTTAGGTGTGGACAGGAGTCTCGTAATGAGACACACTGTGTGTGAGGAGTCAGCACCCTTGTGAACAAATAGGAAAGGCGACAAAATCAGCACGATGTAGCCGATCCTGGGGAAAACAGAGAGTATGGCAAGTAGTTTCTTCTCTGCATAGAATACCATGCCAGGTCATTCACCCTATGGTTTAAGGTCTTTAACGCGCCAGTACCCAGCTGTGTTTGTCTGGGACAATGTAGCTCAGAGCACAGAGATGAAGTCCTTTTACAACACTACAGGACAAAATGTTGCAAGTTACAGTGTGACTTCTGGTGAAAATGAAATAGTGGAGACTTTCTACCAGAACTGAAATGAGGAGTGATAGTGAAAAAACAGAACGAAAAATAAATGTCTTATTCAGGTTTTCCTATTAGCAGAACTCTGGGATAATGACCTTTGTGAAGGACTCACAGGGACTCAATGAAGTGCCTCAGCGTCACTCATTTTTATGATGCAGTTTATGCAAAAAGTATCTGTATCCCTACGATAATAATAGTTGTAAAGAATAGCTGTGATACCCACACCAGACAGCAGATCAGACAAATTGGCTTTGGAAGGAATAATCAGCATCCCTTAACTAAAAATCTTATAAAATCTTTCAGCAGTCTGAAATAAGCATATAAACAAAACCTTAGCTTGGATATCAGTATACAGATTAACCACAGGCATTTTCATTCTGTCAATTGCACTACACTTTATGTATTCAGCCAAACATTTCTAAAAGGATTGTTAACTCCTCCTTGTTTGAATTCAAATTCCTAGAAATTCAACTGTTAATGCAGGGTTAAAATTCAATTAAGCTTTGCAAACTGCTTAACATTATACTATAAATATTATTTAGACATATTTATAGGCTTACGCATAATAAGTCTATGAAAACAATAGCAAAACACTATTTTTTATTCCTTTCAAATATTTTTAATTTTCATCATGCCATTACATTTTTTCAATTGAAGTGAAACATAAAGACATTAAAAGAAAGCATAATTGGGCTTGTTTGAAATTATTTCTCTGAGACATGAAAGAAAGAAAAGTCAAAAAATGCATTAGAAGTCAGAGTTAGAAAGAAGTCAGGGAATTTATAACCTTTCAAGATTTTTTAAATGTAAGGCATAAATAATGTTTGTTTCTTCGTAATAGCAATCATATGCATAAAATGGGATGAGCTGTAGAAAGAAATAAATCAGAGAAAGTCTATTCAGCTGGAATCCTAGGAACTTTAATGTTGTGGAACACTGTTGGACTGCTACAGTTTTGTAAGTGCTTTATCTCAACTGAAAGGTGAAATTAGCAGCTTTCTCAAAACCCTGGGAAGCTATTGTGTCAATGCAGCACACTGGAGATCACTGTTTGATGCCAGTGCCACTAGTTTAGATGAGCACTGCAATCAGGAGTATTAGAAGTGAGTTGGTGAATTGTGTTGCATGAAGGAATGGAGCTGCTTACAGACAAAAGAGCTGAATGGGGTTTTATACATGTCTATAAGAATATATTGAAGTCAAACCCTCTTTCTCGTCCCTCCCTTCCTCCCTCCCTTCCTCCCCTTCCTCCCTTCCTTCCTGGTCCTTCCTTCCTTCAGACGTCCTTCCTTCCTTCCTTCCTTCTCCTTCCTTCCTATCCTTCCTTCCTTCCTTCCTTCCTTCCTTCCTTCCTTCCTTCCTTCCTTCCTTCCTTCCTTCCCTTCCTTCCCTTCCATCCTTCCTTCCCTTCCTTCCTTCCTTCCTTCCTCCTTCCTTCCTTCCTTCCTTCCTTCCCTTCCTTCCTTACCTTCCTTCCTTCCTTCCTTCCTCCTTCCTTCCTTCCTTCTCCTTCCTTCCTTCCTTCCTTCCTTCCTTCCTTCTTCCTTCCTTCCTTCCTTCTTCCCTTCCTTCCTTCCCTTCCTTCCTTCCTTCCTCTTCCTTCCTTCCTTCCTACCTTCCCTTCCTTCCATCCTTCCTTCCTTCCTTCCTTCCTCTTCCTTCCTTCCTTCCTTCCTTCCTTCCTTCCATCCTTCCCTTCCTCCTTCCTTCCTTCCTTCCTTCCCTCCCTCCCTCCCTCCTCCTCCCTTCCCTACCTCCATCCCCTCCTCCCTCCTCCCTCCCCTCCCTTCCTTCCTTCCTTCCCTTCCCTTCCTTCCTTCCTTCCTTCCTTCCTTCCTTCCTTCCTTCCTTCCTTCCTTCCTTCCTTCCACCTTCCTTCCTTCCTTCCTTCCTTCCTTCCTTCCTTCCTTCCTTCCTTCCTTCCTTCCTTCCTTCCTTCCTTCCTTCCTTCCTTCCCTTCCTTCCTTCCTTCCTCCTTCCTTCCTTCCTTCCTTCCTTCTCCTTCCTTCCTTCCTTCCTTCCTTCCTTTCCTTCCTTCCTTCCTTCCTTCCTTCCTTCCTTCCTTTTTTTCAATGGATGTAGGACAACAAAAAATATTCAGTGAAAACTGCTGAAAAACCTGTATATATTTATTCATGTAGGAAAGCATAGAGGTATCATATTCTAAAGATCATTATCAGAAATGATGAGAAATAAAACAATCTTTCATGTTATGTGATGAGGTTTATGAGAATATCCCTAGACAATTCATTAGTTTTAAGCTGACATGAAAATCAATTAATTTTAATAGGGAATAACAGATTATGTGTTTAATAATTCATCTAATTTCATGAGGCAAAGTGAATTAGACAATGCAATGTAAATCTAATAGCAGTTGTAATCACATAATTTGACTGTTTGTCAAGAGCAAAGCATAGTGAAATGATCAAGAATATACACAGAGTGAAAAACATTAATTGTGTGTAAAACTGAGTGACAGTTTCTTGTAACCCTGAAAGCCTGTGAGTTCAGTGTAATTATTTCTATTAGATCTTTTCCCTAAAATCATTCTGTATCATTAATTATGTATTCATATTAAGCAGGCAAATTAATAAATTAATAAATAACTTTTTCCATGATTTTCTTCAATTCAGAGATGCTATGCACATTGATGGAGATTTTTATAGACTGAAACTACGTGAAAATTGTATTTATAGTCTGCATTAATTAATCAATAATGGCCATGAGAGCTGGCATTTCTGCCTGTTAATGACCAGCTGAAAGAGTTGAGGACCCAACGTCGAGCAGGAGGCCCTTAAACCCATGCGGTCATTCACGCTGGAGAAATGCCCGACCCCCAGGTCACTGTTGCTGTTAATCGAAGCCATAATAATTGTTATGGTTATTTTTTCCATGCACACAGAGCAGTCATGTGCTTTCCATCTGAGTGGTATTTATTTCAGGTTAAGGAGAAAAACAAAACGGAAAAGAAGAAACGTGAGGCCTTGACAAGCAAAATGGCGGCTGTGCGTGACGGAGCGTGGAGCACCAGCAGGGAGATCATGGCCATCTCAGCTGATGGGTCACAAGACACATGATTATGTTGAAGCACAAATATTATATAAAGGGCTTGTCCTTTCATATGTTTGAAAATATGCATGTTGAAAAATACATGTAGCCATGGATACAGGTCTGCCTTTAGAGCAATAGTCTCACTTGCTAGTAACACTGTAGTGACCTATAGAATCAAGGAACATCACACCTCCTTGTGTTAATATGAGAAAAAAAAATATTAAAAAAACTTTAGAAACACTCAAAGTGTTTTTCTCTTTACAACAAAATACAAAGGAAACAAGGCCAAAGGAATGGGCTTTGAGCAAATTGTTCTAGTGGTAGATGTCCTTGTTTATGGCAGAAGGGCTGGAAACTACATGATCTTTAAGGTTCCTTCCAACCCAAACCATTCTATGATCCTATGAATCACAACTTTGTGGGTGAATTCTCTTGTTTATAGTCTGAAGAAAAAGTCCTTGTTAGTGTAATTGAAGCCAGAAAATGTGGTCTGGCCTATAGCACATGAGTTCCCATCCCTCTCTCCTTTACCAGAAGTTGTGATTTGAGACACACAGGCCAGCCACAGGAGATGAAGAAGCTGACAGGGCAGGGTGTGAAAATCCACTTGCTATCTGTGACAAAGGGATAGAAGATACCGATTCTCCACACATTCTACCAAAAGCAGAAAAAAAAACGCATCTCCCCTTTGAAGATCAAGCAGCAGTTTTGGCACACCGAACACAAAGATAGAAGAAGCAGATTCTGGACATCATTCTGGAATAACAGATCTGGACAGGAGAGAGCAGTATTCACGTTCCATGCTGAAAGGACTTCCTAGCACTCCTTGTCACCATCTTTCATGAGTACTTTCCTCTATAACCACTTTTGTCATCCAAGCAACACTGCCTGCTGTGTGAAGGAAATAGAGACATTTACACTGTAGTTGGCTCTTGGAGACATGCAGCCACAAAAACCTTACTTTTATACCTTGAATTAAGGTGAGGGAAGAAAACTTTAAGTTCCCAGCCTTCTGTTTATTCCTTCAGATTTGGAGAAAGGAGAGGAGAAGAAAAAAATGAGGACCCTCCTTGGCTGCAACATGCCCCAACAGTACACTCTTTTTGGAGTCTCAACTCTAGTTGTACAGGAGGAAGCACAATAGAAAAGTCAAAATAGGAAGGCAGAGAAAAACAGATATCACAAAAAGAAAAAAAATCATCATCAAACTGCATAATGCATTGGTCTTCTCTAGCATGCCCGCCTGTTTTTCATCCATCTGCCAAAAACATAAAGGAGCTGAGTGCTTCTCGACTTCATTCAATGCTCATCAACATGTGTGTGCAAATTAGGTGTAGTTTCTTGTCTGCTACTGCTTAAAACACTGCTCGTAGGTGCAGTAACCTAAAGCTGGTCAGATAATTTCCATGAGGATTGTAATGAAATCTAAGTTTCACCAAAATTTTTGTATCTGGTTGTTAAAAAGTAGCTTGATATTCCTGGCACACCCATTACCTCTCATATGCTTACCAATCAGTTGATGGCTTTGGTTCAAGAAAGTCCTTTCACTCTATGACCACAACCATGAAGACTTTCAGATTTAGTAGGACCTTCAGCATAAAAAACCTGTTTTAGCTGATCACTCTTCTGTTAGCTTCTAGTCCTGGCCCACTCCATGCCAGGAATGAAGCATCCTGGTTGATACAAAGAACAAATTTTCTATTTCCATAACTATGAATTCTGGGTGATTTCAATAAAAATTAGCATTGGCAAAAAAAGCACGTGAACACATGTTATTAAAAAAGTCTTTCTGTCTAATCACTCCTACTGTTTTTGAAAATAAATGCTGTATACTGATCTATCATGAAATGCAGTGAGCTAACCAAAAATACATGCCTGGCACTGTCTCAGAAACAATTTTTCTTAGCTAACTGAATGCACCTAAGCAACTTAATTGTTAAATGCTTGGCATTTCCCTGCTTAAAGTATGCTTCCCACGTCTGCTAGTAAAGCATAAATTTGCTAAAAAGAAAATTGTTAATATTAAGGATGACAGTGTTAAAAGCAGATATAGGAAATATGAAAAAGAGAAATACTTTGCATTTCAAGAAGCTATAAATTCAAGCACAAATATTTTCATTAAAAAGGCCAAAAATTTGGTAATTAGTATTATGATTCAGCCTTTGCAGTTCTTACACCTTTAAATGTTGTAAAACCTGGCAGAAGAGTACACACAGAAAATCTGAGCAAATTGTCTCAAAGTCCTTAAGGAGTTTAAAATAAATGCTTAAATGAATCTCTCACTACTGGCATGCAACAAATGCCCAGATGTATTCATAGTGATGCGCCCAATTAAGTTTAGAAGAATTGCATGAGCTCAGTTTCAGCAGATTCCTATTGATTCTCCTAGTTAATAAACAGTTAAAGGATGAAGTGAGTTTTTAAAAAATATAAGTGCTTTAAAGGTGCTAGAGAGGAAAAGCATAGTACTAAGTGGTCATGTGGCTAGTGCCATTCATCTTGGTAGTGACTATCTGTCAAAAGTGGCAAGAGCCCTGTTAACAGCCATGACCTGTGCTGTAATGAAGGGAGAGTGCACAGCAAAGTGTCCATTATCAGGCAGTTGGGAGCAGTAAATTGGTGCAGTTTGCCTCAATCTTGCAGCAAGTTGAGATGTAAGATAGGTGGGGATCAGCAAGCAGCAATTTTATCCTATGATCATTTTTGTCAGATCGCATCAGAGTAGGAACTTACTCAGATTCATTATTTCAATTAAATAAGCTCCCTCATTAAGTGACCACTGCCATGAACATCATCTGCGTTCCTGTATTTATAATTGCGTAAACACACCTGCTAATATTTGGACAGGGAGCAGTGATGGAGAAGCAGTAAGGTAAACGACACATTAAGATGATAGTCAGGTACAATCAAACAAATCTTGTACCCTCTCTACAGGGCTAACAGCTTGCAATAAAATAGGCAACCTCTGTTACCTATACACTAACCTAAGGTGCTTACATCCAGTTCTAACCACGAAAATTCATTTCAGACTCTTTTCAAAACAACAAAACACTCAAGTAAAATTCCACCTTTGTTCAATCCCATGCAAATGAATTGATGCTATTACCACTTTCCTGGGGAATAAGCTCAAAACTCCAGGTGACACCCAATATCTGCTCTTGGGTGCATGGAGATGAAGAATTCTGGATGAACTCTTAAAATATCAGGCAGACTTAACCCTTAGAGACCCTCCAGGAAACTAAACAAGCAAACAGAAGACAAATGTACTTGTCACCACCACTCATTCACCACTTTGCATCAGCAAAAGCCATTTAGATCAGCCCATCATTCAGACACTGGATGTATTTCTTAATCACATGTTGTCCCTATTCCTACTCCATAACCTTAATGAGGAATACTAAAACTTCTGTAATTCTGTAATTCCTGTAATTCTGTAGAGCACTTCATTTCACATTTCTGCCAAATTCTTCCCCTATTGTGAGAAACATGTGCTTTCCCTGCCAGCTCCCAGCCACACAGGTAGTTTGGATGGTGGGCAGAGAGATAAAGCTCATGTCCAAACAGCATTATATTGCAAATGGTCACAGCTTTACCCTGTTCCCCAGAGACCCCACACCATCACCATCCACACATGGGTCAGTGCTATAATATTGAATAGTAAATGCAGGTTTTTGCTTTCCATAGATGTATTAAATCAACAGATGGATGCTTTCTTCTCTTAGTCTATGTCAGCAGTGCCACTTCCAACTCTAAACAAAGGACTCAGCTTCTGTTACATGCTAATAGAGACCAACAGCAAAGAAAAAAAAAAAAAAAGCTTTTGCAACCTTTAAGAAGTTGCACTTTTACCTTGCCTACCTCAGCAGGTTTTTAAATTGGATAAGGGACCAGGGAAAATGTGCTTCGACTCTCCTTTTGTTGACAGTTTTATATTTTTCATTTCAGTGCCAGAGGAAGATTTCAGAGATGAAAAGAAAGGGAATATTTTGGCCCTTTGAAATCCTCACCAGCAAGTGAGCTGTGAAGACCAGCTACAAGGATGGGCAAGCTGCAGCCACCTGAGCTGGTAAATGCAGGGATGAGTTTGGGTAATGGTAACAAATAGCAATAAATTAAATGGCAATAAATTAAAAATGTGCTGCTGAGATAAAGTAGAGGTTGGGGTACACTGTACAATGTGGATGTCTCCCATAGCCCTGAAATGTCCCTCCCAGTTCTCCCCTGTACTCAGGGCACAAGTTAAAAAGACTGCTGATAGCCCTAAAACAAGTAGGGGATATGTAGTAATGAATTCAGAAGAGGCTTAATAATATTAACAGTTTTCTGGATATTTTGATAGATTTCAGTATACCTGTTAGAAACAGGGTCTTTTTATCCATTTTAGACCTTTACCTCAAGTTAAGAGAAAAGAATATTAAAAATAAAGAACAAAAAATCCCCAACAAAACAAGGAGGGTCAGTGACAGTACTAAACTATTCCAGGGTACAATACAGGTTCAATCAGATAACAAGATGAAAAAAAATAGACTGAAATGCAGATCTAATCTGTCAAAAAAATAGGGTGAAAAATAATTTCCCTTCACATATTAGCACAAGCATAACAATGCACTGAACTCATGTTGATGCTGGGATCCACACATTCGGGCACACTGAGATTGCTTTTCCATTTTGACTTTGCTGCAAAGCTGTCAGCATTTCTTACACAACTTCCATGTGCTAATTATCAGGGCTACCCAAGCAATAATCAGGATTTTTATGTCATAAGTATTTGGGTTGTATAAGGCCTGCAGAAGAGGAGTTTTTGCTTGTCAAGTGGGGCTGGCCTTTCTCACAGGTCGCAGTGTACTACCAGAAACACGGAGCTAGAGGCACAATGGAGAAGCACAAGTGATGAGATCACACTGTTCACACAGAAAGTAAAAATTCATTTTGGAGGGGCTGGAACCATCTGTTACTACCTGTATAATGGCACTTCTTACAACTTGGCAGCTAAAACCAGGCTGTAAAGGGAGAGTAGAAGCTGCAACTTTCTCTCCGTGTTTTTGCAGGGTGGTGGGAAGTGAAGGGAAATAAAATTGTCCACATTAGTTGATACACAGGCAAAACTGTAATTGTGGAGGGAGGGGGATTGTTTACCTTAAAAGCTGTGTAAATCAGCTTGAAACTGAATTAAACAGGTGGCTGACCACCTGTACATAATTATTAACTGTGCTTACACAATAATTTATGTGAAAATACTGTCAAATCCTGATAACATCACATCTGCTACTACTGTACTATTGTGCAGAATGTTTGTATTTATTATTTCTTTGAAAAAACAGTTAGGTGTTGCTGACCTTTCTTCCCTGTGTTTTGCATTGAGGTAAAGTTTTTGCACCAGAAAGTTTAGTGTTCTTCCTACTGTTATAAATTTTGAAGTATCATATTTGTGCATATTTGGCAATTTGAACAAAAATTATGTGATTTTAAGTACTGAAAAGTACTTGAATTAATATGATAAATCATTACATTTTTAGCATTAAAATTGTTATTGAATATCTTTCCACTTATAAGGTATTTAAAATTGCTGCTCTGCTTATATTTAGACATGCTGGAGTTTTCTTTACCTTTGAGAAGATTATAAACAACATGCTTTGGTCTTTATTCAAATTTTAATTTATGCAAGTAGAATTATATTCTTACCAGACATTATTTTTAGCAAGAAGTACCTTCAGGTCTGGTAATTTACACTGTTAGAAGCAAAATCAGAATGTGACTGCATGGTGTGTGTTCCCATTGAAGGAAGTTAAATCTGCATGTGAAAGTACAGTGTTAACTCAACGCTGGTGAATTTTGGCTGATGCCATCACCACACCACTCATCCATCCAGCCACTCAAGTGAAAGACTATGAAAGAGCTCCAGAGTTCATGTAGGTTTACAAAGGAGAAGGTGAAATTTGTATCAGTTTATTATATATAGATACATACAGAGAGAGAGCTGAAGACAAATGATTTAGGACTTGTTTCATGAGCTTTTCATCCAGTCCTCCTTAGAAAAGGCTTCAATTCCCTCTGTGGCAGTTCCTAGCTTATTGTCCAGTGGTATCCAACCTCCATCACAGTGAGAGAATTCAAGTTTGGTGACATTCTTACACTGAACACTTCAGCTCCTGCACAATCAGAGGTACTGTAAAATGTTGGGAAATGACAGATCAGATTCAATGGATTAGAAAAAATACTAACAACCATACATTTTTTAAACACTGTTAATATTATTCCATTTATATCACAGCAGCATGTTCAATTCATTGTACCTTTACATGTCTGAAGGAAATCAATCCAGGAGTTTTCAAATTCTTCATTAGTTACCTTAAATTCAATCCCTGAAGGTACATACAAAACTGTTTTTTGCTCATTTCATGTCTTCATTGTAAAAAAAAAAAAAATCTCTAATTGCAGCCACATTTCTTTTCCTAGAAAAATATAAAAGAGAGTAATAAAGTTCTGCTATACCATAAAGAATTATGTAATTTTCCTAAGTTAGTCCTAGTAACTAATATTGGAATGCCAACAGACAGATTCTCATCTGCCTGTACCCCTAGAGAGACCTCTCAGGGCAATGACAAAAGGAAATTTAAGGTTTCTGAGAATGCTGGTTGTAAACTCTAGGTTATCGGAACAGGTCCAGAATTCCCCTTGACACCAGCATCCACAGAAAGAGGACACATATGTACCACTTCATCAGGAACTTCTCCTAGAGTTGCTTGCATGCCACTGTGCCTCTCCTGTTATCCACAGCTCCTTTTCCGTGTCGCTGGTTCTCTGCATTCACAGTAGAACAAATAGCATAACTATCAGTTAGGAGAGCTTCAAACACCAATTGCAGTGGCAACACTTCTAGTACGATTAAAATTCTAGCCTAACTCACATTTGATTTGGGGAGTCACTACTTCTTAACAGGATAAATGGAAGAATCCATTGAAAAAATACATAACATGTATTTTCTGTCTCCAGCTGAGTCTATATAGTCAGTTGGCCTCTGGACCCTTGGATTTTATATCTATCCCATCACTTTCCAAGCTATAATTCACTCCTTGTCTTTCAGCACTATGCTAACATGAACAGGCTTTTTTTTTTACCACACAAAATCCTCTGACAAATACATTTGATGACTCATAATTGTTCTGCTTTGTTTCTTGCAGGGTTGCCAAGAGCATTATGTCCATTGCACAGGAGTTGACTGAATTCATTAACACTTACCATTAATATTAACCATATCCTTTCATTAAAAAAAAAAAAATCACCACCACCATTGTGAAGGATTTCTTTTTTTATAAAAATATAGAACAGATGTAAATCTAAAATAAACTGCTCAAACGTGTTCAGAAAAAGACTAGAGGGAGAGGCCTATCACCCTTAATAAAACCCTGTTTGAACCCCATGTTTGCCCAAAATCACAGCTCTGTCCCTTCTCTTTTCGGATGCTTCCACCTATTCAAATTCTGGAGTGAAGATTCCCTGAGCATGGACTGCAGGTTAAGTCTCTTCTGAGGTAATTTCTTTCTGTTACACAAAAGGTAGAAAAGGTCCTGCTACCCTGGCACTCCATTGTTGTTTCTAATTCACACACATTGCATGAATTTTGCTCTTCCCACATTTAAGGAAGAGGTTAATATCTGCAGCACCTAGCACACTTATCACACTTTTGCCCTGTTCTCCCATAGAGACCCCCCTTTTCTCTTGAAACTGGCATGCCAAATCATTTATGAGCTGCAACACAAAAAGTACAGCAAAAAAATGTGCTGGTCATGTAGCAGCTCTGCTTGAATTGAAAAGTATTCCTTTCATTTAAAGCTCCCCAACTCTAGTACACCATCTTTTATTAAAAAAAGAAGTTCTTTTAATTTCCTCTGTTTCTGTGTGGTTATTGCCCCACTTGATGTCAGACATCATGCCAACAGGGAATATTGGCAATTCTGCTTTTAGGTAATACAGATATGTCTTTATTGTCTTGTTTTTTAATATAAAAAAATAATTACAGTGCTTGTTTTGGTAATGTAACTGATAACAAACACTCATAAGCTGCACGAATTTGAATCAGGAGAGAATCCAGGACACAGATATAGGCATCACATTCTTCCACTTTGCAAATCTATCTGTATGTACAACTGTGTGTGCTCTGGGAGGCATTCATCCCACCATCTCTGTCCTGGCCATGATCTGCAGAAACATAAACAAAATCAGAGTTTAGTTCAGATTTTGACCAGGGTTCCCTTTTTAAACAGTTTTGTTACCTCTGTTTGTGTTTTGATTTTTTAAAAAGAATCTGGGATCATCCCCTATCACATTTTCAGGTTGCCATAAGGGCTGGTGCAGAGAAAACAAACACAGGCTGGTGTAGCTGCTCTGTGCACAATTCTTTTCCCAGCTATCTTTGGTGGGCAGGTAGTCTGCATCAAAGTACACAATGATTCAAATACAAATAGAAATATTACAATACAAATATGAGGACCCAGGGTTTTTGTTTTGGTTCCTAGTTATTTTTTCCAGACACCACCAGGTCCCCAAAGCAGTACATTGTGTAGTAACCTCAGATGGTATTGGGACAAATATTTCTCTTGCAAGCTAAGATTCATCTCATCTGACTGCAGAAGTCCCAGAGACAGATGCTGAAGTCTACACCAATTGTTCTTGGTTTCCTCTAAAGCTAGAGAAGATAAAGAGGAGCAGTGTTCACAGAAGGGATTTATTTCACACAACTTAAACATTTTTATTAAGGTGGAGCAAATCCCCATTGGAATTGCCTTTTACTCCTGCTTAACTGTAGAAAGGTCTAAGGGTGACAAGGGTGACTGCTTTAGAGATGCCTAATAGAGAAAAATAAATCCCCAATCCAGACTCATAGTCCTAAAGATTATAGAGAAATTCTGGGAAACTGCTGAATGATGAAAAGTTGGAGGCAAGCCACAAATCAGTCTATCACACTTCAGTCATCTTCATGAACCTTGGAGGCCTTATGAAGAATTTATTTGAAAATATATTAAAAGAGAGGTCTAGAATGAAGGCTGGTATGAACAGCAAGTAGTCTCTGACAGCTAGGAGAATTACTCTGCCTTTCACTGGATATTTTCCGGTAATTGCTCATTTTAAATCTGAGTGATTTCTTGATAACACACGTAAAGATTATTTTTCTAAAATGACCTCTTTAGCTAATGACTTAGATGAGACGTTTGTTTGCATTTGCTGCACTCATTTTCTTTCATATTCAGTGACTAAGTTCCTGCTGCCAGCAGGTGAGTTCCTATCTGCATGTCCCTAACAAAGAGATTTGACAACAGATGCAGTTTTGATCAGATTTTTTCAATTCTGCCTTTAGCATACAGTCACTCAATATTTAAAATTAGGTATTGAATGATGTTAAAATATAACAGCACTTTTTTTCTGGCTCTTCATATATAAAAATTTTGGGCCTCACAAGCCTCTTGAATCAAAGACATTAATCTTTAAATTTTTTGTTACTAAGGTCTGGTGAGCACTGGATTTAGAAATCAGTGAGAAACTGAAAATGTTGCAATATAGGACATGGTTAGGACAGACATGAAATCCTTGAATTTATGACTCTTTATATTTTGATCAAATTCTGTATTTATAAAAATATTTTTTATTTAGTTTTTCTGTATGGAATAGGTCTTGGTGTTGCACGGTGAAGCTGACAGACTGGAGAACAACATTGCCATAACGTGATTTGTTTCTGGTAGTCTTACCAGGGTCACTCAGTTAGTTATTCTACATTTTGTGCCTGTTATTTCTGATTTGGATTCCACTGCCTAAGGCTGCACTGGCAAGCAAGGAGATGGTCCTGAGGATCTTTCCCATTACTCTATACTTTATTTACAATAAATGGCTATACGCATGCTGAATACATCTGCTTCATACCACCTTCAGTCACCCTAAACAGGAGTTTATTGCTCCAGACTCCTTTGACGTGAATATCAGACTTCAGCTAATGCCACTTGAATCCACCAGCATTGCCAACAAGACATACCTTCAAAGAAAATATTTGATGCAGACATCATGCCTCCCTTTACAAATGTTTCCTTTGCATACTCAAACCAATGTTATATGTGGCCTTTTAAGCAGAAGTTCTGTCCTTTGTGTCCAAAGTAGGACTGATTCTTGCAACCACATTTGCTCTAAGCTGAGACACCTCATTTGTGCTTTCCTTCCTCCTTTGTTATAAACAGGACAATAAATTAGCACCATGGATTTCTCACCTATACTTTTTGGCATCTTTAACAAGGGAATTTAAACAGGCAGTGATAATCCATTATTTTATATGGGAAAGAATACTTGTTCAGCTAAATACTGGCTACAGGGGAGATTGTCCTGAAAAGGTTACTCTGTTTTGTGAAAAAGATTGGAAATCATTGGTTTGTGACAGTGTAGTCACAAAACATTTGACGTTATGCTTTAGCTATTTGAAAGACTAGCAAATGTCTACAGGAGGGTGCTCATTAATGCAATAAAAGCTCTGAGTTAGAGTCTGCTTTGTTGTCTCGTTTTGCCTCATAGAAGATTTCAATTGTGTTAGGGATATCAAGGTCCCATACTTTCAGAAGATGAGTTTTTAAAATGTTTCTTAGGAGGCTTGCTTCAGCCTTCCCATTTTGAACACCAAGCTCACAGAGAGGTCTTTTTTGGGCTTTTGGTTAAAAGATGCATGGTTTTGGAGTATGGGGGAAGGTCTGCCCTATGCAAGGATGTGTGGTGCACAGATCCCCATGAAAGCACTGGCCAGGCTATCTCAACCCTAGAAGGCTGTTTGTGTAGACCTGTGCTTGGAGTCAGTGAACTCTGTTGCAGAGAGGTTTTAGAAAATAAAATGATTGAGCACCGACAAGTCAAGCAGTAAATTGCTGCATTGAGAATTACTCTGTTGCCTACTCTACTTATGCCAGAGACAAAAACAAACCAAGTTGGCTGATGCTTCTGAGAAAGACATCAAAGATGTGCTTCATCCTTGCAGCCTCCCTCATTCCTGCCATGCCTTCGTTCCTTCAGCAGCAGAAGCAGCCACAGCAGCAGCAAGGTTCTCATTATTCAGAGCCCTCCTCTTCCCAAGCCAGGAGCAGTCTGGCTCCCAGCCCCTGGCAGCCCGTGTGCTGATGAAATGATCTGAGCCAACCTTTCCAGAGTGGCTATCTCCACACAGTGTTACTCTGTCTGGAAGAAGCTTTACTGTGCAATGTAGAGAAGTGCCCTCAAAGACACAAAGAGTTAACACAGTGTAATTTTCCAAATAAAACTAAAGGCAGTGCATCATTTTTTTTTTTTATAAGCTATGGCAGGCTGTGTGACACCATGTAATTTTTGAGGAATTTTATACTTTGCAAGAAAACAACAATAGCCTATGTCTTTTTAAGACTGTTTTTTTTCCTGCCAAAAGCACCCATTTGCTTTGTTCTGATTGCAGTATAAATATTGTGGAGAAGGCATTTAATGATGGCTATAAAGATTCTTTTATTTTACCTTGCGAAGGGACATTTCAGAAGTTTACCAGGCATAATTATCTCAACGGAATGAAACATATTATGCATACTAGATTTGCTGAAGTAGACCCTACAGGAATAAATGCAACAGTAAAACAGTAGTGATCATTAACACATGCAAAGTATCCCAAACCCTTCTATGGCCTGTTTGGTAAATCAGTAACAGTGTGGCAGAGATAGACAGAGGTAGGAACTCTTAATGTCATCATTCTACAAATAAGAGATGGTATGAGCAGCTCAAGCCCCAGCTCTCCCTTGCTGGCTGGCTGTATGTGTTGAGAACCACAAGCAACACCACTGAGTCTGATACAGGAGAGACAACTGCCTTACAGACACCCATGGAAGGGATCCCTCCAAAGAAATCCTGTATCTGCTTGGAAGTACGATCCCCCTTTGACCTCCCAGCTGGAATAATCTGCTTATGCTTCTGCACTTGCACAGTCACATGTAAAATTTGGCCCAGTATGATTAAAAGACAGTCAGGACTGAAATGCATGGTGATTGACCAAAACCAGCTTCTCTTCAGATTCTCTCTTGCAAATGTAACATAACTCAGTCCCTGCTGCTTAGGTAAGGAAAGTTGAAAGAAATTACCTTTTTAGTAGGTCAGTTTTCCTTATTTGGTTTAAATAAGAAAAATGGTCCCAGGTGCAGAGTCCCCTCTAGCAGTGAGGGGACTAGGAATAATGCCCCCTGATCCCAGGGGCTAGGGCCTGATAATTGCTTTAGGCCAAATGCTGCAGCTTATTCTCTAGCCATGGTTTCTCCACATGCTAGGAATGACTTATTTGCAGATTCACTGTGTGGCCACCTCCACCTCTGAAGGACCACCACAGCCCTGTTGCTCTGTATCCCTCACACAACCTTCCTATGAGGGAAGAACATCTTACTCCAGTTTATTTTCAGCTCAGCATCTCATTAATAATTCTGATGATTCTTCTATCAAACCTATCTATTTTTTACACTACTGTCTCAAAAGCATAAACCTATTTTCCCTCTCTGTGTAACTGATTTAAATTCTTGCTTTTCTGAAGCACCATACACCAATTTAGTGAAATTCTTGGCTACTGCATCTGCTAGTTATTGTTATTGCTACATTGTACTAAACTAGATTTATAAACTATTTTCTTATTGATGGCTATTTCAACCCATTCTTTCACATTTATAAAGGAGGCAGTCAATTGTGAAAGTAGTAATGTAAGATAAGTTTCATCTTTTTGAAGAACAAGACAAGAAAGCACATTGCAATATACGCTCAGATTTTGAAATTACAGAATATAAAAATTGAAGTCTCATGAACCTTAATATTACTAACAGAAAGACTACTTGGTTTTTAATGTCATATTTTTCAAGATGATATTGAAAGGGCAGTAAGCAGAAGGCATAGCCTGTGCTAGACACTTGGGAGCAATGTGTAACTGTACACAAAGCTGTTTTGATGGTTAAACAGAGATGTATGTTGCACGTGATTAAAAAAAAAAAAATCTGAAGTAGATTAAACATGTGATTTCCTTACATTTTGGTGGCACTGAGTCATGTCTATAGATCCCAGTGGGTTCCTAATAGCATCTTTAAACATCTAAAGACATTTAGCCAGTCATGATGGAGTCCTGCTAAATAGCAAAAGAGAATTTTCAAGCCCCTGCTCACCCTTTTCTGGGAGATACCAAAGGGCTGGATTAATAATGGAGAGTTTGAAATGACATAGAAAGAAAAGTAAGGCATACAATAAAGATGAGGAATTCATATATGTACACACACATTCAGACCTAAAGTTGGGGCAGTTTTTAAGTTCATATGAAACCAGAATAGAAATAGGAGGTGTTTTATCTGACTGCATGCTTGACTGCCAGAATTATTATAAATGAACCCTCAGGAGCTCACAGCTGAAAGGATGATCCATTTGCTACTTGCCATGTTATCTCTGCTAAGAGGTGTAAATGAATATGAAATTCACTTCTGCATGACTCCTGAAAATGACAAAGCATTTCTTATCCAACCATGGAATAAGAAAGACGATCCAGAGTTACTAATGGTACTGACGTGTAATCTTGTCTGACATTCCTCCTACAAGCATTTATTAGTAATTTGCTGAAGAGAGGACATATGACTAACAGGGGTCAGTTAGTCATTGAGTTTGGCTGAATTTCATATATGGATTCTGTGAAAGGCTGATCTCTGACTATCTTTGAAACATTTAAATATAAAGTAATCACCATACAATGGCAACATACAGGAAGAACCAGCTCTTGTTTATCACATTTATTTCCTAGTGTGCATAAGCACTGCTTCAGCCCAACCCCAAAATGATTAATTTGTTTTCAAAACTTCTTTCAAACTTGTCCTATAGTTTGGGGTTTTTTTTTGAGGAGTGGAGGGGGTGGAAGACAGGAGGAATGATGAGGGATGGAGCAGTTTACCATCCATTTCCCTTTCCCCCTTTTTAATTTCATATTAATTATCAGAGGAAAAAAAAGCACATTTACCTCTTGGTCTTCTAAAAGCACAAGGATTAAATAGATACTAAGCATTTTTCAAAAACAAATCCTCAGAATAAATGGCATCTGGAACACTGCATTATCTCTAAGCTTTCTCATCCACTGAGGTGACAGCTGTAGTGGTGAGAAAAGTAGAAAGACTACCAACAAGGACTTTAACTCAATTCCTGTTCTGGTTCTTTGCAGCAGCTCAAAGAGGAGATGCAAGAAATTATTGTAATATAAATCAACTTAACTCATTCCTTCTTGGAAACAGTATTAATGGAGATAGTGCCTGTGAGCTGTACCCACCATGATGAGTGTGGGGGACAAGAGTGTCTACTTGGAGTGAAGCAGTTGGTGCAGAAGATGTGGAGATGTCATTATTCATAGTTTAGGGCTTTTCCTACCTCTGACATGCTGTAGTCTGGTCCCATGGTCTGTGTGCTCTCTTCAAAGGCATTTGCTATGGAGAGACTAGCAAGTAAAAGCTCACTTAATGAAGACAGCGAGGAAATCTGCTGTAGAAGCACAAACCCCAGCTGAAGTATTGCTGTAACACACCTCAGCTGCACAGCTTTGTAAAGTCCTCATGCTTATCACCCCAATTCAGAGAACTCTTATAGTGAGTGGCATTTGAAACACCAGGATTTTTTCTTTGTTGGTCTTGTATTCCTCAGGAGCTGAAACTTAAACATTGGCATTACATGTCTGAAATCTCTTCTGAAGTGGATGTATGTAACCTTAAGTGTTTTTTGGTGTTGGTGTTGGTTTTATTTTTAGGATTTGGGTTGAGGTTTAAGTTTTTTTGGTTTTTCTAATGAGTTTCAGTGTAAATTAAGGCATGTTCTTCTAGGACAGAGGGCATGTTGGAAGTGCTCAATGGGAATTATCATCTTCCATTACTTTTTGCATGGTACTCAAATGGGTGATTATTGTGGACTTATAATGAATGTTGGCTGACACTGTTTTTGAAATGTTACTCACAGCATCCATCAAAAATTTTCCAGTTCTTTCAAATTATCTGCTTCCCTATTCTCAGCTGGTTGCAGGAAGTCAGCAGGATCCATTCAGGTCTCCCCCAATAGTGATGGATGGATGAATTTATATTGAATTTATGTTACACTTCGTGAGGGCTGGAGTTAATAGTATTGAAGTGTAGAATGCAAGTGTTTTAGGTAGTCTTAAAGTGTTTAAGCAACTTTCTAAATAATCTTAGAAGAATCTCCCACTACTATTGGAAAGAAGTTTTTCTAGAAAGTATGGGGAAAATCTAGGAATTGTGCTAGAATTTAATACCTTTTTCTCACAGATGGGATCTCTGAGATACAGAGTATATAATGAGTAGCCTGATGTCACAGAGCAGCTGAGGGGATGGTCAGAACTGCTGTTTTGTCTTCCTAAAGAGCCTGCTGGAGCTGCTTCTGCTCTGAGCTTTGTGAGATTGGCACAGATGATCTTCAGAGAGCTCTTCCAACATCAACTACTTAGTGATTCTCTCACAGTTCCACCATTTTCTGTTTCACTCACCAGCTTTATAGTTTTGAAAGAAAATGTGATAAAGGTCTAACAATGCTTTATTTGGTGTTTTTTAAAGTTAAAAATACCATGCAACACCTCTCGGTGATATGCTGAGGCTATAGCCTTAGGCTCTTGAAAGTCGCACACAAAGAATTAATCTTCCTGTGGGTCCTCATAGAGCCCAGATTCACTGCCCTACAGGAAATATGTGTGCTTATGAACACACTTAAAGGCTGCAGGGCCAAGACATCCTTCCTGATCTGCCAAGATCAGAGATCTGAGTCCTGCTTCAACCAACACAGATGAGGAGACCAGATGATAAAGCAGGCAGGAGAAATAGAGATTTGGCTTATATATGTCACCAACCTGAACCCAGACATCATGTGATTAACTCAAAAGGAAGTGACAAAGCTTTATGACTGCTAAAGGATATCCATGAGACAGAGACTGTAGTGTTCATTCAGGTACTAGCTTGGTTTCTTCAAAATTTTTATATAGTATCTTCCTTTTGATTTAGAGAGCAATCTATTTAAATTGTACATAGAAGGAAGGCAAGCAAAAGGAATTTCTTTGGTCTACATTTCATTACTTCATAATCTGATTTAAATCTACTACTAATATCTGTTACATCCTATATGTTACTGACAATTAGTGCAATCTAATTGATGCAATTTCTCAATGATTTAAAAAACTTCTGAGTTATCATTTATATGATGTGGTAGCTCATGCTCTGGCTAAGTTTGAGTTCTAGTCTGCATAATATTTTTTTTTTGTTATTATTATTTTAATTATTATTACAATAAAAAACAACTATACCTATTTGGAAGAAAAAATAGTCCCTTCAACCAATGAAGAGAAACTAAATAAATCAGAAATTAAGAAAAAACATGTGACAATGTTGTATTCATGTTCCTTCCTTTTAATTTGAAAGAATGCCCCTTTTGTGTTCATACTGAGGTTTACAACCAACATAATTAAATGTTTCATTAACATGAGACTAACCCACTATAGTAAACACTACCTTAGTAGAAGGTTTTTGCAGGGTTAATTAGTTCCGTGGTATTCCTTCTAACTCTATTTATCCTTTTCATATCAGTTATTGTATGCTTTCACATATTTATCCATTACAGATTATTAAGAGAAAATATAAGTTGTGGATTGCATTGTCTAATTCTGTCTCAACTACACACAGGTTTTTTTATTGGCATCAGTACCTCTGCCATGTTTTTCAAAATATGTAGTCTAACTAATTCTTGTTAGAAAATAATTGCATCTTACTTTTCGTAAGCAAGGAGAAAAAGGAGAAATACGTAATATCCCTCCACTGCTTTTTGCTATATCACTGCATAACAGTGGAAAACACATGGAGGAGCATCAGGATCACTGCTATGTTCTTTGAATCTTTTTGAGACTGAAAAAATACTTCATATTTTTTTCATGTTACAGAACTTTAAGAGAAAGGAAATTAAATTTCTCACCAAAATAATAAGACAACACCAAAAAATTAAAAAAAAAAAAATAAAAAAATTTTAAAAAAAAGGAAATTGCACCTGGCGCATTTGCAAGGCAATGACTAGATTGAGCTCCATGTGATGTAGCCACAAACTGAGAGCTGAACTGCATGACTCAGGATCTACCTCTCCTTCTACATAAGAAACACTACAGAAATTCAAGACTAAGTGAAATAGCTGTACTAGTGTCTCAATCAAATTTTTAAAGGTCTTGCTCTTGCTTTTAAGAGATGATGATCAATAGACATGTTAAAAAATGCCTATTGCAACAGCAAGGCGCTCAAACCTAATTTTCCTCTTAGGAGGTTGTTGCCTAAATAAATTCAGACAGCAAGATTAGAATGAATTGTAGTGCTTCTAGAAAATAAAGACCCCAAACTCTAGAAATAGAAAACACAGAGTGAAAGACACACTTGTTTATATTAGGGAACTGCATTCAGGGCATGCTTGCCCTTAACCTTTCTGAAAATCTCCTAATGGGCACCTAAACACCTTTGGCTTCACTCTCTGAAGCAAGACATCCCCCTACAAAGTAGCCAGTGTGACAGATCTGATACTCCAGAAATTTTAAATCAAATATTGTGAGTTTTTCTAAAGTAAGATCATATTTCCTCAGCCTTCCTGTGTTCAAAAATAAAATGTCTTTCATACTGAAATTGAAAAGATACTGTGAGTTCTAAGAAGCAATCTCAAACTTCAGTATTCTTTGTCTAGATAGCACATATTTGTTGTCTCACTATTAAAATATTACAGAATATTGGGATTCTTCTTCTACTTCGTCCATAACACATTTTTACTAATGAGAATCATAGTTAATCATTGAAGAACAGTAGACAGTATTCTAGCTGCAGGTTGCAGTGCAGTGTGTTAAAAAATAAAGGACAGCCTCAATCTTAAATTTCATAGATGATATGCTGGCTCTGTGGAAGTCAATTAAAATTTTGTCATTGATTTCCAATGGTGCAAGTGTTCCACAATGCATGTTTGGACTGTAAAAGAAATCAATACTATTTTGAGACATTTACTGGCTGAATTCTGTTTATTTTCAGTTCCCTTGATTCCTTCATGTAGACCAAGAGAAATTCATTCAGAGGACTTTGTGGACTGATAGATTAATGAATATGATTAAGCTACCAGTCCACAAACTAGTAGCAACAGCCTAAGTCATATGGCATTGCTTTTAGTTTTCAAACTTCCCTTTTATTATCAAGGTGGGGTTTAACATAGCAAAATGAAAAATTGACACATAAGTCAAGGAATATCAAACAAGATAAAACACACATCCCAAATACTTTGTTGATAATGATCTGGTTTTGTGTGACTACATAGTATACACATATACTTTACATAAATCTGCCCTCTCCATCATTTGAAAATGAGCAAAAGTGAGTAATTTTGAAAGAATTTTCAAGAAATTGTAGCAGAGATAATCAGCTCGCAAGCTGAGCCATTACTCGCCCAGTTTTTGCCTAAAATAATTTTCTCCAACAAAGTTAATCATCCCTGAAAATATTAGTTTAAGATATGCATTGAAATCATGTAGCTCTATCTGTACTTTACCAAGTTGCTATGAAATGGAGCTTGTATTTTTACTTTACAGTGTTTTAATTTTCTGATTCACAATGTACTTTAAAAAAGCATAACAATTTTACTCCTATTTTCAATTAAAGGAGATTATTTAGTTCACAATATCTTTGCAGAAAGAAGGTTGGTTAAACTCATACATAGCAATAGATATATGATTGCTTCAGCTGCTGTATATCAATATGGATACATGGACTATAGTTTTATAAAATTAAAAGGAGGGCATTTTTTAAATTTAAAGATATTCCTTTAATAGCTTTTCTTTTAAGTTCTTGAAAAGTAGTTTGGCTCTTTTGATATTTTATAGAGTCAAAATGTGTTTATCAATATTAAATGCAGCGCAGTATACCCTACATAGTGACATACAGAATAGGCATGTGTGTATTGCATGTTAGATAATATTATTGTTTCATAATTTATCTACATGGTGTATGCAATTTTCCTCAGAGAGAGAATATACCCATCATGTTCACTAGATCCATACACTCCTTCTGAGATGTTAAGGGAGTTACCTCATGAGACAGATCACACGCTCTTGTTTCTGTGCAAAAATTAGGTGGTACTTTAATTAATGCTGAATTGCAGCGGAATTCCATGTGAGCACTTAAAACACTCACAAGGCTACAGAATGAGTTAATTATGATCAGTGCTATTACAGTGAATACCAAATGAATTAATAATGCTGGCACACTTAAAATGAAGTGTTAGCCAGGACTGCGGCAGAACGCGTAAGGTTAAACAGTATGTGATGAAAGGCATTACGTGCTCAGCGGGAAGAAGCAAACTCGGTCTCTGCAGCTCCACACTCCCAAGCACAGTGCCTGCCAGCATCACACACACTTCATATTTGTCCAAGTCAAATGCACATTTTCCTGCAGGAACAAGCAATACTAGGCACAGTTTAAATTTCCAGAGGGAGAAAACACACCCAGTAGAGAAGCAGCATTTTGTAGCAGCACTCTGAAGGTCTCCTTCTCCAATAGACAGAATTTTTCTAGGTATCTATAGCATTAAAAGATTTCACCTAAATGAAGCTGAACACAGAAGAACACCTGAATCTCCTAGATCGTGCTGCTGCCCTTAGTTGTGCTGTCACTTAGCAGACACTGTGTACTCTAGCTGGAATGAAGCTGTGAAAAAACATGACCTTACAGTACCTAATAAATTATTACTTTATATCCTTCTAAAGACAACCTGCCTGGAAGTCATCATGAAATTTTTGTTTAGATATATATTGCAACAATTCATATCTACTATACATTTGAAAGGTGTGAAAACATAAATGGATTTAATCAGATGTAATTATTTTTATGCCTAGTACTCAAAAATATGCAGAAATGAATTTATGGTAATTTGGCAGCCAGTGGGAATTGTGTTTATAAATGTTGAAACAGCTGTTGGCAAATGTAAGTGTTGAAGCAAGGAAAACAGCTTTTAACTTCTACGCGTCAGGTTTGTGATAAAGGAATCCTCGCTCCTTGTGAGAACGGGGCTCTGATTGACGCACACTTCCAGCTGCTTCCCTCAATTCATCCCACACACATAGGCACAGAAAAGAGATAAGAGCTTGCCCTCTAAACTCTGACAGGTTCTTCACTGGGTCTCCTACTGTCTGTAATTACAAGCACATGCTACACAGTGATTCTCGGGAGGGGGGTTACTATAGGAGGAATGGATAACATGAGGACTTACTGCGCTTCTCTCTGCTTTAACTTCTAGCATCTTCCCTCTAGCTGGAAATGCCTGTAATGCCCCACCTTTACACATAGATCACATGCTTGAAGGTTTGTTAATGGGAAACATGTACCTATGTAAAGCTGTGTCAGTGCTTAATTCCTGTGCTCTCCAGGGTGGGCTTGTAGGATTGCTTTCCCAATTTTAGTTTTTGAACTTTATGCAGAAAGAGTCTGCTTTATAGAAATACATGCATGCTACCTTAATGTGTGATAGTTCTGCATGCAGTACTCCTGCCAAGTCCTCATAGCTTGGCTTCTGTATAAAAATCTCAGTTAAAGTAATTTCTGAAGTTTTACATGGTATCAATGACTCATTTTGTTCTATATCTTTATTGCTTTATTTCCATGCATTCTAGACAGACAGGCTAAAAATACCTAGTTTGGTCTAACAAAATTGCCCTTCAGGTTCTAATTCTAAAGGCAATTATTTTATTTGAAAATAAATGAACAACAGAGCTAAAAGTGGTCAGTAAATTCAACAGCACAAGGTAGGCTGGTGTCAGGAAAGAAACCTATTTATGAACTGGAAGAAATAACCTGTATGAACAGCAGTGGGGACTGACCTGTCAACACTTAAGATATTCAAAGTCATCATTTTTAAGCAAACAGCAAGGGTAAAACACATCAGCACTGCATTACTGGGTAAGTACACTTTTGACTCAGAGTATGTTACAACTTTTCACATAGTTTCCAATTTTGAAGATGTAACTAAGAGCTGACTGTGTACATCACAGCCTTAATCCTAGTATCTGACTTTATCAAATGATGGGGTTCTCTTTCATTCCTGTACTCTATGTTATTGTGGAAATCAGTAGCATTTCCAATAAATTATAGATTGACCAGTACTAAAGGCTCTTTGAAAACCACACTCAGTCATCTCCTACCGAACCTTTTTAGGCTTCTATTAGGCTCCTTTGAAAACCATAGAGTGCCCTCTGTTGACCAAAACATATTCTTTTAACATATTAAATATTTCATACAGAAAATGTTACCCTTTCATCTTTTCCTATGTTTCACTTTAAAAAAAAATGCTAATTTTGCAAAAGTGAATGTATCCCCTTAAAGACTGCTATTAGAATGCAGAAGTATAAAAAACCCCAAAACTACAATTGACTGCATTACTAAATATTTACACATAATAGTGATGACTGGAAAGATACATACCTGGCAGTGCTAGCTGAGAGCAATTTCCTTCCCTGTGTATGCGCAGGTATGCACATGTCTGTTCACTGGTGCCTACTGTCCTGAACATGCACATTTCTATTAATACAATGAAAAAAAAAAAATAAACTTTGTAAAAACTCAGAGCAGACACAGATGCTGCGTGACAGAGCACACAGTGAGCAACAGAAAATGTGCGGTAAATGGTGATTGCTTAATCCCACCATGTTCTCCCAAAAAGCAAAACAGCTGAGTGCAGATTTCAGCTCACATATTACACAGAAAAATTGATGGCTTGGCTTGCTGGTGACTTCGAAAATAAGTTCCAGCAAGCCTTGATAAAACAGTAAATTTTATTGCAATTTCTGAACAGGAATTCATAGGAAGATGAGAATAGTTCTGGGTTTTTTCCCATCATTTTTCCTTTCTCATCTGTTGGCTGAGTGAAAGCATTGTTATACTTAGGACTATTTCACATGTTAATTGATTGAGGATGTCAACACTGAAAGTGATTGACTTGCATTAAAATATCTTCTAAAATAACATACAAAATAACATCTGATATACTTTATTTAAATGTTGATAAAAGATTCTCACTTCATGATGAACATTGAGATAAATATTAGTTTATATTTAATCAGTTAATGAAATAGTTCCATTTATCCTGCATCATACAGATAATGATTCATTTTTGGAAGTGATTGTTCTGCAATATTTTGTAATAAAGGAAGACCAATTTCCATTATTTTTGTCCATTTGAATGTGTAGGGAAAAGAAATAAATGGTTGTACTGTACAAGGATTTTGGTTTCAGCTGTTGAAGAAACGGATCCTAATGCTGAATATCTGTGCATTCAGAAATATGCTGGCAACTATAAAAACACATGGACAATTCACCTGTTGGATCACGTTAAATCACTAGTAAATAGAGTAAACTAACACTTAATGTAAAACATACAAACTTAAACCACCTGTATAAAAATTAAAGAGGAAACATACAGAAACACAGTTTTTCATTGATCTTGGCTTTTTCTTGCATTGTATTTTCCTGAAAATTTGACTTTTTCCCTAATCCTATAAATAAACCATATATTCATGAAATCAAGGTTTTATTAAGTTGGGAATATGGCTATATAAATTTTAAAAGTACATTCATTATTATAATTTTTGCCAGGCCCGCAGATTAAATTCAGTTGTGCAATGAAATATAGCAGATACATTTTTGTGGAGAGGAAAAAAAAAAAAACAACTAAATGTCAAAAGGAAAAGAGTGTTTGGAAAACACAAGAGTGTTTTGGAAAATTTGCAATATAGTTAATTAAATTTATAAAATAAAATTTAGTAGCATGTAGAAAGAAAGAAAAAAAATAAACAAAAAGCAAGTGTAACTAGGCTAATACTCCTTGCATTTTTTAAAGGAAATTCTCATAGCCATAAAAAATAATATAGTGTAGTACTGCCAAAGTGGAAGGCAATAAAAGACTTTGGATTGTGTGCATTCAAAATAAGTTTTCTTGGTCTTATGCGAACAGCTTTTACAAATTCTCTTAAAAACGATGCAATTAGTAAGTGGAAATGTCTTCCCGTACAGAAGACCCCAATTGCAGAATATTCCCATGACAACGCAAAATCCTGATCCTGTGCATTTCCCATCGGTCCCAGGGGCCACACGAGGGCGCTCTGCCTTTGTTTGTAACGCGCTCCAACTGCTCCAGAGTTCGGGGATCTGCCGTCTTACAAGGAGCGCTCTTTGTCTTTTTGTCTCTTTTTTCATCCCATTTCAAAGATCGTACATTTTACCGCTTTATAGAACGAGGTGATGAAACGATGGAGCCAAAACTCCTTGATGTATCACTGCACTTCTACAGCCACTCGCTCAAGTTATGTCTCGGTATTGCCGTTGCTCTACTCCAGCACTCACAAATTGTTTTGTTCTGTTGAGTACATAGGATACACCCAAAGCCACCACTGAAGAGATTTGTTTCATGGACAGATTGAACTCTTGGGCAGCATTAAAGAGAAGCAGAACTCACTCTTCTGAGTCACATCAGAAGTGGGTCCAGAGCTCCTGAGAAGAGGGACTACACCGAAGGAGCATGGTGTGGATGTAAACACACCTCCATGAAATCTGTTTTTCTACCAGCTGTGCCTTGAATGCAACATATTATAGAGCCAGCAGATAGTTGTAAGCTGTACTCCTTGTACCCGACCCTGAAATATCTACTCATTTTAAATGTGATACACAGCAGCATGGACATAGAATTTTTTTCAATATGTCTTTTCTATTGGAATAAATCATATTTTCTGCTGAGCAGAATAAGTAAGGAACATTAACAAAAGTTTACAGTAAATTTATAAATTAGACACAGAAGGCTACCTTGTTTTTTTCAGTACCCTAGACCATATATAGCTTTAGAACACGCAAGACTAATCTTCTAAGTAGATTTCCAAGTAAGCTTTCCAAGAAGAAAACTGTCCAGGAAAAGCATAGGACAGTCCTTTTTGTGCCCATGCATCACTCCTTTTTAGAAGCACAGGGTGCTTTTCCTTGACAGCTGCATCACGACAAGGGGAGGGATGTTTTCCAGTTTTTTAGACTTGCGACAGTCCATCTCCATCTGGACGGCTTTTCTCTGCACATCATCATTAACAAACCACAAACAAGCTTGGTCCCTTTAGCTGGGCCTTTATCAGGCCCATCCTGGGTATTGGTATACAGTGACACACAGAAGGATGGATAAAATCCACTCCGTAGTTGTGGATTGTCTGTGGCATGTTTTAGAAATTAACCGCCTTTCCACATTCAATTTTTAGTCTTCTTTCCTTCACCTTTACCACAGAAAACACAACAAGTGGGGGGAAGTTTGATTTCCTTTATTACAATTCTCATCCCCTGTGCTCTTTGAACAAAGAGGAATTTCCCCTGCTTTACTGCCACTGCATGTTTTTGTATAATTGTGCATTCTTTGATAAAATCATCAGGAAAGGGCAAACTCTCAGCAACAGCTACTGCGTTGGTGGCAACTGCTGGAAGTATGCTGAATTAGGTGTGCCAATCTGTTATTCTCACAGATAAATCTTTTCTCTTGTTTGAAACTGGAAAACACACAGTTGAATATTGCTCTTGGCTCTAAGTAATGAAAACACAATATATTCTCTTCATGCTGAATCCATCATAAGGTAAAAGTATATTAAGTCTCAAGTCAAATGGCTTCCCAATTAGCCAGCCAGGTTTGTATCCATGAAAAATGCAAATTACAGATGAGTGATGAGATCTTGTATGTGTTACTATTTTGCAGTCTCAGACTTTTTAGCTGGAACGGTAGCAATAAATAACGTTTCTGAGTGCTCATGCTGTGAAATTGCTTGGTGTTGTGAATACATCTCTTCACTACCTGCAGGTGCAACAGTGAAAGTACAGGCATTGTTAATCACCCTCAAAGCAATGAAAGGGAAAAAAGTAAAGATCCTTCCTGATAATGTCTTTCATGAAAGTCCAATGAATCTAGATAATATGTTATCTTCAGGAACTCAGCAGTGCACCTGGTTAGAGGATGGATTTGTCAGATATCCTTTCCTCTGCTCTAATCCCTTCCCTCTCCTCCTGCCTCTTAGAAAGGTCCTTATTTCATACAGGAAAGAGCTCTGACCATTTTTAGAGAGAGCAGGCAAAAATGTTATCATGTAGTTACCCATGAAAGGACCAGCCCTGCAAGTTCTAGACAGCCCTTCCCTGCAGGCAGATGCTATTTGTGGTCACTACATGGCTCAGAAGTAACTCCTTTCCTCAAGGGTGCTGAAGTGGGAGCCTTGAAATGTAAGGCAGTTTACTCTCCCCTTCAAGGTGAGGGTATCATGCAGAAATTAGAATTAATACAATTTTTGATGCAGGTATTTCTTGTGCGGCACATGAAATATTGCAAATATATCTCATGTATTACAGAGAACAGTTTTACATAAAAAAGATCCATCTTTAATCCCTTCTGATGATGATCTCCAGCTGACTCTCCGGTTAATTTTATGCCATTGTCTAAACCATGCCCTCCTACCTTGTACCTGCTCTTAAAGGTTTCAAATGGAATATTGTATTATGTCAGAACAATGGGAGCAAAAATGTTTGGCATTTTTGTAAAGGGACAATACAACTTATAAAATGTCTGAGAGTGGCAACCTGAACATTTCCCTCTCTATTTTTCAGTTTTGCAAGGAAAACTTGTGGATTCTCTGCACAATTGAGGAAACTGCCTGAAAAACACAGGACAGTGGGTAAAATATGCAATTAAGTTGAAACAGATGTTGGTCCTTCTGGGTTTCATGTGTTCTACTTGGTAGCTTTTTTCCATAGTTTCCCTAGCTGTAATACAGGAGTGAAAATATTATGAGCTTAACACGTTGGTCTGAGTTTTATTTCACTCAGCCTTGCAAAGTGCTTTAAGAACCTAGTTAATGTCAGCAAAATACAGGAGCAGCTTTTTGTCCTCTATCTTTCACTTTTATTGTACCTGGATAACATAATGTTGTAAAAAAAAACATATTCATGTTTTCTTTGAAAATAAAGAAAGGGATGGAATATTTTGCAATTAAGATCCTTTCCATTTGTGAAATTCACCAGCAATCAATCATCACACAGAGAAGAAAAATCATGTGATGTATCTCTGACAGTTACACAAAGAAAAATAATTTAATTTATCTTGCACATAGTTATTAATGGAGAACTCCATTTGAAACACTTATGTCAGCTGTATGTGATAACATCTCCTGTCTGTGTATATTGCGATAAAAGAAAAACCAGACTAGAACATCTACATTTCTATTACCTCAATAACTGATTTTTTCAGCTTTTCCTTTAAAAATAACAGGTCTGACTTAGCTGAAGGATTAGGTAGTTCCATCAAAACACTTGTTGCTGCAGTGGCAGATGTTCTGCTGTGCACTGCATGCTCTTTCCTTTCCTATTTTTCAAGTAGCACCATGATAGTGCTACCCAGATTATGTACTTGAGGTGCATTTTTTTGGTAAACTGCAGAACTGAAATATTAGCATCACTTCTGGGCATTCATAAACACCTAGAGAATTCCTAAAATTTTAAAAATACATTAAGCATTAGAAGTATATGAAACTAGAAGTGGGATTGACAAGAAATATTTGTAAGGAAGCATGAAGGCACTAAAAGGTTGCTGTTACCTCCAAAAGCAGAAATGTTAAATCTTACAAAAAATCATCAAATTCAGTTATTGATAGTTCAGTTTAAAAGAAATCCAAGCTTGATAAACTAGGAGATTTGAGATCGAAGCACCCAAGCAACCTGGGGTCTGCTTTACTGTGGCTTTTAGAGGAAGATTTCATAGCCTGGAAAATGTTTTCTGATGCTATTTCTGCCAGATCACATCTCTATTGCTATATTAAGACTTTTCGCTTCATGAAAAACAGTCTTTTGACCACATCCACTCTATTTTCAAAGTTGTTTTTTCAGAACTGGAGGTATGTGACCAGTAAAATTAAGTTACTGCAGAAAACAAAGTTGGAAAGATGTTAAAAGCTATTTTCTTTTAGAGGTATTTCTTTGGCTAATTTTAAAAAATATCTGAGGAAAGTAAAAGTGTTTTATTTTTTGTGATTTATTTCTACAAAAATGTTTCCACACTTACAGAAACCATTTGGGAGCAAGAGGAATTGGACAGGAAATCTTCACATAATGCCTGGATTCTGTTCTAAAGATGTGAAGAAATGAAAAGGAAATAATGATATCTTCTGTCAAATTATTTTTTTTAAACATTAATTACAAGAACTTCAGGAGGTTTAACTCATTACCTACGTTTCAAAGGCAGCAAAAGTTTTAGGAGGACATGTAAAAGAGAGGGTTCTGCCAGTTTTATCAGGAAGATGTGCAGGCTGAAAATACGTGTGTTGCAGATGTGACTGTGCTCCCTTTGATACATAAATCAAAGTCTTTTACTCAGATCTTTCAGAATTTCTCTTCTTTGCAGGCAGGTAATGAAATATTGGAAGAGAGAGCAGGTGAAGGAGGAATACAAGTAAAGGCTGGTAATTATCAGCCAAACTCCTTCTTTCCTCATAGGCTGTGTACAGAGTTTATACTCCTTCACATGGCTGCCTTCTGTATCTCACTACTGAGAAAGTAAGTCTCAGTCAACATTTGAATATTTTTTTTTAAATTATTTTATTCCATCTTACTTAAGGCCTATCTGCATGGCAGGGTTAAGAAGAAACATGCAGGGCTTGGTTTTTCAACTGGAATATATAGTCTGCTTATAGCAACTCTCATTTGTCTTTGATATTATATTTTTCACAGGATTAAAAATATATTTCTCAGAACTAGGTCATGCTGAACTTTGAAATATCAATGAGGCTATATCAAAATTTTATCAAATGCAAGACACAAACTCTCACTGATCACGCTCTAAACTGACCCAAAATCAGATGGCCGTGGTGAAATAGTGTCAAATCAAAATGAATACACCCTGTTGCTCTGCTCCACGCAGGAGTACAACTGCAGGATGTTACATTAAGACTCTGTATGCTCTGAATGAAGTCACACAGTCAGTCTCATTATTGAAAGGTTATCTGAAGGTTGTGAGTAGCAGCTGGATTAGATGATCATTGAAGGTACCTTCCAATTGAAACCTTCTAATTCTCTTCTCTTCTCTTCTCTTCTCTTCTCTTCTCTTCTCTTCTCTTCTCTTCTCTTCTCTTCTCTTCTCTTCTCTTCTCTTCTCTTCTCTTCTCTTCTCTTCTCTTCTCTTCTCTTCTCTTCTCTTCTCTTCTCCTCCTCTCCTCTCCTCTCCTCTCCTCTCCTCTCCTCTCCTCTCCTCTCCTCTCCTCTCCTCTCCTCTCCTCTCCTCTCCTCTCCTCTCCTCTCCTCTCCTCTCCTCTCCTCTCCTCTCCTCTCCTCTCCTCTCCTCTCCTCTCCTCTCCTCTCCTCTCCTCTCCTCTCCTCTCCTCTCCTCTCCTCTCCTCTCCTCTCCTCTCCTCTCCTCTCCGTCTCTCTTCTCTTCTCTTCTCTTTCTCAGTTGACTACCCAGAGCATACACCACACAACATATTCCTCTCTATCTTTAGATCACTAAAGATTTAGATCACTAAAGATCACATATCTAGCATTAGATTTCTAAGATAGGGATCTTCTTCAGAATCATTGTTAACTCTTCAAATGTATAAAACCATGACAAACATTACATTTCCAGAAACTTGATGATGAAAATTCAGGTGTGCAGTAGAACCAATAACTAAATGAACTGCTGTTCTTAATAAGGAAATTTAATTTCACTGAAATACCTGTCAACATTTTTTCCATTATTTAAAACATATGTTCAATTTGTATGAAAGGTTAAGCATGATGGATTCTTAATTCTTCTAAGTTCTTGCTTTCTGGAGAGAAATTGATTCAAAATACCTGGATGTGAGAAATATGCAGGAAGCAAAATATGTGAATCAATCATGACAAAACCTGACACAGAGCAAAAAAAGATACATCCTTTCACATCTTGAAAATTGAAACATTAATTCATTAACCATTTATTGGAAATACAAATAAAGAAGTCTGAATCTTTAACTTTCTAGCATCAATCTCTTCAGTTCATACTTTTCTCCCTTTAAGTTTAGACCACATATTTCAATAAACTGATTCATATAAAAGTCACTTACACCATCAGTATGATACTGGTATGATACTTATACCACCATATGATACTTGCTGTCCAGAACATGAAAAACTCCTGCTTGAGCAACTCCTCTCCTTCCATGACAAGGGGATCCACTTAGTGGATGAGGGGAAAGTTTTAGATGTGCCTATCTGGACTTCAGTAACACTTTTGCCACTACTTCCCATGTTATTCTGCTGGAAAAACTACTGCTCATGGCTTGGAAAGGTAAAAAAAAAAAATATGCTTAATGGGTGAAAAATATATGGCTGAATGTCCAGGTTCAGCGTGGTCGTGACTAGAGTTACATCCAGCTGGTGGCCAGCCACAAGTGGCGTTCACTAGGGCTCAGTACTGGGTTCAGTCCTGTTTAAGATTTTTATCAGTGGTGTGGATGAGAGGAGCAAGTGCCCCTTCTCTCAGTTTGCAAACAGCACTGGGTTGGGCAGGAGTGTTGATCTGCTGGAGGGTAGGGTCTGCAGAGGGGTCTGGAGAGGCTGGATCAATGGCATGAGGTCAGTTGTATGAGATTCAAGAAGGCCAAGTGATGGGTCACAACAACCCTACAGGCTGGGGGCAGAGTGGCTGGAAACTTGCCTGGTGGAAGAGAACCTTGGACTGCTGGTCAACAGCAGCTGAACATGAGCCAGGAGGGAGCCAAGGTGGCCAAGGAGGCCAATGCCTTCCTGGCTTGGGTCAAGGATAGTGTGGCCAGCAGGACCAGGGAAGTGATTGTTCTGCTGTACTCAGCACTGATGAGGCCAACCTCGAATCTTGTGTCTGGTTCTGGGCCTGTCACTGCAAGAAAGATATTGATGTGCTGGAGAGTGTCCAGAGAAGGGCAATGGAGCTGGGGAAGGGTCTGAATCACAGGCAGAGCGACGTGGGTAGTGGCAGAGGGAGCTGGGGCTGTTTAACTGAAGAAAAGGAGGCTCAGGAGGGGACCCTCTTGTTCTCTACTTGAAAGGAGTGTGTAGCCAGGTGGGGGTCGGTCTCTTCTCCCAAGTAACAAGCAACAGTACAAGAGGAAATGGCCTCAAGTTATGCCAGGGAAGATTTAGACTGGATATTAAGAAGAATTTCTTCACTGAGAGGGTTGCTAAGCACTGGAACAGGCTGTCCAGGGAAGTGGTGGGATCATCATCACCAGAAGTATTTAAGAGACATGTAGAGGTGATTCAGGTCCATGGTTTAACAGTGGACTTGTCAGTGTTGGGTCAACAGCTGGACTCCGTTGCCTTAGAGGTCTTGTTCAATCCTACCAATTCTATGATCCTATGAAAAGTCAACAAATTTTAAACTTTTTCCCGTTCCATTACAGAATGATTTTTTGGTAGACAGTGATATCAGATACTGTATGTACATTAATATTTATTTAAATTATCATATATCTAACATGGTAATTATTATTCCCAAGTTTCATATTTTACCTCTTTACATAGTAAGGGATGATATAATTTTAATATGGCTTGAACCAACTGTGCTTGAATGAAAATTAGGTTTCATTTTAAAATTACCCAAAACAGAACCTGAGATTGTTAAGTGAAGGTATTCATATGCAAGAGGAGAGGAGAAAAAGTTCAGTACAACATATTGTTCTCTGATTTACCAAATCAAGCATCATGTAATTGAGAAATCCTTTTTTCAGTGTGTCCTTCAGGATTTCAATATTAGTATATACTCTTTTTTTTTAACTATCTGTAGGTAGAAAGAGGACAATGACATTATTCCTGCTTGCTCTGTCAAATTTTCAGCTTCGCATGAACTAGCAATTAAATCAATCCAGTACAATATTGCCTCTGTTTCCCTGGGAGAAGCACTGTGGCTGTCCAAAGCCAGTTTGGTGTCTCAGCAGAGGTGCAGGTCCATGTGCTCACCCAAGTCCTCTGAGAGGGGCTGTTGTCATAAAACTCTGCTGTCCCTGCTGTCAACTATGAGATGAATGACCTGAGAGACAAACAAAGCTGTCACGTACATAGTAATGTAAATGTCACATACATAGCTACAATTCCCCATTAGTAAAGATTTTCCAGGAGCACAAATGTACAGTATCTGACATCTACTTCTGCAATACTACCTGAAAATGATCTTCCAGTAAAACTGAAAGGGATCCCAAAGATCAGTTTCAGGCCAGGGATTTACAAAATACAAAGAATTCGAGGGGACCCAAATGAGGTTTTACAATTTTAAAATCTCCCACAGCTTTCTTTCTAGAGTCAAAGATTTGTATTGCAATCTGTACAAGACATAAAATACTTAATACATGAGCTGTTCATTTTTTAAATTATTTTTTTAAGGCAGCTCATAAATTTATTGCACTCTTATGGCATACTATTTAGATTGATTTATGGGACACAGCTCAGATTTCTTATAGCTGAATTACCAAGTACAAATCAGGTACACCATCCCATTAAAAATGAATTTACTATGGGAACTGTACATTGAAAGTTAAATAATGGCTTGATTTTCAAGCTGAAACTGAAATATTTGCTTTTCTGCCAGCTAATCCAAAACAGTCTATGAATAATTGCATTACCTTTGCTTTCAAAATGTTGTTTATTTTCACTGAAGGTCGTAGTCTTTGGGGAAAAATTTCAGAATAATGAGCATTACTTTACATACTCTGACCTGTAGTGTCACCACTGTCACACTTGTGTGCTGAAGGGTATGTTTATCTTGGCAAAAAACTTAATTATGCTGAAGGGTATTTTTACAGATAATTTTATTTTAAGGGAAATTTTGCATACGTATACATACACATAAACAGATTCAATTCATAGGAACTGCAAAATCCTGAATGAGTTCCAGATCAACAAAATCTGGAAGAAAATATTCTTAATCCCAGAAACCATATCATTACAAGTTAACTCACATTTTGTAGGAAGTAATATTTAAGCTAATGTCCTAAAGAGTAAGCAAAAAAAAAAAAAAAAAAAAAAAAAAAAAAGTGTGAGGTTCTCCTTTTTATATTTTTTCTTCCACCGGTCTGATCATAACAGAATCTGTGATGTTAAAAGAATTATTCAGTGTAGATATTTCCCAGTGTTTCCATTCTGCACTCTATAAGGATAAAAGTGAAAATACAGAGTCCCAGCCTGAGCTGCAGACACACTCCTCATTTTCATTTCTAAAATTTTCTGAATGTCAACCTTTTGATGTTCTTAGGATTGAAGAGAAGATTCACTTTGAAAAGAAGTCCTCTATAGAATCTTTCATCAGATGGTATGGAAACCTTGCCTAACATATCAGAAGTAATGAAATAAAAACCACCAGATTTTGATGTATAATGGCTCCTAAAATAAATTAAAACTAAAAAGAAAAAAGAGAAAAAAAAAAGAAAAAAAAAAGAGAGAAAAAGAAAGAAGAAAAGAAAAATTTAAAAAAAAAAAGAAAAAAAAAGGAAAAAGAAAAAAACTTTAAAAGAGAACGAGACAGAGAGTAAAGGTAAATAATTTTCTCTTCTTGCCATTTGCAGTTTTATTTGCCTGGGGAGCCATTTGAACTTGTAAGCAAGTTATGACAGTAACTAAGCATTTGAACTGCTGTCCATGCTGCTAGGTGAGATGAGCAGTTTACTCAGGTCAGCCAGGTTAAATTTTGCCCAACATACTTATTTCATAATGAAATCTCTTGTAAGCTGAAAGGGTCTTTTCAGTCTTCACCCAGAACCTCATTTTGTTCATGGTCATGAAGGCTTGGGAGGAAATCATTATGTGGTTATACTTAAACACACCGGTAGGCAATGTTTAATTTTGGGTTTCCCTGGTAGACTGCCTCATCTAAGCCATTCACTTACCCACATATGACCTGCACTCCCCTCCCACATCCTCCTCCTGACGCCAATTTCAAGCACACAGTGCCCATTGGCAGGACACGAAGTGGAGCAGGTGCTGACTGAAGGCAAAAAAAGAAGTTGCTTTCCCAGTTGGGCACAATAGAGCTGAACTGTGTGCTGCTGGCCTTTGGAGGAAGTGCTTGTGTGTCACAGAAGTACTGGTTTGATCCCACTTTTTCCCTATCTGGCATACACCCATGGAAGATTTAAGTTAACTGTTCAAGAATATGCTTCGTGCAGAGAGTAATCAGCATGTTATATGCAGAAAGATCAATTAATTTATGTGGGGTTTGCCTTATTTGTAAGAATCATAGTGAAAAAAATGCAAAGTCAGCATTGCCTGATCAAGACATGGTTCCTTCATCCAGGTTTTCCTCACTACTGGTGTGAAGTGGTTTAGCTATGCATTTGGAAAGCATTCTGCATTACCCCATGTTTATGGCAAATGCTCTGCAGTCCCATTGCCAGGCACTGTATTGCCAGAAAGAAATTCACTCCAAACTTTCTAATGTAGGGCATGGAATATAATTTATGTTAGGCAAACTACATATTGTGTTGAAAGATGACCATGAGAACAAGGGCCAAAAGCTGAGAGATTTTTATGATAAAAGACTAGGACTAAGGCAGCTACTAGACAATGAACTGCATAAAGAGGCACATCTGTATTTGTCTACAAATTTTACAGTGTACAAAAGAACATTTATAAAATGTGCAAGTGCGATGTGCATGCAGGGTAGTGAGTGCTTCTAACACATTGATTTATTATACTATTTGACAATAGTTTTCCAGTAATGGATCCTAACTGTTAGTGATGATTTTAGAATTCAATTAGAATGAAAACAGGCCTTTGTCTCTTTATTCTCTTATGAATTACACACCACATTAGAAGTGATCACCTGTATTGTGGTATTCTGCAATTGGCCAGTGGCACAGCATGTTCTACACATAGAATGCACAGACCAAAGTTATTTCATACTCTCCAGCTTTCCAACTGTGTTCACAAGCCTTACATTTATGTGTACATATACTTTTCAGAGGTACTAATCGCTTGATTTTTATTTCCTGAGAAATTAATGCCATGAACTAAATACAAAACAAAAAAGCTTTATCCAGCACATTTATAATTAATGACAGTTTAGGTAACTTTAAAAGTATTGCCCCACATTTTGTCTAGTTGAAAACTACTTCACACAGATAGAAGTTGCAAATGAGTCTTTCATAATGTTTAGCAAAAGGCATCTGAGTCATCCACTCAGTGAATGGGGTGCAGTTCTTAGGAAATATGGGGCTCTCAGATTCAGGTGTACTGAAGAGACTGTCAGTTAACCTCAAGTGATGTTGGATAACCAGAGACAAGGGTCAGGAGCCAATCTGTGCAAACAGAGGGTTAGTTCTATTTTCTCAACTTCTATCTCCAAGTCTTGCACAAATGCTGAGGAGGAAATCATAGAATCATAGACTCGTTAGGGTTGGAAAAGACCTTTAAGATCGTAAAGTCCAGCCATTAATTCAGCAGTGCCAAGCCTGACACTAAGTTATACACCTAAGCACCTCATATAAATATTTTTTTAAATACCTTCAGGGACAGTCTTTTCACCCATTCCCTGGGCAGCCCATTCCACTGCTTGACGCCCTTTCAGTGAAAAAAATGTTCTCAATATCCAGTTTAAACCTTCCCTGTTTCAACTCCTCTTATCTGGTCTCTTGTTACATGGGAGAAGACACTGACCCCACCAGGCCACAGCTTCCTCCCACGCAGCTGTAGGGAGCAGCAAGGTCTCCCCTAAGTGTCCTTTGTTCCAGGCTAAAGGCTCCCAGTTCCCTCAGCTGCTCCACATAGGACTTTTGCTCCAGATCCTTCCCCAGTCTCCATTGTCCTTCTCTGGACTCATTCCAGCACCTCAATGTCTTTTTTGAAGTGAGGGGCCTGAAACTGAACCCAGGATTCAAGTGTGGTCTCACCAGTGACGAGTACAGGGGGTCAATCATTGTCCTGGTCCTGCTGGCCACGCTATTGCTGATGCAGGCCAGACTAGCATTGACCTTCTTGGCCACCTGGGCACACTGGGAACTCATATCCCTCAAAGAACCACTGATGGGAGTGAAGACAGGATAATGTTTTTAGGAAAACTAGATTCTTTGGAATAGCTTTTTTTTTTTTTTTTTTTGTATTTCCAATGCTAGAAAGGACTTTCAGACATTTAAATTTGTCTTTCTACCATTCTGTCACAAACATTAGCCTAAAAGAAGCTGGAAAATTCTTGTATATGTAAAAAAGATAGTAAGGTCAAAAAAGGTAGAGTTCTATATAGAAATATTCACTCCAAAACTCAGTTTCACCTTCTACTTTCCATCTTCAACCTATAAAATTCATACTTTTAAAACTTTCCTTACCATGAAAATAAAGATCAACTTAAGCAAAGTTGATGGCAGCAGAGATCAGCAGAAGAGGAGATGAGGCACAATATACTGGACACAGAATTTTATTCAGACAATGAGAAAATATATTGCCTTTGGGAATTAACATGATACACACCAAATTGCAATAGAAAGAGAGCATCTCATCCACTCACTTTCTTTCCTGGCATAATTTTGGTAGCTATTTTCCTAAATAGGTCCAACTCTTTTTTTGCAGGCTTTAGCTCATTTTCAGAGTAGAAGCCAGTGATTTCTCTGCAACTCAATTTTACATCCACAGTCACCAGTCACATGAGAAAGAGCTCATCTGCCTTGGGATATGCCAGGTATTAGTTCTTCTATTTTGTTGAATAAAGAGAAATGTGTTAAAGTGAAAGTCTCCCATATGGTGTGCAGGGGTGAGCATTAGTACATTACGCCCAAATCTCTGCTCTCTTCCTCAATCAGAAAGAGAGGGTGACCTTCTTTTCTTTGTTAAATTGTCCAATTGCAGTTTGAACTCCCATTTCATACATTTGCAGAGCAGATCCACTGCTTTGTCTGCTCTCATTTGTTTCCGTTTCTTTAGCTAGTTTTCCTTATGTGCAATTCATATCTCATAAAGCATTTTTTTTTGTGGCGAGAGAACCCATTCCCAAGCGCTAATGTACAACTGATTAGAAATGAGCCATATGCTCCTCTAAATTACTAATTCTGCTTACAAATGAGAAAAGCAGAAACAGTGTTGAGGACTCTGGGTGAAAGCCTCATACTTTCTGCTATTGTCTATTTAGAAGTCAGAACAATGGTCTTGTTCCAGGACCCTGACCCAGCCAGTCAGCAGGACGGCCGAGCCTTCTGTCCAGGACCCTGGAGAGTGCCACTCCTGTCCCCGCGGCACCGCCCGCTGCTCCCAGAGATTGAGGGGAAAGATTTCAAAACACGTCTTTTCAGAGGAGGGGAAGAGTGTATGGGTTCAGCTATCCATCCTGTTAAGCGGGAGACAAGGCAGGTATGTGTGCTGGTGATTTATGTGAGAAATTTCCCTCAGGGAATGTTTGCTCACTATACATTCCACGCTTCCTGTCTGTTCTTTGCCTATAATGGGAAAATCGTTTGGTTAAGGTGATTTTGTATAGACAGTCCTTAATTTTTAGGGTTTTTTTAAGCTGTATCCCAAAATAGGAGTTTTAAATATTTTGCTAGCATAGAAATATCTCAGAATCCTTCCTTCCACCCTCTGAGGACTGCATAGAGACACTTTACCCGTCACTTACCTTTGCCTGCATTATTTACAACCCTCAACCACGGTCACACAACTTTCTTGTGACAACAATAACAGCTGCACACATGGGCAGAGTTTTACAGAAAGTACAATGTGTTTTTACCTGGCAGCTACACTGGAGAACCCTCCTCTCCGAGGATTGTTTGCAACACTCTGCAGATAACAGGGTGAAAACTTGGAAATAGCAGTAGAGTTTGAGTATAATTGTCTCTGAAGATGGACTCTACAGCCTATTCTGGTTTTGGAGTTTCTTTCCCCAAATGATTTTCCTGACAGGCATTTTACTACAAATCTCATCATTCAAATGACTTGGTAGAATCCTAAAAATAGGTGACTGAATGGATGTTAGCATACATGTTTGGAAATATGTGCTCAGTTTTAAATTGAAAAGTAAAATTCAGATCAGTTTTCATCTCACAGTTTCATTATGATGATCAGCTAGGAGAACTGAAGTGTCTCCTGCTTTTTAATGACTTAGGAGAATAAACTACGCAGAGAAAAGAATGCACAATGGGATTCCTTTCATTACTTAATCAGAAAACAAACCCACACTATTCCTTACCAGAGGTGTTATTCTTCACCAACACAAAGCACAGAAATTGCTTTAGGCATTCTCATAAAAGCAATTTCAGTTATAAAGAGAAACACAAGGTAAGGAGGAAATGTTCAAGAGCTGATGTTTTCTCTTATTTAACTGACAGGTTTCTTGAATACTTGGCTGGCTTTTTATTTCATATCTGTCAGAAAATTTATATTTCAGAAGGTAAGATTCCTGAACAAAACAAACTTTGAGCATAATATTTGTTTACTAATTAGGTATCAAATAGCTGACTACTTATTCTTGCACATGGATAACATACATCAATACAGTGGACATGAAAACACATATTATACATATCAGTAAGCATGTGGGTAGAGGATCAGATGATCACTTTACATCAGTTCCAACATTCCTTTTTGGTGACTCTGTCTGTGAGAGTGCACACATCCATGCATAAAACTCTCTTGTCGATGAAGGATAGGACATGACAGGCATTTAGTTACAGGTTATCAGTGATTTGAAAGAGTAGGTGTAAAATGGGGCTCTATGAACAGCTGCAGAAAAGATTTTTTATTTTTGTAGAGAAAAAAGAGAATGCTTCATAGTACTAGAAAACAACAGATTTGAAAAAGGTCCAAAAGAATATCTGAAATTCCAGATCCTTTCTAAGACCTTGAGCAAAACCCTCTTTGTGGTTGCTGGCATTAAAGACATGCTATACAGCTTGAGCAAACCTAATGCTTCTATTCAAGACTGTCTCAAAGGAATGAAGCCAACTAAAAGATTAGATGGAATCTGAGTTTTAGACCAGAGATTCATTTGTAACAGGATTCCCTTTAATAGCAAATGCTATTTAATATTATTGATGTGGGCGTTACGGTCCCCAGAAGCATGTCATCTCCTTGAAGAGCTCTGTAATTCCTTTGGTAAGATGACTGTACAGAAGTCCCCTTCCCTTTTGATAACTGACCCAGAGGGCATTTACTGAGTTCAAAGAAAAGGCATATTTTTTCGCCTCGCAAAGGCAATCTATATAGAAGAGAGAGTACAAAGGATTTCACTTTTTTCCCCTCCTATAGACACTTTATTTAATATGTATATTCATGAATAATGTTTATTTTTCTAAACTGTTGACTCATCTTTTTTTAGGTGCATATTATCATACAGCATTCTGAGCAAGTGACGGCATAACCTTATATGTTATATAGGCTTAGCCCAAATAACATTCTTTTTGAGTCAACTGCCCAAAAGACCAAAAATAATGGCATAATAAAAGATACAGATTACATGGGTGCTGACTTGCAGGTAAAAAATAACTGTGCAAGTTAATACAACAGTGCATGGAACTCAGTACAGCCATTTTTTGTGATTCTGTGATTTTAGCCCCAAGAAAAACATAGGACTAAACCCTTGAAAATCAGAATGAATCTGTGATACTTTTTTTCTTTTTCTTGATTCCTGAATATTGGTTAAATCTCTGATATGTTCTGCTTTCCACAGGGATATGGTTGATTTTCTTCCTAATAGCTGGTACAGTGCTGTGTTTTGCATTTAGGATGAGAATAGTGTTGATAAAACATGGATGCTTATCTGTTTTTGGATTTAACATGTGAATAATATTGATAACACACAGATGTTAAGCTGTTTCTCAGCAGTGCTCATACTTCTTCAAGGACTTTTCAGTTTCCAATGCTCTCCCTGAGAGGAGGCACAAAAGAAGCTGGAGGTGCTTACGGCTGGGTTGGGCAGCAGTCAGCTGCAGTGAGCAATTGTATAGTGCATCATTTCTCTTCCTTGAGTTTTATTCCTGTCTCTCTTTTTGTTGTCTTCTTTTTTGATTACAATAATTATTAATATTATATTTTACTTTATGTCAAATATTAAACTGTTTTAAAACCTATATTTATTTCAAATTTAAAAAATAATTTTAAATTAATTTAAAGTATATTGTGATTATTTCTTTTTAAAGGGAAATCTAAACTTTATCCCTTAGTTATCATCCCCCCATACCTAAAGTTTTTACAGCAAATCTAACATTGTGTGGCAAGAACTGCAGCATGTGTTAATCCATTTATTTTTTCTTAATGCTGTCCTGTGGAACATTTATTACATATGCGAGCAGAATTTGAATGGAATTAATTAAATTTAAAGGTACAAACTTTCTACTTACAATTCAAGAACAGTACTCAATTTCAGGTAATTAATCTTATATTTCAGGTTTTCATGTTTAAATTTCCACAGATCTCGTTCCACATTTATGCCAGAGATTAATTGCAAAAAGGCAGTATAAGTAATTTTCAGTTATTATTAATATATTTTGTTTCTTATCCTCTTCATAAATACTATATTCAACATATGTAACCCATGAAGGTGTACAGGCCGTAAATTTTCCTGTTGGAAAGTGCATTAAAACTCTTCCTGTATACCTTTTTTTTACAGGAAAATTAATAAGACTTTTAGCTACTAGATTGTCAAATAGTGCCACAAGGACTAAAGCCACTTAAGGAAAGAAGACATTATTTCAAAAGGTCATATTTGCCATTTTGCTAAATACTACAGATTTTATGAACATTATGCTACAATTTACCATTCATCTGCTTTAAAGGGACAATTCTCAACTGAGAGATCATGACTGCCACTGTGGTTGTGTCAGATTTAATGGGAACAGGTGGTGTTCATCACCATTCTGGGGAAAGATTTGAAGAGAACAAAATACAAATCACTGCATTTCACTATAAACTCTGTAACCTCACTGGGTTTTGAATCAGATCCCACATAATCTAAGGTAGGAAAACATTTCAATTACCTTTAAAAGGTAAGTTCTAAACAAACAAACAAGCAAAAAGGCCACAGTAGTCTCAGTTGCTAAAAGGAGTCTGCTGCCCAGTTCCTGATCTGTGCTTAAGCACCTCCTGAAATAGATCAGCATGTTCCTAGTGTAGAATTTCCTGGAGTAAAATAATCACCTTCTAGAGGTGTTAAATTAGTCTGTACAGATCTATAGCTGCACCTTCCCTAGTGTATACAAAAACATCAAGTACTAAATACCAGACAGCTGTACATTTAACATAGTTACTTATCAGCTGTCTATCCATAGGTGGAGACATAGATCTTCCAAGGATCTCTACGACTTTGCTGCTGTAACTTGGTTTTTGTAAAGCAGAGGTATCCATACCCTCAGTAAAGCTCATCTTCTCCCCTGATGGTCCTTTCCCTGTAGCAATGACAGATCAAGTAAAATGGGTAGCACTGACCCTGCTTCTTCACAGAATTCACTGCACAGCCTCATAAGGAAAGTGCTGGTGCTCAGACATGTCTATCACTATCCTGGTCCTGTTTCCCATCCACTCTGAATTTTCTAGAAAAGAAAAAGGCAATAGATTTTTATCACATACCTTTCATATCTTCTTCACCTTTGCAAGCTTTTCTGTGGTTTCCCTAGCCTTAATGCATGCTCCTACCCCTTTTCTGCTGTCCACACAGTCAGGGGTTCACAGCCCACCTCGACATCAGCAAACTATTTTTTCAGCAAGATGATGATATTTACCACAATATTGGAAACAAATGCCTTAATAACAAATTAAGCAGTAAGAGTAAAGTTAAAGATGCATGCTGAAGACACAGAAAAATGTAGATGATTAAGCTAATGCACATAGGTGGTTAATGAGTGACACATGCCCTCTCAGACTAGGCAGGACAGTTGTTGGAAAGAGCTGTCATTCTCTCCTGCTATAGCCTGAAGTAAGCCAGCTCATTCTGCCTTCAGAGCTTGATAATGACTGATAGGTTGCAGAACAAGGAAAGAGTTTGGGATTCAGTGAGGAAACCAATAGTTTATATTTCCCCAATTTTACAGTCAAATGTAGACTCTTTGATCTAGGCTACTAGAAGATAGTGACACTTTGAAGAAGACATTAGAAATTTATAAAGTATCTCAGAGATTTGAAGTCAAATAACAGATAGCATTTATGCAGCAATTTTAAAACAAATAATCTTTCATTTCCTTACAAGCTTCCTATAGAAATTAACCCCATTTTTACTAAACTTTAAAGCACACTTGAGTAGCTTGTGTACCTTCTTGTACATTATAATTAATTTTAACCAAGTTTGCTCTATTAGGATGAAAATAATGATGGTAACTGTTTAAAAAAAATTAAAAGACAGGTCATTATTTCTCTAACTTGAATAAATGGAAATTTTTTTTTGAATTTTGAAGGGTAAAAATTGAGATAAAGCCTAGTGAAATTTATGCAGAGATGTCTGTGGCAGACTGACAGGTATAACACAGCATGCAAACCAAGATTTTATTTAGAATAAAATTCTTGCAATGCTTATGCTGCTAACACATGTGAAAAATACAGAAAATGGCAGGATTGCTTGTGCAGAAACAACAAATAGTTGCAGTAATGTTATCAATCATCTTTCATGTATACATCACCTGTTTGTGACATGTAGTTTTCCAGGTTGCAATCATGTTAAAATATACATTTATGTAGACCAAATGTTTTGTGTTTTGTCATGAGCTCTTTAGCTACTTTTTCAGCTGAGACAATTTGTTGCAAAATTTTATTGGGAAGGAATTGTTTTCATCTGTGGCCTCATGGTGCCCATGACCATGGAAATTCCAAAGAGTTTCTGATATTCTATGCTACCAAATGGTTAAAGAAGAATAATGTATTGTTTACCTGTTTTTAATATATTTTCCTCATCTGCCTGGAATTTTCTGCAGAAGATACCTGTTTTATATCTCTGAAATAGATGGGAATGCTAAGGCACATCCTTCCAAGGGGATGCTGTCCTGGTTCTAGGTACTTAAAGGGGTAGATTTAGGTTTTCTTTCACAGAAACACAGAATCACATAATGGGAAAGGTTGGAAGGGTCATCCTAGAGCACACTGCACAGAATTGCATCCAGACAGCTCTTGAATATCTCCAGTGAGGGAGACTCCACAATACCTCTGGGCAATCTGTTTCAGTGCTTAGTCACTATACAGTAAAGAACTTCTTCCTTGTGTTCAGGTGGAATTTCCTGTGCAGCAGTTTCTGCTCAGCACCCCTGAGAACAGCCTGGCTCCATCCTCTTGGCTCCCTCCCTTCAGACACTGACAGACATTGGTGAGGTTCCCTCTCAATCATCTCTTCTCGAGGCTGAACAGGCCCAGCTCCCACAGCCTTTCCTCATAACAGAGATGCTCCAGTCCCTTAAAGATCTTTGTAGCCCTCCAGGAGCTCCATGTGTCTCTTGTGCTGAGGAGCTCAGAACTGAATACATTACCACAGATGCAGCCTCCCCAGGGCTGAGAAGAAGGGCAGGATCACCTTTTTCAACCTGCAGGAAATCCTCTTCCTGATGCCCCCCAGGATTCCTTTAGGCTTCTGGGCCACAAGGGCACACTGCTGTCCTTACAGTGGCAACAGATACAGAGCTGTGGCTGAGGAAAGTCTGGATAGATCACCTTGCTGGAGGAAAGCTGGAGAGCCCAAAGGCACGCTGTGGTTACTAAGAGTTCTGTGATGCATTTCCATCAATGGCAGTTTTGCAGGGCCACATCACTACATGCCTCATTATCTCCTGACCACTTCCTCGTCTTTCAGCTTCTGCCACCTCCATCTCCTCACTCAAGACTACAATTACAACAAATGACTGTGACTTCTGATGCTCCTTTGCGTTTGGCTTGAGCCGTATAAACAGGTTATTAAAGGAAGCTCCAAAAAAGCTGTACACACCTACTGACTCTGAACAGATTTTACTTATGCAGCAAATCAGAGCCTATCCCAACACCCAGGCTGTGATCAGAACTAGTTTAAGCCTAGGTTACTTTGGAGAATATGTCCTAGCTTGAATAAAGCAGGGAAGCACTAACAAAATTAAGAATTATTCTAAGTAAAAAGTCTTCATATTTGCCTCATGCAAAGAGTACAATCTGAAACTAAACACAGCTCAAGCTTGTGGTTTTTTAACATGGTTAGCTCAATCTCTCTGTGATTGTTGCTTTTATAGCCCCTGAAGAAGTAACTGAAAGTGTTTTCAATATTCTCTAGAAGCATCTGCCACATAAAATTAAAACATAATGTTTCCAGAAAACACTGGTAAATTGGCTTTGCTATCTGTCATTAGAGAATAATCTTTTGTATTATTTGCAATCTGATATACTTGTAACTTTCCTCTTCTTCATAATAATTGTTCTTTTTTCCACCTGAGTAAGCCAACAGAAGGATCTGGGGTTTGAGCTTGTCATTCTCTCTTCATTCACTCTTCCTTTTAACCAGGCACACAGTAAAATATCTCTTGTTCAACACCAAAGTACTGGATCCTATCTTTTCAGTGCTGAAAAGAAAAACCACTGACTATTTCTTTTTAAAAGCCACACTTGTCATTCCTCCTGTTCAAGCCTAATCACAGATATTTAAGGTGTCTGACAGCCACAAGTGACATTGCTTACAGTCTCTTGAAACATGCACTTCTTACCTTTAATATCCTTTCAAATAACTGTTACTTGTTATTTTCATTTAAAAGAGAAAACTGCTCATTGTCGAACAGTACTTCATTAATGTAAAACAATCTTTTTGGATCTGGACGAGATAGCTGTTTGTAAACGTAGCCCCTTCTTGTGCCTTCTGTGCAGTTGGCAGGGAAGCTAGCTGGAAGGGGCAGAGCAGGTCACCTTTCCACAGGCCATTGTACAAGGGCCCAGACAGACAGATGAGACTCAGATGATCACCTGTTCCAAACTGGTGCTTTGTTTCATTTATTTTCTACTTCATTTGGAAAGGACCTACAAAGATCATCCAGTCCAACTGCCTGACCACTTCAGGGCTGACCAAAACTTAGAGTATATCATTAATAGCATTGTTCAAATGCCTCATAAACGCTGACAGGGTTAGGTGATCCACCATGATCTACCACCTCCCTAGGAGGCAAGAATAGAATAGAATAGAATAGAATAGAATAGAATAGAATAGAATAGGTTTGTGTTGGAAGGTATCTAAAGGATCATGTAAGTCCAACCACTCTTCCATAGGCAGGGACACCTCACCAGACCAGATTGCTCAGAGCTCCATCCAACCTGGCCTTAAACACTTCCAAAGATGGGGCCTCCTTAACTACTCCTTATCATTTTCCATGTCTCATCACCCTCACGGGAAAGATTTTTTTTCCCATCTCTAATCTAAACCTACTCCCTTTGTTTGAATCCATTCCCACTTGTCCTGTCACTATATGTTTTTGTAAATAGTCCCTCTCCATCTCTCTTGTCTGCTTCCTTCAGGTACTAGGAGGCTGTAATTAGGTCACTGTGAAACTTCTTTTCCAGGCTGAATGAAGCAGAACTTTGGCTCTGCTTTAGCCTTTACTGATGTATACCTAACATTTATCACTGCCTGAAGTTACAAACACCTTATCATTCTGAGCAGTGATGAGAGGCTAGTTTGGGAGGAGATGAAGGAGCTGCTGTTTCTAGCACATGGGTTGAAAGGAACAAGCCATGTCATTCTACGTGGAACGGAAGCTACAGACACTGAAAAATATCACTGCTTTCTTGCAATTTCAATTTCCCACTTGCTCTGAACTCCAGCTATGTAATTAGCTCAGTATTATCCAGGGACTAGGGATACAACCTGGTAGGTGCTCACTGTGCTTTGAACACTACTCTTTGAATAGGTAGTGAGACTGCTGGGAGAAGACTTGCTTATCTTCAAAACTTGGTTAGGCTGCTGTGAAGAGCTGATGTGTACATTAACAGAATCTCTGAGAGCTAAAAATCACTTCTGTTAGGAAATGTGGGACAGCCTCATTAAAAAAAAAAAAAAAGGCATTGCTTGTTGTAAAAAAATCTTCATTAGAGAATCTCCAGCTAAATAATTTCAGAATAAAGCTGATCAAACAATTTCTGAAACTTCATATTGGCTAATTCCTTACTATATTAAATGCCATATCAACACAATGCCTTTGTTATTAATGACCATTGCCATGGTCGTTATTCCACTGGGAGTCACTCAGAGGCTACAGTCCCTCTAGGGGTTTCCCTATCTGTCTTCACAATAATTGGCCTAGCAAAAAAACCCTTTCCTTTTTCACTAAATGAATTTGAAGTTACATTAAACAGGGTGAGCTGATGAAACCACTCCTCACCACAGAAAAGGGAAAAAAACACTCCTTGTGTTTCCCCTCCTCTCTGTCCCCTAGCACCTGCTCCCACCATGTAGGCAGCACTGGGACTTCTTTGTGACTTCTTCAGCTCAGTAACATAGCACACAAGGACAGCAAAAGTGAACATTTTCTATGAGCAGTGAGCTTTTTGAGTGGTGAGCTCAGTTGGCTTGAGGAGGGGGTTGATGAATATTAGAGCAAGTAGAGAAGGAGAAAGAACTCTGTAGGAGCCAACAGTGCTTGCAACGAGGCCCCGTGAACACAGGAGAAGCAAAACCTCCCCTTCTCAAGGGACAGCAAAATGTTAGAAAAAGGGATTATGGAAATACATCCCAGAAAATGTTACCCTCTGTTTCTTTCTCAAATATGTCAGTGTTTACTTGTGTGAGTCTTACCAGGAATACTAGTCAGGGAAAGGAAGAAAGATGAAATGCAGTGGAAACAGATTGTTATTTGTAAAATCACTGGAACAGTATTACCCAATAATATCGGTCTTTAATTCTAGCATTTAAAACTAGTTTCCAGTCATTAAATAAAATACTCTGAAATCCTGAAGAGAATACTTTATTGTTATAACACATATAAATAGCACACTTATACAGACTATAGAAGAAAATATTGTGAATAGAAAATACATTACTAATGGAACTGGTAAAATAACTTGAATACTAATTTTGAGTATTCAATAACACTTGAATACTCTTTTTTCTATATACAATGCATTATATAAAATCAGTTTTATTAATAAAATGTCATAATAAAAATTAAAAGTTGAATTTAAATGTATGAAAATATAAAAATGTATGAAAATATAAAAAGTTCATTAAGCGAAACTATATTCTAGAAAGTGAGACTAGTCAGACTAGGTCATGCACAGACCTAAAGTCCAGTTCCGTTACCAATGATACTTAAAACTCCCAGAACAAGGCAGGTCATTATAAAGTGTATTCTGTCTATGTCACCTGTTGAGAATTCACCTTCTTTTCTTCCTTTAAGCTCATCTCCTATATCAAGCATAGGAGATTAGAGGTCTCACCAAGAATTTCTTTCATGTCAGGGCAAATTCCTTTGGAAAATGTTTGTTCCTCGTTTTATGCACTTCAATTTAAAATCTGATTTTTTAGCCATAAAAATTGCATGCGGGTCCACAATAATATCTCAACCAAATGGACTTCATATAAAATAGAGGTACACAATTTATAGACATGGTTATACTCACAAATGATCTTAAACACTGAGAAGTAATTTATCATCAATAAACTAAAGCAAGTCCCTTACACAAATACAGCATCTTATTTCCTCACATTTAAGACATAAGCTTAAAATTGATTATTTTATATTTTTTTCCATGCTATACATTCTGAGTAGGTGCACAGCTGTCAGCACACTGGCTTTCTAAGTAACAACATCTTGTTCTAGAGCAATGCTAAGTAAATCTACGGAGTACCTCCTTTATTTTTCCAATGGAATGACTATTCTTTACTGACTTCAATCCCTTAGGGTTTCATTATAACCCAGTATTCCTTAATTTAAGCTTGTTTTTCATGTCATGGATAAAGATTTTTTTTTCCCAAAACATTACAGCTTTCATTTTCCTTGCCAATAAAAGCCATCATGTGCATCAGCAGCTATTTTATATCCTTTCTGCCCTTCTGTGACCTACATCCAAAACTTCCCTTAGAAGAAAATCTTTCTTCCCACTCAACAAAATACTCTAAACTCAGCTTAAAGAACTCTTTATTGCAATCTTAGTGAGACAGTAAAGTCCAGTAGTAAGGAAGATCCTCTCGGATTTGGCAGATGTAAGTTCAGTGCTTGTTCTTAGCACTCTAGGCAAGTCATCTACTGGGATCCATGATCTTAAATAACCTTTTTGAGTACAGACTTTAACATCTCTGTGCTTTGATATCCCAGCTGTAGTGGGAGAAATAAAACTCCCTGTCTTTACCTGAGTGTTGTAAACATAAGAATGTAAAAATTAGAGGGCTCTTACATATCCTGGAATAAAGATTTAGTGATAAGATCCTCTTTATGAGCCTTGCAGGAATCTCATAGATGACAGACTCAAGCAATTTTTCAGAATGTGTGTATACCGGAATGTACCGATTTTTTACAAACAGGAAGATCTTGATTAAATTCTGGTGCAAAATGGGAACTGCACAAAAAAAACGTGTTACACAAAAATACACTCTTGCATTATTAATTAAGAAATAGAAGTAATAATTAAATTAAAGAGAAAAATTAATACTACTACAATCATTGCACTTTGTACTATTAAATTATTACATACCATAAATAGCTCAAGCTTTCCTTAGTGTTCCAATTAAGTTTCAGCTGCATATTACTCCATTATCAGTGGTATACCTGCAGCAAAGGCAGGCTTGAAGAGATTCACCTTCCAGTTTTTGCCTTCATTAGCAATTTTAGCGACACTGTTAACCAGAGTTTATAGAACCTTATTAGTTAGTATTTTTTTCACTGTCATTAGTTGCAAGACAGACTGTTCATCTTTGAAGGGTGGTTCCACAGCTCTAGGAAGCTGACTCAACACCCCTCCACAGCTGATGCACACACTGCTGCCTGCCCTTCCCACCCTTCCTTTCTGCCCCAGCACTGACCACTCACTCCTGATGCTTGCACCATGCCAGCTCCACAACTAATGAGGTCTTTTTGGGAACCACTTTCAGTCAGCAGTGGATCATGTCAATTCACAACCAAGCCTGTTATAACCTGAACAAGGAAGGATGGGTGCTTGAGGAGACAAGAACACATGGATCAGGAAGGATGGGAGCAAGAGCATGGGGAGCAAGGCTTTCTTGGCCACTGAGATAATTTATAGTCACTTCTGACTCTTGCCTTTAATGTAACAGTAAATATAGGCTGAAAAGGTCAGTAGGTAGGGCAGGTTTGTTCATACTAAAACGATACTTTCAGCGCTTCTTTTCTGGAGTGCATTTGGTGTCTGCTGAAGAGTCACATCCCAGGCACATTCTTCAGATGTTTGGCTCTTCTTCTGCTCAAATTGAAAGATCAGACACTTGGGCTAACACCAACAGTTCTTCCCAAACTATTGGCATTTATCGGCATAAGCATCCTCTCCTCAGAAGCCAAATAGCAGAATTGGCAACAATGGTCATTAACTTGTGACTGGGAGATACTGGGCTTGTCAAGAAAGGGGTGTTTTTTTTTTTTTGGTTTTTTTTTTGTTTTGGTTTGGTTTTTTTTTTTTTTGGTTTTTTTTTTTTTGGTTTTTTTTTTTTTTGTTTTTGTTGTTTTGTTTTTTGGTTTTTTTAATTTTTAAAAAATGCTTGCAATAAAGAATGATTTTTAAAAATGGCTGATATAATTTAGACTTGAAATTCTTTAAAAATATGGAATGACCAGCCAAGGAGATTCTCCAAATTATAGAGTACTGTGAGACTTGTAAACCCAGTGAAATGGTAGTGCCTGATCACTCAGTTCAGCTTTTGTCTTAAGAGAAATATCTAGGAGCAAGGCCAAAGAGGATACTAGACCAGCCTGTCTCACATGCCATAGTAGCTCTCCAGAGAGCACCAGTTAAAGCAGCATTAGCCTCTCTTTGTAAATATCTGCATGATAGACAGGGGATCAACTTTCACAAATGCTTTGAGAATTGTAACTGTTTCATCCTTCCTGGCTATTTTCAGGCTCATCCACATATTCTATGAAACTTTAATTATATGCTTTAAAATCGCTATGAGATCACCACATGGCCTGATGCTGCTAATATACTATGTCTCATGCTGAGTCCTTGTGAGACATTCCTCCTTCTTGGGCTTATTCATTCACTTATTATAAGTGAAGTCACTTATAACTTAAGCTAACTCTGTACCATGTGTCCTAAGGTCAAACTAATTTCTCCTGTTTGCATTTCCTGCTGAGGTTTTCCCTCCTAGTACATCAGTCAACTTGTCCCTGTACACAGGTTGAAGTTGCAAACCAGTGTGGATAATTGTGGAGACTGGGCTTGAAACCTCAGCTACGTAACAGCTATAAGGTGTTCAAGTGGATCATGCTGCCAACAAAGGCAGCTCAGGAGCCCAAACAGCATGCCTCTCTTTCCAGCTATGATAAGAGCACAGCCTCACAGCATTGCTGAGCCTCTTACAAAGGAGAGAAAGAAGGGGCCTCATGAAAGCAAAGAGATTAGGTGTAGAGGTGTTCTGCTAACCCCACAGTGAAGAAAAGGTGTCACACCTCTTGTAGCTGATATCCACTGCTGCTGAAAGGGTGCAATTCTTGTTTGTGCCTGGCCACATCTTCTCAACTTCCTTTGGTGTTGGGGGTGTGCTGCTTCATCACCACAGTCAGCTGAAACAGCTTAGCTGAGAAAATATCTTTTGTGTGACTGTTTTTTCCAGTTGGGTTAAGTGAATTTCTCAGAGTTTCTGCATGGCCACACTGGTACAACCACAAGGAAATCAATGGTGATGCACACCTGGGCAAGAAGAAGAAGAAGAATCATTCTTTTTGGAAGAGTACCTTCTCAAATTGGCTAAAGGCAGTTGTGAAGCTACACAACTGCATATGAACCCAGCACAAGTAAGTACAATGCCAAACCCAGAAGACTTTAATTAGTTAATGTAACACTGTGTTTGCTAATGGCTAGTGCTGCAATGGCCAGTGAGATCAGTATAGACCACCATGATCTGAAAGATCATGGCTTTTCTGAGGCAAGCATTGTCGAGAACAAGCAAACTGAGAGAAAGCACAGATGTTAAATGTTTCTGAAGTCTTTCTGCAACTAAAAATAGATTACAAACTCTGTCAAAACAAAAGTATTTTTTAAAATAAAAGTAGAAAATAAAGAATCCAGAACATGTCCTCTGATACAGAATAGCAGAAGGAATCAAACTGGCATAAGCTCCAGCGTGCCAGTTTTTTGCTTCTAGTGCTGCTACCTGCTTTGCTGTGCCAGCTATCTCAGCTTTACACAGAGACTGCAGGAAGTTTGCACAAAATATTTACTGATCACATGAAACAGAAGGTGTCAGGTTTGACTTTGGTTATCCCAGTTGTTCCCCTTCTTACTCTGTTTGAACCAGGAAAAACAGCTAGTGACAGCATTTGGATGTGGACCAGAGAATTCTACTTAGAATAAAATTTATTGCCAAACTGACAAAATAGTTTAGCTGTTCATAGCCAAATATTTCACCTGCACCACTGTGTGGTTTCAGCAGCCACTGTCTGGCTGTTTTCACTGTCTGGCTGTTTTCTCTCCCTAGTGATTGAATGCATATCTTCCCAAAGAGGGAGACTTAATGGTACCTAAAGAGTTTGGCACTTCATTCATTCTCTTTAGTTATCTCAGTTAAGCACCAATGCAGAGCTTACTCGAGAACTGTGAGGTGCCCTTGTGAAACTTCAGACAGATGTTACTTCAGTGAGAATATCTTCTATTTTTTACTATGTAAAATATACAAATTAAAATAGAAATCTCTCTCTCTTTTTCTCTCTCTTAATTATGTTTTAGTTATTATTTTTCAGGTAAGTAAAGAGAGAAGCAATTTCCATATTGTATTTTATGTTGACCTTTAGTCATTTGTTTGGCAAGTTTAACATTTCATTGTAGGAAAAAAAAAAAAAACAAAAAAAAAAAAAAAACAAAACAAAACAAAAAAAAAAAAAAGCAGAAGATATCTTTCACTATCTAGCAACTGAATTTAGCAGCGCTCATACATTTGTCATTGCCAGTATATATTTCATCAGGAAACCACATGAGATGAATTAGATTTCCTGTTCAGCTTAGAGAGCAGCAGAAGGCATCTAGCCAGTGCAGAGTTGTTATCCACTGTTACAAGAGACATAACTCTGACATTACAACTCTTTAGTAGTTCTTCATGTGAAGACTAACATGAACGGGTTGTGTGATGTCACATTGGTTCTGTCCACTTCTGTGAGCTGCTTATTTCAACGTACAATAAATTCCCCGCCTAGGAAAGCTGTCTTTCATGCCAGGCAACTGTGTGCTCAAAAATATAAATTTAAATATACAGCTATAAATGAAGGTGTTCTTCTAAGGCAGATGAAGAGCTGTTCATGGCCACATTCTTCTGCTAAGAAGTAAAATGTGAACTCTGCAATTTCTTAGCAACAGATTCTTCGAGTACCATGTAATTCCAAGGAGTATCCAAAAGCAGCTCTCTTTTTTTTTCCTCACATAATAACTGAAACTTGATGAAAAGAGAAGAATTTTGTTATGATTTAGAATGTGACTTTTAACTCTTTGGAAGTGAATCTTGGCAATCTACAAGCTCTTTATAAAAAAAAAGAAATCACTTTTATTTCCATCATAATTTAACTCAAAACCAAGGTAAACAGAAAGCCACTAAAGAAACCATAAAAATGTGACCAATGTAAAATGGTGCTTCTTCACTGTTTTTCTGATATTTTTTCCCTATAAGAGAAGAAGGAACAAATTGCTGTAATCACCTCCCACAACTCATAGCATCAAATATATATATTTACAAAGCCAACAGCAAATGGGTGCTTTCCTCCAGAGAGGTTTAAATTTCACTAACAAAAATCAGTTACAATTGAAAGGTTATAACTATTTGGTGGCAGAAGGGTGGTTTGGGATTTCTGTTGGTTTTTCTTATTATTATCTGGAGTGCTATCTGTGGCAGAAGAGCTATTCAGTTGAGTGATAAAGCTCACTTGCACACCCACAAAGATGCTCAGAGAGAGAGTGGAAGGATGGGGAACCCAAACTATACCCTGTTGGGCTACCCTCAGACCCGTCAAAGAAGTCATCAGACCACTGAGGATCAATCTCCACAAGTCCAGAGGAGTACAGGGAAGGCAGAGTAGCTGGCAGGAACCTAGAATCATACAATCAAAGAATCATTTACATTTGAAAAGACCTGTAAAATCATTGAGTCTAATTGTTAATCCACCACTGACAAGTTCACCACTAAGCTACGTCCTTAAGTGTCATATCTACGTGTCTTTTAAATACCTCCACACATGGTGATCTGCTACTTCCTTGGGCAGCCTGTTTAAAGTCTTGGCAACCCTTTCAGAAAAGAAATTTTTCTTCATATTCAATCTAAACCTTCCCTGGTACAACTTGAGGCCTTTTCATCATGTCCTCTCCCAGATTAGCTGGGAGAAGAGGCTGAACTCCACCTGGCTACAGCCTCCCCTCAGGCAGGTGTAAAGAGCAGTAAAGTACCTCCTGAGCCTCCTTTTCTCCAGGATAAACAACCCCAGCTCCCACAGAGGACATGCCCTCCAGACCTTTCCCCAGCTCTGTTTCCCTTCTCTGGACACACTCCAGCACCTCAGTGTCTTTCTTGTAGTGAGGGGACCAAAACTGAATACTGGGTTCAAGCTGTGGCCTCACCAGTGCAGAGTACAAGGGGACAATCACTGCCCTGCTCCTGCTGGCCACAGGACAACCTGAACCAAGGACTACCAAGAAACAAACACTTTATTCAGGCCCCTCCCTGGACTGTCCCAGCAGGGACCCAGTGTCCAGGTGAAAAAGCCATCATGACAAGGTGGTGCAAGAAAGTACCTCTCTAGATCCCCTTTCAGTCCAAGAAAAGGTGCTGCCTAGGGGTGGGATACATCATTCAGTGTAGGAGAAAAGCATTTTCAAGTTGTACAGGATTTACTACATAATGTTTAGGGGAGGATCCAGAGGCAGGAAAAGGCAGATGTTTAGGTGATTTGGAGTGGAGCAAGAGTGGGAAAACTGAGGGGTAAAGAGATAAAAATGGCCAGTTGTGTAAATACAGTGTATTTCAGTATTTCTGTGTCTCACTACCTCTATTATTTTTTTGTTCACGTTTAAATTCTTTTCGCCGCTGAATTATTTTGAAGACGCAATTTGGCAACCAGTAATTTATTATAATGTAGTTTGGATTGAGAAAATTAGTAAGTATCTAACTAGCTTCTTCTAATATGCTTCAGCAATATTTAGAAGGAAAAGTCTGTTAAAGCTACAAAGAATACTAATAAAGTAGTTATACAGCTTTCCTTCTGAAAAGTTATTTTACTTTATTTTGTCTTGCAAATTTTGTATTTAAAAGTGTTTACTTAATTTTCCCCTTTTGAAGCAAGTGTCAAATATTAATTCCAAGAACAGAGACACAACTTTTATATTCACACAGTATCTAAATATTTACCTCAGATATTTTTTGTGAAGTGGTCCTAGAATTAAAACATTTATAACACTGCATTGCCATCACTGTTTTCAAGAATTCTTGAACAACAGGTAGTCTGAATAGGGGAGAACAAAATATCATCTTCAGAAAGGAAAAATCAGCAGTCAACATCATTTCAACATCAAGAACAATACTCTAATAAATTATTAAATTGACACTTTTAACGCACCTGGAGGTTCAGTGTAAAAGAAACAGGCAGGAAAGATTTTTTTTGCAAAAAAAAAGTTTTATAAACTGCTGTGTTTTCTTTCTTTAACAGGTTACCTGGCTCATAGCAAAAAAAGCAGCAGAAGAGATGTGTATTAACTTATGGGAATCTTTGGGCACTATCTTACTTGACATTCTTATTAACAGGGTACAGAAACATTCTCATACTCCTAGACTTATTTATATTTTGTTTTCAAATATAAAGGATATATAATATAGTATTCTGCTAGGGTCTGGCCAAAATCTGATCCAATGCAAAATTTTCATTTATGACTTGGTTGATGGAATGGAGAGCACACTCGAAAAACTGCCACGGAAAAGGGGTACAAGGGAGCTGAAGGATTAGAATTCAAAATGAATTTGATAAATGGGAGAAGTGGTCTGTAATCAATAATATGAAACTCAATAAATACAATGACCAAGTACTATATTGAGGCTAGAAGAAAATTAAATGCAAAAACACAAAAATACAAATACAAAATTGAGAATACTAACAGCTCTGTAGAGAGAAACCCGGCTGTTACAATAAACTACATATTTAATAGAATCAATGATACCACACTGATGGAAAAACAGAAAAACTCATCCTGGGACATTCTAATAGATGTCATAGGTAAGGAAGGATTAGTAATTGTTTTTCTTAACTCACCTTTCAGAAGCCTCTGTTTGGGGTAGTCTAATACAATAGTACATAAAGAAGAGTACTTTAAAAATAGTTTTAAATATGGAAAATGATTGAAAAGGGGAGAGGTAATATTTGCTCTAAAAAATAAAGACTGATGGCAGGTGTGGAGGTGATATCTCAACCTTCCAATACATAGAAAATTCTGAAAAGCAGGGATTCCTCTTCATGATTGTGCTTCATGACACTGAAGGCATGACAGAACTTTGCTGGCTTTAATTGCAGCTGGAAAGGTTTGGGATAAAACAGGAAAAATTCTGAATCTAAGGATAGCTACAGACAGAAATAGGTCACCAAAAAGCTGAGGTATAATCTCCACCATACTACTTTCTAAGAAGAGGTTAGAAAAATACTCCTCAGAGTGTCTCCATTCCTTTGAGGAAGAGGCAAACAGTGGATCCTGCTGGATTTTCATTCTTGCTACTTTTGTTACAGTCTCAAAGAAACAGAAAGTTGTAACTTAAATTAGCTTTTTTTTTTTTTTTTTTAGTACTAAATATTTTCATGACAGTTTCTGACAGTGACTTGCCTTTCAGAAATTCATGCCCTAGTGGTCTGCTAGTTTTAAACAGTAACATCTACAGAGATTAGATCTCTTGCTGACTTTGATCCATTCTCTCAAGACAGCTTGATGCATCCCTTGATGCCTGCAGGTCTTTGAATCTAAATATTTATCTTCTTTTGGATTTATTTCTGACCACTTGAGTTTTACATTTCCTCACAGAACCTCTCTGACACATTTATCAGCTACAGAATGCAGATGACACTGTTTTTGACGCTTCCCCCTGGCATCATGGGGGCTGCTTTTAACTCTTTATAGGCATATTTATTACTCAAATAAACTATCTAATGCAGTATGTTTGTTCTTTTAATCATTATACTATAGTGTAGCTAAATATTTACCAGGTTGATTTTAAGGATCTTATTTTCTAAAATACTTTGCCTTTGATTTAATGGTCTTATGCCTGTGGACACTCATTCTACAGTTAAGATTACTACACTAATCTTCACTATCTTGCAGCTACTGTGACAGAGAGAGTCAGCTATAATTACTTCTTAAATCAGATCTCATTTGTTACTTAGGACTAAATCTCTTGCGCACCAGCAAAGCCACCTACTGCTTAAAGCAGTCCTTTGCGGTAACAAGAATTTGCTACTCTTAGCTATATCCTTCAGTGGTATTTGAGTCATTAATCCTGGGTACTTGAAATTATCTATTACTACAACTTTACTTCTATACGGACCCTTGTTAGTGCACTTCTTTTGCAAGGGTTATTCTTTCACAATAAAATGCACTGAGACTTGGAGCTCAGTAAAAATTGAATCTATGGCTCATGTTCTTGGTTCCCTCTCCTCAGAAATTTAATGCAAGTAAAACTGTATCCTATTGAAGAGTCAAGGCTAGAAAATATATTTGAGACTATGGAATGTGCTTGTTTCATCTGTTTTCTTTTCTATTAGAGTTCAAGGAGGAAAAAATCTCCCTCCCATTCCCCCCTCCATCTACTGTACCTGAAGACTTGAATTTCCAGGTACATTCATTGATTTTCTCAAACAAGAACCAACAATGTAATTGACATGTCCCTCATGCAGCTTTCATCTACATTTATTAATACAAGGCCTGTGCAAAGCTGGGTCACTGGTGCCATGTACAAAATTTGGATTACGAATTGCAAATAACACAGAACATAGGGTGTCCTGCTTATGCCTATACATATAACAGGCATGTTACCTGGTATCCTGGTTGAACTTCATCCCACTTTCCCACCCTCTGGTACTTTGTAAACTGCCAACCTGGTTTCACTGCAAGGAATAGGTGAGAGAAGTCATGAATCCACGAGTTGGACTCAATGATCCTGATGGGTCCGTTCTAACTCAGGATAGACTTGATTCTGTCTTTGAACTGTTTCAATTGACCAACTTTAAACAACTAATATAAAATACCCTGGACCTATCACCACACCTGCCATCACAGTGTCTCCATTTTTGGAAGATGAACCGAGCAAAAAGCATGTATGTGGGCAGAGCAGCAGTGCTTTCAGTGGCAGCACAGATGCAGGCAGACTTCCTGAGCAACAAGAGTTTCCTGCACACAATGGGCCACATAAAATGAGACTACAAAGTTGGTTACATTAGACATGACTTTCTGTGTAATCATATATTGGCAATGATGGCAAAGACAGGATCCATTAGAGCATCACATCTGGCTCCATGAGAAGAGTTCTGCAAATGCAGGTGGGGCAGCTCAGCACAAAAAGAGAGTTCTGGAATGAGAAATACAATATTAATGATAAGAAGTTCAGCCCTCTTTTTGGTGAGAAGACTAGTGTGTAAGCATGTTGTTGAGCAAGTAGAGGAAATAATTAGTCATGCAGAGACCCAAAGCACAGTTCCCCTATCTCAGCGCCCTGGCAGCATTTTGGGACTGGAAAATCAACAGCAAGTGAGGTTATTTAGGAAATTTAAACAACCATTTTAATAGGAAGTGGTAGTAGACTAGGATACATCCTCAGCTGCACTGATGGGGAAAAAGTACTCTCTGCTATCCTGGCTTCTGCTGAGATAGAGTAATTTTTTTTTTCCTAGTAGCTGGTACTGTGGGGTATGAGAACAATGTTGATAACACACTGATATTTTAGGTGCTGCTGAGAAATAATTACTCTAAATGAAGGACTTTCAAGTTTCCTGAGCTTTGCTAGTGAACAGGTACACAAGAAGCAAGAAAGGAGCACAGCCAGGACAACTGACCCAAACTAGACAAAGGGATATTCCATACCACAGGATACCATCCCCAGTACATAAATGGATGGAGTTGACAGGAGGAGACAATTGCTGCTCAGGCTTGGACTGAATGTTGGTAAACAGGTGGTGAGCAATTGTATTGTGCTTCATTTGTCTTTCTTGGGTTTTATTTTCATTTCTCTCTCTTTGTTGCCAATCTTTTCATTATTACTATTATTATGGATATTCTCAGTTCAGTCAGAGAGAAAAGGAGAGAGATTTCTACCAGGCTAAGCCTGGGAAAAAGTCTGAGAGGAATGTAAACTATTTATTATCTCTCTTTCTGTTCATATTGTTTATAGATATGTTCTACCACTGTGTGCTATTCATAGTGCACCAAAGGTGTGAAAGGCTTTCACTTTGAGACCAATCATATTTCACTTTAGCCATCCTGGTTATAAAAGAGGAACACTAGTTGCTAATAAAGTTCATTCTTTGCCTTCTGACGATGGAGTCATTTCATTCCCGTCCCTGCCTCAACAACGACATATTATTATTATTATTATTATATTTTATGTTTGATGTCTAGTGTTTCATGTTTTATTTTAATTATTAAACTGTTCTTATATAAACCCAGAAGTTTCTCCTCCCCATTCCACCCACGCCAGGGGGCAGTGAGCCAGTAGCTGAGTGTTACTTACTTGCTGGTTGGGTTTAAACCACCACATCCACCAGTTCAGATCTCCAAGCTCTAGATCAAAAGGAAGGAGTCACTGTGTCGCAAGCTTTTGTAACAACCATGGAAGATAACACTAGGGTTAGGTGATACACGGAGGTGCCTTGTATCCTGGTGTCCCACAGCTCTCTCCTGGCCTTGCTGACACAAGAAGACTAGGATCCCTCAAGCTCCCAGCACGCTGAGATCAACAGACTGACCCACTAGGGCCACTGGGGACCGTGCCTGCACCCTGGCAGTCAAGCTCATGAGCTCATCCATTGGCAATCTTCACTAAGACCTTTTTTTAAGTTACTGATTAATTACTTTCAAGTGGTCACTGGCTACGTGTACTTGTCTACCTCAAAGAAAAGTCCTTGATTTTCTGTCAGACTTTATTCTACTCATAGCTGTCCTACATTTTTTGTTACATATTTAAGAGTATCTATCTCCTCATCAGAAGGAATTGTTTCTCAAGGCTTTTCCTTCCCTACTTAATCTAGGACTGATGATGGTAGGATATGTCACACACTTAGCCAACAGGGACTCTCTGGCTTTGGAGAAAGGAGAAGGCAAGATGTCTGCAGAGGCTTACACCGGACAGAAGCTTGGGACAGGAGAAGAGAAGCCAAAAATACTTCATAGCAATGACAAGTAGAACGAAGTAATTCCCTGAGTTCAAATATACTTCAGGCAAGGCTTGGTTTTATTTTTTGAACTTGCAATAGATTGAGCATAGAAAAGAATACAGAAGACAATTATCAGTCCCTTAAGGTATGCAGATCATCTCTGTGCTGGATGACATGAATCTGGGTGTTGGAAAAACACATTTTTGACCTAGTAGGGGAAGCTCCTCAGTGAATGTCCTGAAGTCAATTTCCACACTATGTCGTTGGATATGCTGAAGTCCTGGATTGCAGCTGTCACCTGTTACTGTGACAAGAAACAAAGTCTGATATCTTTGGTAATGTCAGGCAGATTTCACTTTCCCTTCCTAAGCTAAATGCTCACTTTCCCAATGTCTGATACAATGTCATCCAATAGTCAGAGCTGATACAGTAGCAGGGTGCAGAGTGCACGGGCGTGTCTAGAGCCACATAAATCTTGTTCAGAGTAAGTGATTGATTCAGTGCCTGAGACATACCTGCTTTCTCATAGTAACTGCATCACAGTAATGACATGAGAAAATGCTAGGAGAACATCAGGTGAGTGAGAAGCAGGTACAATTGAATGCCGTACAAGGAAGGGGAGCTTTGTGTTTCAGGCCTGGAGAAGTTAGGGCCATGGCAATCAGAACTGAACCATTCATTTTAACCACTTGTCTTCCTGAAGGCAGGATTCTTAATCCAGTCCTGTGCTGTCTGAGGTCCCCCAGGCTGATGCATTTGCAAAGAGAGGATGCTACAAAAGAAATCATTGCTCAAGTTCCTTGATGTTGTCAATAGATATTTTCCACAGCATCCAAGTAGGTCAAATACCTCTTGCTTGGTTCACTTGGGATCACATGGAACAATGCTGAAGGGGCTTGTTTGCCAAGCACACGATTTCCACTGTGGCTCTGGTCCAGGCTCTGTCTGATGAGTAACGCTATGCCATCACCAAATTCTTCAAAGTTGCTGTTGATGGAGTTGAGAGAGTTTACAACAAAACCACCAGAAGTATAAGAGTAAATATGCACCCAAACCTGCATATATTTCTTGGGAAACATTTGAGTTCCATGGCAAAGCAGCACCAAGAGCACAAAGGGAGCATGAAAGAACTGGCAAAAGAGCCTTTGGGCTGGCAAACTGGCTTCATTCAGAAATATGGTTATCTGATACTTGATCTTACACAATCCTGGCAGAAAAAAAATCACTCCTTCATATGTTTATATAAATATTCTCACCATCACCCCCAGCTTCAGTCAAACAGTGTGGTCTTATAGAAATTCAGCACCTTGTGTCTAAGGGCTGCAGCATTTTTAATTTAATACAAGCTATTCTACCACTGAACTTACAGTTTTGTGAAGCCACCATGTCATTACTGTCTCTGCTGTTTGCAGCTGCCGGCCTCTCGTCTCTCTCCGTCCAAATGCAACCTGTGTAAGTGCTGGCAGAGAGTAGAGAAGGGAACCAATGAAACTGGAGCACGCAGACAGCTGTCTTTCCCTCCCCCTTCACGCCCCCTCTTTTTTTTTTTTTTTTCCCTTTGTAAAGATATTTGATGTTGTTCTGTTCAGCATTACAAGCCCCACTGTGCTCTAGAGAGTCATGCCTAAATAGGTTCAAAAATATCAGTCAGTGTGTTAGGTGAAAAATCAATGAATGTTAAAGACAGCTTAAAGAGCAAGCCAGAAGTGATAAAGAAGAATTTGGGAGCTTAAAAAGGAGGAGAAAGGAAGAAAAAAAAAAAAAAAAAGAATGCAACATACACGTGGGGATTTGGGGTGAGAGAATATTTTTGAGGTGGAGAAATGGGTGGCTATTAGAACAAGGAAAGAAAATAGCAAAAAATAATGGGAAAAGCAAGACCCAGGGAATTCAATTCACACAGGAAAAAGTTGGAGAAAATAAAGAAAATGAAAATATTAGGAAAACAGAAACAAGACATAGAAGAAGTGACAAACAAGAGACAGAAAACTGCACATATGGATAGAGAGAAAGGATACTTAAAGTATCAAAAACAAGGAGCAAAGCTCTTTGTAGTTAAATTATATTCACAGTGTGAGAGACACAAAGCAATAGAGACTCAGCATTAAGTGGATTTTCTTCGTTTGGGCTGTTGTGCCAACTACAGCCACCCTCATGTGATACTATGCCTGAGCTACATCTTGCCAGGAACCTCATATTTCAGTGGGTCTCTGCTCACCCACACATTTCCATGTTGTGCTCTTTTCCTGGGTGACAACACACTTCTAAAGTTCTGAGCCTGAAAGAAAGGGGTAATAAAAGCCTTTTACTTATTTTTTTTCCTGTTTCTGATGTTTTACTTTCATAGATCCCCATTAGCAACTGGAACTCCTGTGCCAACAGACATTCATCCTCAGACCTTATCTTTCTTTCATATAACTCAACAGGTGACTGCTGCTGACTTCAATCAAAGCCCACAGAGAACAACCATGTCAGGGTGCCAAGGGAAGGTACTGGTTCATGTGGGAACAATGCTGAAAGGGGCAGACTCAGAAAGCTTAAGCTGGCAGAAAGAATTTGAGCAAGAGTGACATTTGGAAATTGGGAAAGAGTAGGTGGTATAGGAGTAACTATGGATGGTAAAAATAAAAAATGAAAATCATGGTGCCCCTACTGAAACCACCTACACCACCACCACCATATTTTATCTGTCACTTCAATCACTTGCTGAGTTGAGACAGATTTTACTCTTTGCACCCTAGAGCAAATTTTTCAAAAGCACTGTACCTATAGCCTCAGATGGAAATCCAGTAAAAGTTTAAAAGATTACATAGGACTTAAAACCTCAGTCTCTCACAAAAAAAAAAAAAAAAAAAAAAAAAAGAGGAGAGTGACCTTGATAGCACATTTGCCTGTTCTTCATACATCCCCCTCTTTCAGGAGGTGCCCTGTACTCTGCTTCCCAGAGCTGAGTGCACAGGAAAGCTCTGATGCTCTGAACAGCCTGACCATACACTCCCACACACTGTCCAGGGACTGGAGCTCTCATGGAGCTCAGCCCCAGGGCTAAGGCCTGTGAGCTGCAGGTTGTCCTGTCTCTGGCCCTGTGCTGGAGGTGGCCCAATCTCCTGCTCATCTGATGACCACTGGATCACCAGCAGGTCCTGTCACTACCTCAAACCTGCTGGGATGTGAAGGGTGGTGCCCTGACCAGGAGGGCATTGCCCTGACTTGGCAGTGGACTCTCTAAGGAGGAAGCCCTAGTCTTGCTGCTCTCTGGCACTGACTAGGAGGCACTTGGATTTGGCTGAGCTTTAAACTGTGAGCTACCACCACTTGCTTGTCTGAACACAAATAATTCAGCATTTGTCATGATCCCTTTCCAACTGTTGTTGCTGTGAAACAAAAGAAAACAATTGCCACGAAGATAGGGTAGGAATTCAAGCAGTTTTGGGGAATTTCTAGATGAAAGAAGGAAGCTTTAATTACGTCCTTTAAAAGCACAATAGTGGGATGTCCTTAGAATCCCAATTCACAACAACTGGGCTGGACAGTTTGGGGGAGCAAGAAGTGAAGATACACTTACACTGTAGAAAACAAAGAAACAATCTTAACTATGTTATGTGTGATACCTTTTTCGTGTACCTTTCTTTGGTACGTTGTTGGGAAATGGGCCAATTTCAGGAACGTAGTTTTTAATTTTCATTACTACAGAGGGTAAGCCTATAAAAAGTATGGAGCAATGCTCTGGGAATAAAACCACACCACAGTGACTGACACAAGAAAATTGTCTCTTTAGAAAATAGAAACCTTTAGAACTACAGAACTGTGATGGAGTTCAGAAAATTACTCTGTCTAACCCTGCATTGAGGTGGAATCAAATACTCCCAGAGCAGCCTGGTACATGCACATCCTACCTTCCCAAAAACTTCCTGTGAAGGAAGTTCTTTTAGCCCAACACTTGGTCTGTTCTTGGTGTCTCGCCACAACAATACAACATAACGGAGAAGAGATTCAGAGCATAGCTGTGTTATGTTCATAGTAGGGAACAAACATCATTCATTCACTGCTATGACAATTTAACACCTGAGTTGGATTTGATGGTCCTTGTGGGTCCCTCCAACCCAGACTATTCTGTCCCGTGATTTTCTTCTTGTGACCTGTGTTTTCTGTCTGTACAATGTCTGGAAACAGCCTGTATCATCCTTATGGCTTATGACTACCACTTGCTTACTGTACAATGGTATTTCTACATTTCCTCTCTTCCAAAGGGTTTGTTGGAGGTCTGGAGTAGGGATTGAGGGGAGGGTGGCCTCCTCCCTTTGAAGGATTAAACTGTTGAACAGCTAGTAAAGAACTGCTTTGGCACTTTCGTCTTTGACTTAGCACAGAATCATAGAATGGCCTGCATAGGGAGGGAACTTAAAGATCATCTAGTTCCAACCCTTCTACCATGTGAAATTCATTCCACTAGGCCAGGTTGCTCAGAACTCTATCCAGCCTAGCCTTGAACACTTTCAGGGATGGAGCATCCACAACTCCTCTGGGCAACCTGTTCCAGTGTCCCACCCCCTCCACAGTAAAAAATTTTTTCCTGGTATCTAATCTAAACCTACTCTCAGACTGAAGCCATACCCCCGTTGTCCTACAAATAGTTCTTGAAAATAGTCTCTCTCCATCTTTCTTGTAGGCTCCCTTTGGGTACTGGAAGGCTGCGAAAAGGTTAACCCTCAAGCCTCCTTTTATCCAGGCTGAAAAACCCCAAATCTCTCAGCTTTCCCTTGTAGGAGGTGCTCCGTGCCACTAATCATTATGGAGGCTGGTGATTTAGCACTTGACAAAGAACTTGGGCATATAGTATAAAAAATTTGAATGGACAAAATTTGCACAGGTGCACCTTTTTTTTTCCCCAAATCTGAGTAAGGCTAACAGGCTTTGCCATGGAGGCAGATCTATTGTAGATCTACCACAGCTGCCACGACCAGCTTCGGCTTGCCCAGCTAACGCTCCGAACCAGTCAGTCTGAGCGGGGCCGAAGCCGCAGGGAACAACGGCACAAGCATCGCGGGAAAACAGCAGCACCACGGTAATTCATCTGGTTTAAATCCAACAACAACCAGCTTAGTCCAGCACAGCGTACCGGGGACTGACTCCCTCTCCGTGAATCTGCAGCGAGGCTGAGCACCGACGCCTCAGGGCTGACCCGCCCCGAACCGCGCCGGAGGCACCTGCCGGCACCGCCGCCACGCATGCGCGCTCTTCGCCACCCCAGCCCAGAACTACATATCCCGGCGTGCCGCGTGAGCCCACTGCTGCGGCCGAGCCAATGGCGAGGGAGGAAGCAGTTCCCGCCTCCACGCAGCAGGTGGGGACGCAATCCCCGAGCCACCCTTCCCCCGCCCGCAGGCGGAGGGCTGGCGCGGGAGGCTGTTACAAAGGAGCACAGAGGCGGCAGAGCGAACAGGCCCTGGCTGCCGCGCGGAAGCCGCAGGGGCGTCTCCTCCCCGCTCCCTGCGCAGCCGGGCAAGCGGGCGCGGGGGCCGCGCCTCAGGGGAAGCGGCGGCTCGGGGGCTTCCCGCGCGCTGTCAGTTACGAGCGCGCGAGGCGGGCGGGCACCACCGGGTTGGCCGGTGGCCGCGCGCGGCCCCGCCCGCCCCCTCGCCGGATTCGCTGGCGACCGGGGCGCGCGCGCCGTCCATCATCGGCCCGAGCCGCGGCGGGACCCGGGGCTGAGGGCTCGGCCCGGCCCCGCCCCGCTCCGCCCGACGCTCCGCCCCCGCCCGCCCCTCCGCCCGGCGCTGTCAAGCGAGCGGCGCGAGCGCGGAAGCCCGGGGCGCCCGCACTCCCCCGCCCCCGCGGAGCGCGCGCGCCTCGGCGGCCACGCCCCCTCCCGCGCGGCGCGGACGGGCAGAGGACCGGGAGGAGGAGGAGGAGGAGGAGGAGGAGGAGGAGGCCGCCGCCGAGGGCCCTGGGCTGCGGCCCGCCTTCGGCCCGCCCCCTGTGCCTGCGGCGTGGGGAGCCGGGCTGAGGCGGAGCGGGGCGACCGAGGGGCCGGCGGCTGGGCTCGGTTTCCTGCTCAGTGGGCGTCGTTGGGGCCCCGGCGGGCCCCGCCCCCGCGCCGCCCACCCCGGGCTCCAGCTGTCACTCAAGGCGGCGGGCTGAGGCCGGCGGCAGCAGCGGGCGGAGAGAGAGGCAGCTACGCCACAGCCCAGCGGCGGCCATTCGTGGAAAAATAGGCCGTCCCGCTCCTCCCAGCTCCGGCTGCGACCGGCCTTCTCCCCGCTACCCCCACCCCACCCTCCGCCTCCTCCTCCTCCTTCTCCTCCCCCCTAGAGCGGCGCCTCAGCGGGGCATTAATGCGGGATGAGCGGTATGTAACCCCCTCCCTCTCTCCCTCCTGTGCACACCCCTCCCTCCCTCTGCTCCTCCCTCCACCCTTCATCCCCCCTCTATCCCGCCCTCCCGGGTTCCCCCTTTTCTTCCCTCTGTTCTCCCCCTTCTTACCCCGCTCTTCTCTTGCTGCCCCTCCGCCCATCCGTGCTGCTTCCTCTTATGCCCCCTTTCTTCTCCTCTCCTGCCTGCCCCTCCGGCTTGCCTCCTCCGTACCTCCCTCCTCCATTCCCCCTTTCTTCGCTAACCCTCCCTCCTCTGCACATCCTTCCCTCCTTCATTCCTCTTTTCCTCCCTCTTTCCCTCCCATGCACAACCCTCCTCCTGCCCCCTAAAGCATCGGCGGCCACTCAGTGGCCGTCGATGCTTTAGGGGGCAGGAGGAGGAGGAGGGTTGTGGGTGGTTTTTTCCTGCTGTCTCTGGGAGAGGAAACCAAACCTCCCCTTTCTGGGTGTTAACTCTCCAGCCCCCATGGGTTGGGTTTCAAACCACGTTTCTTAGGACTCGTTCTTTTGTAATAATGATTTGTACTGTTGTTTTTATGAAGAGGCAAAAGCGACAAGCTGGGAACCGAAAAGGATATGCTCATAGGTTTTGTTATTGTATAAATGAAGGTGAATAATTAACCTGTTACACTTGATATTTTTGCAGATCAAAAGAAGGAGGAAACTATGCCCACAGAGGGAGAGAAATCTCCCGAGGCAGAGAATAACAACAATAATAATAAAAAAGGGAAAACTGGAGGCTCACAGGTAAAGAACACACACCCGAATAGGGAAGTGTTAGCCCAAAGTATTAGCATTTAAAATGAAATGTTCAGCTAACAGCATTTCCTGCTCAGGGCATCTTTCTTTGGGTTGGATGAAACACAGTTGGTTGGGTGCAGTGTTTTTACTGCCTGGACATGTTTGTTTGGTTGCATTTTGCAGTGATCAGCTGCTTTCCCTGTAATAGAAACGTTTTAATTTTTTTTTCTTTATTTTGAGGGGGGAAAAAAGACTGAATTGATGATGCAGTTGAGGTCTTGGCTGTCACATAATCATTGATAATTAGAGACTTTTGAGAGCACTATGTTTAAAGACTGTTTACAGCAATTCATAGTTCCTTATTCAGAGCTGTATCATTGGTCTCTAAAGCACCTTCTTTTTTTTTTTTTGGCTTCCTGTGCGAACCTTAATGCTGACTTCTGATGCTTCATACTTGCACTCTTGTCCTGAATTCTTTCTGTTTTCTCTTTTTATGGATAGGATTCTCAGCCTTCACCTCTCGCTTTGCTAGCAGCCACTTGCAGCAAAATAGGAACTCCTGGTGAGAATCAAGGAACTGGACAGCAGCAGATTATTATAGACCCAAATCAAGGTTTGGTGCAGCTTCAGAATCAGCCACAGCAGCTGGAATTGGTAACGACTCAGCTTGCTGGAAATGCTTGGCAGCTCGTTGCCGCTGCTCCTTCTGCTTCAAAAGAAAATAATGTCGCTCAGCAAGGATCTTCTGTTGCCTCAAGTGCAGCAAGTCCCTCCAGCAGTAACAATGGAAGTGCATCTCCTTCAAAAACCAAATCAGGCAATTCATCTACAACGACCCCTGGACAATTCCAAGTCATTCAAGTACAGAATCCAAGTGGTAGTGTCCAGTACCAAGTGATTCCACAGGTTCAGACAACAGAAGGTCAAATCAATCCATCCAACGCTACTGGTCTCCAAGACATACAGGGTCAAATTCAGCTTATTCCTGCAGGGAATAATCAAGCTATCCTCACAACTGCAAACAGGACAGCTTCAGGAAATGTTATTGCTCAAAACCTAGCAAATCAGACAGTTCCAGTCCAAATTAGGCCCGGTGTTTCCATACCACTGCAACTGCAAACTATTCCTGGTACTCAGGCACAAGTTGTAACAACGCTACCTATAAACATTGGTGGGGTAACACTGGCTTTGCCTGTGATTAACAATGTTGCCACCGGAGGAAGTTCGGGGCAAGTTGGCCAGTCTACTGAGAGTGGAGTTTCCAATGGAAATCAGCTGGCGTCTACGCCTGTCACTTCTGCCTCTGGTAGTACCATGCCAGAGTCTCCTTCCTCATCTTCCACTGCTACAACCACTGCCTCAACATCTCTGACTAGCAGTGACACACTGGTAAGCTCTGCAGAAACAGGCCAGTACACGAGCGCAGCGGGCAGCAGTTCAGAGCAGGCAACTGAAGATCCTCAAACAACTGCTACAGACTCTGAAGCCCAGAGCTCCAGTCAGCTTCAGTCCAATGGACTACAGAACGTCCAGGATCAGTCAGGTTCCCTTCAACAGGTCCAGATCGTAGGTCAGCCTATTCTGCAGCAGATACAGATCCAGCAGCCTCAACAGCAGATTATTCAGGCCATTCCTCCACAGTCATTTCAGCTCCAGTCAGGGCAGACTATACAGACCATCCAACAGCAGCCTTTGCAGAATGTTCAGCTGCAGGCAGTGAGCCCAACTCAGGTGCTCATCAGGGCTCCAACTTTAACACCATCAGGACAGATCAGCTGGCAAACTGTGCAGGTTCAGAATCTACAAAGCCTTTCAAATCTGCAAGTTCAAAATGCTGGGTTACCCCAACAACTAACCATTACTCCTGTGTCTTCAAGTGGTGGCACAACCATTGCCCAGATTGCTCCGGTGGCTGTTGCTGGTACCCCCATCACTCTGAATGCTGCCCAGCTTGCTTCAGTACCTAATCTTCAAACAGTAAGTGTTGCCAACCTGAGTGCTGCAGGTGTTCAAGTTCAAGGAGTTCCTGTTACCATTACCAGCGTTGCGGGTGAGTGGTCTGACAAAGTTTTGGGGTTTTGCTTGTTTGTATGGTTGCTTTGTTTTGTTTGTGGTGGTCGTTTGTGGCTTTGGTTTGTTTTTTATTTTTTTACTATTATAAGAATACTAGATGATTTTAGATTAGCACTCTTCCTTCAGAATTTTCTGTAATGAGCATTAAACCCTTAACTGTGAGGAAATACCTTACACTTATCACTAAAATTCAGATTTTAGAAGAGCTGACATTTTTGCTAAACATTGAATTAATATTACCAGTGGTGTCAATTGAAATGGAACTGTTTGTATTTGATAAAGTATACTTAAATATTTCTGTCCTCCGTATTACTGAAGACTTGTAGGCTCCAGAAGTGAACATGAGACTTTACTGTTAGAACTTTGATATGTTTAAAAGACATCACAAAAAAAGCTTTTTCCAACCAGGCAGTATTCCTAATCTCCTTTTGGGGATGTAGAATGAGAAGTGGCAATATATGAGCTGGGATACCTTGAGTCCTGGCATGCATTCATATGGAACTACTCATTGCATTCTGCACTAGCTCATAAAGTTGTTCTCTTAAAAGTTTGAGTTCTGCAAAGAGATTGAGTGGAATAAGGTGTGCTTGCTCATAGTTTCTGTGGCTTGCTTTAAAATAAAAATATAAAACCAACTGGTGACTACTTCAGTACTTGCTGTTGAACTTTTGATATGTACTATGAATTGCCTGTTTGGTTATACTGGTCTAATAGTTGGGAAAGGATCTATTAAAAAGTTCTAGACTGGGTAACTGAGCTTAGTTTTATGGTAAACTCTGTGCAAGGTCTCTGCAGTGTCCCACAAGGACACCTCTTTATGTAAAATTTGCTGACTTTTAATGTTTCAGATAAAACTTGATTTAGGCAGGAGTTATCTTTGTCAGCTTGATAACTTGATTACCTAAGCTTGGGTTTATGTCATAGCAGTAAAAGTCTTCTATTGTAGTAGTTACAATAAACTCTTCTCAACAACAGCCTGACTATAGGCACAGTTTTTTACTATAAAACTGTTAGAAAAAACACATCATGTTTAATTGCTGTCAAGTCTGCATAAGCAAACATTAGTATCATATTGACTCTTTAAATGGTTTGGCATTGTATGCTAAGATGACAGATGTTTAACTGGGTAAAAAATCATCCTTTTTGATTGAAATGTTTTTGAGGAGACATAGCTACTAACATAGTTTAGTAGTAAGAAATTTGCTATTGGGAGAATTTTGTCTGCTATGGTACTTCTCAGCATGGCATGTTGAAATACTAAGAGCTGAGTTAGATGAACTAAACCTGGCTTGTTTAAGGAGTATCATACAAGCATTAATCTGGGTAATCAGAATTAAAATCTTCACCTTGTGTTTAGCTGTAATGGTTCAGGGAGAAGTTTGGTTAGCTGTAGCTGAGCGGCTGCAGTCCTATTTACCTTGGAACACTTTTTTCCTTGATAGGAAGGTGCTGGTTGATGGTCTTCTTAGGCAGAAGTCTCTACTTTGGTAGGGGACTCCATAGGAAGCCTGCTTTGGGAACAACCTAGATTTGGAGGTGCTGGAAAAATCTTTCTCCATATAGGTTTTTTCTCTGCTTACTAATGGTGTACTACTATTCAGTACACACTAGCAGGTATTAGAGCAAGAGATTTGGAATATCATCTTTGTTGGTTATATTGACCCTATCTGTGCTTGCATATGATGTCTTTTGGAAAATAAAGGGATTGAGATTGGTAACTTGAGGATGAAAAAAGGGCAATGAATCACAGGTATAGTCCTGGACAAGCCAAGCCTTAGTCATACAGTGTTTGTGTGCTAACTAGACTACATTTTGTGACCACTGAATTCCTCCTCGTTGTACCCACTCTCTCCCGCCCTGCTCCCGGTAGGCCTTATGGCTGTTTCCATAATTTCTTGGCAGCAAAAGGAATCATAGAAACATAGAATAGTTTGGATTGAAAGGGATCTTTAAAGGGCATGTAGTTCAACTCCTCTGCAATGATCAGAGACATCAGCTAGATCAGGTTGCTCAGAGCCCCATTCAACCTGGCCTTGAATGCTTCCAGGGATGGGCATCCACCACCTCTCTGGGCAATATGTTCCAGTGTTTTGCCACCCTCACTGTAAAAAAACCCTCTTTCTTATGTCTAATGTACACCTACCTTCTTTCATATTAGGGCCATTCCCCATTGTCCTGTCACTACCTGCCCTTGTAGAAAGTTTCTCTTCAAGTCTCTTGTAGCCCCTTTAAGTATTGGAAGGTGCTGTAAGGTCTCCTCAGAGTGTTCTTCTCTTCAGACTGAATAACCCCATTTCTGTCAGCCTTTCTCCATAGAAGAGGTGCTCCCCCCCATACATATTCTGACATTTTTTCCTTTCCTTTATCAATAAGGTACTGTTTCTCCCCCAGAACTTGATGTTATGGAGAAGGAACAAGTTTTTTGAATGCAAGAGATTAGTTGTCATTTCCTTCCCTTACTTATCTTTGCTTCTGTCCTATGAAACTTCCTGATCCTACACCCTGGGAATGGGAGACATGGTAGAATGGAAAGTGAAAAACATGATGTGCAGTCCTTAATGCTGTATTAAGATTCCAAGGAAAGAATGGTTATGAAATAGAAAATTGCAATCATGCTAAGATCTAAACTTTGCTTGCCACCTAAATAGAATAAGGTGACTTGATCAGGGCTGTTAACTTCCTTGGTTTTGCTGTTTTTTGTTTTTTTTTTTTTTTTTTTTTTTTTTTTTTTTTTTGTTTTTTTTTTTTTTTTGTTTTTTTTTGTTTTGTTTTGTTTTTTTTGTTTTTTTTTTTTTTTTGCTATTCCCAGGCATCATCACAGGAAACCTTTTGAAAAATGAACAGCTCAGCTACCTCAATATCTGCAGACTGGTATTTCTTTTCTGCAGTACCTGAGCTTGCCAGTGTGAAGTGCTTTGAAAATAAGCTGAACTTTCCACAAGTAGATCATTTGCCACAAATGAGCAGTAGAAGTAGGTGTTAGAAATGAGCTGTGTGGAGAATGTCCAGAAAATTTTAAGGAGAAGGCTGAGTGAAGAACTCATCCCATACATTCATTCAGGTGCTCTAACTTTATTAGGGAATGTCTGTCCTTCAGTCAAACCCCTTCAATCAAGCCAGTTTTTAGGGAAAAAACTTTTAAAATCACAATAAAAAACTGTTTTTGTATTTATGTCATATTTCTGTTCCATGAACAGTGGTTTTCCTAGTTATTTCCACAGTGAGATATTTAAGCACTTTTTTCCTTTAGTTTTTCAGTAGTTAATGAAATAGTAAAGCAAGAAAATACTTAATTTAAAATTATAACAGAATTGATGACTTACAGAGAATTTTGAGAAATGGGGGGAGTTGTGTTTTTTGTTATTGTTGTTTTGTCAAATCCATTCTAAATTCCAAAAGATAAAAATTTCACATTGGGAAGAAAAACCTTAAGATCTTCTGGTAAATACTATATTTTGGTCTACCTTTCATAACCTTTGTTACTGAATGTCTACGGTAAACCTAGCAAGATGTATAAGTGTGTTTTTGGGGTTTCTTGGTGTATTTTTCGGTTAGAAGTTCAAAAACTGATCCTCGTAAGTACCATACTTAGGGTTATATGTTGCATGTGGCCAAAAACACAGGGCAAAGCAGAGAAGTTCTCACAATCTTTCACTTTCCGGCCTGAGGGAAAACTTCAATGTCAGTGATGAAAATTATTTTTTTATTGTGAGGGCTACTGAGTACTGACACAGGTTGCTCAGAGAAGTTGCAGACTCTCCATCTTCAGAGATACTCAGAAACTGTCTGGAGATGGTCCTGGACAACTTTCTGTAGGTGGCCCTGCCTCAGCAGGGTGATGGAGCCAGATGCTCTCCAGAGGTCCCTCAAAATCTACACCAATCTGTGATTCCATAAAATTTTATTAAGGTGTACAAAGTGTCAGTCAAAGGCATAATTAAATGTACAGAAGAAAGTTTTATTCTTGACCAGTTAAGTTTCTGAGCATTAAAACCAGATATTTAATCAGTTGCTTAATTAAGAGGAAGACAAACAACAGGCTACATAAAAACCACTGTGGTTGCTTGAACATTCAGGGATTTACTAATACCTGCCTTGCTTGAGATCAGTACCTGTCTTAGCCTTTTACCAAGCTCTGCACTACATATTTCTTCTCTGCTCTGTCAGTTGATTTGCACATGGTTCCCTGTGGAGAGGGATAGCCTGGAATCTTATAGGTGGCAACTTCCTAAATTTAGCCCAAATGGTCTTGGGGAAAAGCAGATACTGCAAAATACCCTTGCCTTTTTTCAAGGCTTCTGCTGTGAGAGTTGCAGATGCAAGTTCAAAGGATTCCTGTCCCCAGCCCCTTTTTAAAATAAGGTAGATTTGTCTAGATGTGTTAATTGACAGTGTAAGAGACTATGTGAAAGGAACTGATTTTAGTACTAGTTGACTCTAAGAAAACGATACAGTTTGTAAAATTGTTTTGTTTTGTTTGGATGGTTCATTTTGGTGTTTTTATTTTATTTTTTTTTTTTTTTTTAATGGGTTTTTTTGTGGAGTTTTCTGGTTGGTTTTTTTGGTGTCTTTTTTTTTTTTTTGTCCCTCAGAAAAATTCCCTCTTTCTTATGAGAAAAAAAAGTAATAGCTCAAACTTATATCTACCTTAATGATACGTCTTAGGGTACTTTTGTTACATGATGATGGAGATGTTTTACCCCTACAAATTAGATTATTTTGTTTTAAAATAGTGAAAAATATTGTTTGTATTTTATGTATACTTGTTCCAAGATTACTTGCTTTAAGCAAAAGTTATCAGATTCCATCACCTTGCAACACAAGTTCAAGCCTTTTTCTTGAAGATGAGTGGTGACATGGCCTGAATTATGGGGAATTTGGAGTTCATCCACCCAGAATAACCTGGAGCAATGACTTCTGTTCAGTAGAACAATCTATTGCCTGGCAATAGTAAAGCTGGAGAGTTTTAAATCTTTTGTAGGGGTGTGCGATGGGCTCCAAAATAGTTCTTAATGACAATGAAATCCAATGCCAAGTGTTCCTATTGGGATACTTAAAAATATATAATGACCCTTGCCATTCTGTTTCATACTCTGTAGTAATGTGAGCTACTAATGCATTTCCCTCTTTGGCCAGATACTTTCACATCACTGTGACTAGTAGTTATGCAATTTGTCAGTACCTTGAGGTCTCCTGATTTCTTGTGCATTTTCCCAATTGTCTGCATCCAGCTTCAGCCTATCTTCAAGGCTTTCTCCTCTCCTTCCCTCTTTATTAAGTCTTCTTGTGTGACAGTCATTAGTTTTAGGACTTGCAGTTCAAAGACTCTATATATTGTTTAGACATGACTGTCATTGTGAGTCAAAGTTTGATGAGGACTTTGAAGCATTCTACCCAATTCTTTAAACAGGAAAAGAATGGATTAGATTAACTGTATGTCACTCAGTGACTGGAAAAAGGGAAATATCACACCAATTTTTAAAAAGGTAATAAGTAGGCCCTGAGAACTACTAACCAGTCAGCCTCATCTCTGTCTGGTATGATCATGGAACACACCTTCTGCCAGCTATGTCCAGGCATATGGATACAGAGGTGGTTAGAGACAGCCAGCATGTTGTCCCAAATGTACACCAAACATGGCTTCACAGAGGGCAAATCATGCCTGACTAATCCAGTGGCCTTCTGTGCTGGAGTGACTGTATCAGTAGGTAAAGGAAGAGCTGCTGATAATAATCTACTTCATCTGCCATGTCTTTTTGTAAGGGTTTTTAACATAGTCCCTCACAGTAGCCTTAGAAAGATATAGATCTTATGGATGATAGGGAAGTTGCTGGATGGCTGCATTCAGAGTTGCCATCAATGATTCAATCTCCAAATGTAGATCAGTAATCAATGATGTCCCTCAGGGGTCTGTACTGGGACCAGTACTGTCAGTATCTTTACTAATGATGTTGTGGGATTCTGTGCACCCTTGGCAAATTCTCAGATGGCACCAAAATGAGCGGTGCAGTTGATGTGCTTATGGGAAAGGATGCCATGAAGAGGGGTCTTGGCAGGCTTGAGAAGTGAGCCAATATGAATATCACTGCATTTCAGCAAGGCTGAATGAAAGGTCCCTCACCTGTGATGGTGGAGTACTCTCAGTGTAGATTGTGTGATGAAGTAATAGATTGAGAGTAGCTCTGTGGAGAAAGACTTGGGGATATTAGTAGATGAAAAATGGGATATGCATGGCAATGTACACTTGCAGCCCAGGAAGCCTATTGTATCCTGGGCTACATAAAAACAAACAAGGCCAGCAGTTCAAGGGATGTGATCCTCTCTCTCTCTTTGCCACTGTTGTGAGACCCCATCCATAGTAGTGTGCTGTGATCATCATGAGAAGACAGACATGGATCTATTACAGCTAGTCCAGAAGAGAGCCATGAAAATGATCAGAGAGCTGAAACACTTATTGTATGAAGATGGGCTGTGACAGTTGAGGTTGTTCAAATTGGTGAAGAGAAGGCTCTGGGAGCCTTCCAGATATACAACAGAATCTTGTCAGAAAGACAGACTTTTTGCCAACACCTGTCGGCAGTAACAGCATGAGGGGCAGCAGTTTTAGGCTGAAAAAAGGTAGGTTTAGATGGGACATAATGAAGGAATGCCTTTCTCTGAAGGTGGTGAGATACTGGAACAGGTTTTCCAAAGAGGTTGTAGATGCCCCATCCCTGGAAGTGTTCAAGGTGAAGTTGGGTAGGTCTTTGAGCAATGTGAGCTAGCTGAAGATGTTCCTGCCCATGGCAGGGGGATTAGAACTACATGATCTTTAAAGGTGCCTTGTGACCCAAAACATTCTATGATTCTATGAATATAAAAATCAAGTGTTTCTGACCCCATCTCATGCTGACTGCAGGTGATGCATACAAAGAGCAGTGCTCAGATTCTCTTCCTTCATTCCTGCATATTTCTGAGCCAAAGTGGGAACAAGTTTAATAGTTCTTGATGGACTTTTTTCGTCAGAATTTGTCTTTTCCGAGTCTGCCTATTTTTTTATGCATTCAGTATTTGTCTGTAATATATTGTGTTTTAATTCTTGCATAAGACAAATTTTATTTAAAGTTCTTAAGTTCCTCTATTATGAAAACTTAAAATACCTGATTCATCTTCATACTATTCACAGTCTTCTTTTACGCCCTATAATGTATGCTAGATTTTGAGGGAGGGGAAGGTGTTTAGTCTGAAGTCCTAGAATATGACATTACATTGTTGAATGAACGAAAATGCATTTTTGTGACAAAAGGAGTCCTGTGGGGCTCCTCTCGTGTTAATGTAATAATATGTCCAGAAACAGAACTTGGTGAGTGGTATAGCTAAGCAAGAAGGGATTCCTGTAGGTGGTAAGAACTTGAAAGGGGTTTAAAATAGCCACATTACATATGAGAAAACTGGCAAATATAAACACCAAAGGTGGAAATCAAAGGAGCTGATGGATAGGGATTGCATGATTTTTTTTTTTTTTTAATAACATGCAGTGTTTTCCTGGATGTTCATTGACAAGCCAGATGCAGCAAATATCTTTAAAGAAACAAGCTGCAAACTGTGGCATCTGTAGTAAAAAGATAAGTACAAAGTATTGAGCTGTCTTAAAACAAACAAACAAGCAAAAAAAGGAGTATGTCTTAGTTTTTTACTTCATAGTATGTGACTTGGCATTCTGAGAGTGTATGGGAGGAGTATAGAAATGTAGCATACTTTTTCCCAAGTAATGAAAAGTCACAACTGTTCTCAGGCTGCCTCGAGCTGAGAATTGTTGCAGAACCACAATGTTCTAAATATTATAGTGCTGGCATCCTTTTCAAATATTTCAAAGTAATTACAGGAGAAGCATTTAGTCTCCTAATGGCAAAATTGCTTTGGTTATGGGGTTTTCTTAAACTGAAATTCAATACAGTGGCAGAAACAGTTTGACAACAAACGGCAGTTGAAAACAAACATTAGCCATGGTGGTGTTAGCACAAAAATAAAATAGTCAATATAGTGGTTCTGAACTTGATGCCTAAGGAACGTGCAATCTGCCTGTTCGGATAAATTGCCAATGGAGAATAACCTGGTAATTATGCCTCAGTAAAACTAGCCTTTTCTGCCTGACCTATGAGTAGCAAGGCATGACTTTATCATTAATTCTAAAATAAGGTGGGAAGGGGAAGCATTTCAAGTACCAACTTTTCTCATAATTGTGAGGTAAAATAGGTTTATAATGAGCTATTTTTATGCTATAAACTTGAAGAACAAAATGTAAGCCTTAAATGTAAGCCCTGTCTTGAGAATGTTGGGTTTTGCTATCCCCTCTCTCAATCCCTGTTGTCAGAAACTGGAGAATATAGAACAGGAAAAGAATTGGCTGAGCTTTCTTGTTCATAAAATGCCAGGCAAATGAATTGAGTGACACAGCACATCTTCAACAGCTTGTTAGTATTTTTTTCTTTGTTAAAGCATACTTAGATCTGCACTAAGCCAACCTTCTTGTTCTTGCATTACCACCTGGTGCGAGGGAAAGACAAGAAGCATATTCAGAATTTCATTTCAACAGCTTCCTCTTTGTAACTTAAATTTTGGAGTTCTAAGTCTTGTATGATTTTGGAGCTGGTAGATGTAATAAATAATTTCTTACTGTTTTAATATATTAAAAAACATTTTAATAGCAGTGGTGATTACTGAAAAAAGATAACTGTATATGGAATGGGGTGTTGTGTTCTAAGAGGAATATTAATTTCAAGTAAAACAGTGTTATTATTAGGGGTTGCCCTGTGGAGAGCCAGGCGTTGGACTTGATGATGCTTGTGGGCCCTTCCAACTCAGGGTGTTCTATGATTATTGAAAAACAGCTCTTTTTTTTTAGTGGTCAATTATTTTAATGGATAAATTAGTTAATAAAAGTAGCTTGATTTATATGCTATAGCATGGTAGCTTTGGAAGTAGTCAGGACTGTATAATGGAGTATAATTTTTAAAATTAATATTTTTCTCTGGTTATGACACATACCAAAACAGTAGCTCTGGACATCTCTAGTCTCTTGAGAAATGTGGCATCAGAGCACAAGCTTAGTTTAGTTTGGGGTATGGTTATACAGTTACATTGATTTCCGTATGCATCTGTTCCTAACAGTGGAGTTTCCTCTGGTGTTTAATGCTGCTGGTGTTTAAGCTGATAACAGTCATGCACATTGATCAGTTGGTCATTGGGAAAACTGTATCACCCCTACATGCATATTTAATCTTCATAGATTGGCAGACTAGTATTTTGTTGTAAAGAGAGAATTATCAGTTAATATCTTCCTGCCAAAAAAACCCTTGGGATACACATTAAGTACAAGCCTGAGTTTCCTTAATTATAGTTTCAAGTGATGATGTGACTGCTTTTCCCTTGAGAAAAATACTGAAGTTCAAGAGAAATGGGCCTTGATTTTCTTGTTTCTTTGATCATCATGAAGTAACTGACAAAAACATGAAGCTTTTCACTTTGTTCTGATCCAAAAAACAAGACTAGGTAAACAGTTTCGTAGGGTTAACAGTGTTACAGAAAATCTCAGAACTTTCATGGGTTTGGATCTTACAGATTTATTTGGCCCTTCTTTTGTAATTCCATAATATGTGATCTTGTTGGTCCTTGCCTGATGAAAGCTATAACAAAGTTTCAGTTTTTACATCTTTAATAAATGAGTTAGTTTTAATATTGGTCAGCCTATTCATCCATTGGCTGTTAATAAAACCAAAGCTTGTGGCTCATGTTAAGTCTTGCTGTATAAGATCTTTAAAAATGTTTTATGAATCTTGGTTTTTTTCCTCATAATATCCTTTAAATTCCATTTAATCTCTTTGCTTTTTTTTCATATTTACTTTTATCTTGATCAACATAATATTTCATACAGACAAAATATTTACTTGAAGGAAATTCATGAACCTTCTAGTCAAGTGTAAAATATGTAAGCCAGCTAAAGCATAGTCAAAATCCCATAATATCCACCCAGAAAAGCTCCCAGCCTACCTCCCAAAATCCAAATAGAGTACTGGAACATTAGCTTATATTTTTTCAGGTTAACTTACTTCTGTCCTTTCAAGACTCAGTTATTACTACTTCATGGCAATACTCATTAATTGAATGGAGATGCAGAAAATTATACTTTCTGAGTGCATTTTTATTGCCATATGGCAGAAGTGTGTAAGATATCATTTGATTTTTGTTTTGTTTTGGGATTTTTTGGGGTTTTTTTTTCAGTTTGTCAGTTATTGAGCTCCACAGTCAGACTGTGGAGACAGACAGTCCACAGGCTTCTTTCTAGTCCTACCCATGTTTAAGAGTTGGGGGGAAGAGCTGAAGGAAAGAGCTTGGCCATGTTCTGTTGTGGCTATAAGCTGTAGAATAATCTGAGAATTGGGGCAAGGGGATGGGGCAGAGGTAGATGTTCCATAAAAGCAAATCTAAGAATCTCAATTTCTTACATCTGCTGCTAGTTTCCATGCAGTGTGTCTGGTACTTTGCAGCACAGCTGGTACTTGGGTTTTCAGCTGTTGCTCTAAGTTTCAGCATGCAGGAAGTACTTGTGTTCATCAATGCAAGAAGTGTTCTTGGACACTCACTCTAAATATACTTTTTGACTGTTTTTTCAATAATGATGAAAATCAAGGTTTTTTTTGGAAGGGTCTCTTTTCATTAGTAAAACAAGTTACTTTTCTGATTCCATCTCCTTCTTTAGAATACTTAATAAATTGACCTTATTTTCTTTTCATTTGAAGTCAGAGTATCCAAAACAACCAGAGACATTGCCTTGCTTTAACTGAAACCACCAGTTGGTTGTTCAAGACTAAATTTTGTGAAATTGTAGTTCTAGCTCTGTGTTTGATTTTTTTATATTGGTTTTGTATGGGTCTTTCTGTGTTGTATTTCTGGTAGCTCTTTCCTATGTTTAATAAAGTAATAAAAAGTACACTTGTTTTCAGTTTAATTAAAGGTCTTACCAGCTGGGAAAACTTATTTTCTGGCTCAAAGTACTGAACTGCCCTCAGGTTGTCCTAAAGCACTTGGGTAAAGCCTTACATTTTTGAAAAATAATTAAAGTAACTTGGTGAAACTTTTGGGGCATTGGTTTGATTTTTTTTTTTTTGGTTACCAATATGATTCTTGCACTAAAGGATAAAAAAACTTCATATTTTTAAAAATACCTAAACCCTTCTACCTTTATTGTCTTAAACTTTACTCTTAAAGCAGTACTTTCAACAGAAGTTCAGCATAGTTACTATGCAGTTCAGTAATTTTTCAACACACTGAGACTTAAAAGTCTCTTGAAAAAGAGTATAACAAGTTCTTACAAATCTTGACAAAGTTAGCTGTAGACAAAAGATAGAAACTTGCTGCAGTGCCCCTGTAGGAGGTAGAAAAGACAGTTGTCTATTTGGTGCTGCAGTTTGCACAGGAAACTTTCTGCTTGTAGTAGCATCTGGACACAATGCTGTGATTTGTGATGACCCCTGTAGTAGCTGGGTGAATCCAGTTCCTCTCCTTACTCCAAACTGATCTTCTCTACAGAATGTGTGAATCCCTTTTATCAATACTTGCAGTGTCTGTTCTGGGCAATTCTTCTTTTGTCACCTATTGTTTCTTCAAAAATCTTTATTAACCACTGCTTAGAAGAGAGAGCAGAATTGTCAGCATACTGTATCATCATCCTTGTAAGTATTTAAATTCAGTGTTGTCTTTACATGTATGTCATTTTTTAAATGTGATTTATGCTTCTTTTTTCAGCATGCAACCTCCTTCATAGTAGATTTTTTTTTTTAAATTGAGGATCTCTAACTATATTGGCACATAGTTTTAAACAATATTTAAAACTTGGTTATACCTTAATCAAAACATTATATTCTATTATATCATATAAACATGTTATTATAAGTATATTGTACTACAAATAAATATATAAAGTATATAGATATCATCTTAGTGTAAATTACATTTATGTCTTTGTGGAAAAAGAATATTAAAGGATGTTTTCAAGCTTACAGTACCTGGTGTATACAGGGCAAAGGAAGATGAGAATTTTTTTCCCCATTGCTTTCTATCAATGAGTTGTTAATGGGTGAGTTGCTGCATCAGCTCTGATGCCTGTATAGCTTTGGAACTCTGCAGACTGTCTTATAGTAATATGCATTGAATTATGGATTCTAACTGCAGCCTTTTCTTTGCTTTTTAGAATACACAGTTGAAAAAATTTTCTTCTTTGCAGCACTATCCACTGTAGCTCTAGGTACATTTTGCCAAGTGTTTCTCAGATTTTGCAGTAAGGTGCACTCTACTGAGATAACTGTCATTGATGCTCTCATCTTTTGCCTGCTAAACATTGATTGCACAATAGCAACAGGAAATATATAATTTTTTTTCTGAGGAACTATGTACCAGAACTTAGAAGTATCCTTTTCTTAGTCTTAAATTTCTCTTCTTTCCGAGATCCAATTTTCTAATGCTTTACTCTCATGATTTCTGTAGATCAATAAAGTTAAGTCCTTTTCTTTCCCTTCTGCCCTATTTGCCTCAGAGAGTCAACTGAGTTTTGTGCCTGCTACTTCAGGTGAGCAAGAGTCGGAAAGCAGGTGTAGTGTGTGGTAAAAGGAAGATTGGTTTGCTTATAATGGATGGCCAAGCCTAATAACCAGTGGTCAATCATTCTGTAGAGAAGTACATTTTAAGTACCATGCATTAGCTTTCTTAAATCATTCAAGTGCTGTTATGGTTTTGCAAATTCATTTTTAATGGAAAATGCGATATGTGTGTATATTATTTGGTTTCATAGTAATTCCTTAAAGTTGTTAAATTTTCTTGCATGAATGTGTTACAAACTCATGTATGGGAAAGTACATGTGAGTTTTACCTGCTAAGATGCAATTTTACTGCAAAATTGGAAAGCTGAGCAAGTGATGATGAAGAATAAAATTATTTATCTTGATAATCCTGTATCTCATGTTAATAAGTAATGTAGTTACTTAATGGCTTAAGTGGGAAAGATTAGTGATTAAGATCATGCAGGTTCTTTTATTTGGAAGCTTAAAAAAAATTCTATTCAGTCATCATATTTGTAATGCACTGAGTGAGATTTCTGTTGCACTGGATTTGTAAAGTAAATACTATAACAGGTTTCCTTGCTGTATGCATTTTCTCCTATGGTGAAATAGTTACTTTTCAGTAGCAAGAGAGAATTTAGGCCTGAGAGCAAATGAAATGCAATTTAGTATCAATATTGTTTTGTATCATTGTTATTTTGTAACATTTGGTTGTAACTTACCTTTCTATCCTCACAGTATATTCAATAAAGCTCAGACATGTGCAAGTTCAGCGATATTTTTTTTAATCAAGGTATTTCACAATTTCAGGAATCCTTATTAAAGAAATCATGGGAACTTGAGAAAACTTTCTCTATTCCAAAAGCAGATGTCAGTGTGCAATGACTGCTTTCACAGCTCATACAGAATAACATACATGAACTGAAGTGTGACTTTGTTGCCTCACAGACTGATTTGTTTAGGCCCCTTTCTGAAACGTGTGCTGAAACATGAGCTGTTGTTACTGAAGGGTTTGATTATGAATGGTGAAGTGTAGTGATATCAGGTCTTGTGGCTTGGAATATGTCAGGGAGAAGCAATTTCAAGTGATCTCCTGATTGTAGCAGCATTTCTGGAAGGCTTTAAATAGCATTTAATGCCTCTAGTAAGACATTGAAAGGAATATTTTTAATAAGCCTTTTTTCCTCCATCTAGAAAGTGTCAAGAGATCATTCTCTTCCTGTATGAATAACATTAGCATTATTATATCTGTTTTAGAGTGAGCAGGTTTGTTTGTTGGGTTTGTTTTTTTTTTTGTTGTTTTTTTTTTTTCAAATAAGAAGCCAGTTTAGACCTAGATACTTTCAACTGAAAAATCCTCTCTGTTTTAAACTTCTAGAAGTTGCTCTCATTTAATTTAGTAGGCTGCTGACAAACTCATATCAACATTTTCTCAGTATCTTTTCTTTGGTAGAGGTGATTTAAGAAATAATTAAATTCTCTTATCTTCCATTTATATTCCCTTTGTTTTTCTTCCTCTTTAATAAGTGCAAGTGATGTAAAAGTTAAATCCCCTAGTGATCCCTAGAACTCTAGTATATAATGTAAAAAAAATCCCATACAACTCAAGACTATAGCAGACTCACTTTGAGATTTTGGGCATGTTCTGTCAGCTGTTTTGTGAAAATTTTCTGATTTTTCTTCTGGAGAAAAGATATTTCAGCTGGTCTAAAATACATTCCTATTATTCTCAAAGAACAAAGACTTTTATTTAACAGCTTTAAAATGAGAATAGATACATTTCTACCCTGCGTATTACTAGTGTGCTAGCTTGTTGGAGTGCTCTCTCAGGAGTTCAAAACAAAAATTCAGTCCAGTAATTACATTACTGAATTTCTCAGTCTTTTTTCTCATAGCTGCGTAAAGCTCTGACGAAGAATATTTATTGTGTATGTGTGCTTTCTTCAGTTACTCTTTTACCTCAAAAAACTAGATTTGCTTATTGAATGTTGTGGCTTGGTTCTTCAAATAAGGCAATTTGCATGGTATTTTGAGAGCTTCAGCACCTTCTGTTCTGAATTTAGTAAGTGGAATTCAAGGGAAGAGAGTTTAAAATAGTGACTCCATGAGATTAATTTAAAGAAGAAAAATCAATATGCATATTAGAAAGTGTTACAACTAGTTAATGCTAGCTAAAGAGCAGTCATCTTATTACTGTTTAACTGAAACCATATGGGGAGTGTAATTGTCTGCCTGAGCAACCTTACTTGGAATTGTCCCCTTTGTATTTTTATTGTAATTTTTCTCGTTATTGTGAATAATTTCTATTCAAATGCGTCACTGTATTATGTTTAATAAATAGATTAAGGTTGTAGCTCAGTAGTGTGTATCCTGTATTCCAAGATATGCCCTGTCCTCACATGGGAGAAAGAAAGTTCAGAAAGGTAAAGTGTGTGTCAGCAGTGGGGCTTGATACTCTGAAGAAGTGTCAAAAGACCCTTGTGTAGTTGGTTGTCTTAGTACTTGGACAGTGAACGTTGGTTCATATGGAATCAGCAAAATATATTAGATTTTTAGAAATGCTGAAATAGGCTTCTCTATAAATTATTTGTCATATCCTAGAATTATATTTTGAATATTAACCAGTAATCATGGGATGAGAACGGGAGTCATCCTCCTCAGGATTCAAGTGTCTCAATTCACATCTTACTTGAAAAGCCTTGGTTTGACAGCTCTTGGTTTAGGGTGAATTTAGGGAGGAAGCTTTTGAAGGGGTCTCTTTAGAAAGTAGATTCAAGTGGTCCCTCCCCCAGCCAGTTTGGGGGTAAATTTTCTTTGAGAGAAGTGGGAAAAACTGTTTTATTTAATGAGCAAAGTACTCACAAACATGAAAAAAAAAAATATTAAACAATAAAACCTCTCTTTGCTCTGAAGAGATGGTAGATTCAGAGTCTAAAGGTTTTTTTGTAGGCATGGCTTTTTCTGGGATAGGAGCTGGCAAGGCAGTGTCCAGGGTGGGGCAGGATGTGGGCCTCTCCATGCTGGCGTTTGCTGGCGTGGGTCCTCAGTATTGGTCTTCTAGGCCGGAGCAGCAGAGTTGAACAGTTCCTCTGAAGAAGCCACAGTCTAGAGAAAAACTTGTTGAACTTGTTGTCTCAGCTAATGAACTAGAAGCTAGTTTAAAAGTAAAGAAAGACTCTTCATTTGCTCTTCCCAGCTACACGGCTGTGAACTCCAAGAGCACTCTGAGAGCCTTACCTTTCTCTCGCTGTCTGTGCTAGGCAGCACAGTCTGTGAGAAAACGAATTTCACGGGAGTAAAAATGAAGTTTCTGCCGATAAATGGTGTGCATCTTCTCCTTCTCCCCTTCGTTCTCTCTGGCCCTAGTTTAGCTACAGGGCCCTTTATGAACAAATTGCAGACAATGGGGGTACCAGGATACCACATCATAAAGTCACCTCGGGACAGCAGCCCGGGAAAAGTTGCATCGGAACTTTAATATCAATTCAAGAAAATCAGAGAGAAAGAGATAATTATCCTCTTCAATGGAACTTCTGACCACAGACTGATTAGGTCTCAGGGCTTCTTTGCTCCAATAGGACTTTGTGGCGTAAATGGAGTCATCCTTCTAAGAGACTGTAATAAAGTGTAATTCTTAACAGTGTACTCAGAAATGTGACTGATAATGAAAATAGAATAGGAGGCTGCAGTAGGTCACAATATATGTTATATCTTTAACTTTTGTAGTGACCATTCACAGATGCTTCATTTATAGTGCTGTTCTGTGAATTAAAGGATTTTGCACCTCGGGTATGTTTAACAGATGGGAAGTGGATTGTGCTCTGTGAAAGACTGCACATTGAGCAAGTTCTTCTTTTCATTTACCTTTGGCTCACTAGAAAGTGCAACTGGTTTTTATCACAAGCAATCATATTATCATATGAATGTTATCATATTAGGATAAGCATTTTATATATTAAAAAATTATTAGCCTTTTTTTGACTGTGGCTGTTTATAGCATTCAGTGTTCCAACAGCTTAACAGCCTGACAAGGAGTTGCCCCAGGACCAGTACTTTCTTTGGGAGCTCTAATACCCTCTTCAGCCACTGTTAGACCAAAGTACTTGATACTACTATTTACATTTATATCATGATGTTTTCTTACCCTATCATATTCTCCCTCAAGGAGTGTCATGAGTGCTTTTCTTTCCTATTAAAGTATGGGAAATAAATATATTTCTAGTACATTGCTATTCTGAAAATAAAGACGTGGTTCTATCCTAAATATATGGGGACTCTGCACTCAAGGTTAAACCTGTAATTATTTTTTCTTTGCTGCTGATACCAGAATCCTTTTAGATTTTTTGTTTGTTTTAACTATCTGTCCAATAGCAAGTGGGGTTCAAATGCTATCTCTTATGGGCTTGTCCTTGTTCTTTTCAGAGAAGTGAAAACACTCGGTGTCTGTCAGTATTTGTGGCCTTCTTAAGAAGACAAGGAATTAATGTTTATTCATATCTAGGTAGATCAGATGCAACTTCCAGTCATAAACTAAGGAAAATAACTGGGAAAATTTGGTCAGTGCGTCAGGTGAAAATAACCTGGTACTGACCTAGGCAGAAACCAGATTTATTCTGCTTCCTGTAGCCAGCAGTGGCCTTTAGATGACAACTCAAGTCACTTTGGGAGGTTCTCTGTATATCATGTTCCTCAGTACTAACTTATGTGCATGTATGTATGTGGTGGTGTTAGGTGATGTGTGTTAGATTTTGTCTCTGCCTGGTAGCATGGTGTTACACAAGATAGTCTGTGCAAGCATCTGTTACCCCTCAGCAATCATGTGAACGAAGTAGTCATTGTCCCATGCAGGGTTATGTGTCAACTCAGTAGCTGGGCACTTTAGGCTTCAGAGAGAGCGTTCTTCTTATCCCCATTGGTGGTGTCTGTTATGGATGCTACAGAAGTCATTAAAACCCATTCAAATATCTCTGAATCATGTTATCCCTGAGGAATTTCTAAATTTTAAATGAATGCTTCAATACTGAGGACTTTCATGTCTTAAATATTGTATTCTGCTCTAAAGAATTCTGGTTGCCTGTTACACTCTCTGAATAAGGAGATAGTATTTCCTTTAATTTCACAGTTGTATGAAGGCAGTGAATTTTTGAAAATGGCAGCATTTTTTGTCCCATTCCTGTTACTAAGGGGGCTGGCATCTTGTCATATTGTGACTGGAAGTCATTTCTGTGTCAGATTTAGTTTATTATACGTATTTTCTAAGTCTGTATAGTACAAAATTTAACACAAACATAATATTACATTGTTGTTCAAGAAACTACTCTTCTTACCTATATTAGAATCGTTTCTTTTGCTTTAATATCAAGCCAGTAATCCAGATTTCCTTAGATCAAGAAAGCCAATGAGATAATGGACTTGTGCAAGAAGCTGAATTCTTCGTTCATCAAATCAGTCTTGGAATTACATTTGATCCCTTCCCTGGGGAGGCTGTTCTGGTGATCAACCACCCTCTCAGTGAAGAGCCTTTTCCTAATGTCCCACCTGAACTTTCCCTGGTGCAGATTCATGCCATTCCCTCATGTCCTATCACTAGTCACCAGAAAGAGGAGAGAGGAGTTCAGCACCTCTCCCTCCACTGCCTCCCTTGAAGGTGTAGACTTTGTGGAGGTCACCCCTCAGCCTTCTCTTCTCCCAGCTGAACAAACCAAGTGACCTCAGCTGCTTCTTGTACATCTTGCCCTTGAGACCTTTGATCATCTTGGTGCCCTCCTCTGGACACACTCTAACAGTTTGATGTGCTTCTTCCACTAAGGCACCCAAACCAGCACAAAGTGCTCGAGGTGAGGCTGCACCAATGCAAAGCAGAGCAGGACAGTCACATCCCAGTCACTTCGCTCCCTTGGCTCACTGCACTCTGCTGGATGCACCCCAGGGTACAGCTGGCCCTTTCGGCTGCCAGGGCACACTGTTGACTCATCTTCAGATTGCCATCAACCCAAACACCAGATCTCATTCCCCAGGGCTGCTCTTGCTTCTTGTCCCCCCATTTATACATCTAACCAGGGTTACCCCATCCTGAGTAGAGAATCCTGCAAAACAACAGTCTCAGAAAAACTTTGGTATGTTAGCTTGTTCAAGTCTAGTTCCAAGTTTCTTTTTCATTCAGAAGTTCCTTTCTGTCTCAGTGTTGATTCAAGACAGATTGTAAGAGAAGTGACAATTCTGTAAGTGCCATAAAGTGCCAACTTGTTAATTAGTTAATTGTAGTTTTCTGAATGCAGATATAGTTCAAAGGTTATTTGAGAGACATTAATTGGCAATTGACTGAACTATATTTCTGTGTAAGATATTCCCTATCTCAGCTTTTAAGAAAAAGAATACATTTGTTAAACTAGTTAATTTTTCTTAGTATCTTCAGCAATTTGCAGTTGTGTGCTGTTTTAATAACAAATTATATTAAACTAGCAGGTAGGTAATACTTCAGGAAAATGGCTGGATTTAATATTTTGTTTGTGGCTTCCCTTAACATTAGGTGGATTTTTTTTCCACCGAATGTAAATGTGTAAAATTTATTTGCGCATTTCACTTATTGAAATGACTAATAAAAGGTAAAAACAAATTTTATTTTACAGGTCAACAGCAAGGACAGGATGGAGTAAAAGTACAGCAAGCCACAATAGCTCCTGTAACGGTAGCAGTAGGTGGCATTGCTAATGCAGCAATTGGTGCTGTTAGTCCCGATCAGATAACACAAGTGCAGCTTCAACAAGCTCAACAAGCTTCTGACCAGGAAGTGCAGCCTGGCAAGAGACTGAGAAGAGTTGCCTGCTCATGTCCTAATTGCAGAGAGGGAGAAGGAAGGTAAGTGTAACTTTTATCAGTATATATTTAAGCACCTTATCACAGCTTGCCTCATTTGGGAACGAGATTGTTCTGTATTGCCTAGATTCTGAATGCTTTCTATTAGAAAGTACATTTGTGTGGGCTTTTTTAGACAGGGATTAAAATTGCCTCTTTGCATGAAATGTTTCTCCTAATAGCTGGTAATGTTTTAGAATATAACTACTTAGCTGTTTAAATACGATCTTTTTAGAGGCAGCAATGAGCCAGGAAAAAAGAAACAGCATATCTGCCATATTGAAGGTTGTGGAAAAGTTTATGGCAAGACATCTCATCTTCGGGCACATCTGCGCTGGCATACCGGTGAAAGACCATTTGTTTGCAACTGGATTTTTTGTGGCAAGCGATTCACAAGGAGTGATGAGTTACAAAGGCATAGAAGAACCCACACAGGTTGGTCTTCCCGCTCTGTAGCCATAGTACAGCAAGTCTGAATCGTAGTGGCCATAGTTAAACAATGGTATCAAGGTTCTCACTTACTAAGTTAGCTGAAAATTACCCTTAAATGTGAATAAAGTAACTTTAAAACAAGGAAGTGGTAGATTCCAGTTTTCATTAATTTAAGCTGATTGTGAAATCATAGAAATAAAAAGGGATCTATTCCAACTGTTCTTTTGTATCTAGGCTAGAAAGAGATGACCATTTCATCATAGATAGCTGATGTACATTAGCTGGTGCCTGATCTAAATGTAACAAATTTAGGTCAGGCACGTAGGATTGGCCATGGACCAGGGTTATTGTTTCCTCCCTTGGATTAGCTCAGTCCTTAAGAAATTTATTAACCTAGTCCATACACTAGATTTGGTTTTCTTGGGAAATTACCTAGAGTTTCAAATGGGAACTGATAAAGCAAAGTCTCTTAACAGTTCAGAATGGAAGTGTTGGTCTCTTAAAAGCTGAAAAATTGTATCAGCCTTCATATTTGTAGCCCCAGGAGAGTATCTCCCCCTCCCTGTCCCTTCTCCCCCAACTTGGAGCACCTGATGTCTAAGCACTAATTACATTTGAACAGTAACAGGACCTTTTGGTAAATTGAATTTGTCTCTCTTGGTGTAGATTTCATACATCTTCATGGAACATTGGAATTCATGTTTCCAAATTTGTTTCCCATCACTGTAATCTCCATTTCAAAAGTATTCTTAAAAAATGCTACCAAGTTGTTCTTTGAGTGCTTTTACCTCCCTTGCTCTGATAGGTTTATGGAAGTTTATGGAAATTCTCTGGTGTCCTGAAATTCAAACTTCTCGTCAGATGATCACAGCATGGCAAATACTTGTTGAGAACATTTTAGTAGTGAAGAGTAGTGGCCAGAAGCCTGTGACTGAACAGAGCACACTGGGAAATGAGACAGTTGGGAAAGGTGTTCTTCTAAAGAGACATCGAGTAGTGAATAGAATAGGGTGAGATTCAGATGATCAAGCAGTGTTCAGTGCTCTCTTTCCGTAACATTTTGGTTTTCTTCTTTTTAAAAAGGTGAAAAGAGATTTGAATGCCCAGAATGTTCTAAAAGGTTTATGCGAAGTGACCATCTCTCAAAACATGTCAAAACTCATCAAAACAAGAAGGGTGGTGGAACAGCCCTTGCTATAGTTACCTCAGGAGAACTGGACTCTTCAGTTACTGAGGTTCTTGGTTCTCCAAGAATTGTCACAGTTGCTGCCATTTCTCAAGATTCAAACCCAGCAACCCCTAACGTTTCAACAAACATGGAAGAATTCTGAAAGGATCATTTATATGGACACCTAGTGCTGCACTTAAGTTTACATACCTTTCAGGATATGGAAGTGGGCTGGTAAAGTGGATTACAGAGCAGGAAATCTTTTTTTCAGTCATGACTTCTGTAAGTGTTCCAGTTTGGAGGGTCAGCATGGGAAGTGTACACCGGTGCAACAAGACAAAAATTTCAAAAATACAAACAGCGCAAATTGATGACTGGATAAACAGATAGAGGAATAATATTTCCATACTGTACTTTTTTAGTTATATATCTGTATATTCCGTAACAATTTTAAGTGATCTTTACCCCCCTATTTTAGCACTGTATGTTAATGTGTTTATAAAATCTGATAGTATCAATGTAAAACTGGGTGGACCTTGACTAGGATTAATACCATTTGATGAAGGCACTTTGTTTTTAACATAAATTTGTAATATTTTAATGAGAGCATCCTTTTCCCATAAGGCACAGCAAAACAGAACACAGGATGAACAACAGTGGACATATTTTGGGGTTTTGCTCAGTCCATACAACACATCAGTTAATTTTGGCCATCTTTTCTCAAATTTTGGAATTACTCAAATAGCAGCTGGGTGATGCATGCTGCAAAGTGGTTCTGAGGTGGGCCTCAGATTAATTTTGACTACTACATTATAGTAGTGTGTATAAATGACAATCAGTGAGCTCTAATTCCTCTCTTCGTGCGGAGAGCTAGGCTATGTAGAATTAGTCTAAACAGTAGGAAAGATAAAACCATAGAAAGATATTAACATATGATTTACAAAAGTAATGGTATCTTTATGTAGAATGAAAAAAAAAATTGTGTCAATTTTTGGTAACTCATTTCATTTTATATTTCCCTTCCCATGGCGAAGAGGTTGGAACTAGATGATCTTTAAGGTCCATTCCAACCCAAACCATTCTGTGGTTGTATGATTCTGTATTTTAAATCATCTGTGGCCCATTTCTAACTCATAGATAACTTGAATCTGAAAAACTCGACCTTAGGTGTTTGATTGTTTTAATTTTGTTAGAACTCATGGAAATCAATCAGACAACTGAGTGTTGTCCAATATCTTCTCTCTGTAAATACTAGTTTATTATGTTGTGGTTAATGTGCTGAGTTCTTTGTGCTTTGACTTAATAGCCAAAGAAAAAAAGTGATCACATTTTAATAAGGAAAGAAATAAGTAAACATTTTCTCTTTCCCCTTAAATATTGCCATCTCTTTTCTCTTCAAGGATAATATGTAGGCTGGTAATAAATATCTGTTATTTATCAAGTCTTATGTTGACCCTCCAACCACAAAACAAACTGGGAAAAGAGAAATATTATCATCTTTTTGGGACATGACTTTTGGTTTCAAAGGTTGATTACATTTTCAGATGTGACAGTGAATATAGAGGAAAAGTAAAAAAAAAAAAAAAAAGAAAAAACAACAATAAAAATTGCATTTTCTATGTGAAAATTAGTAGTAGGTACAAGGAGGAAAGATGGCCAAATATTTCATACTCAGGATTTTTAATTACTTCCCCTAGGCATAAATCTAGGCATAAATATAACCTTTTACATCTACAGTCACTTGTTAATAAATTCTCATGACCAGTTTTTAAGGAGATTTATACACCAAAATATTTTAATGTAACTGAAGGAAGTACAGTGCAAGAAGAACAAGATGATTTTTTTCCCCTACAAATTATGAAAGGAAGAATGTGTGTGGTAGCTGTTAGCTTGCAAGATGTAACAGGTACCCTGTGCATTCCCTAAAGAGCATATACTTCTCATCTGAACAATTTATCAATCTTGTGGTGTTATCTGTATTTTTGAAGCAAAAGAAATACCATTGTTTACACTGTGTACACTTTAGGCCAGCCCTTTGTAGCAAAATACTAAGCTGAGGGTATTTTATACTTTCAGTTTACATAAAAAGCTTTGAGATTAAAGAAAAACAATTTTACACTGTGGTTATAAATTTCAAGTTTCTTAAAGCTTTTTTAGACTTGTAACAGAGTCTTTAAATTTTAGTTGGGTTTTGTACATTATTTTGTATATTTTATTTAAAGTACTCTTAACTGATGTATCTGGATTTAAAATGTCAGAATCAATTAGGTGTTACATTTAATACAGATGAACATTAGGTAGTATTAACTGTTAATTTTATTATAAAGGAAATGAAACGTCAAAGATATATTTTATCATTATGCTTCACAATCAGTGCTCTACATTACTTTATGCAAAGAACTTTCCTAATGTTAATATCATATTTCCTAAAAGTTAACAGTTTTGTAAACTGAAGTTACAAGCATTCTGCACAACCATTTCATATGTAATTTTTTCATGCATACTTATGTATGCAGATAGGAAACTGAAGTAATTTTTAATCTGCAATGAATCCCTATTATAGATGTATCCAAATCTAAATCTGGTTGGCTTCATAGCATCTCAAGTACATTAACTTGTGTTAGCAGGTGCACATTTTACCGCTGGAATTAGAAACATTCTGCCAGTCTGTTCTGCATACCATTCTGAATCCACTTTTCTGTCTTAAAAGGATCGTAAATTTCAATGTCCTTTATTTGACTCAGTGGGATATAGCTGTTGTAAGTAATAGGGCACAGATGTGCAGTAGTATCTTGTTTAATGGCATTTCACTGTTCATTCCCTTTGCCACCATTAAAAATTTTGCTTTATTGTAATTATCAGTGCAAAGTGTATTTACCATGGTAGAACTCCAGTGTTAGAATAGTTTTTTTCTTACAATATACTTTCTTTGGTTAGGTTTGTGTATGTGTTGCTGATTACATTAGCAATTGGTGTTAAGTCATTATTTATCACATTCTTTCACGAGAGCAGTAATAAAAGTGTGTAATCTAGGAGAAAAAGTTAATTTGTCAAAGTTAAGTAAGCATGATGTTTAGGTCCTATTTTTCAATTTTATAACTGTTTTATTGCAACAATATTTGTATTTAAGTCTTCATTTTAATGCCTTGTGGTGTTTTTTTATGCATGTCACTGAATTGTCATCCCGCAAGAATTGATGTGCAGCATAGGGTATTAAATCTACATAATGATTTTGAAACAGAAAAATAGTTGATGGTAAAAATGTAAATGTTTTGCAAAAATTCCTTATAAAAAAAAAAAGTTTTGTAGTAATATTTCACTTGTAAATTTTTCTAAAAAAAATGGAAAAGGAAAAAAATGAGAGTAACATTTCCCCACATCTAGAATTTAGAAATTAATTCTGCCAGCAAAGCCTGTATGGCATTAATCTGACACTTTTACAATGCTGATTTGTATAATTTTTTTGGTGGGTTTGGAACTAAAATCATGTACAAGTTGTTGCCTGCAATAACATTTTGCAAGTAACCTATTAAAGTTCCCTTGAGTTTAAAAGGTTTCTTCATTTAATTGCTTACAGTATAAAGCAGCAATAAATAATGTTTGTATGATAATCTGTTCATCAAGAAGAACACTAGAAAACAAATGCTTCTCAATGGGGAAAGGTTGGCAGCAGCTTCTGGATTTGTGTAATTAAGACCTGTACTTGCTGGTCAGCGTTTCCCAACTGGCAGACTCCCAGCAGGGAATTAAACCAGCAGATTCTAGCTCAGCATGAATTCTGTGGGGTTTGTTCAGCTCTTGTGAATGGAAGCTATGGTTGTTCCTGAACACACCAAAGGAATAACCAAAGGGAAAGATTTCTGAAGGTAAGGAATATGTGCATATACACGCACACACACACAGATAAAATACAAGTTTAGAAAATGAAAGATAATTGAGTTTGATAGAGATAAATAATCGAAGAATTAAGCCACTGTATCGCACACAGGGAATGAATAGAACAAATAGATGGAAACCTGAAAGCACTGACTTCAACTCATAGAAAAGATATTGAGCTTTTCTCAGTGAAATGTCGACAGGCTCCTGCATTGTGTTGTACTAAAATAACTTTCACGGTATGCCAAATTTCTAATGATAATGATATACTATTTTATTTAAATGCCGGAAGTTTTTATGGTAGACTTTACCATACTTTTGCTGCAAATAAGTAATGCTGTTTCACAAAGGAAGAAATGCATAGAGAATCACAGGATCATTTAGGTTGGAAAAGACCTTTAACATCATTGAGCTTAACTGAAAAGCTAACACTGCAAATCCCACCACTAAAACATGTCCCTAAACCTCCACATATACACATAAGAAGGCCACTTCCTTCCATTTTCCAAAAGATGAATTTATACTTTGAGACTTCTTACCTTGTACTGCAAAACAGAATCATCTTTCCTGAGATATAGGAAAGATATATCTTTATTATATGTTTGATTAAATACCTGTTAAATTCTCAGTGACCTCTATTTGAATGTCAAACTTCTGAAGTCAATCTATGTCATAATTCAAAGTAAATGGACATCTGACCAACTAATGTCTTCCTTGGCCAATTTTTTAGTATTGTGGCAGTGGTGCATTTTGAAGCAAATTCTACATTACTGGTGAGAGACTAGTCCTCTGCTTACACCATTTCAAATATTCAATATCAGAAAATAACAAATTCTTACATAAGGATGAATCTGCATGTTACATTTTACCCTTTTAGTCCTTCAAATGTGATCATTCTACTCTGGAAATCATGAAGTGTGACACCAAATTGAGTATTTCTATCTGCAGTTGTAAATTCACTTGCATTGCTAAAAATATCTAAAGTTACATTTTATATTTATTCCATTAGCTTTTATTTTCTGTCTCGCTAGGTAGCAAATATCAGGGTTAATTCATATTGAACTTCCTAATTGAACTTCCATTGAACTTCCATGTCCCTGCTTCCCATTCCTTTTCGTTTCCTCAAAGCTACTTGCATCATTTCCTGATATCCTGAGATTTGACAATGAAAATGGAAGTGCTGTGGGGACCTAGAGCTGGCATGTGCTATCTTTGCTTGCTAGATAGCACCTTCCATGGAGAGAAGACAGCGAGATACCTTTTCTAGAAGAGCCTCACTAAAAAAAGAGCAGGGGTTATCACAAGCAGATGGATTGCTTCTTTGCCCAACTACTGTTGATACAGTGATGGGCATTTTTCTGATCAGTTTATTATGGTTTGTTGGATGGTTTTCATAGTAAGTACCAAAATTTACCTACTTCTAAATTGTCAGGTCAAGGAACATAGGCGTTTCTTTGACTTACATGAGTAGCAGTGTGCAATGTAAGATTTATAATATACAAATTCAAAGCTGTATCTATCTTTTCTACTTCTGTGTATGGAAAATGCCTAGCCTTCAGCATTTAGTAATTTCTTACAAAAATATTTTAGCACAACCTTTTAAAAAATAAAAAAATGTTTCAACCTTTATCGTTTGTCCTAGGAAGAAGAAACTGTTCTTAACTGAAGTGTATTGGAGACCATAAATATTCAGAGATTTCTTTACCAGATACACATTTTACAGCATTTCTGGATTTTTTCACTTTCTCCCTTGCATCTGTTCCCTCATACCTCTGTGCTGTATGCTAGCCTAGGTTGCCATTAAGACCTCTCTGATTGCATTTTCAAATACTATAGCTTTTTATTTTAATAACCTTTTGCTTCTTGCTAAACACATTGCAGAAACACATAGACCAGACAAAAAAAGTGCTCTCCCTTATTTATACTGGAAAACTCCTTTGGAAAGTATTTCAGTTGAATGAGATCTCTGTTCTATCCCCACATATTATGGAAGTTTAGTCCAAGCTACAGTTTAAAATAAAAGTTTGCAGGGCAGGGAGTGTTTATCAAAAAATGTTTGTGCTGCTGATCTAAAATTCTGTTAAGCATTTATTTTTATGTTGTTTTCAGTTGAATGCATACCTTGTGTCTCTTGTATGTGTTTTAAAGGAAAGTGTTGGACCAAATTCAAGGAAGAACCCGATCTCAAAGCTGGCCGAGCTTTTGGTGTTGACGCATTTGTCAAAGTTCTGTAAGATTCTTAAAACTACTGAAAGCAAGTAGCAAGAGAAGCATTCTCTGCATAGACCTAGACACATTCAGAATTTTTTTAAAAGTAGGTGAATTAATAAGGTATTGATTTACTTTCGCAGCTCAATTTCCTAACTTAAATTGATGCTAATATGTGTGTCTGCTAAGTGGGCATATACATCTTTCAGGACTTAAAGGTTCTTGAGTTTGTACATCACCAAATATATAAAACACTATCCTCTTACTAACTCCTTTTTGTCAGTTCTACTTCAGTCTTGCAAAAATAGATCCTCTGCTTACAATTTTAATAATCTAAGGGATTAATATGCAACATTAAACAGGTGAGTGGAAAAAAGCCAAGAAAGTGAAAGCCAAACTAAGTGAAGTAATTTTTTTCCAGTCACTCTTTTTCCTTTTGTACTGCAGTAATTTTTGCTTAGGCATGCCAGATTTTTCATCATTTTATGTCAATTCCCAACAGGAAACTTCCATAACTAGATGTGGAAGAAGTGTTTATTTAAAGGAGAAAAAAGGTGTAGCTAGAGCATAAACAGGATTCTGGTTGGTGTACATTTTCCCCCTGAAGTCTTCCATTTTTATTGACAGCAGTCACTCAAGTTTACTGCTGCTCATAAAGGGAAAAGAAGTCAAGATAATTGAAGCAGGCAAGAATTACCTGAGAATGGGATGAGAAGGGTGATAAAATACTTAATTAGGAAAAAAAAAAAAAAGAGTACATTACAAAACAGGAGACTGAAGAACTAAAACCTGAATGGAGTCTAAAATTATACTACACAAACAGGAAAAGCAGTAGTTACCATAAGTAATTACCATGTTGAGCTAGAAGGAGGTGGAGAATAGGTAGGATTTTCCCTTTGCAAATACACATTTTTTTATGCTTTTGACACAATATTGGCCTTGCATGTGGTGCTAGCAGCTTCTTTGTATCTTGAGCAGAAGTCAGAGAGTACTCAGACTCACTATTGGAAGGTCTTTGAAAGTGGAAATTCTTGACAGTATTTGTTTTTCTTACTGCTGGACTTGCAGACAGAGTAGAATATGGTTAAAAGTAGATTCCCCTGGGAGCTGTGCATGGACATAGCAAATGTCAATCATCCTGGATGTTACCATCTGTTTACATTAAGAGAAGCAATCAATTTTTACAGATTGTCATAAACCAGAGAGATTTTTCTACTTACAGAGAAAAAATTCAATTTCTCTCAGTTTTTTTTTTCTCTTTCTCTTTTATAGCAGCATGAAACTACATAGAAATAAAGTTCATAGCCTTGATGGAATAAAAATACTCTGGTTTAAATTGTAAGAGCTTAAGATGTGAAATAATCATACATTTAAGCTCCTGCTCTTAAATATGAGTAGAACTGATTTCACTGGCCTCCAATGTCAATTTACTGAAAACATTCAAGTGGTGTTATTCAGATGTATTGTAGTAAATATGACTTTTGCATTAAACGCAATCCACACTTATACACTGGTGTCTCTAAGTTTCACTTTCGTTGAAATAAATGCCTGAAGCCTTTTCTGAAACTAAGATTGAAACCTTTGGGTAGTCTTCTCTTTTTACATTTGCAGATTTCAAAATTAGTTTGGCACTGAGGATCGCCTAGAAGCTGCTACGATTGCTACTTATTATTGCTATTTAGCCAGTAATAATTAGTGATTGCACCCTTGTTCCTCCTTTAGTTGTGACTGTTCAATAGCCTCTATGTTCTGCTTATTTTAGCACAGTAGTCTATTACCACAGTGTTAGAATAAAGTTTCTCACTCTTAAGAACTCTAGTCTAGATTGTTATCTAATTAATTGGTGGTAGCTGACATGGCAATATGCATGTGAAGAGTAGAGAGCTAGAGAACAATGGAGTATGTAACAAGCCAATATGTAAAGAGGCATTACCTGCAAAAATGCTAAATTTAATCTTGTCTCTGTTTGATCTCTTCCATTTTTTCAAGTTTTGTTTATGCCCTGCAGGAAAAAAAAAATCATCATCATCTGTGGTCTTGAGGAGATATCTAGCAAACACACAGGAACACATGCAGTGAAAAGAAACTGACTGAGACAAATTTTTATTGCAACAAACCCCTACCAGTTGGACAGCAATGATACATGGAGGAAAATCAAAAGTGAAGGTTATTGTGGAAGTTGGTAACAGATTTCAAATGTGTCACAGGTTCAGAAAAAGAATTTGGAGATTACTTTTTTATCATATTGAAGAAATAAAAATACATGTACTGCAATAATCTGTATGAATCCCTTCATTTCAATGACTTGACAGAATGTACCATGTGATCCCTCAGCTGAACTAACTAAACAAAGCTTTCCATGAAAATTCTACAGGCAGTTTTTAATAGGGATCAGAAAATTACGTTTTGAAGGTGCCAACCTTTTTCATTTCAGAGAACAAAAGCACTATTATACTACTTCACTGAGATCTTAGAGATCAATATTTTTTTCACGTATGTCTAGTCAACTGTCACCTTATATCCCTCAAAATGTATTATTATGATCTCAAATTACTGTTGAATTTGTCTGTTAACAATCTGTTAATTGTCCATCTGACTGGCCAACTAAAAAATTCAAATATCCACTCTATATAAAGTGTTGAATACATGCATTTATTGTGCTACAGCTGCAGTAGCTAACTAGAAAATTTACATCAAAGCTTTTATCCATACTCTTGCTGAAGTGCACTCCTAGATTTTCTGCTGAATATTTGAGATGAGATTTAAAGAAACAAAAGGATTATCAGAAAAGAATAAGGCAAGTAAATCTTGAGGACAAATTATGAGGACAGTCACTGAGGTTACAGAAGTCAGGAAGAGACTTTGGGTCAACTTTTAGGATTTTTCATCCTTGTTTAATTATAGATCTTTTAAGTTTTCTTTAAAGCATGTTTTATTTCACCACAGGAAATGGGGAAATTACTTGCCTTCAACAGATAGATAGATAGATAGATAGATAGATAGATAGATAGATAGATACATAGATACATAGATACATAGATAGATGATAGATAAATTTTTTTTCATTGTGCCCATTTAAGTTTGTAGACTCCTCTGGCTGTGACCCAAGAGGAAGGTTTGTCTGGGGAAGCCTGGAAAAACCCCTGCACCAAGACAGGTGTTTTCTCTGCCACTCTGTGATTCCAGGAAAGAGATGTAGCGCAAGCTTGGCTATGAGGAGCTATGTTGCACAGATTGATGTCTCCAAAGAGCAAGAGAAGTAAAAAAAAAAAAAAAAAAAAAAAAATCAGTTTCCTTGAGAGAGGTGAAAAAGTGCTCTGGAAGTTGGTTAAATGTTGACCAAGTGAAGCATGAAAAGCAAATGGATGGCACTGGTGAGAGAGCCAAGCTCCAAGCCCTAGCAACACTGCTGAATTCTGGCTGACCCCTGCAGAGGCGAAAGTAATCACCTTCTCTTGGAACATAAGAACAAAGGTGGTCACAGAAAAGAAACCAGGGGAAGAAATGTAATGTCCCATGTGCTGCAAAATAAGGAGAGTAAAAATCATCAAGCAGAAGTACAGTTTTTTTGCACAAAGGAAGCAAGCCAGCTCCAAAGGTCTGTGGGGCAGCAGTCTGGCACAAGGTGGGTTGCTGGGCATTGCCTCACTATTCATGCTCAGCTCCTGAGAGAGCTGTACATGCAGCAGCACAGGGCTCTGTGCACTCAGAGGCACCCGTCTCTAAGGTACATTGGTAGTAGACTCAACTCATGGTTCCATCCTAGATGTTTTCTTGAAAACAACGCCATGATCACAGAGATCTCCAGATGCCCATGCCAAGAGCAGGCACGTATTTTATAAGGGTGTTTTTGCATTAGTCGCATGACAGAAATCAACTTTTTCCAGGATGAGTGGCTGTCTGCAGAGATGCTCTACAGCTTGGCAGACCACCATAAGCTGGTAGAGGCATGAGCAGCCTGAAAGTGCCAAACTGAAGAAACCTCAGAGGGAAACCTGTCAGACACCAAGTGAAGCTGGCTTTCCTTGCAGCTGACATAATGGGTGTTTTTCTCAGACATCCGCTGATATTTTGCTTTCACTGGGTTGAAAACATGTATTATGAAAATATCAGTGTTTTGTTTGTGCTTAGTCAGATACAGTTAGGCAGCTTTAGCAGCTGTGAAGGCAAACACTAGTGACCCGCGTTTTTTTTTCCGCAAAAAGCAAGCCGAGGAGCAGTTTTAAATCCCGGTAGGAAATGTTTGTTGCACAGTGACCGTAACTTCAGAAAGCAGCTGTCCTCCCACCGCCGTGGAAGAGGCGGTTGCTACTCTCATGGCCTGAAGTTTAACTAAGAGCTGCCCAAATGAAACCGCTGTCGGCGCATTGCTTCCTCCTGAGCCCCTTGCCCTTGCGTCCCCGCAGCAGCGGAAGCGGGACCCGGCGGGACCGGTCCCAGTCATTGTTCTGGAGCTCCGAGTGGGAGCCGGACTTTTGTGGTCTGGTTTATGTCTAACAGCTCCCACCGGACGCGCTGTTCTGGCATCCCCCGGGCGCGCCGGGGAGCAGGAACGGGCAGGCAACAAACAGTTAATTTATGGCACTTTTGTACACATTTGCGGAGAGAGATGCTGAGAGGGGGATTCGTATTTCACACGTTCCCGGCGGCGCGGAGGAGGATGTACCAGTGCTGCTCCATGGGGACTCGACGCTGTGAACGGTCACGAATTCCCTCCAGCCCCGCCGCGCTGCCCTCCGCCCCCGGCCCCTCCCGCATGGGCTCCGCCACCGCCCCCGGGGCCGTCCCGGCAGAGAGACCGGGCCGCCTCCGCTCCGCCGGCGGAGGGAGCAGCGCCGTGCCCCGGCTGCGACAGCGGGAAGGGGCCGGGGAAGCCATCCCCGGGGAGACGGGAACGCGGTGAGGCGGGGGACCGGTCAGGGCGGCGATCGGTGTGTGCGTGGAGTAATAAATGTCTGAGCCGGCTGCAGCGCAGCTGCGTCCCGTGCCCCAGCGCGGCTCCCGAGGCGGCCCCGGCAGCGGCAGGTGAGCGGGGCCGGCCCCGAGCCCCCTGTCCCCGGCCGAGCCTCCTTTCCCCGGCCGAGCCCCCTGTCCCCGGCCGAGCCCCCTGTCCCCGGCCGAGCCTCCTTTTCCCGGCCGAGCCCCCTTTCCCCGGCCGAACCCCCTTTCTCTGGCGCCGCGGTCCCGCGGGAGGCAGCGGTTGGGCAGCGGCGGGGGCCGCCGCGGGTGCCTCCTGCCGGCCCGTCGGGGGCTTTTCGCAGGGAATTTCAGAGGGTGTTCTCCCCTCTCCCGGGGTGGGTAGTGGGGAAATGCAGCGGGTTTGTGCTTCTTATTTTCAGTTCCGAAGGATTTGTTATTTTGAAAACCTGAAGAGCGACCAGCAACCAAGGCAGTGAGAGTGTCGTCTCTCGATGGAATTTAGTGTCAGTCTGAAACAAAAAAAGTTGTTTGGTTGGTTTTTTTTGAGGGAACAGGGGTTGGACAAAACCTCAAACTGATTCCACAGCCTTGGTTTGACCAGCAGAGCAGGTTCAAAAATTAATTCTTGGTGCATCTTTTCTTTGCATCACCGTGAGGCTCCACTTGTATCTCTCATCCAGTAAGCTGGATGCATTTTAAGAATAATTTAAGTCTGATAAAGCCCAAGAGGAAGAAATACGGATGCTTCACAATGTCAGTCTTTTTCCTGACCTTTCCTCCCTTGACTGTGTATGGTTTTGAAGAGATTCTTGTGCCATTTACTTTGACAAAAGTCATTGATTTTTCTGCTGTAATGGCTCTGTGACATCTGTGTTGAGAGCTAGAAGTACAAGAACTGTATAAAACTTCTTCCATTTAAAATCTTTGTAGCAAGTGAGTTGTTTCCATGACTGTAGTGTCCAAGGGGAAAATCTGTGAACACTTCAGTTGTGCAAAGCAGATCCCCTTCTCCCTCCAGTCCTTCTACCAATAGAGTCATGCTTATGCTATGGCAGGGGTTTCTGTTATTTCTTACCTCCAGTTGCTGACCTATGCCACAAGCCAGCTGACCTTCTCTGAGGGGATTACTCCCCTGCTGGGGAGCTGTCTCTGTCCCTTACAGCCCCCTGCCCTATACCATTTAGTGGTCTACCACCTCATTTTAGGAGTCACTTAATGCTGTATATGCTTGTTGGTGTCACAGAATTAACCAATTTCTTGTTGGTATCGTCCCAGACAGCACTCACTTTAGCCTGTACTCAATAATGGCTGTTAACTCTTTCAGGCAGGCTAAAAGCATTTTGCTTCTATGAAAATTTCAGTTCTGTATTTCTGAGCAAGCAGAGAAATTCACAGTAACTTGCAGAGCTGCCAAGCCATGAAATACAGAGCCCTGGCGAAGAAGAGTCTGAAGAGTTAGTTTATTTTTGGACATGAAGACACAATTTATTATGAAATTATGCTGTCAGAATTATTTTTCTAGTTCCCACTAACTTAAGGAATCAAGCATATACAGTTGAACAGAGTTAGGTCTGTGAGAGTCTTTTCTCATCTCCTAAATGCAACTTGCTGGTATCTGGAAGTAGGACCCTGATTCTGTATCTGTTACCTACCAATCAGGCTCTCTGGAAGATAAGACTATACGTATTTTTGGCAGTGCAGAGATTACTAAATGCAATTATATATATTAAAATATGGCACTGATGAAAGGTGTTATGGCATATCCAGGGATGGTTTTCAAAAGGTGATGTGTATGATCATATATCCAAGCCCAGGGGCTTAGGAAAGTTGAAAAGTTGAAATATCCATAGGGAAGCTGGGAAAGCAAGTCTAGAAGGAAGAACAAGAAATATGTATGTTTGTGTAGTATAGGTGTTCTAGAAAGCATTTTCTGGATTTGAAACTTTCCTATTTATATATCAGGTTTTCTTCACTCTGTCCAAACAAAATGTGCTGAGGTTCTGGCTTCTATTATGCATCAGTTGTTGGAGAGCTCTGATGGGCAGCTGAATCCCTCCTCATCTTTTGTCTGTCTAAAGAGAAATGCAGCAGTGGTATTGTCAAACCAATAACCTGCATCTCACTTGATTTGGGTGCTGCATGAGGTGGTGCAGAAAGCTGTCTGTGCTATGAGGAACACCCCACACTGCCTTGGGATGAAGAATAGAAGAAAAGACCTTCAGTTTGGGGAGCTGGCTCAAACACTTCTCCAGCACACAGTGGCCTTCATATAAGAGGTTGTTATATCTGAATACTTGTGATAAATCAGGAAAAAAAAAAAGAAAATAAAAAGAGAATGATATTTTAACTGGCACCAGAGACAACTGATGCAAAATAGCTCTTAATGAAAGTGCCTCTTTTAAAAAGTAGCTATCCCACTTCTAATATAATCATCAGAAGTGACTTGTTGCTGGAGGCCTAGTTCTGTGTAGCATGTCACTCTTCCTTTCTTTCTGTTGCTTTTTGTATAATGGGTGTGACTGCTGTCACCTGAATTGTTTACTGCATGGAAGATATATTCCTCCTTGCGCTCAAGTCTCCAGAGCCATCCCCAGTACAGTGCAAGGTGATGTACTTCTTGTCCAGTGTACGTCAATGTGAGAGATGAGGCATGAGTCACTTCCCTCGTGGGCAGTGATGACTAACTGCCTCTCCTGCATGTGGAGCTGCCACACCAGAGCCGGGCACGCAAGGAATCGTCACCTTCAATCAGCTCTCTGATGACAACACGATGTAACAGCAGTTTATTAAGTTGCAAGATGAAAGACTTTTACAGCTCATAAAGGAGGAAAGCTCATAAGAAGGTAATAAGAGAAGGAATATTTAATTTTGCACGAGTCTTCCTAAAATTGTGCTGCTTCTGAAATGTAAATCATAAGAGATTTGTATACAAGATTTCACAATGTGTCACGTAAGAGTTATTAGGATTAAACTATAAAAACAATTACTTGTATAAGATTTTCTTAAAGAAAAACACCTTCTTTTAGTGTATATGTCATAAAGCTCTTTAGAAATCTCTTGCTTTATTAACAATATGTAGAAGACACTTAGAATTAGGACTGGGTACAAAATTTTCAGTATATTTTTTGTGCTGTGAATGTTCTGGGACTAACATGAAGTATTTAGTTTTCAACTTTTCAACTGAGTCTATCTCAACACTTTGAAGAAAAAGGAGAGAGAGAGAGACTGCAAGCCAGATCAGACTCCTATCTTACCTTTGCAATAAAATTTCTCTTAAAATTGCTTTGGAAACTTTGCCTTATAGCAACAGCAGATTTACACTTGGTACAAAAAGGCAACATCATGGATTAAAGGTTTTGTACTGTCCTTTCCAACTCCCAAGTCATGCCTCTGGTTCTGATAATGACTTTTTGGGTCTCTTTTCCAAAATTTTGAGGTTTGACTCATCAAAATAACATGTTTTTAAATGCAAATGCTCCAGTCTTGTGAAAAATTTTCTGATGTACAGATGCAGCCAAATTTTGGCTGGAGGGAGAAGAATGTAGTGATTCGTGTCCATAGGTCAGACTTGGAGAAACTCAAATTTAAGATGAGAAAAGCCAAACAATTTTCACAGAATGGTTTTTTAATTATTACTCCTGCATTTTTATGGAAGAAAATGAAGTTTCAAAGAGGGAATAATGTGTGCCATTTATGCTGCAGTATTACAGATTTTGTGTATAAATACCAATGGCAATGACAGGCAGATGAAAAGTATTCTTTTTGTCTGCTAGTACTTTGTTAGCAGTGTTCAGATTTCAGGCTGGTCATTATCTTTTCAGTTTGATCTTGAGAGGCAGTGGTTATGAATAGGGGCAGGGATAGAACCACAACTCCCCTACCGAGATGGAAATCTCCTCCCGATTGAAGCCCGTGACAAAACTCCCATCAACATCAAAGCAGAAAGATTCCAAGCACAGCAACCTGAATGCATCTGAAATCCACTGTTGAGCAGCTTGGAAAGGTCAAGGTTTTTTTTCAGATTAGTAGGGAAAAGAAAAAGACCCAGAGCAAATCATGACAAGCATAAAGAGAAGAGGAAGTTGGCGAATAAGTTCACAGTTCATTGCTAAATCTTTGTTTATTAAGGAAGCTAATTTTTGTGAAAACTGATACAGGCATTCAGCTGGCTTAGGTGTTTCTGCTTCACATGAGAATGGGATTATTTTTTTCCTTGGTTTGATGTTAGGGAGATGAATATATAAGATCTGGTTGTCACAAGTGGTACCTGTAGCACTATTGTGGCTGTTTACTTAACTAGCATATTCTGCAAATGGAACACAGAATTTCCCAGATTACCTGATAAAGTTTGTATCTTATGTATCTCGTAACTTTCAATTTCCATGTGTTTGTGTTATTAAAAAAAAACAAACCAAAACCACAGAATATTTGTCATTGCAAAGTGCTTAAAATTTATTTTAAAATATTTTACAACCTTTTGCAAAGGAGATACTGAAAGAGAAATAAAAGGTTTAGACATGAATTTACTGCTCACTCAGTATATACAAAAGGAGTTTAATTTATAACTTTGATATTTAAATCTAGTACTTACCTCTCATAACATGGCTTTAGTGCTCAAAAACAGAAACATAACCCTTCTCAATGACATTTTTGTTCCTTTTTTCCATACTGGAGCAAATCCAAACCCTATCAGATTTATGAAGGCTGTGAAGGTTAAGGAGTTTATTGTGTTAAGGAAGCATAAATTACTTCATAAAGCCACAAATGAACTCGTTAAATTAATGTCTGCCTTATGAGTCTCCAGGGAGCACAGTAGGGTATGGCATGCCCTACTCATGGATGAGATGGGAGCTGACCAGATGTCAGGAGGCTTTTAGGAGAGGAGGATGGGCTCTGGGAGAGCAGACTTCTGCTGCCCTGGAGGAGCTGCTGGTGCTCAGGGGCAGGCTAGGATGGAGCCTGAGCTTCAAGGTGCTGGAGAAGCTGTTTGTTACTCTATCAAGCCCAAATAAATTAGATTTTGGGTGTAGGATAATGGTTAAAACAGACAAATAAAAGTACTGTGGTTTTCATCCTAGCTTCTCTAGGATTTTTGGCCACTTGCTTTGCAATTTTTATTCACTTATACTGAGGTTGCTCTTGTGCTGTTCATGTCTTCACTGCCAAAACAAGCTAAACTGCACCATGAGTTTGTAACTACTTATACAAAAGCAGACTTGCACCGCTATTTTCCCTTATTGCTTCCTTTTGTGTTATTTTCCAGTTTCTTGTTTGTAAGTCACTGGCACAGAAAGGAATCAGTGGGACACATTATGGATGTAGCAGCACATCTTTAGCTGCACAGGGACCTAAAACTGAGTTCATAACAAGGGTTCATAGCCCTGAATTCTGTAACTCAAAGGTCACTTACCAATTTTGATGTTTGGCACTGAAAAATGTTTTAAAGTATTTTTTTGTACAAAGTGTAATTGTTTTGTCATATTGAAATATGAATTTTCAAGAATTTATATTTTGGGTTTATTAATTTCAAAGGTAAGACTTAAGCAGTCTGTAGAGTCATCAGAATTTGGAATCAGCTGAAGCTACGCTTCCAGAGTACAAAATAGGGTTATTCTCTTGAATTACCTTTTAAATGTGTTTTCAATAGATTGCATTACTCTGTTGCCTTGAGCATATAATGTTAACTAAACTCATATCACAAAAGGCATCTTATTGTTTTTGATGAGACTAACACTCATATCAAAGGATGGCATCAAAAAGGAGAGCATCACTAATTATTCAGCTGTGCCTCTCTTACCTGTAGAAACAGCAGCAATATGAGCTGTGTTCTAGAGAGCTCACAGCTCAAGCAAACCTAAGTCTTGACTTCAGTTTGGGACTGACTGTGTACAGAGATGATTGATAATCAGTTGTTGGATAAATGAAGATTTATAATCCTGTCAATAACAAATCATCTGAAGGCTTTGGCCAGGATCAGCTCCTTGATCTGTGTCATGGCAGTGAAGTAAGTGGGCCAGGCAGAGTAGTGTCAGTACTAAAAACTCAACTAAAACTGAGGCAGAACTGATGAATTGGCTTAAGTGAAAGGAAAAAAAATAAAGTGTGGAACAGAATGTGAGCTTTAATGCTCCATAAGTATTTTATTAAAATGCTTTGCTGTTATTATTAGTTTCTCTATTTGTAAACACTGGCAAAGTGTAATAAAATATATGAAATAAGATCTATTTAATATTTTATATTTATGTTAACTCTCGTGTTTCTTCAGAAAAACAGATTACCATGTAACATTAGGAAATTAAATAGTAAAATGCAGATTTTTTCACTTCTGGAATGACTGCAAGGAGCCATTCAAAGGATTTGCAGCCAAAAATTTTTGAGAGGGTGTTTGGGCATGGTGTTGATTAATAAATACAGCTGAAATATGATCTGTTCTTTATAAATAGTCTTTTAGCTCTGTCTTCAGGATTTTTTATTTTTTTATCTTATTGCAGTTAGAACTAAATTCTGAATTTCAGTGTTGTTCATCCTTAAAGTACATATAGGAATAGGGGATGAAGAGCTATGTATTATCATGAGGTAGTATTTGCTTTGAAATTCAGGGGCTGTTTTTGTATTTTGCAGACAAGGTTCTAATTCCAGGACTCTGCTGCATGCAGTTGAATCAATGGTGGTCACAGCAGACTCCTGACACTGTGAGAAGGGATTTTGCTGTTCTTCTTCTGCATGGTCTTCATACAGGCCTCCAAACTGCGCTGAACTTCTGGAAAGCAAGAAAAGACAACATTTTATTTAAAAATAAACAAGAGATTTCAGATATTTTTGCAAACATCAAGGAGAGCTTTCTTTTGGATTGCCTTTCTCTATGCACTTTGAAAAATGAGGCACCAAAACAACTTTATGTTGTTTTGTTTTTGCAAATAGTTTATAGTGGTTTCCCAAAGTAATCAGTGTTTGCATAAATTACAGAAGAAAATATGAGTTAAATATAAGAGGAAGTTAATGTTAAGGGGTTAAATATCTATAAGAGATTCTGTTGTTCTTGTCCATCTCTTCTAAATTTCTTCCCATGACATTTCTCACCCTCTGGAGAAAATGAGTTTGAGAACGAAGTTTATATTCAGGAAATTATTGCCAAATTTGGCCATGAATCAGACAATGTTGATTAATGATAACAATCATAGCTTGTTACAAGCAAAATAGCTCTTTTTAATTGAAAAATATAGGCAAGGTCACTTACTTTCCAAATTGGTGGGAGCTGTGTTTAATCCTCTGCTTTTTCCATGCTTGTTATTCACACTGTTGTGATGCCATGATGCCAGGTGAGTGAGAATTGTGAAGAATTCAGTTCCTTCCCCACTTTTTTGACCTTTCCAAGGATTTCAGGCAGCATTTATCAGTATTTATTTGCTAGTAGGCTTGAGACATATTTATTCATTAATTCTCTGAGTGTGCTTGTAAGTTCTATATATTTGACAGACAACCATGATGTTCAACTGGTTGTTTTGTTTTTTTTTCTTTTGTAAAATTATAGCTTCAGTGTTATCTGGATTAAAAAAAAAAAAAAAAAGAAAAAAAAAAAGATTTGTTAAGATCTTAAGGGCCAAAGAAAGCAGCTGTTACCCAGCTTTTCAGGATGTTCTCAATGAAGTAGAAGATGGTAAGGGTAGAGTGAGTGAGATGTATACTTCGTGTTTATGTGTGTAAGTGTAACAAAGTAATTCATAATTTGTCTTAACATGAGGCTGTAAGTCATGATGCTAAGTTACATAAGAGATGCAGGAGCTTTTTGTGTGCTGAGAAGGCTCATTGTTTGTTTGTTTTAAACTTTATATGGATACTTTTCCTGTCATAAAAATTGGTGAGAGAGATAGAAGTAGCAAAATCAATTAGTATGTGCACTTTTTTCAGCATGTTTTTGATACTTTAGATGCAGCAAATCTGTAGATAGATGAATCCTACTGCTAAAAAAATTAAGGCAGTCAACAATTAAGAAATAATTAGCTAATATAATACTTTGTATATAAAATTAAACTTTAAAGAAATATAATGAAATATAATGAAATGACAGCTTTTTCAGCTGGTATTCAGTTTATGTTATTCAGTTTATGAGACACTAGTTCTGCAAAAAGCTTGCACTTACAAATATTTTTTTTACCTATTTTACTCCTGGTTAAAGATCACTGATAAAGGTTTGTAATAAAACCTGAAATGGTCACATGTTTACAAATGAATTTATTTTTTTTAATGTCTGTGTTAATATTTTGGATTGTTGATGGAGGTCATAATTTTGTATTAATCAATTGAAATATAGTGAAACAGTTTTTGTGTTGACATATGACTAGAAGAGAGGACTGAAACTGCTATATTTTATCAGGTGGCTCTAATTAGCCAATAGTCTATAGTGACAGAATGCAAACATTTCATGTCTCTTCTAAAGTTTTGAAGCCAGAGATATGTGGAACACCTACCAGGTGATGGAAAGAAAGCATTGCTCGCCAGGACCTTGCCACCTGTATAGGCTGGCATTGCTCTACGTCTCTCATTTTAATAAATTTTTGAGCAGGAAAAGAACAGGACAATGTTGAACAGAGATCAAAACAAACTGCTTGTGTGAGTCTGAATTTTTCCCAGGTCCTCCTGTGCCAATAGGAGCCCAGAGCAGGTGTGTCATGCCTTCTGTTGAAGGGCTAAACAGCAGAAACTTCTACAGTCTGTGAGAAAAATTTGATGCACTTGGTGCCAGATTGGTCAGGGGAATTAACTGGTACGTGATTAGACCCCTGGTGACCACACCTGGCCTGTCCAACATACACCTGTTTAAAATGGCTGCAGACTTCAGACTTATTTTTCCTTTCATTCAAGGTAGGAATGTCACATTTCCATGACCTAGGCATCTGTGGTGATTGCTGCTTCTCCTTGGTCTAGTTGGCATCATTGAGAGGAACTACAGATGTTCTAGAAAGGGGTTGAGCAGCCTTGGCTACCAGAAGTGGAATGGAAACCATCATAGCCACTTGATGAGCCTTCGTGCAATTTCATAAGCAATCTTTAACTGTAACATGCCACTAAAACCTGCATGTCTTTCTATTTTAGGTAAATAATTACCTTGCACTCCTCATTGAGTCTTGGTTAGCTTGGAAATTATATTCTCTTAAGCTGAAGTGCTTTTTCCCTTTTATATTTTTACAGCACTGGTAAAAGCCCAAGATATTGATATTTATCTGACACCAATGGAAAAATACATTCAGCTCTTTTGGAAGATGAAATTCCCAGAGATTTGTTATTTTATACCATCTGCTTAATATGGAGCCACTCTGAGTTCTACAGCACACCTGCATGAGTTGTAGCCACAACCTACTTATTGCTCAAGTAGCTTCAAGTAAGGGTTCTAAACCACCTAAGTACCTAATAAATAAATGTTACTTGATACACAGGACACTAATAAAAAAGACATGGACTTAATCTGTCTTTTAGCTGCCTAATGAACACCAAAATTACATTACAGATACTTTCAACCAATTTTAGATTATTAAATTTGAAGATGAGATGAATAAATAGTTGTCAGATAGCCATCAGACATACAGGTGCTGTGTACTTAAGAACAAAATATGCTTCTTGTCTAGAAACAAATTCACTAGAAGCCATATAACCTTTCCAGGGTGGGCTGCTGCTCCTTACTCTCCTTTGTTGCTGTAAGTTTGTGAATTTCAAAATGCTGGTAAGAGCTGCATAAGACAAGAAAATATGGGCTTTGCAAACAAGCTGTGAATGACCTGCCTTGAGGCATTTTTTGTGGTCAATGAGCTTTCCTCATGCTTCCACTGAAACCAAGTGGACTGCTGGGGGTATGAGCACTTTTAAATGTTGGCAAGCAAAGACTTTCTGTAAGGTTCACTGTTCTGGAGTATTTTGTTGGTCAGGAAGTAGGAGAATTACATATTATATATGAATGTGTGCTAGGTTTGATTCTGGGATTGTGGAAGTCCTCTTCTGCAAGTTTAGTAAATTATAAAATCTAAGAGGACTCATATTTCTGTATTTGTTGGCACAATATATGCCACAGGAGAATTAGTACCCCAAAGATCTGGCAGTGTTATGTCAAACAGGTGAATAAATTTCCAATTATCACTTTTACTGAGAGGAAGAAACTCCCTTTACTGTGTTATTTTCTGAATGTTCACTGTACAGAAGGTGATACCTAAGATAGGTGATACCAGTCTAGCTGGGCAGGTTGAGGATGCTCTGGGAGAACCTCAAAACTGAGAATTACATTATGAGATAATTGTAAAAATAGAATCATTAGAGATAAAATTTTAAAAATATAATACAAGTTGGGGTTTGTGTTTATATATAAATTGAAAAATAACTTTCTGACTGATGTCATGACTACATTTGGAAAAATAACTTTTACATTTTTTTTCGGTGGTTCATTTATTTACATTCTAGTCTAGATTGTATCTTTCACCAAAAATCTTTTCAAAGAAGAAACTGAAGAAGCATTAGAGCATGTGAAAACAGCTAAAACCACCTTAAAAAGCTTTAAGGATTTATTCTTTAATCACAGAAACATGTTGGAGTGTTACTTTGCCTGTGCTAAGGAATTTAAACCATGGGATTTCACACCTGAGATGTTGTTTTCCAGATTGAATATGTTCCCTAAAAGCTCACTGAAGATTGAGGTATTGCTTATTATCTCTGCTGTTGGATAAACACAGTATCTGAGAAATATGGGCTATTCTCAGTCATGCAGACAGCAAGGATCAGGTTTCTAATATCCAGAACACAAAATCACAATGCATAGAGGAGAGTTAAGAGTGTTGAACAGGATGAGAATGTCACATGCTGTGCAAGGAGCAGACTAGTAATAATAGCCTTATGAGGAATTGCAAAGGTGATTCCTAAATCCACCGTTTCTTAGAATTTTGGAAGCTGTTTTAGTAAAGTACTGGTCTCCACATGCAGCCCATGGCTTGAACTTTCCACTGAGCATGGCACCTAACTCTAAGAACTAAGGACTCATCTATTTATAGCTATAAAAATGTAGTGGTTTAGGCTAGTCCTTGGATGAGACAGAACATCCTTCATCTTCCTTTTTAAATCTCTGCCTTTAAGCAAGGGAAAATGAAAAATCTGAGGTCAGGAAAGAAATGCAGAATATTTGTCTAATATTGTGGTTAGTCAGCTGTGTAGGATGGGAGCAGCCATAGCTTTTGGTTCCTGCTCCTGGGGCCTTTTCATTGTTCTTTACTGAAGCTGGAAGCAGTTGTAGTAGGAGGCAGGACTGGCAGCTGATTAGAATTACAGAATCATAGAATAGTTTGAGTTTGAAGGGAACTTTGAAGATCGGCTGGTCCAATTCTCCTGTGATGAGCAGGGATATCTTCAACTAGATCAGGTTGCTCAGAGCCCCATGCAACCTGTCCTTGAATGTTTCTAGGGATGGGGCATCCCCAACTTCTTTAGGCAATCTCTTCTGGTGTCTCACCACCCTCATACTAATAAAAAAAAAATCTTCCTCCTAGTACTCAGTCTAAATCTACCCTCTTTTAGTGTAAAACTATTATCCCTTGTCCTGTGGCAACAAGCCCTGCTAATAAGTTTGTCCTCATCTTTCTTATAAGTCCCATTAAGTACTGAAAGGCTGTGATAATGTGTCCTCAGAGCCTTGTCTTCTCCAGCCTGAACAATTCCAATTCTCACAGCCTCTTCTCAGAGAGAGGTGCTCCATCCCTCTAAGCATCTTTGTGGCCCTCCTCTGGACCCATACCTTTCCAGAAAATGTGAGGCTCACTTTAGGGATCTGAGCTGGAAAATTATGTACTTTAGCTCTGCAATTATAGAGACGGTGTGCTGCTCCATCCCACCCCTTAAAATATTATCTGAGAGCAAGAAATCCAATCTCACAGTGTCTGACAGTGCCCACCAGCATGATCTCTGAAAGGGATTTGGGGTGAAGGTGTTGGATCTTGGCTGTCTGTCATCAGAAAGACAGGTTGAGGTGTTTTTGGTGGGGGGGAGTTGTATATACTTGGGAAGAGCATCCTGTGCCAGCAGTTTTACAAACGTGGCAGCTTGTGCCCATCAGAGACGCTGTGCACAGCCATTGCGCGTAAGGAGCTCTTGCTGGCAGTCTTGGTTCTCCGCAGTCAGGTGGGGCCACAGAGAGCCCTGCCCTGTGCCAGGGGTGAGGGAAGTATGTAGATGACAGTGGTGAGATGAGGAGTCTGCAGTGACCAGGGGTGCTTGGGGAACTCATGGCTGGTTTGCTCCTAGGGAAAATAGCTTTTACTGATTTCTAAACATACAAGGAAAAAGTTATTTTCATCCCTTTGGGGCATAAAACAATTACTTCATTTGAGTGAAATCAGAGACCATAGAATTTAATTTGGCACATGTTACAAAAGAGGTTAAAGTGTATTCAATGTTATTCTTCTGGGAAAGATTTAATTTTAATTTTCATAGCAACATTTTCTGTTTTATAATAAATCATGTGTTTATACATGAAAGTATGCATTTAGGAGTGCTTGCTCTTTTTCATCTAGGTCTTTTTTAACTCAATCTGATGAAATTGGAGTTAAATGTGTATGCTCTATGGGACAATTCATTTCCATTTATGTTTTAATCCTGGCAGTGAATCAGGATGAAGCCTTGCTGGAAATATCTGTTGCTCCTCCACCTTTTCTTTCATAGTAATTATTTAAGATAGCACAGGCTTAACTGCTCATTCTGCCAAACCAGAAGGAAAAAGGTCAAATGGAAAAACCATATCAAACATAGGTATGTTACTGACTTTTTTGTAGAGGTAAATTATTTTTTATTAATTTGATTGAGGAAATTTCCATTATTATGTTGCAATTTCAAAAGCTGAAAAAAAATGGTTTTTAGTGGACTCAAGGGGCATAGTTAAAGTGAGCAGAATGAATGAATAGTTTCTGGAAAGCTCTTCAGAAAGAGAATATACAATCCTTTAGATTACAGTTACCATTGTATCCTGTACACAGGATATTATTATTTCCTTGTTTATTCAGAAGTATCTGTAAACTTGGAGCTGTGACTCTGGGAATGTTATAGTGCTGACTTGAACTAGAGAGGCATGAGACAGGCTTCCAACACACCTGAGTGCATTGTCTACCATTTGTTCTTTAAAACAGAAATTCATTTTCTTAAGGTTAGATTTCTGGATTCATTTTCCTGATCATGTAAATTATTTAGAAGTCTCATATGTAGAGACACATTCAGATGGCTTTCGCCAAAGATTTTTAGTAGATAAAATAAATTTAAATTAATAAAATAAATTTGGATAAAGTGAAACAAAATACCCCAGCAACATTGCCAAAAATGAAAAAAAAAAAAGAAAAAAGGGTAATTTTTCACATATAATATACAGAACTGTCAGTTCTGTAAGCTTTTTTTCCTGAGTGTTAGGATGCAATTTACATGCAGTTCTGGTGCAGATACAAAAACAGTTGATTCTACTCAGAAAGATAGAGAATGTTTTTAAAATGTTGGTTTATAGAAGCATCTTGCAATTAAAGCTAAAATAATTCCTAACACTATGTTCACTAGAAGTCATGGTATGTCTTTAAAATAAAACAGAATATTTATTATTTAAATGTTATTTAAATATTTAAATTATTTAAATATTATTATTATTTAAATATTTATTACTGCACTTTTTTTAGACACCTTTTCTTGTAATTTTCAAAATTTTGGTGTTAATTCATTGCTATAAATATCCGTGAACTTGTAAAATTAGGTTTTTGGAAGGATTTAATCCCCTTCTAACATGAATCCAAACCTGTCATATTGTGTAGTTGGCTTTACTGCCTGCTGGCTAGACCACTTAGCTGGCAGGAGGGCAGCCAAATTCTGTCTCCTTCATTTTTACCCTGCAGCTTTGTGGAGCAGGGAGATATTGATTAAATTCCACTTGAAGAGAGAGGAGCTGGTGAAGCCCAGCTGTGTCCAGCTCCAGGTGCAGATGTAATGGGTGCCCTAGGATGATTCTCTTCTTCACTATCCCAATCCAAGAAGGGGCTCTCCTAGCTCTGTCCCTCCCATTTCCCTGTGCTCCTGGCACCTGTGTACCCACAAGGCTGCTGGCTTTGCCCAGATGCAGGCCATTAGAAGGTGGGCTGTGAGCTTTGCTGGTCTCCAGGAGCTTGGATCTGCTGTATGGCAATTTTGGCAGTGTGCTAAGAAGAGAGATTGCTGCATGTGTAAGGAATGGGTTTTTTTGGTAAGGTATTATTTAAACAGGAAAATTTTTGAAAAAAGACACATGTATTTAAGTTGTTAAAATGGTAAATAACAAAAATAATTTGATAAAATACATAATAATGATACTTAAAGAAAAGGATTAGCAGAATATAGAGATTTACTTTTCCATTAGATGGGGTAGGGAGTATATTCTCTGTGTGCATACAGACTGATTTTTCTTGCAAGTATATATCTTAATCTAGGTAATTAAAAACCCAGAGGAATGGTTATAAATCAGATCTAAAATAAATGAATGGTGCATGCTTAGTTCATGCAGAAGCCTTGTAAAGTTGTTAATGCCTTTGGACTAAAATCCTGATACTTTTTTCAAATCCATGGCAAAGCTTTCCATGTCTCAGGGTCAGGACTCACTCTACTGTACTTCTGAATTTCATTGCTCCTGATAAAATCCCTTACAATTCACAGTAAATTCCTGCTGATCCCTGCACAAAGCTGCCTCAGAAAGGAGAAGTGAATGGCAGCAGTGACCTACTGCTGCCTTTTTTTCTCCCTTCTGAAGCACCAGGAAGCTCTGAACCAGCCTTGTCTGTGGCAGATGTGGATTCAAGACACCCCTTCTGAGGTCTGTGTGTAGCTTACCCAGTCTTGCCTTTACCTCTGGAGGATTCCCTGCATGCTCAATATATGAACATAAATTTGGTGACATGCTTGAAAAACAGTTTTAAGGTGCTAGGTAGAATACAGCAATTTGGTCAGATGTAGACTGTAAGAGGGTTTGAATTGATCAATTTTTGAGGTGATGAGTGCTTCCTTAGTAACTTGACTTACTCAGGACTAAAGCAGCTTTTTAGCACAGTTCTGAATGAGCATTCTGCATTGTAAATTTGCTGACTTTCCAGCTTATTGCCAGTGAAGCACAGTCAATGAGTATTGGTTTTCAAGTTTGAGCCATTCTTCCTCACGCATGCAGTCTTAGTGTTGACAGAAGAGGTACAGGTGAAATACCAAGTACCAATTACTGCACTGGTTTTACTGTCACCACTAAAATATTTATTTTCCAGGTTCATCAGAAACTATTTGCTGTTGGGTTTTACAATCCTAATCAGGATCTTTATCAGACAATAGCTGTCATTTTACAGTTAATTTATTTGTCAGAAGCTTCAAGATTCATGCTGTTAAGTATATGATATATGTATAGTGTCCACATATTTCCTTACATATTTCTGGATAGGCAGGAATGTATTTGCCTGAAAACCTGAACAGAGCAATGATTTGGTTGTGATGTGACTGGGGGAGGTCTGATCCCAAAGAGGACCAAAGAATGCTTAGGTTTCAGGGCATAAATGTGGTCTTCTCAGACTTATTGTCTTAAATGGATTCTTGGTGAGTTAAATATGCGTACCCTTAAAAGATAATATATTCTAATTTAGGAACAGAGCTTTATCTACATTCCTTTATTTGCCTTGGAGAAGTGCAGTACTTCATCCTGTCATGGGTTTTTTGTATGTATGAGTGGGCTTGTACTGTGTATTTAAAAAAACCTCGAACAAACAAAATTCATGTTAGTTGAGGGATGATTGGAGTTAGAAAGTAAGAAGATTCTTAAATAAACAAGTTGATTTGATATGCCTATTCAAAGATGCTGGATTTTATTTAAATGTCCAACTTGGCTACTGATACTTCTATTTATTTGTTCATTTATTTTTCAAGTGGCTTGCTACAGAAGAGATGCAGACAAGCTGCATAGAAAAAAAATTCTCAGAGGTGATTAATGTTTAACATATTTAGTAAAGTAACAAGTGTAGCTTTACATGTACATGTTGCATGTTGCTGTTTATGTTGCTAATGGAAAAAAGGAGAAGGTGCTGGAGCTCTCCTTTTAGAGCCAATATGAGCTTGCATTAATATGCACCTCTATTTTCTGCCCTGCTATTATTTTTCCAAAAGTCCTCATCTGTGAACATGGTTAAGTACCTTGAGCATTAATAGAGTACATCTGTGCTGTAGAAAATGACTCTTCTGTTGCCTGATACATGTGGTAGCCATGGATTAAGATAACCTAATTAAATATAACAATAATTCAGAGTCAAAAGATACTGTTTACTTAGTGAATTGACTTCAAGCTGAAGTCTGATGTTCATAATAACCTTCTTAATGATAATATATAGGCATAATTTGTAAAATAATTTGTAAAATAATTTGTAAAACAATTTGTATTGAGAAGATATTTATTTAACAGGAGGGTTATTTATTTAACAGGATGAAACAATATAAAGTAAGGGGCAATATAGATGGCTATCCCTCTTACTATGCTTCTTAAACAAAGGTGTCCCTGGTACACCTAGGTATTGGTTTTGCAGTGGTACACTTGCATTATATCTTAAACTGTTATTCAAAATCAATCTTATTTCTCAGAAAAAGCTTAATTAGAAAATTAGCTCGGTTGCTAATTCAGTTTCTGTTAAAAGAACACCAAAACAACCATCACTGTTAATAGTATCAATCATTGCTTGTTGGTTAAAACAGCACTGAAAAATCTCAGAAGTGTGTTCAGTGACAGAGGTGAGCTATGTGTTTAACATTACCATATGGCATCCATCAGATTTTTCTGCCATTGAAAAATTATGCATGTTATACTTTTTTCTCTTTTTTTAACATTACAGGAGTTTGAAGATGATTATACTGATTTTGAAGCCCAAACACTGAATCTTGACAGATGTGTTGCCTCAGTTTTAGGATTTCATGACAGTTTAGAATCTGTCTTCAAAGCCAGTACCCATATACATGAAATTATTTATTTATTATTAGGAAGATAGTTTTGTGCATTGCTTAAATTACAACTTTAGTTAAGCTATTTGTGATTTGAATGCCTTGAAATACTGACATAAGTATTGCAGCTGGGAATCAAACTGTGTTCTATGATTCTATTCTTGCTTTAGTGATGTTCTGACTGCAGGTTCCTTCCAGACGTTAACCCATAGCTAAAGCCAGATGTAAAATGCAATTCAAAGAAACAGGGATATTTTCAGCTCACTAACATACTGCATTTTGTATTTGTCTGCATGAGGCACAGAGAATCCATGGATGGCAGGCATGTCCAGGCTCTCCATCTATTGTAGCACATAGTTTACCTGGGTAGTTGGAACATGTTCTGCTGGAGCATGTATTATTCTTACAGAGAAATAATGAAAACTTAAGATAGGAAAAAACTGATTAGAAACAGTTTTTTAAAATAGGATTTTGGCATTGTCATATGTCAAACATGAGTAAGTGAAGTCATGTTATTAAGAAAGAGGTAAGTATGTAAATGTTCAAATGAGTGGCCGTCCTGAAAGGCATACGGATGTGAAATGTCATGTCAGTCTTGATGAAGCCTCTAGTGGAGTATTGTGCTCAGGCATTACTCTTCAGGAAAAAGGATCTGTTGATAGTCATTGAGGCTGAAGAAGAGAGGCATAAATCTTCAAATACAATAGAGATTTCTGTAGAGGAAGGAAATAGTCTATTCTCTACACCCCGAACATACTGAACTTAAAGTGTATAAGGTTCAAGTCTGATGACTGAGAAAACCACTTTATGCCAAGCATAATGAATTGCTAGAACAGATTGCTAGAGGAGGTGACAGGCTCTTCATTACTGAAAAATCTTCCAGGGAGAGCTACAAAAACCTCCTCTGCAAATTGCATAGGTATAGCAAACCTCTTCTTGGAGCAGGAACATGGAATAATTACTCTCGAAGTCACTTTTAAATGTACATCTCTATGACACTGTATTACACTAAAACTATGGCAGAGTATTGTAAATCAGTTGTGGGTATAAGGCAGTAATAATGAATATTTAGCTACTAATTTTGAATAAGTGATTTTTCCTTAGGTAGACACTTTTGGCATTGTTAACAATTAAACGAATGTCTTGCATTTAATGTTTACCCTCTTTCTTTCCAAACTTGTTTTCTCACTGATTTCAGATAATGCATACATTATTACACCTACTTTTTCAAAAGGCTGATAACTTGTCTTAACTTTACACATACCAATGAGAAAGGAAGGCAACTTGAAGAAATCATTGCTGCTTGCCACTTGTTTGGTAAGCTTTTACAGGAGTAGGCACTTTTTTTTCCTCTAGAAAACATTAGCTTACAAGTAAGACTTGGAATTTTTATGAGACTCAGGAGGAAGAGCCTAGTGACTTATGAAAGAGAACCTATCTGAGGGGAAAAAAGAGGAGAAAACAAACAAGTGAGAAAAGTACAGGATAGAATTTCACTTAAGAGGTGGACTTGATCCTTGTGTTCCCTCCAACTCAGAATATTCTGTGATTTAGAAAGTATCAAGAGTGCGGGGTATATGTCTAGATCTGGAAAGCCTAGTTCCATATTTTTCAGGGTCTGAGCTAATCTGTAATTCTTTAGCATTCTAGAATTCATCTGTTGGGAACAATTTAAGAGCATATTTAGAAATACCTGGTTTGTTGGTAAGAACATGACACATGCCAACAGTATAGCTTGGTACAGTGCCAATCTCTGCACTTCAGAAATATTTTGGATGAGATTTCATGTTGAGAGTATTACAGAAAGAGAACTCTGCTGCTTTCTCTGCTGTTTGGGTTTTTCCTCTTTTTATTTTAATCAAGCTTTCAACCATCTTGGAAGCTTTCTAAAAAAAAACCCTGTCTGTGGAGATAATTAGTCCAAATTGCAATATTTCATTGCAATTGTTTAGTGAAGAACTAGATAACTGCAAATGAACATGATGAACACATTAAAAAGGTATTGAACAATGCAAAAATAAAAGTGAAATTTCCTGCTGGTTCATAATACCTTAATTTATATTCTAATAAGTGGGGGTATGAGGAGGAGGTTATAATTAAATCATTAGCAAAAATATGCTGGTTACTTTAGGAAAGCTTAAATGTTCTAAAGAACTGAAGGAACACGTACAGACATTTTGGTCCTACTTTTCATAGGAATCCATAAATAATTTTATTGTTCTATGGGGACAAGACCTTTAAAGATACTTATGGGGGACCTAGATATCCAAGCTACTTGAAAATTGTTCTCTGATCCTTCCTCTTGTTCTGATCCTAAGCAAACATTCTTTCAGGCGGGAGCACAGAGGATGGAAGGTCCTGTGAGGTCTTTAGACACACATGAATTAAATTATTGTGTACTGCCAAGTCCAGTGTTGAAAACTGACATAGCTAATAGCATGCAAGGAGGGAAAAATGAAAACTTTCCACCAGAACTTGTTCATGAGGAGCTAGCAGTAAAAGAAAAAAAAAAAATTATTAGATGTGGGGTTTTGCTTTGCAGATTCTTAGAAAGTCCAGAAAATACCTTTATTTCTCAGAAATATGTGAAGTTGAAATCTCTTGACCAGTATGAAGATCAGACCTACAGTAAGTGGAATGTTCAGGTGGATTAAATTTCTCAGTTTAATTTCAATCAAACTAATTAGGCATTATCCTCAAAACTGACTCCTGATGATGAATTTTGATCCTAAGGTCTGTACTTAGAACTGTAACTAAATATGTAAGTGATGTTTGTCTTTGATTTCATGGTCAAAAAATGACAGTAATCTTCTAGGGCATGAATGAATCTTAGAATCTTAAGCCTCACATATTTTTATAGAATCATACAATCATTCAGGTTGGAATAGAATCCTAACATCATCAAATACAATCTTAAACCCAGCACTTCGAAGTCCACCACTAAATCATGTCCCTAACTGCCACATCTATGTGTCTTTTAAATATTCCAGGGATGCTGACTCTACCACTTCCCTGGACAGCGTGTTCTGATGCTTGACAGCCCTTTCAGTGAAGAAATTTTTTCCTAATATCCAATCTAAACCTCCCTTGCCTTCCATATCACAGGCAGCAATAGTTTGGGACTGTTCAAATATGTTTTCAAAAGGTAGAATTTGATGGCTGTCAGGTGGTGCTCAGCCACCTTTTTCTCTATATATTCTGCTCCACACTCCTCTCAGTTATAATTTTTTTTGAGTGGCAAGTGTAAATTTTCTGAATTAAAAAAAATCTGGTGAGAGGAATAGATGGGAAAACACTACAGCTGTAGTATTTCCTACTGACATGAAAAGGAGAACTTATTAAAACCTTTGTTTTAAGAGCAGCATCTGCATATGAGAAATGAGAAACCATTATTTGCTCTGTTTTGGGATATGCATGGCCAGTTCAAGGTGAAATTTCTATTTCTGTGCCCATCTGGTCTAGCATATTTGATAGTATTTTTGATGTGTACCTTTAGCTGGTTTTCTAGTTACTCTGAAGTGATTCAGATTCAACCTTCCCTTTCTTGTACTTTTGATACAGACAAAAACCACATGTCAAGGCATATTTTTCATCCTTATAGAATTTTTTTTCATATGGTTTACTGAATGTTTTTTTGGGGGGAGATTTGTGGAATGAGAAAGCTACTTCCAGGTCATCTTTACATATTTGAAAGTGTGTATAGCAGCAGGAGTAGAACTCTGTTTTACTGTGTGGAAGAGTCCCACCATAATCAAAATGAAGTTTCATGTTATTATACATAAAATAACTGAGTTTGTTAAGTTCAAATAGTTTATAGTTACCAGTGATCCATAAAATAAATTCTAAAGCATTCTAGTAAAAGCTATGACATAGAGCATAGTTTTGGTTAAATAATTAATCCACTGTAATTTCTTATTTATGAGTAGATGCAGGAATATTCTCACTGTTAATATACAGATCTTACTGGTGTATTTCTACCATGTGTGATTTTTTTTTTTTAAAGAAAATGTTACTCTGTTAAATAGGAATTGCCCAAAGAACAGAGCTCTGTCAGTATAGCACCAAGTAATTCCTCCTCAGTCATCTGACATTGCAGATGCAGATGCAATGACATTGCAATCAGAAGAAAATGCACTTTACTTGACATATGTTGAATTCTGGGATCAGCCCTTTTTGTCTCTGTTTTTCTTAATAAGAACGAGCATAATCAGTGACAAATGTCACTACCTGTTCTTCATGGGTAAGCAGATGGGATTCACAGAAAGATTTAAAATCGAAGCTCCCTTTCGGTTTGATGTAGAAAAATCCATATGTTCATCTCAATAGCGTGATGAGATTCTTAGAGAAACATATTTGCTTGTAATATTTCAGTACAAAAGTTAATATTTCAATGTACACATTAAAATATTATGAGTCGGAACTTTTGGGTTTCTGCTGTTTTTTGTTTTTGTTTTTGTTGTTGTTTGTTTAGGTTTTTTTTAGGGATTGTTTTGGAGGGTTTTTTGTTTTACTGGTGTTTTGGGGGAGTTTTGTTTGTTGGTTTGGGGATTTTTTTTTTTTTTTTCAAGATGCTGGTGTAATTCTAGTGCCACCAAATCCAGGTTTCTTGTTTCTCTTCCAGTGTTGCATATGCTTACCAAAAAATGTTTAAAATTCGGAATACTTTCTCATGTTCCTTTACACAGCATAATGTGCTCTTGAGTAGAATAGCCTAAAGTAGACTATTAAGTGGCTCTTTTTTAAAACATCATGAGGGGACTTCGTTAACATTTCTATAACTTTAAGAAGTGGTTTAATAAGTTAAAGAATGCAAGAATATAAATTAACTTCTTTCTATGCAGCTTTTCTTTTGTGGTTTCAATACAGAGTCATTTGTATGCTTTTGGGTGCTTTCAGAGGCAATGCAAATACAGCTTTGTAGCCTCTTTGCCATAATTCTCTCAGCTTTTCTTATCTTGATTTATATATGCAGAATCTATAGATTTCACTGACAGGTTAAGTAAGTTTAATATACCCTACAACTGTACTTTGAGTGTTGCTTCCCTCTTCCAGCAAATCAAGAGCTTGAGATGCTGGAAAAAGAAATGTTTCTAATGCAGGAATCTATCTACAAACTATTTGAAGTATCTATTCCAGGCTACAAGGACATGAAACAATGTTGAAAAGAAGTGCAGTTACTCAAGAAATTGTGGCATATTCATGTTTATATTAATGTAAGATTTTTCTTAAAATTACTTATAAATTACTTACAAATTTAGACTATATTTTAATGTTATATTTTTTATTTGATCCTAGAAGTGCTATAGTTTTGATTTTAAAAAAATTAAATACTGAAGATTTTACTGTTCCTTTTGTTTTTGAAATAATAGTTGCTATGTTTTAGGATACCCAGAGTAAAAATATCTCTGTTCCCAAGTCAACCAATTTCAAGATAATCCCAGAGCAAAACAAACTTTGTAGTTTCCTTTAGAGCTTTCTTAATGCCCAGAACTTGCTTCACTGGTTTAAGAAACTGAGTACAAATTCAGATATCCATAAAATCCAATTTAGTACTCAGAACTGTACATTAGAAAGCTCTACAAATCTAGAAGCAGGAGTCCAGAAAAGTGTACAGATCTGTATGGGGAGTCAGTCATGCAAAGTTCTGTTTCCCTCAAGATGTTGCCTTTCATAGGCAAGGTTAAAAATACATGTACTAGATCTTTCTGTAATTTTGTTGGTAGCACCCCTAGGAGGAGTTGCAGGGCATCTTTCCAAAATCTCCCAGGTGCACTTGTATGTTACCTGTGGGTATAGGTGAGTGTCTAATAGCACAAGAAAGTTGTGCAGGTATGTTTTTACCAGATACTGAAACATGAAACTGTTAAAATGCTTGGTCTTTGAATTGAATTTAGAGAAGATGGGTTTCATGTGTGCTTGCTAACTAATGGTGGTGTAGGAAAAAATTTAGGCTGTGAAATCTTGCTGTAGGATGGGCTTTCCCCTGCATCCATTTATCTGTTTTGTAGCAGAAACATGTCTTCACCAAATGTTGTCGATGCTTTTATCTGTACTTTCTGTTTCAGAGCAGCATTGATGATTGGACTAAAACCCAGTGGAGAGAGATTAATGTGGAACAGATGGATGTGCAGCTCAAGGTTTGCCAAGGCAGGTTCCACAGCCATCTATTTCTGCAATTTGTCTGTCTCAATGCCACCCCTTCCTCACTCTTCCCACCCACTTGGATGTTTTGGTGGGTTTATTGCTCATGTCCATGTTCTGGAACAAGCTTTGTTTTCAGGCTTTCCTTTAAAACTTTATTTTTCTGAATAGGTTTGCAGCCCTTGTGGAGTTATATTTAAAATCATGCTGTCACTTCTCTGAGTTGAGGCAGTATGGGAAATAAAAAAAGAGGGTGGGGGTTTATGGCAGGCCCCTCCAGACAACAACCACTTTTACAGGTGGAATTTGCAGCGGTTCATCTGCCCTGCTCACAGACATAGCTCCAGAGGGCTGGGAGCTGCAGGGAAGGTACTAATTTTTAAAGGGAGGGCACTTCTTTTGCTTGAAGTATTTCAATATTTTGTTGACAGTAGCCCTGAAGAAGAAAATTCTAATGGGACAAGAGAAGTATGAACTAAAAATAATAGCAGACTCCCCAGACTATTTGCAGGACACTACAGCTGTGCTTCACAGACAGCAGAGCGGTTGAATACAAAGCCTTGAATCTAACAGGTATAAAGCTTCTTGTTTCATTCGGAAATAAATTTATTACATGCCCATTTATTAGTCTTTTAAGAGAAAAATCAGATTTCAGCATAGATGTCTTCTCCTAAATTGCTTCAAAATTGTGAACTCCAGCTACCCAGATCTGATACTTTTTTTCATGAAAAAAATCCCTGTGGTTTTGGTTCATAGGCTATAACATGGCGAAGTTGTTGGTTTTCAAAATTTTAATAAAATTCTTTTAAACCATTTTGAAAAAAAATATTTAAGACTAATTTCTATTTTTTTTATTTTTAAAATTAAAAAACTTTGAATCTGTAAGTGTAGCAGAGAATGTAACAGAATTTTTCTCTTTTTCTTCAATATGCCAATGCTTAACCACATGCAGTTTTAATAAAAGCACATTTAAACTTCTTTTTAATACAGAAAGCTCCTAACAGTATTAGCACAAAATTGTGGTATTTTTTAACAAAAAGAAAATGAAAAAATAATTGACTGTCATCTGTTCAAATAATTGATAAAAATTTTAAGGGTTTTTTAATTGAATTTCATTAATCTTACCAAGTAGCAACAAAATACTGCAAATATCTGCATCACTCCCCAGGGTTTCTAGTCTGCAGATACTGAGCCTGTATCTTACACCAGCTTCAATGGCAGCTGTGCAAATAAACTTACCTTTAGTGTTATGAAGTACAGAACACCAGAGTCAAGACAAAACAAAGCAAAAATTTAAAAAAAAAAAAACTGTAACAGCATTAAGAAATATTTCTGCTAGGCTGATTAAGTCCACAATTTGGTGGCACATCTAAAAGTGTATCTGGTATCTAGAGTGCATTTAACTTATTTAATTGTGTTTTTTAGTTACATTCCATTTGAACACTTTGTTATATGCTTATGTTGGACTTTTTCATTGACTTAATTTTCTCCCTGCTGTCTATTTTCTTTACAGGCAAGGCTTTTAGTAGCAGAAAACCTTCTCAGACCTTCTGGGACTCCAATTTCATAAAGGTAGAAGATGGAAGTCCAAAGCGTAGTTGTCAATGCTGTGCAAGAGTTGAGTACTGAAAAGGTGAGAGATGTACCTTTTTTTTTTCCTTCTGTTTTTGCAAAATAGTATGTAACAAACTATCTGTTTGTTTAGGTCTTGTTTCAAGAAATACAATTGAATCTTTTCATGTGACTTACCTAGGTATCAAAATTCACAGCCTAGCAAAATGAACCTTTTGTCTGTGGTGAAGTTTACCATCACTGTGAATTACATATAATTTATTAAATTCCTCAATTCCAAATATGAAATGTGAAATATATAGACAGATGTTGTTATTATTGCTCTTTTTATTCCCAGACTTTGGAAGAAATCAGCCAAACGTGGACTGCCATGGAATTTTCTTATCAAGAGCATAAAAGAATAGAAATTCCTTTATTAAAGTCCAATGAACAGCTGCTTGAAAGTTTAAGTAACAATCAAATAAGAATTTAATTATTAGAAAAATTATTATTGTATCAGTATTATTCATTCCCTTGATATACTTGTCAAGTTAAAACTTTTTCTTCCTGATTCTTTATTGCAGATTTATATTTTCTCCAGATGTTAGTACTGGGAATTTACATGTATGCTGTGTGGCTATACATATTCTAAAAACATTCCTGTCTCCATGTAGGAGTTAAAAAAACAAACAAACAAACAAAAAAAAAACAAACAAAAAAAAAACCCAACTTTCTGACCTTGTAATTCCTTCAATTTTTAAAAGATCCTTTATTAATATGCTGTCCATTTTCAGTGTTTAAAGATGTCTTCTCTTATGATATATAATAATAACAATTACAGGAGAATTTGTTAAGCTCTTGTTAGCTTTAGTTCCTCTGTTTGATAAATAATTTTTTAGTGCTGTTTTTTGTTTCTTTAGTGGCTTTTTTGTTTTGTTTGTTTTTCTAGTTTCATATGTAAGTGATTCTGAAAAGTAAATATGTGGTATATTTCATTGAACAAGTGAAAGGCTGGCGAAGTAAATTAAACATGGCAAATTCTGTCGTTTCCATTTGGATGGAATTTCAACACGTGTTATCTTCATCAAAGTAATTATTTGCCTTGTTTTCTTTTCACACTGACTGGCAGCTGCTGGTGTCACAATTTGAGACAAAGATCTGTGGGTCATTCCATCACATGTCTTTAATATCTTCTTTTACTTACTCTTTGTTAGCTTTTTAACCTCCTGGAGGCCCGTAGAGATACAATATTACTGAGGTGCAGTAATCTTTTCTGCAAACTCCGTATCATTTAGCTAAGTGATGCTTGAAACACAAGTTTAAGGTCTGTTATTTTTTAATGGATAAAGGTAACTACAACAATCAACATAAACACTTGAACTAACACAAAGCAATATCCCTTAATTGTTCGTGCTGACCAAAAAAAGTCACTGAACACTTGCATAATAAAGATGATAATTTTGTGTTGCCAATATACCTGTAATTCAATCCACAGATGCCAGGGAAAGTCCTCATCATGTACAATTCTGAAAATCTAGTATAGGATAATGTTCTGTAGGGAGCTTCTGTGCTTGAAATTTCAAATATATTTCTAATTGTTTTAATTTAGAATTTAGAAACAATTGACAGCAATTTAGAAACATTGACAGCAGCATGTTTCAGTATATGCTAAAAAAGTATATTTTGTGTACAAGTTGAGAACCCTGTTAAGAGCAATGAAATGATTGGTTGTGTTTAACATGCTGAAGTTTCTTCATGGTGCATATGGGAAAAGGCATTGAGCTTGTATGAGCAGAAATACTCTAAGTTAATAATTCTGCTAAAATCTGTCATTTTTATCTTGTCGAAGAGTTTTAATGGTATCATCAGTGATATTTGCACTTCTCTCTGTTCATTTTATTTTTCCTTCATATTCAGTCTAAACACTGTCAAAATAGGTGTTTGTGGCTTTAATTATTTTTCTTTTCCATCTAAGAAATAGAAATTAAAACAAGTTGATTAGGTATATTTTTCCAGCTCTTTTTCCCATGTTTTTCTTGTCTCAGTTTAGTAAACCATATGAAGTAAAAAAAAAAAAAAAAAAACAAACCAAAACAAACAAACAAAAAAAAAAAAACCTGAGAGTTGAAATAACTCCCTTTCTTTCTGTACAGCAGTTGGTGACTGACATAACAGATAAAGAAAATGCGATGGAAGCTACAAGAAAGCCAAAGGTGTATGAAAGTTTTGAAGCTCTGCAGCAGAGGTAAAATTTCCAGTATGATTACAAACTGTTCTAAAGCGTAGTTCTGCAACAAGCAGGAAATGAGAGCTGTCAGATTGTTTCCTTTTTGTGCAAGTGTGAGATGTTCTGATGAATTTTTTTGTCATTTTTTCCTATTTGACATACTGGATTTCTACTGCTTTTTACATGACTCGTTCAACTTGAAGCATAGGCTCGTTATTTAGGGATGGCATGATGTCAAAATTGTCAAAGGTCTTAAAAGTATGTTCTGTTTGGATCAAATTGACTTGATCCCTATCCATACTCTGGGAGTTTTTCTTTCACACCTGCAACAGGATGTGGTGGATTCGTGCAGCCAAAGTCCTCCTTCTACACACTTGCAGGAATGCCTTGAACTTCCCACCTGCATTCACTCTTCCTGACTTAGAGGCAGCCACGTTTAGAGTCACAGTCTGTTTCTTCTTGCAGGAAAATGTTGCAAGAGGAAGTTAAAAAAAAAAAAAAAACAACACAAACCTGTTTCTTGAGATGTTACTTTTCTGTTCTGAGAGATACCAAGCTAATAGCTGGAGTGCATCAGTCAGACAAAAAATAAGTATGTCTTCTTTTTCTTTCCAGATAGGTATATAATTGAATATTTTGATTCTTAGTACTGTGTCAGTACAAATGTGTTTTCATGCTTTTAACTCTTTTTACATCAAAAACAATATGTGTATCTTTTTAAAAAGTGGTTTCTTTGCTCCCCCACCTAAGTGATTCTTATCTACTTTTTAATTTGTTGCTTTGGTGGTTTTCTTTTAAATTTATCTGCACATAACTGCACTTTTGAGTTAGAATTTTTTTTTTCTCATCCTTGCTAAGGCTGGACTCTTTGGAAGGTTGAAGAGGAGTTTTCTCTGCCCAGACTTACCTTTTGGGGAGACTTTTCTGGCACAATTCCATTCCCCTGGTTTCCTTGGTCTGAATGAAATTATGTTCCCTTTCATTTTCTGGAAAGGAAATGTGAAAGGCTTGCCACCTTCTCTGTTCCTTACAGCTGTGTTCATCATTATTATGATTACATTGGATCCAACATCCAATGTTGACCACCACATCCAACAGTGGATTACATTGTTCTGTTCTAATGTTTGGTCTGATTTTTACCTTAACTGGGATGGAATTTCTGGCTTTAAGATGATTGTTAACAGCTCTGTCTCTTTTTCAGACTCTCTTTTTGTGAAAAAGCTTTGGCTGTATACTTGTATAAAAAGCAAGTACATGCTTTTTCCTTTCTTCTATTTTGGTTTTTCAGCAGACTTGCTAGACATCCTTTAAAGAGGAACACAGCCAAAACAGCTGAGCATCTTTGTGTATTAATGTACTTCATTTTCTCTACAGAAAGGCAAGTTTTCCAGCTAACCTTGCGAGCTGATAATGTCATTGAACTGTACCTTTTTTCTGAGCAAATTTCTAATTTACTTTGAAAATAGGAACATTTTGCCTAAGGAAGGTAATAAACTTTTTTTTTCTCCCAGCTAAGATGAGTACAAGGTATTCAGCAGGAAGAGATGAGAGACAAGTTATAAATCCCAATCTGTCTTTGCTGGAAATTTAGTCACATGGAAGTTGCATAGTTGCATTTATTTGGATTTTTGGGTTGTAGGTTTGCAGGAATTGGAGATAGAAAAAGGTCAATGAGATCATCAAATCTATTCTTCCTCTAGCATGGATTGATCAAATTTCAGGCAAGCAATGCGTAGTGATGATAAGTAAGACTGGAAGATGGATGGTGTCTGATAGGCTGTTACTGACTGAGCTGCTGCCCCTTGCGCGAGGAATGTTTTGTAGCTATTCTTCTGTGTTCCACCCCTGAACAATGATCTCCTAGGTTTTGTGACACCAGTCTGCATAAAAGCACAGGCACTTTGATGTATTTCAGAAGCTTCATACTATGTTATCTACATGCCAGATGATACTCCTGGCCTCAGTTACTATCCAGCCACAACCATCAATTCTCTGAGTGCTACAGTTTTTAGTGTGCCTCAGGCAAAACCTTTTTTTGAAGGGCTGTGAGTTGTAACTCAGAAGAACTGATGCTTTCAGAGGTGATGAAGGCTTGAACATGGGGCCTTTTCAAACATGATGGTAGGCCATCACAGATTCTTTGCATAACTAAATCTCAGTGATTTGTTTCATCCACACATAAGGCAAGCAAACAAGTCTTCTGTTTTAGGTGTCAGGCATAGAGTGTGTTGGTGTGTAGACAGTGATTTTCAAATTCCATGGTCTTTGGAGAGATGTGTAGCTACAAAAGGCATTTAGACCTTAATAAGGCAATTTGTAGAATAAGCATTAGCCATAAAAAATAACAATTTCAAGACTTCTCCGTTTTATATTGAGCTTTGTCCTTCAGATTCTTGTGACAATTGACAGAATTGTAATTAATTCCATTCATTGATTTATCATTTTGGCCCAGCTTTTCCCCATAAAAACCTTGTATGTAGTAATCATGTAACAGTCAGAGAGTCATCCACTTTAACAGAGGAATGCATTAGTGTAATTGACACCATCTAGTGTAAATGGTTTCCTTATTCATCTGGTATTTTTGGATGCAAGTAGCCCATCATCTTACCTAACTTTTTGACAATGTTGCTGATCGTAAATTTCAAGAGAATACAGAGGAATATATAAATGTTGCCCTTGGGAAATAACAGCACAGAAAAGGAGCATGACAAATGTAGATCTAATGATCAGATATGTTGAGTTATGTGAAATCTCCTTCATGAATTTTGCCCTCTTTGGGATGTAGATTTAATAGACACTTTCAATTACATGAAATGCAACTTTTAGTTATATAAATTTGGAAAAATTAATAAATAATAAAGTCAGAAGATTTTGTTGCCTAATACTGTGTAATTTACTATAATTTAATAAATTTTATATCTTTCTCTTGTACATAAAATATTTTTTAAAAGAAGTTTAGACAGTTTACTGTTTGGAAGTAATGAAAATAAAAAACTAGTACTAAAAGTCACAGAACTGATCAAGACTGTGGTTGAATATTGCATTTCTCATACTTTCTCTCTTCTGCTGCTCTTTTTACTTCATCTTCTGTTATAGTTTCAGACCCCCTCCTGTCTTATCCTTTAGCACATACCTCTCCTAACCTCCAGCACTCTCACACATCTCCTATCAGCTGAACCTTTTGGCTGGTTCTGAGTCTCATATTTGCCAACTGTCCAGCCAGCATGTGTGCTAACTGGGCAGTGGTAGGTCAGGGAGAACAGATCAGCAGCTTCTGAGACAATAACTTATTGTTCTCAGAACAGCGCTGAATGCATAACCATTCATGTTGCATAAAATCAATGTTGCCTGTGGTTGTAATGATTGATTGTCGCAGCAGGGAGGCCCCAGACTGAATGGACAAGTATAAGCAGCTTGATTCTTGGAGATAGTTTCTCCAAGATACAGCTATGTTTGAGCACATGGAAACAAAATACTGTATTATCTGTGCCTACTCTGGGGCTGTGAACACAGAAACTCCAGACTTTCTTATTTGGAGATAGCATGTCTGTGCTCAAATCAAGTGGATATGTAAAAAAACCCCAATATCTGGTGTCTCATCTAAATCTTACTGAAGGTACTGTGACAGAGAAAATGGAGGGAAAATCCACTCTCATTTCAAGTTTGTAAAAACTAGCGATGTAACGGAAATCCTTTGTGAAGATTAATGAGATGAACTTCCTTTATTTTTAGTACAAAATATGCCATTTATGTTATGTGCATAAATGTATGCATGCTTGGTTTTTTTTTTTTTTCTTCAAAAGGTGGAGTCTTGGTTGCTACACCTTGAGGAAACTGTACACAATGCATAACATCTCTGCTCCATGGAGACCACGCTGGCCTATGAAGAGAGGCAGAGAGAACATTGAGTTTTTGACCACCCAGCCCAGGCTGAACCTTGTGCTTCATAAACCTGATGGGTTTTGGGTGTAGAAATGACATCTGGTAAGCTGAAAGAAAGCTTGGCAATAGCCCTGTACTAGGTTTGCCACAAGAAGCAGGTTTGGATATCACCTTTTTGTTTAATTCACAGAAAGTAAATTCAGTGTGAAAATAGTCATATTAGTATAATTTACATATTAAATGTTAAACATATTAGCATATTACTATAACATATTAAACAATACAGCACCTACTGAAAAAAGAAACATGGATTTTTCTTCAATTTCTGCTACCTCATGGGCATTTTTATCACATCTTAATTATCCGGGTTTTGTAGGATTATTCTGAACTGAGACAAAAGCTAAAAGTGAACATACTGCTACAATGGTGTGCTAAGAACAAAGTACACATTCAGTGTGTATACATACAATTCAATACATATATGCCCATATATGTGTGTAAGGAAGCCAAAATTATTGGGTTTGTTTATGTCAAACCAAGCAGTTTACGTTTATGTTTAGTTTTAGTCACATTTCAGAAGGATACCTTGTGCCATTTGACTTTTTGCTTTACCCTTTCTTGCCTCAAACTTCTCCTGAATTTTTCTCCTGCTGTGAGTACTCTTTCTCTTTGTGAAAACTTCCAGTAGTTTTGGTTTTGTTTTCCAACATAGAATATCTGCTGAAGGGAAATACAAAATAGGAAAGAGACTATAAAGGGGTCATGAATATCTGACAGAACTGTCTAAATTTTCCCTGTAGTAGAAAATGCATTGTATCTTTCTATTGATATTTCCATGTATTTTTATATTTGTCTCCTTAGAATTACATGCAGTAGCTGACATTGGGGTTTTCCCCCCTATTAATATGAAACCTGAATAATTCCATAGTCACTTTGTATTACATAACTCTGTATAGTCACTTATATCATATTTTGTAATCATCCCCTTATTGCTTTGTCTATTTTTAAAATGTCTCTGATCTTTCCTAAGGACTATTTTTAGTTTGTCAATAAATGTTCTTGTACAATTAGTACAATTTCATAAAATCTGGTACATATCTCTATGGAGATTATAACCACAGAATTTTCAATTCCATTTCATGTACAACTTCTTATCCATCCATCCGTCCCTCCTACCCTGCCTAGCTGACCATCTGCAGCATTTGTGCTCACCTGGATTGTTGTTGTTTTGGAGATGGATCAAATTTCTGTTTAAACCAGGATTTCTTCTGGCATCTCATGTTGACTATCAGGAAATTGTACAAGCCAGTTTTTATGGTGAATTAGTTCATGATGTAGGCAGAACTAATTTCTAGTAGTAATAATGGTAGATGGTACTGGAAGCCATCTGGTTTTAGAGGGTTACCTAAATCTTTTCAGGTCACTGAGCTAAATGCTCTTTATTACAGTGCTGCTTGGAGAACTTTCCTCGGGTGATCATGAAAAAATCATGATGATTTGTACTGAAGATGTTCATGGCAGAGAGGTATCAGCAAGCCTTCAAGCCCAGAGGGTGTATGTTTGAATCAGCTATATTTTGCATTCACAGTTTGTTCTGCCTTCAGTAATTCACAGTGTGTTTTGCTCTCCTTTCAGAGGCATGTGCATCTCCTTTTCCTGTGGTGCCTTTTTATGTGTGCAGACAACTGAAATTTTGAATGTTGATTTAAACCCAAGTGTTCACTCTATGTATGACTTTAGTTCAGGTAAAATTAATGCTGTTGGTTTGAATGAACCAAAGGTTTCACTGGATTGGAATTAAAATAGGAAAAACTTTTTACTTTTCCCCTGAGCCTCAGAAATAAAATAGGCTTTTAAGGTGGCATTCAGATAAGAGGAAACAAAGCTTGAGGAGTAAAATGAAACTCATTGTGGTCAAAGTAATGTCAGCTCCCTTGCAAAGACTGCATTGTTTGTCTGGAGAGGCCTTGTATTCTGATGTAATAGCTCTATTAAAATTATCTTCTATTACAGTTGCATCTGTATAAAAGCACAAATGCCTCGAGGTGCATCTAATCCTTTAAAATAGAATGTAGTAGTTATTAGTCATAAGTGACTAGGAATGGGGTGTGAGCTGCAGCTTTGTGATGGGTGGCATTTGTACCACCTGAATAGCTCCTACCTGGCATCATGACTCTTTGGTGCCTCTTAGGTTTCCAGTTCCAGAGCTTTTGCTCAGTTTCAGTATTTTAATGAGTACTTGGGAAATACCTCTTGGCAAATTATTACAGCTTTGACTGACAGGTAATGACTGCTATAAATAACAGTGCCTGCTTTATCTGTTTCTGGAATGAAAAGTTAAATGTTTCTTAGAAGTTCAGAGTTCTTTCCTACCTCATAGGTATATTTATGAGGTTATCAAGACACAATATATTTCAGAATCTATGTGCATGTAAGTGCACATACTTAAGAAATGGTATTACTTTAATGGCCACTACATTTATAGAAACTGAAATATTTTTTGCATAAGTTAAGCTATATAATCATTGTCTAGTCTGAAGATGAATATGAGCAGATCTTTGCCAAGGTTAATCAGGAGTTTATAGCAAAGTTTTTTTTTTTTCATTTGTGAAAGTCCAAACCACTATTTTTTTTTTTCATACCACATACAGTGAAACTTTTTCTTCTGGGCATGTTTTGGCTCCAATATGGAATTTCTTGTAAAAATAAGTGATCAAAAAAAGATACACTCAGGCATCCTGGCTAGCATAATGCTTACAACCCTCAGCTAGGAGGCCAAATTCTGGGGTTCAAGTCTTTGAAATAAGCAAAGCAGCAACTACAGCCTCCTGTCCTATGTAATCACTGACAGGATCTTCCTTCTTGATAAAAAATATTGATGTCCTTAGTTTTCTTTTCTAAAATAAGCACCTTCCAAGTAGTACCACACCATGATATTACATGAATATGGAAGAGATATATTTGTGGTTTAGGACATTAAATTATAATGAGAAAGTGGACTTGGAATAAATCATCCGTGCAACATAAGAGTTATAAAAAAGCTCCTGATATTATAGAAGTTCATTGCAATCCAAAAAATCCCTTTTCATATGTTAAGGTGCTCTATTACTCCAACCCAGGCTCTCCACCTAGCAGTGAGTAGTGCTCCTGCAGGACCAGCTGGCACAGAGACCATATAAGATTTAGGCTGTGCCTTGGTATGATGGTGAAAATTTTCAACTATTCAGAACACATGGATGATGAGGTGAGATGTTCTGTTAAGCAGTATGGAGATTGTTGTTTAGCTTCTTTTTCATGTGAATTACACTGGAAACTGCTGCTTTCAAGAAAAAAGATGTTGAGTCTTTTAATTTTAGTCTGTAGGGAATATCTATAAAGGTTTGGTCCAGACAGGAGCTTTGAGGGTGCTTTGGGGAATTCAATCATCTCTTGGTAGAAGTCTAGTCAGTAGTAGAAGTCTAGGCAGTACAATTAAAGACTATCCACAATAAAATTAGGACGAAAAAGAAGTGGGTATGCTAGGAGTGCTTCTTTGTCCTTTGCAGGCTATAAATACTGAACCAGTAATATCTTCCTTCAAAGTTCCTCTGAAACTATTTGTAAATGAAAGACTAGATGGTAACACAAAATCATCTGTGTAATGTACTACCCAAAAATAACTTTCTCTTCAAACTGCAGAAATAAATGTGAATAAATCCTGGTCCTACCAGATTACAATTAAAGTTTTGCTATTGAAACCAGTTCAAGTCCTACCATGTGGATCAAGGCACCCTATGAGTGAGAAGTTTAGAAGGATTCAACTTTGCAAGAAGTCTCAGTGGTTCCAGGACTTTCCAGTGCTTTTGAGACATGCCTTGTTTTTCCACTATCCTATGTTTACCTTCTTCTGTTTTGGGTTTTTTTTTTTTACTCAGTATTGTCTCCTGGCCTTTTCAAACCCTCTGCATCCCTACTGACTCCTTTATTCTGTGTTTCAAAAGGTGATTCTTCCTATAGACATGCTTCAGCCACATGAACTCTCTGTGGCTCTAATAGTCCAGTGTTTTCCTTCTGAATTCAATGCCAGACAGATTACTAAAAGCTGAAATACCTCTTGCTAAGGTCTAGTAAGTTTTCCTTTTTTTTGGAGGCAGTATCTTTCTTTTAACACTTCTTTGTGTCATCTTTCTTGTAACAGATTTGAATTTCTTGGTGAAAACATTACACTGAAATCCAGAGTTGGAATATTTATTACTATGATCCCTGGATGTGCAGGTCAGACAGAACTGCATGAGAACGTCAGGTTCCCCATTTGTACTTAAATATGACAAAATTAAAACTGGTCATTTAGTTCAGCAGTATATTTCTGGATGGGGAAAAAGAACAAATATTTGAGTTTTTTCAGTAGTAAGAAAGAGCTCTGAGGGACAAATTTGCTGGTTTGTAGCTGGCTTGAACACAAAATTCAAGATCTCCTTTATGCTAGTATGTAACTTAAGTAATGATTTTTAATGAGGAAATTGTGAAATTGTTTAGAAATTATTACATTGTTACTTCGTGTTCCTTTAAAAATGAGATTTAATGAGATTTTTTCATTTTTGTCATTAAAATTTCTGGGTTTTTGTTCTAAAAGTTTGAGCAGTTAGATTTAGAAAAGAAACAGTAAAACTTCTAAAGGTAACCAAGCCGTCATATAAAAGCACTAAACTCTCTAAAAAAATTGAAGCACTTTAAAAAAGGATAGCATTTTTAGCAATGGTTGTGTTGCACTTGGCTTCCAGGCCCTGTAGAGCTGCTGGATGTGCCCCCAGTGATCAGTGGCAAGTGATACCACTGCAGCCTGTGCCTGCTCTGAGTTTGGGCAGTACCTGTCTGTGTTTCTCAGATGCCTCTTTTGTGCAGCAGTGTTATGGAATATTAACAATCACCAGTGCCTAATTAGCTCATTTTGCTTTGAACTAGGGTCAGCTTTGATTGACATTCTTAATTGTGACTCTCTTGAGCTCTGTTTTTAAAAATATTTGCACACATCAGACATTTGATTTAGCCGACTTCATCTTACCATGTTTAAATACTAATCTGTGCATTTGGATTATAGGTTTTTTTTCTTCCCTAGAATCTGTGACATGGCTGTCCCTGACACTGAACTGGTCTCTGTAATAATGTTGGCTGCTGAAGGGTTTATTGATGCCTGTCTGTTAGCCAGGAAGTTCATCATCTTCTAACCTCTCTGCAGGGAGCTGCTCCCTGAACAGGCGAGGCTTCTTTGGGCTTCTGGATTTAATACATATCCATCAGCACATACTCCATACCAGTGCAGCTGAATATTGCATAATAGGAAGGATTTATGCATATTGTGTTATCTTGTATTTTAAAGACACTCTAAATCACATGTCCATCCTTAATAAACTGTCAGACATGAATTTGGAAAAAAGTATCATTTCTTCTTACCTTTGGATGTTTGTAATATGTTAGTTTTGCATTAAATAATTGTGTATCACCACTTCATACCTGGGATGACTGACTACATTGTGCTGCTGTGTGACACCCATGTAAATAGCTATTTTTTGGAGAAGAGAATAACAGAGTATAAATTATTTTGAAAAATACATAGCATATTGCAATTGAATGAACAGGTCTTTAAACTTTCCACGGTAAAAGAAGTGACAGCTGTTTGAAAAAAAGGGGGAGGAAAAATATTTCTAAGTAATTTAATTATTATACTAGAAAGAATCCGTTTTCAGAAATATTATCTTAAAAAAGTAAACCCTAGAAACTGTATGATCTCTTCCCTGTATGTATGCTGTTTTAATAATCTTCAGCTGTATAATTTTTTGCAAGATGTTCCTAATACTCATTTTTATCAATGGAATTAGACCTTGAAGAACCCTTCAGCTTTAAGCCATAAACTCAAATAGCAGGCAGGGCCTTTATGAAATAAAAACTTTATTTTCATGCCTGCATAATTTTGAAATTATGTCTAAATATCCTGAAGATTTCCTGACACATTCTTGCAATTTTCTAGAGATAATGAAATTAAACTGCGCATATCTAAAGATAATTAATATTGTTTGCTTCACTAGAACAAGGATTCCTTGAGTCTAATGATTACTTTGTCCTGGATTAGTTTGTTCTGAACTGAGAGAAGTAATTTATACCATTGTTTGCTACTTCAGTATTAATCATAGTTGCAATAATAATATTAACATTAATGTTTGAAGCAAAATCTAGAATGTTCTTCTTTGTTTACTTTTTAACTCTCATTTGGTTTACTTTTAATGGAAATGGGAGAAATCAAATACCTCTGAGAAGCAAAATCTAGAATGTTCTTCTTTGTTTACTTTTTAACTCTCATTTGGTTTACTTTTAATGGAAATGGGAGAAATCAAATACCTCTGAGAAAAAATTCTGGGCTTCTGCGTAAAATATATTAGCAGTTCAGAGAGTTCTGAGAGTATTGCTCCAGTGTTGGGACCTTTAGAACTTTAAATATACCTTTGGGGCACTAGGATCCTAGCCCATGGAAAGGATCCTCAGCCTGCTGCAGAACAGGGTTATCGGTCAGGGCATATGTTGTGAAGGGACTTTGCAAATACCATGCGAAGGAAGTCCTTGTACACTGGACAAGCCACGCACCAGGCTGCTTTTAAGATGCATATCTTAACACCCTTTCAACAGCTTTCACTCTTTAACACCCTTTTAGACAGCTAACAAAACAAAACAAAAAAAATTGAAAAAAAAAAATTGAAAAAAACCAAACCAAACAAAAGAAAGAAACAAAAAAACCCCAAGAAATCCAACCAAAACACACACACAAAATGCCTTGTCTAAATCTAAGCTAAATCTTATTAAGCACAGTATATTCTAAATTTCCTGGTTTCATTATCAACTCTGTTTAACTTCTTTGCACAGATGTACCATTTCTAAAATACAGAGACTCCTTTTCAGTGCAGATAATAGGCACCTTTATTACCTCAGAATTTTTTTTCTTATTGATCATGAATTGTCCTGAGTTTGGAAATGATTTTTATTTTTTTTTTTAATTATTCTTTGTGCTGTATTTAGTGCATTTGATTCACACTTACAGAGTTACCACTGTCATGGAAGAGGATAGAGGCATGGCCTCTGTCAACTTAAAATGGTGTATTTTTAAGTTGTGAATTTGCTTCAGGTTTTGTTGTTGTTTTGGAGTTGTTTTTTCTGGGGGTTGGGGGGGGTTGTTTGTTTTTTCCTTTTTTTTTTTTTTTTTGTTGGAGGGAGAATTGATAATACTTATAGGCTTTATTTATATTGAACTCCTAGGTGTGGCTGCAGAATATGTTTTCAAACTTTACCCAGCTGGTAGCCAGTTAAGAATAGGGAACCAGATGGTGGAATACTGAAAATTAAATAGATATACTGATATATATATATATATATATATATATTTCAACCTTTTATATTTTTAGTCAACCTCTAATGCTGATCAAAAGCCACTGAAAGACTAAAAGTAAACAAAAATATTTAGTTTTACTCTGTGTAAAATGATTGTTTTCTTCATGAACATTACCACTTAGTTTTATTTCATGTGCTAATATGACTAAATAAAATGTCTCTGTAGGGCCATTATGACTGGGGACTTCATGCTATCAAGTCAGTTTTGGTAATTTCTGGGTCCCTGAAACAAGGAGACAAGAACAGACCTGAGGATTGGGTAAAATATGTTTCTGGTGTTTTGCCTTTGAATAAAAACAAACTCCTAAAAAAATTATTTAATGTTCTTGTGATACATTGTTTACCCTCCTTTTCCATGTGCTTATGTGAGTCTTAAGAGACTTCAATTTGCATAAAATAGTGACAGATGATATCCCAATTTTCACAGGCGTGATCAGTGACCTGTTTCCATCTCTGGATGTTCTGAGGATGAGGAACCTACAGTCTGAGCAGATGGTTAAACAATCTACCCTGGAGCTGTACTTGCAGCCAGAAGAGAACTTTATTCTCAAAGTAAACTAATTCATTGTCTTTAATTACTCCCCTTAAGATTTTTGATCAAGATAATTGCCAGTGGGTTGGTTGTATTAGACACAAAAATTATTTTTGAGTACATTAAAGCATTGATAAAGTGTCTCTCAATGACTCGGTATTTCAAAGGCATTTCATCACAGCAGTAATGTTCTTCAGTATGATAAATATGTCCAAAGGGAAATGTGTGTCCTGTTTGGAAAAGCTGTGTACAGTGACAATCTAGAGTGACAAAAACATTTGTTTGTGCACAGTAAGAATTTGTATTTGGTAACAAATTCATTGTTGATCAGATATTTATAGTGAGGTAAGAAGAATAAGGAAACAAAAACATATAAATAAGAAGGTGTGGATTTGGAATGTGCATGGCTATGTGTGACTTTTGTGTGCTCTGGCTTTTATGTATGGTATAGTGCACGTTGTGCTATACACATTAAATGCATGCAGGTACATGTATGCATGCATGTATACTCACAAGAATTAGTTGCCCATAAGCTAAATCTAAGGACTAATTTATTTGAATTACAGACAGAGTGAAAAAGTGAAATATAGGAAAAACTGGTTAGTACACAGACCAAATAAAAAGTGCATTTAGTCTCACCTTTCTTCAAGGAACATCCACAACTGCTGTATGTGGCAGCACATCCTTACCTTTATTTGGGTATATTTGAAATAACCAAGCTGGTTGCATGTGACTGATCAAGATTTATGAAGGATTTTGTGCTCTTCTCTCTTGTTTCATTCTCCTGAAAGAAGGTATACCTTAGGGTATTATGAACTTTACAATCAGCCTTCTACAAAGTATTTTGTTTCCTGCTAACTGGGTAAATCAGAAGACAAGCACTGAGGATCATGAACGTTTTCCTGTTAAGCTTAGGAAAATCAGAGTGAATACTCTTCACTAAAACAGAAATCTACAAGCAACCAAGCTATTTCTATTCTGTGACTCATACAACTATTTCTTTGGAAGCAATGTGTTACTTTAGGAGACTGACTGTATTTTTCTGAATTACAACTGTACAACTGATTGCAGAATCCACTCTGCTAAAGCAGTGGCAAAATTGTGATAACTGTTCTGTATCCTTGGGTTTTCACAGTTCTGCTGGACTGTGTGGCTGTCTTGCAGAACAGGATTTGTTCTCACTTGCTGAGGTAACTGCTTTAATTCCTTTGCGCTAACTCTCTTCATTTTCTGAGAGACTGTGTTGCTTGGTGCAACATTAGGTTTGCTGAGGCAAATCTGCCAAGAAATTGCAAGCTTATTTTTTTCCTATTAAAAGGAATAAGAATGAGGAGGGGGAAAAAATCTTGTAAATAATTGTGTCTCTGTGATAAGAACTACAACAGGAGAGGAGAGGTGTGTCCCTTCTGTGTGGTAGGATGTCCAACTGGAGGAGCACCGGCAGTGTGTCACTCTGTGTTTGTTGGTGGAATTGCAGGGAATGGAGAGGGTAAGTTACTTTCCTTGCAATGCAGCATGTTTTCCATCTCACCTTGTAAAGAAACTGCATCAGCTCTTGCATAGAAAATTCTTCTTGTTGCCTTTGCCTGAGGCTGCAGAGTAATAACACGCTGCTGAGGCCACTCAGTCAGCCACATGATGAGCAATAGAAAGCTCAAATGTTGCAAGCAAATTCTACATTTTATGTGTTCTTTCCATGTCCCAAAGGACAGTTAATCGTGGCATGAAGTAATGAACATTCAATTTGACAGATAGACTAAGTAATCCTTTGTTCTGGAAGGAGAAGCAGGATGTTTTAATTAGACTTCTAGACAGACATCATGGAATTTCCTGCCAAAACACTAGACAAATAATTCTAATACATAATGCTTGCCTATTTATGCTACTAAATGTTGGCAGCTGCATAGATTTTCTTCTCCATTTAACGCTTTCTATTAGAATTGAGTGCAGAATATGGCTATTTCAGACTGGGAATCTCCTTTCCTATCCTTAGGCTTAATGGAAATTTGGGACTAAACTTGCACAGAGACAAGTGTAAATTAATGTAAACTGTTGGCTGAGTGCAGGGATTCAGTTAGAGATCCAGTTCAGGAAGTCAAAAATTCCTACTATATGAACATGGTGTCACTAACATTCACCCTGCTCCTTCCCTTCAGGTTCTAGAAGTTCTTCATCACCTGTATGTGAACACAAAAGAAATGCCCATTAAATAACTTAATGCAGAAGTTCTGACAGCTAATGACCTGTGTGGTTTTATACACCAGGAAATCTGAGAGTGGAAAGATGGCAAGAAACACATGTGTTCTTGCTAGGATGTTATTCTCCATCCAAAATAGACAATACCAGAATTCAGAGGACATGTAAGAGATAGAATTCTTCCATTTTTCTGAGGTTTTGATGCAACGAGACATGAGCGCAGAGCACTGGAGGTCCTGGAAAGGCTGGAGGGCAGGGCAGGGTGCTAGTAGACAGAAAGTATTAGCCTGCACAATTCTGATCCAGCTGTCTTGAAGGGCCTGTTATTTTCTTCCCAGACCCACAGTACCTCCCTTATATCTCCCATATCATGAAGACTAATGGCCAGCTCTCCTGTAATCAAAACAGAAATAGGTCATTATTACATAAAATGCAGTCATTTTGCTGTATTGAGTGTTCACTGAATTTTTTGTTATTTTAAATATCCACCTAATAAACATACAAAGGAGGAAAACATGGGTTTGATGTTACAAAAGCTTCTTGTTTCAGTGATGTGTCATCTTCTGAAGTTTTAATTGCAGTACAATGTTGTTGTTTAAGCACTTAAGTGATAAGATTATATTGAAATATAATTTGCAGTTCTCCTGTCATCTTCTCTGAGAAGACAAGCCAGTGTTACCCATGAGGGGCCAAAAAGGTTTGTTTTAAATAGGGATATAGATCCTATGTAGACTGAGTCCCTAACACTTATGGATGCTAACAAGGTGTGCCATTGAGACACAATTACAGTGGTTTTCCCTTTACCTGTTTTCCCATTTTCTTCTTCCTCTCTTTTTCTGGAGACAATTTTGCAGTGTGCATTCCTTTTTCTTTTATTCTTATAATTCCTTTAGTTTTAACTATTGCTAAGTAATATTTAAAACCTAATTAACAGTTTGTCTTGCCTATTTGGCACAGAAAAGAGCCTTAAATTAGCCTATGAATACTGTAATGCTGATTGTGCCTCCTAGATGTAAGCTGATGTAACTCGAGGTATCGATGATGAGATTATTGAAAGTGATATTTGGAAAGGCTCTCTGTAAAATAAACTTAAGATTCCATTATTGAAGTCCTTGCATCACTGTACTATGGTGATGCCTTAAGTTTTAGCTTTTATATTTTTCAGATTCTGTGCTGCTTTAGTGTGTGGTTCTGAGCTTCATATTAAGGGGGTGGTAAACTCTCTTCACAGAGTAGCCAGACAAAACAATTCCTTTCCTAGCTTGGGACCAAGGACAATCAATATAAATTTCAGGCCCAAGAGCATAAACAACAGTGGAATGAAGAGAGAAAGGCAAGAAGGATGGGACTTCATAACCTAAAGTTATAATTGGACAATTAACTCCAATATGCTAATGGACCAGAACTTATACAAGCATGACATTGTGTGACTAGTCATCAATTTTGTGACCATTTTGGGTCAATCTTGGGTGTAGCCCTGGCCAGGCTCTTGTACTGCCCAAGGTGTGTCCATTGAGGCCTTTTAATAAATATCTACTTTATTCTTTAATTCTGTCTAGCCTCTGTTCTAGGTCAGCCTTCACAAGACATCGATGGAAGGTTAGTGTAGGAAATCTAAATCAGTCAGTCTAAGCACAGTAGGATACAGACTTCTTTCCTTCTTATTAATTATACAGCTAAACCAATTTTGTGGGCTCTCTGAAATGCTGTAATGTAATGAAATCCAAATCTAAGATCCGAATGTAATCATTGGAAAGTGATTGGAGTTTTATGCTTTCCTGTCTTACAAACTTCAACCGTAGTAATCCTCTGGTTACTCAGCAAGGTGCCTGGTGGGGTGAGCCATATAATCTAACTTCATCTGAGAAACAGGAAGTGGCTTTTTCAAGAATCATTTTGGAGCACCTAAATTTAGACTCCTGCTCTGAATCATCTTCTGATTATTTCCATTGACCTTGAGAGAGATTTTCTCCTCATCTGCTTTTGTCTGCTTTCAGGAGAACTCACATCGGCAAAGCAGGCTAGTCACCTTTTAATTTAGTTAAACTCTAACAAACTCATACTAGATCAAGTAAAACCTTTTGAATTTGTCACCCTCTGTGATTCTGGTAAAAAACCTCTAAGACATGTTCAAACACAGTTTGTTTGGCTTGTTTAAGGAATAGTGTATGCATTGTGTTGCAGATAATCCTCTGTGGGGCTGTAATAAACATGATTGCCTTGATCACGTTCCTGTTAAACAGCATATCTTAACTTTCTTTTGCTGAAAAGTTTACTGATGATTTCTAGGTTGTGACCCTGACAGAGTCATAGGCACATATTCACTGCTTGTAAATGTGGCTGCTGTTTGAGGTACACCTTTAAGAGCTGTTGCTCCAGCTACAATATCCTGAGCTAGTATTCATCACCCAAAACCCCAGGACCTGGAGTAGAACCTGTAAGTATCTGATGATATTAGTTGGTATTTTTAACATCCAGTTTGAAGATTAATTGGAACAAACTCCATTATTTATACTAACTCGTCCTTCTAATTTTTATTCTGTTAATTTATTATTTATTTGGTGGCCACATATATCCTCAAATAGGCATTTCAGAGAATTTTGTCATCAGTTGCGTTTTTTCTTCTCTTACGTGTATTGCTTAATCAGAGCAGTAGTGTGGAGGGCTGACCCTGGCTGAATGTCAGGTGCCCACCAAGTCACTATTACTCCCCCTCATCAGCTGGACAGTGGAGAGAAAAATATGATGAAAAGACTCTTGGGTCAAGATAAAGACAAGGGAATCAAATCCTCAGCACACTGTCATAGGCAAAACAGATTCAACTTGGGAAAATTAGTTTTATTTATTACCAATCAAATCAGAGTAGGGTAGTGTCAAAAAAGCCCCCAGAAATCTTAAAAATACCTTCCTTCCACTCCTCCCTTCTTCCCAATTCAACTTCACTCCCAATTTTCTTTCCCTCTTCACCTCATTAGCACAGGGGGATGGGAAATGGGGTTGCAGTCATCTCATCGTTTTCTCTGCTCCTCCTTCCCTCTCAGGGAAAGTACTCCTCACGCTCCTCCCCTGCTCCATCACAGGGTCCCTCCCATGGCAGACAGGCCTCCATGAACTTCTCCAGCTTGAGTCCTTCCCTCGGGCTGCAGTTCTTCATAAACTGCTCCAGCGTGGGCTCCTCTCTATTCAGGTTCACAGGCCCTCGCAGAAACCTGCCGTAGCACAGGCTTCCAGCATAGGTTTCCAGACTTTTTGGGGCATCTACCAACTTCTGTGTGGGGTACCTTTTATCCATAGTAAGAGAAATTCAGGCTCCAAGTTCATTTAAGTCTTTGAAAGTAATGCTCACAGCAACTGTGCACCATAAATTGAAGCCTTAATATTTTCCTATGGCCACATTTATGCACAGATAACTTTTTTGCCAGCTAAATTAACTTCACACAAACAAAGTGTATGAGATCTACAGGAAGCAAATCACTTCATCACCCTTCTACTAGGCTTTTGAACAATTTATAAAGTTAGAGTTGTATTTGTGGAAGACAAATTGTAGAAGGTGTGATAGTATGATATATACTTGTCAGTGAAGGATAGACAGCGTGAGCTGTTAGTTGTAATCAGCTCAGTTTGAAGGTATGGTTATTTTTGCACTTTTTTTCAGTATATTCTGCATAGGATATTCTCAAGTGATTAATGGTGTTTTGATTGCATTATCTTGTATTGTACAACTTTTTAATGCTTAGGTGAGTAGGCATTTTCCTGGGGAGATTGGAAGCCTGTGGATGTAGAAACATGGATCTGATGAACAAAAGATATAATCCATTATCAACTCTGCTGTTGTCTTTGAGGGTTAATATTTGATAGGAAAATACAGAGCTTGAAAAAGAAAGATTTATCAGACAAGCAAGCTTTTAGGTGCTCACAGTAAGTAAAGCTGTTTATTGACAACTTTTTGTCCAAATAGTTTTAGGTAAGTTGAAAGCCAGGCCAAAAATTAATTTGAAATAATTGAGAAATTAATCCACCTAGATCTTTCACCAGTCTTTGTTTCTCTAACGGTTATAGGGAGACTGGTGTTCTGTAAAGCCTGAGGTGGAACAAATGCACTTCAGCTACAACCAGATTTCAAAAGCTTCCTATTAGAAGTAGTTGAATAAAATTTTTCAAGTAGAAATACTGTGTAAAAAGCAAAATAAAATGATGTATCCTGCTTCATCACTTTTTAGAATTTAGTCCTAAGCAGAGAGAGAGAGACAGAAATTATAGTTTGCTTTTAAAAGTAAACTGTGATGTGCAAGTGTTTGATGAGTTTTTTCCTTTTCAATTTTAGTAAATCTTTGTTCACACATTTTACACTGTATATCTCCAGTACTTCATTGATTTACTTGTAATAAAAGGCAAAGCAGTCCTGCTTGTTGGAAATGCTGGAGTAGGAAAAACAGTGTTTATAGGTAATAGGCTTGGTGCTGTCTCTGAAGACAACCTCCAGACCAACAATTCATTCAAATACCATGCAACATCAGCAATGCTCCAGAGTAAGTTCCATACAGATGTGATAAACTTATCTTCTCTCGGCAGCAGTGATAAAATATATTCCACAGTTATTACAGTGTTACCACAACCACTGGCTACTGCTCTTGTCAGGGCCTTGACAAAGTTCATTGCTTTGCAAACTGGAAAACTCTGAAAGTTGTGTCAGGCACTATAAAAAATCCAAGGAGGGTCAATCCCTGTCTGATGGAGTTTGGAGTCTGTAGATGAGATGGATGCAGATCAAAGGAAATGTTAATATACCACACAAATGAGAGGGCTGTATGTTGGCCAAAACTGCTATATGGTGGTAGATTTTGGAACAAGAAGAGTCAGGCAGTCAAAGCAAAATAGGCTCATAAAAGCTGTCTCTTTTGGTGTTTGTGAAGAACACGATCAAGGGAGAGCCCAGCTGTCAGTGGATATGCCCTCTTTGCCATCCCTTTTTTTTATGCTTCCTGTAACTTGAACAGGAAACAGCTATACAGAAAAAACTATGTGCCCTCTTTGCTGTGCAACTTTTCATGCCATGAAAAGCACTAGCAAAGTAAATTAATACACTGGCTTGTCCTTTTAAATGTCTGGGAGAAGATACCAAAAAAGATTTTTCTATTTTAAAAACTTTCTATGATTTTAGAAGGCTTCAGATAAAATCTTTAGAAACATTTGAGTGTGTTTGGTGTGTAATTTAACTGCTTTTGCAATCAGTTGTGTAATTTTCCAGCCAATCTGCATTGCTGCTAATGGATTACATTTTCACCAGGTTTAAAAAAGTAGGTATAAATCCACAAATCTTAATTGAATAAGCTTTTACCCTGTTTTCTCTTTCATGTCTTGTGTTAATTTCTTCTATATTCACATCAGATAAGCAAAGACCATTTTGTCTTCTTTATACCTTAGTTCATTCTTTGAAGTGTTTCCAAATTCATGTTAACATAGAATCCTGCATTAATAGAACTTAATCACCTTTTTGCCCATCAAAATGAATGGAAATATTAGGAGAAAAGAAATTTGCTGTGCATCAGAGTGAGATCATGAGCTGTTGTAAACTGTCATAGTTCCTATAAAGGGGAATCAGCCTTAAAAGGCTTTCAGAAATTGCTCTGATCAGGGAGGGATTTTTCAGCTAATGACTGCCATTCCAGTAGCAACCATGGCCATGGCTCTAGAGTACAAAAGCATAACGCTTTCCATTGCAAAGAGAAGCTGATGAAAGGAGCTCCTGGGCAGCAAAGGCTGTGTATTCTTCTTGCAGGAAACTTCTTAAATAAACCAAAGATGTGAAGTCAGCATCACAGGGGCTTGTTTTCCAAGTGTGTTACACCCACCAACAGTCTTGTGGCATAAAATTTAAGAGTTTATGAACCTTTAAGGATTTGCTGTGAAATTTTAATAGTATTCCTTCACATTTTAAGTCCGTGTTCTAAACCATCTACTGCTTCTTCTAAGAAAAATTAAGCCATGTACAAAGCAGTGGACATCTCATTGTCTGTGGCTCTTCCTTCTGTCCACTGCTCTTGAGCCAAGTTCCTCTTGTTAAATGCTCTTCTGCCAAGTCCCTCCACTAAGCACAGCAGGTGAACTGCATGACAATCCAGAAACAATTGAATTGTGTTCCCTTTCCATTGCGTTTACAGCATCGTCTCAGTGAGCTGTGATGGAATGATTTTGTACTGTCATGTGTAGATCAAAATTACGGCCTCTTACATTATTTTTGTGTTTGTGTATACCAATATTTCTTCCTGGTAAATGCATTCACGTGATACACTTAAGTGCCTTCATGTGTCTTAAGCCATCACTCCAAGCAATTATTTGGAACAGTCAAATTGTGGATTGTTTTCATAATGGAAAGAATTGTTCACAGCAAATTGCACAAATGAGCAATCTAAACTAGGTCTTAGTTCATAAAAATGAGCTTAAGAGATGAATTTGTTAAAGTACAGTGATTCACTACTGTTCATTGCTATGTTCTTTCCATAGTTCAGAGGTTAAAAGATTTTTCTTACAGATCATATCACTTTTAATCTGCAGTATTTTCTGTCAGTTCTCATCTTATCTGTAGCCACATAACATTTTTTGAGGTATCTGCTAGAGTGGGTGAGATTAGCATGTAGTGTAGGGTTTTATTTAGCATTCCCCAAGGCATATGACTCACCCGCTCTGCCTCTAGAACAGCAGAAAATTTGAAAATGTTGCTTGATGGAGGCATGTTCTGATGCAAACTAATATTGGTACATTAATTCTGGGGTTCTCAATAATACTTAAGTCTGGAACACTGCCACAGAGAACAAAAACGTGCAAGGGTTTATAACTGTGGACATTATTTAAAATTTAGATCAAGAGGGATGATTCCTAGTTTGAGGTTTAAAATTATGGGTACACATTGAGCTAAAAGTACAAAATTGTCTTTTATATAATTAAGAGACTTAAAGCCTTTTATATGCACATCATTTCTGCAAGAAGTTTTTTCCCTTCTAGGGTAGGAAAGCAGGGTAAGTGCCGCCACAGCTTTTGCCCCCAGGATTTATGATCATCCAGTTGCAAATATGTTGACGTTCTCCATTTCTGTCCTGTCTTCCAGCACACCTTCACTCTATCTTTTTGTTTTACTTTTCCAGTCGATAATCATCCTTCCAGCTGACTGTGACTAGACAGAAATGGCCTTGGATGCATTTGTTACCTTCGTTGAGTTCACCAGTCAAAAAAAATATTGAGGTTTGCAGATGTTTCATTTCACTGAAAAATCCGTGACGATGCTTCCGTAGTCCTACTGGAAACTTCTCGCAGTGACGTATTCGCTTATTCTGCTTCGCCCAAGGCACTAATAAGTCTGCTGCCAGTCAGGACTGTGGCAGTGCTGTGATGTCCAGCCTTCAGCTGTCCTGTGCAAGTGCAGTTTCCATTTCCTACAAGCTCTCATGAACATGTTGCCCAGTTTTTAAATAAGCAAGACAAGTTCAAAACCTTATACTTATATTTCACTCTTTTATTTTGCCCAACCCAAAGTATTTGAGCACACTGTGCAATAGAAAAAAAATTAAATCTGTAGTCTACACTTTTTCCTCTTCTACATATTATACATGGAACTGATAATTATTTTTTCTTTTTTTTTAAATACATATAGGCATTTCTTATTGACAAATATTAAAGTCTTATTAAATTCTGGCTTTCATCATCTCAAAATCAATAGCAGGTGTATCCTGAATTCATTACATTATTGACTGGACAAAAAAAAAATCTGGGTTAGATGTACAAAACTTTTGAGAAATCTTTTTCCTCTTGCCAAACAGTATTGAGTTTGCATTAAATGCTCTGCTGTGCTGTAAGGATTTTAACCACTGTATTTCCTAAATGTTCCATAACCTGCTTTGGTTCAAATCCCAGCTCTGAGACAGAGAATTTAGGCTGCTTGTTGAAGATGAGAGCCTCAGTTTCTGTGACAATACTGAAGTTTTCCTTGAAGTCCACCTATTACTGTGGTTTATTTTGTGCAGAATACTTTCCGTGATAATGTGAACAACAAAAATATATGACCTAGGAAGGAAGATTGTTAGTTTTCCAGTCCTGCTTTGATAAATTCCTGGTGATTTCTGCAGGTTTTTGTTTCCATGTAAAAAATTGAAAAAGTGCAATTAGAAATCAAACTTCTGCTGGATGATGAATCCTGTCATATTTATCTGTGGAATACTTCACTAAGTGGCAAAATTGAGGATCTCATCATACCAGAGTTCAGCATTATAATAATGCTTAATAAAAGCTGGTTTTATTTTATGTGTTTTTAACATGACTTAGCAGTTTTCTGTAGCTATTTTTTCTCTTACACATCTAAGGGAAGCAGTGCAGTTTGATAAAAATTGTACAAACTCAAAGTTTATGTCTCAATATTTTGCAGTTCTGATGAATACATAAGGGTCTTTGAGGTAGTTTGTTCACTGTTGTAGTAAATTTGTAACCTGAGGGTCTGCATTGACCATCATGTAAGCACCTCATTTTGGGGAATAGGCTGAAATTTAGTACAATCGCCTTAATATTCCTTTGTCTGGGAGATGTTATTGAATTAGATTCCTGATTAAATGTCCTGATTAAGTGATATCTATCCTTCATATTTTTGCACTTTACATATTTTGGTAAAGATCTTATTTAATCCTTCCCAGGAGAAGGAGAAAATAATCAACTCACTGATTAATTTTCTGAGTGTCAGGATACCTGGGGATTTCACTTTCAAAGCATTTCAGTTTCAAAGGATGCAAATGGATATGCTGTGAAGCTTTCAAAAGCTGTGAAGTAGTCAATCAACTAAATCAACAAGACTTTTCTGGAATTCAGAATCCCAAGGTGATATGTTCTGAAAGACTATCGGTGAATTTCACTGATTGCTAAGGAATTCAATACTTAAAAAAAAAAAAAAAAAAACAACCTTGTACATGGTGAAATGTTCCATAAATTTCAGCCAGCATGATTTTGAATTCTTGATTTTGTTTAATTTCAGTTTTGTTTCATATGGTAATAATTTTTATGCCTTTGTTTTATATTTCAGGGATGTTTGGAAAAAAACTGAAGAACATGGTTATACCTATGTTCTAGTAAAAGAATGAGAAACTTTTCTATTTTATTAGTGATTTGAATATGTCTGAAGTGGATAAGATATTAAATTGTTCAGCCTCATGATTTGACAGCATATTGATTATGGACACTGGTGAGCATTTGCTTCTTACTTAATGTTATGGTATAACTTTTGTGCTGTGGTCCATGATGGCAACCATAAACCACAGAAAAAAACAGAAAGCTTCAAAATTAATTGATTAAAGAGAAAAGCATATGTTCCTGGGAGTTTATAAACTGTTTTAGAAAAGAGAAGCAGAAAGTGAAGGGGCTATGGAGTCTTGGAAGGAAAGTATCCTTCAGCTGCTTTTGATGGAGCTGCTGGATGTTGGCCCCACTGATTGACTACAGAGAGCAGGGATGGCTGAGATACAGAAACTGATTCCCTAAATTGCAGGTGTTTAGCCTCTAACCCTCTATGTTTTCTTCACCTGTAAGGACAACAATTTCTTCACCTGTAAAGACAACAGACAAAATCCATAGAAACTTTATGATACTGGTTCAAATGAACAGTCTTTTCTGCCATGAGAATAAAAACATAGAAGATGGCTACTGGAAGTAATTCAGTTGATTTGGGAAATTAGGTAATTACAGAATCACAGAATCTTAGAACTGTTGGGGCTGGAAGGGACCTCTGGAGATCATCTAGTCCAAGACATCAAGGCAGTGCCACCTAGAGTAGGTGACAACCTTCTTACTTTCCAAATGGCAATTTTTTTTTTTTTTGGCAATTAAAATATATTGTATTCCTTCACCAGAACCTGTGTAGATATAACGTTTCAGGTCCAAAATCAACAGATTAGTGTTTTAGTTCATTTGTTACAGGAAGACCAATATTCTGTGTAAATACTCCACTGTTATCATAAATACGTATTAGATTCTTGTTCAGATGTCATGTCTTCATGTCATCTTATATGACATGAAGAAAATACGTGACTTACAAAGAAAGCATTTTGAATGATCTTTACTGTTCTTGCATCTTTTAATGCAGATGAATTGTATAATTTTTTTCACTAGGTCATACTACATCCGATGAAGGAATGACACCAAGTATCAGCTTAATTTCTTGTTAAGGAACGAGATGTAAAGAGAAAAAAAAGGAAGTGACTAGTCAAATCTGAAATATCTCTGGCTTGGAGAAATCAGTCAGGTCTACCTTGGTGACATGCAAAGCTAACGTCTCAGTACTCTCTTGTTTTCTTCCCAAATCTATATTCTTTTTGAGACAGGAAACGTTTTATTCTTTCACAAAGATTTCAGCATTAAGATCTCAAAATCCCTAGTGCTTAAAAGGGTTGTTGCTTCTTTGTTTTGAATTCTTTTAAAACAAAACCTAGCCAAATATTTAAAATTTTTAAAACAGATCTACAAAACATATCGATAATCAGGAAAAATGCTGACCATGAAATACAGGAATTTAATATAACTACTTAAGAATTCTAAAATGGAGTAAAATTCATTGCAAACACATGGAAAGAAAGAGAATGCATTATTTTAAGAAGTTCTGGGAAGGAAGGATTTGTTGATTTGAGCAGGGAATAACTGTATTATTCATGAATTTCCCTTTTACAGTATTTCTTTTAAAGACCTGCTTGTCCTAGTTGATGTGTGTACTAACATCTAAAGAAACAAGATTTTCTTCCCATTTGGACAAAAAGAATACAAATTTCCAGCAATTCAGAGCCCTTTTAGAAATTTTATTTTATTTTATTTTATTTTATTTTATTTTATTTTATTTTATTTTATTTTATTTTATTTTATTTTATTTTATTTTATTTTATTTTATTTTATTTTATTTTATTTTATTTTAATTTTATTTATCCACTTTTTAGGTGGCCTCCTTTTAATTCATCAGGAGCTGTGTCATCTGGAGAGCCAGAAAGAGTATTGGATAACACAGCAAATAGAGGAGCATGCCCCCTCATACTCCATGTTGATCTTTGCTGGTTTTTTTTCTTATTGAGATCAGCTGATTTTCCTCTAATCTGTGGTGAGTGATGATTGTGTGCATTCTGAAACTGATTTGTACTTCTTTTGACCATGTTTTACTTTCCAAGTGTCTTTGGAGCCAGTTTCATTACAAAAAAACCCTTTATCATCAGAAGCTTTGTAAAAATGTGGTATCTTCATTGCAACAGAAATTTTGAACAAAATATTATGTGCTAGAAAATGTGTGATTATTCTTAATTTTAAAATGTCAATCCTAATTTGATACTTCCATGGATATTTGTATTCCAGATTTCCTGTAGGACAGAACTGTTGATTCTTCAACTGAGGTTGAGTCTGGAAATATACAGTGCTTCAGTGTTTTGTCACTAATATTAATCAAGTTACATTTTCTTTCTCAGTTACAATAGGCAGAATCTAACTATTAAAGAAATTCATAATTTTCAGTATGTTGCCTTTATTAATCCAGCTGCTGGCAGCTTCATTATCAAGCTCCAGCTAGGGTTTGAAGTGTCCTGTTATAGCAATCCTGTATTTAATACATGAAATAATTACTATTTACACTACAATAGGTAGCAGATGAAAGGGAATAGGAGAAAATATAGTGTTTGAAATTTAGTACAGGTTGAAAATCTTGCTGTTCTTATAGCTAAATGGAAAGAGACACACTAAATTTATTATGACATTGAGAGTTCCCTGAATTGCAGTCTCATGTGGTCATCCACCTGTCAGCTGTGCCCTTGGGGCTCCTAACCAGACATGCAACTGCTGTGGAACTGCATCAAGGATGAGGCTAGAAATGAAGCATTTTCTGTGACACACAAGTAGCTGTATACTCACCAGGCTGTCTAGTCATTTAACACTTCATTGACTCTTATCTGCTGTCTGATGCTAGAGAATCTTCATCTCCTTTTCCCTTTTTATTTTCAGGGACATTTTGCAGTATTTGCCTCCAACTTCCTTTCTTCAGATTCCCTGATTACCATCTACAGAAAGATAGTTTGTTTCCACTTCCAGCAACAAGCTTTTGTTCCAGCAATAATCAAGAATATTTGAGCCATAGTACAGGCAGACATATGTCTTTACCAGGCAAGGATTCAAAACTTCGCAGCAACTGATATGAGGTTCCACTGCATCCTTAAAATGAGAGACCTCTCCAATGGCTTTCAGGTTTATATCAGGGGCTCGTGTACCTGACAACACTCTATTATTGCTGATCCTTACAATCTAATGATGGACATTGGATGGTGGACTGGTGAATAACAGATGCTTGTTCTGCTTTTTCTATCTTCTACTGCAAAGTAGAAGATAGTTCCTGCCCTAAAGTGAGCATGGTCAGGTAGATCAGATGGGTAGAAAGCTGAGACAGAAAATGTATTTAGTGGAAGTAGAACAATGGTTTGCAAAGTTTGCTGTGCTTAATTTTTTGGTTGGTTGGTTTTTGAGAAGAGAAGGTCAACCTTTCAAAGGGTAAAACAACTTTTGGAAGACCAGGTAGAACAAAACGGAGATTGAAGAAGCTCTGAAAATCACAAAATCATTTAGGTTGCAAAAGACCTCTAAGATGAATGACACCAGCTGTTAGTCTAGCACTGCCATGTCCGCCCTTAAACCACGTACCTAAGCGCCACGTCTACACATCTTTTAAATGCTTCCAGGGATGGTGACTCAACCACATCCCTGGGTATCCTGTTACAGGGCTTGACAACCCTTTCCATGAAGTAGAGTTTTCAAAGGGTAGCTGAACACCAGAGCTGAGATTCAAGACAGAGGGAAGGATTTAATAGGGTCAGCAAATCCTGCCCTCTCTTGTGTGAGTCTGATCCTGGTTTGTTTTTATCTGCTTTCCTGTTCCTTAGAGTGCAGCTCTGTTCTTTCACAGAATTTTTTTTTTTTTCTGCCCACCCCATGGATCACTGTGAAGGCAAGGAGGCAAGGACTTGTCAGGTCCTCTTGTACACCACACAACTTGTTTTGGTGGGGTTGCACAGGCCCATCATGCATGTTTGCATCTCTCCTGGCATGGAAGTTGTGAAAGAAGGAGGTTTGAGGTGACAGTTGAGAAAGTGCTAATTTTTTCATGATGACCTCTGTCCTGTTTCCTTGAGCAATATTGAAAAACAGGGCTAGTGACCATGGAAGGTCCTGGCAGTGCTGATGTTTCCGTGTGTCCTGGAGCCTCAAGCCATAATGGCCTATCTAAGTGTGCCAGTGAGTGGAGAGCAGACATTTGTTTTAACTATATTATGCCTGTTCAACTGGCTGGAGAACTTACTCATTTTAGAGACATCCTGGTTCATGTTCAAGAATATTTAGATTCAAGCACAATGTCTGCTGGGTATCTACTAAGGATAACTAATGCCTTTGCAGAATATATCAGTTAGTCCTCCTTAAGACATTCTGTTTTGATGCCAGATGACAACACTACAAAAGAAAATATTTTTTATCTTTAGGGCATTTTGTTTGCTACACCCAAGTGCTTACAGCAACCAAATGATATTTATTATCTCTGGTCATGAGTCAGCACATGTCTATGGGGATAAACTAGTGGAAAGCAAAGACTGTAATTTCTGTTATAAAATGGTGATAGATACTACAGACAAGTATTTTGAGGTATGTTGGTAGCTAGAAAGTATTTTGCCTTGTGCCAACAAGTTAAAACTGAATGGTGACAGGTCTTATTTTTTGGAACTCTATGTAGCAGTGGGGAGCTACTTGAGGAGTTTCTAGGGAGCTACAATGACAGGCCTTCTTCTGTGAGCCCAGCCTTGTCTGAGAGTGCCATGCAGTGGGTGTAACTGGAATGTTTCTAAAGGGAACATGTAATCCATCATGATGCTGTGCTTGCATGAAGTCATTGCTTTTTGCTGTTCAGGGCTTGTTGCAGTGCAAACTTGTAACACTCTTAATGGAAGGTTTATGCAGGGCACCATGGATCAGCAGAGCTGATAAATGGACTTTGTTGGTGCCCTTATGGAAGAGAAGATTGTGGCTCAGTGTTAAAAATAACCTCCATTTTGTTTGTTTGAACAGAGATTCAGCGGGGTTTTTTTGCACTCCACAGGAATTAACACGACTTATTTTCTGAGGCTGGAAAGATAATCTATAATGCTGCAGATAGTTTGCCTTATCTTTTAATTAGTTAATGATGTAGCAGGCCTTTATAAGAAAAGCAATATTTGTCTTTCATTTTCAAGAAAGGGAAAATGCTTTTAAAATTAGATTAGCTTGAAGCAAAGACAATACCTTAAGCATACAGTAAATAATGGCACTGCATGGCAGACCTGGAGTTGCTTTGCTGCCCAGCCTTGTACATTTTAAATCTAAACAAGCCAACACTTCTAAGTGTCATCATAGATTTACTTTATTTATCCATACCTTTTTTTTTCATATGTATGCTTACCTTACCTCAGTTTAATGTAATTTGTTTTTTTCATGTCAGGCAATATCTTAGTAGCCATCATGGTTCCAAATCTCAGCTTCCGTTTCTAAAATCTGATTTACTACATTTGCTTTGTTTTCCTGCCCAGAAGAAAACCAGACAGTTTTCAGAAGATGAAGATTTTGCTGACTAAGTGAGGCACAGACTTCATTGCTGTTCCTTGTCATTATTTGTAATCTTTCTTCAACAGATACCATCACTCTGGTCATGTGTAATATCAGTGATTTCCAGAAAGAGACAGAGGCCCCTGCTGGCAGAGATTAGCTTTGTTGAAGCAGTTTGTATTATTTGCAGTGTCAAATGTTTTCGCACACAAACTTTTCTTCTCAGTGAGTTCTACTAGGATTTCGGTGTCATCGGTTTTCACTTTGCACATAATCAGACGAGCTATATAAGAGAAGGCACTCTTGACAAAGCAATCTATTGTAGGAGTTTCACTCCAAGAGGATTAAAGATATGCTTAAATTTCAAAGATAATCCTGAGGACCTTTCATAGGGACTGTAGGTTTTTTGTTTTTTTTTAATGCTGATTTAGAGGTTGATGTGATAATCATCAGACCTGCAGACAGACGCCTTCTCAGGTATCGCTAGTTTTGCTTGAAAATGTTGGTAAGCTATTATCTTCTCTTTAAAGTCTAATGACTGAGAGTGGTATCTCAGTTTGGCAAACAAAGTGGCAGGGTGTCGTAGGCTTACAGTTTGGCAGTCCTGGAAAAGTGGTTATGAAATCAAATCCTGTAAGTTTTTTCTTACACCAAAACCTTTTATGTTTTTGTTTTGGTTTTTTTTTTTTTATGGATCCATTGTGAAGTCATGAATAAGGCTGACAAAATTCTACAGTGAAGTCAAAGAGAATTGGCTTCCAGTAATGTTTTGGTTGTACAGGTTTTTAGCTGTTTATTAGATGCATCCAGATTAGACACATTATACCTTTATTTAAGAAGGTTCTCATCAATTTTTTTTTTCAAGGCTTTTTTCAATAATTTTTTTAGTGGTATGAGACATAAAGAGAATGAAGGGGATATCTCATTGATACATGTAGGAAAAATTAAGCAAAAGGCCCAACCTGCTGTCTCCAAGCTCTGGTCTTTCATCCCTTAGAATCTGCATCTGATTTAAAAAAAAATGAAATGTTGAAAATAATTTTAGATGTTTATATAAATTATTAGAATATAAACTACAAGAGATTTCTTTCAATGTCTCAAACATAGTTTTCTGTGGGAGGAATTACCTCAATACACACATTTCAAAATTTTAGCAATTAGATCTCATCTAATTTTGGGGCGAGTCCTCATCTGGCCTCATTCCTCCTATGGTATTCTATGATCAGCAAATAAAACATGTTTTAATTAGTCTGGGACAGATATTCCAAGAGTTAATTAAAGTTTGATGCAGATTTGTCATTAAGTGATTCATTGTCCTTTGGCCTTTCTGGTGCAAACAGCCAGATGTGAAATTCTCATGTGCTCCTACAGCCCAGTGAACCTCCCTTCAAGTTCACTGGGTCTCTGTTCTGAGTTCAGTCAGAGCCCATCAGATTCCTGGTGGGATGCTTTAGAGCACCTCAGTGTAAAGAATGTATAACCAGACAGCTATGGCAGACCTTCAATATTTGATAAAGGAAAAGAATGTTTCTTTGCACTTGCTCGAATATTGCAAGCAATAGCAAATACTGAGGTGAAGATAATGTACCTTTAGGTGTCAGGAGAACATTATCTTAAAAACAGACAAAAAAAAAAAAAACAGGGGAAGGGTAGAAGGCTTGGTGCAATTAAAAGGAATTGAGGAACTTCACTGAGAAGGTTGTTGAAGTTACTTTATGTTACTGTTACTTTATTGATGTTTTGTCATCAGGTGCTGAATCAGTCCTATCCTGTAAGCTTCTAGGGGTTACGAACTTCTGATTGGAGTAGGTAGTAAACAGAGCTTGTCTGGGCTGGCAGGATACATCTGCTCCCTGGAGGTTTTCCAAATTACACAGAAGAAACCAGGGCCTCAGGGTAAACTAATGGATATTATTTTAGTCTGTTGAGTTCACCACTTCAAGAATGTGTTTTGTTGTTGCACAAGCTTGATAAAATCACAGGCAAAACAGTGGAATTTACACTAACAACTCCTATGGTTCCTGTGGTTTCCAGCTATACCTCTTTTCTTTATTTTTGAAAACTGGGTGGTAAAAATATATTTTAGTGTCTGTCCCCTTATATACTTCACAGAATTTTAGTAGTTTCTCCACTTTTTCCAAGGCAGCTGCTTCACATGTTACAAGGATATGGTTGGAGTTCTGGTGTTTATAGTTAGTGATTTCTTATAAATTTTTGTGTGTCATTGAACATGTATTGGTTTAGGGATGTAAAGTTGAAGTGGGTGAACATAGGAGAAAATTTTGTTCTTGTTGCATGTGAGTCCTTTAGTCACCTATACTGTCCATACACAAAGATTAGGAATGTAATTGAGTGAAATGCTTTTTCAGGTTTACAGACCTTGCAAGGCTGAGCCCTATGTGAGCAAACAGCAAAGGAGGGAACATTTTCGGCTTCACTCTGTGTGGACAAGCAATATTTCTGAATCTCAGATGTGGCTGAATAAGGATCTGATTGTGGCCAAATTTGGTGGATGCCAGCCCCTAAAAAGTGCTTCTGTTACCTTGGTCCAGGGCCAAACTACCACGGCGTGTGTAGCTCAAGGCTTTCGCAGTCTCTGGTTTTCAGGGGAAGGTAGATGCTGTTCTGCTTTGAAAAAGGTAGCATGCTCTTCAATGTGTTCATGGTGTCTAACTTCTTGTGCCCTCCTTCCCTGGTCAAATTAGGTGCAGTGTAAGATGTGGACTTACGCGGTCATTTCCTCCCTGCTGTTTCCAAGCAGGAAAATTTCTAAGCCTCTGTTAACAAGCCTGAAGATTTGCTTTGTTAGCTTTTGTGACAGCTTGGTCATAACAGCCAGAATTGACCTTATTCTGTATTTCAAATGTGGTCACACTCAAATGCAACTGATGTGAGTTGGTTTCTTTCTGGAAACCCAAGCCAAAAAGCATTCCACATGGTCCCACACCATGTCTCCCTCAGGGCAGCAGTGCACACCTCAGTTTTGCTGGGGTTTTTTGCAGATAAGAAAGCTTTCCTAAATAAATTCGCTAACAAAAAAAAAAAAAAAAAAAAAAGGTCTTTCAGAAAATCAGAATTTTAAATGGATCTGATTCTTCAATGGAAGAATTTAAAATGGATCTGAGTCTTTCATCTGGTTCTTCCCACACATTTTTGGTATGGTAATGGCTGTTCTTGATGGGAGATTCATTCTTCATGGCTGCAATATCCCTTTTTAGTACATTCACGGGGAGATTTCTTCAATCTTTACCACCAGATGATATCAAAACTTCAGTGTCTGATATAGGGGAAAAAACAGCAAACTGCATTTCATTTTGGATGTTATACAGTGAATTAATGATATGTAAATAAACTGAAGAAAAGTAAGGAGAAGTCAGCAATGTGTTGCCACCACAAACGTGCATTTCACACTTTTTCTGTATCAACATTTTAACAGAATATGAGTGATTGCCTCCTTTCCTTACAGGTAGATCTTGCCAGTTTGTACATCAAGACAGGTGCCAAGAACATGCCCACAGTGTTTTTGCTGACAGATGCTCAAGTTCCAGATGAATGCTTTCTTGTGCTGATTAATGACTTGTTGGCATCAGGTGATTAAACCAACAAATTTCTTGAAAGATCTTTTCCAATGACAAATGATCTGTGTTTTCATTGAACTTTAAAGAGATTATTTCTCTTTCAGGTATTTGTAGGGAGAGATTTTAGAGAGGCCATGTCAAGACATCCAACCTGAGCATTGAGTCAAACTTGGTTAAGAAAGCATGGCCTGTTGAGGAGACAAATTGCTAAGGCTTATCATGCAAAAGTGCATTGATTTGGGGGGAAATGAGAATGTCCCTTTGACTTAATGTTGTTTTTGCCTTGGTGTGATTTCACTAATTTCAAGCAATGTCACCATGACTGCACAAGTGTAGCATGTAGCAATGAAGCTTCACCCATGTTTTGAAGATTAGAAAATCTGGACTCTGAATGTGGGGGTGTGGGGATAAGATGGAAGAAAAAAATGCACCTCTGGACAGTTGGAGTGTATCTTGAAAGATTTTTTGTAAAGTTATATTTACTTTTGCAACCAGACTAGTAAACAATTTAAACAGCTTGTGAAAAAAAGAACCACCATTCTGAGGGAAACATAATTTAGAAGTGAACTTCCTATCAGGGAAAATTCAAAACAAAGTTGTTTCCTACCCCTTAGAAAAAGAAAAAAAAGAATAGTCCTTTTAGGCAAAATGACATAGGGAGAAGGATCAGGCTGTTTTGTTACTAGATACATGTAGCATCATACTGTAGCTCTGGTTATGTGCTTAAACCTCATTGGGCTAAATACCATGTAGAAGATTATTTGTCACGTGCTACCTACCCCTTTGTCTTTTCACAGGAGAGGTTCCAGATCTGTTCAGTGATGAAGACATGAAGGTCATAATTGCAGGAGTTAGAAAAGAAGTGTTAGCCATGGGCTTGATGGACATCAGTGAACACTCCTCGAGGTGATTCCTGAGGCTGTGGCTGCAGTAGAATGTAAGGCATATTTCACAGGGGCAAGAAACAGTGATGAGCTGATCAAAATAGCAACATATTTCAGTTATCTCATAACCCAGCATATGTTGGCATACTTTTCTTGAAAGCTTATTTGTTGAAGTGTGGCACCGAATTTGCCTCTCCTGTGTTGCCCCTGTAATAACCTGCCTGTGTGGAGGTTGGTGTACACCAAATTTTGCTCGTAGATCTGGCTGTTGACTTCCTGCCTGTTCATAGGAAAGTCACACAGCTGCTCTGCGTCTTAGTTTCATGTCTTGGACGTGATGAGGCACTTCAGAGAGAAGGTGCTCATGAGGAGTCTGTGGTGCTGTTAATGCAGTTGTAAATACTCTTCCTGCTTATACACATAGAAATTCTGTATGTGTACTCAACTCTTAAACTTTTGCACAAATGATTTCACAGAATATTTTAATTCTTTCTACTTTTCCTAATGATTTCACAGAATGATTTCACTGAATATTTTAATTCTTTCTACTTTTCCTAATGATTTCACAGAATGATTTCACATAATATTTTAATTCTTTCTACTTTTCCTATGCCATATAAAACTGGAAAAATAAAGTCTATCTGTAGGTGTTTTCAGATTTAAAACTGTTTAGCAATACACAAAACATGATACCATAATTGCAACAAATGTCTCTCCTAAACTCTGTTTTAGAGACTCTCCTTTGGAGGGAAACTGTAGTTCTCACCTGAGAGCTGGAAAGCAGTAGCTAGGAAAACTGGTTTTGCAGTGGCACCTTTAGGAACTTTCAGGTTAGGTAGGCATCAATTCACTCATCATCTGAAATATCTGTGATAAGAAAATGAGAAGTCTGAAAACCATTAACCCTTAAGAATGAGAATGCTTTGAAAGGGATATATTCTTCATACTTACTGTATTAAAATGATCTGCTTGATCGGGGACTGGAAGAGCCTTCCTATAGCAGATTATTCTATGGTGATCTCCTATGCAGGCTCTATTTCTCAATTTTCTGAGGTGTTTAACCACCACTGGTCTAAAGAGCATTCTGATTGGACTATGAGTTTTTAGCAAGTTCTTATATTTTATAACATAGCACTTTCTCTTTCCCCCCCGGCCTTCTTCTCTTTTTCCAATCCTGCTTAAGTTTTACTGAAGTTCCATCCTAACTCTAATTTTGTTGCTATTACTTCTTCATTCCAAAAATTAATTTTGCAGCTTAAAGGCCAATGGAGACTTGTATACAATCTAGTGTGACGTATTCTGTATAGTTTTCTATTTTACAAACTTCAGAGACATGGTCAATAGTGGTGCTTACCTTCTGCATTTTTCTTTCTGACTGTGCTATTTGTCTCTGTTTCATTACTATTGCATTTGTATATTTTTTTAAGAAAGGACGGGAAAAAATTATTTCTAATACCTCTCTTCATTTTCTCCTTTCACATTTTTACCCTTTGTGTTTTCCTTATTCCCAAAGTAATTTCTTATTTTCTTTTCTTTCTTTTCCTTTTTTTTTTTTTTTTTTTTTTTTTGTCTTCTTTTCTTTTTAAGGGCTTTTTGAAAGCCAGCTTTCAAATTCCTTTTACCTTGCAACAATTTCATCAGTTCCCCTACTGTGCAAATTAGCACTTCTGGAGGCAAGAACAGGAGATACCTATTCATGTTGCAGGGAAGCAAAGTAGTGACTTTATAGTACTGAAGGAGACATAAATTTCATGAGTTAACACACTGCTAGAGATCTATATGAAATTTTAGTTAGTGCAGGGTGACCTATAACCTCCTCATTTCCCTAGATTTAAAGAATAAATGACTAATATAATGTGAAAGTGAACAAAAGGGTGAATTCAGACAGTTTCATAATGTTAAAGCTCAGTGAAGTGATACAGTCTCATTTTTCCATTTCATTTCAGAAAAATCAACATCCAACATTAAGCCACATTTTCTCTTGAGCTCTCTTATAATCTTACATCCTGTAGTTCTATTTATGCTGAGGAATCAGTAGCTCAGGAACCAAAACTACAGAGTGCTATTCTTTGAATCTCTTTGGCTTTGTGTTGGTTTTTTTTTTGCTTGTTTTCAGTCTGGACATTGCAATCAATTCTGCTGTCAATGTACTGAGAACACACCATGGTGCAAATTTATGTTGAAAGTATGTCAGGTGAAGACAATGGGTTCCACCATTATAAAATATGGGTCCACAACTGAAGGGTATCTGATAGGCACCTGAGAATTTCAAAACCTTTCAAAGCAAATTATGAAATAAATTATAGAGGAAGAATGATGCTCAAGCAAACAAAGTTGATGAACACTGTAGATGTTAATGTGCTGATGGCTCTAAGGCACACACAAGATGAGGCATTTCTGAAGCTCAGTGATTTACTTGGGTTCCAAAATTTACTATGCAGTAATCACTCTTAAATACTCTGCACATCACGAAAATTTCTTGAAAAAGTAAAGGCCAGAAGAAGCCATTATTTCTCAAAAGCATAAATATGATGAGATCAGTCAGTCTTGCTGTCTCTGGAGCTCCATCTGATTTTACTTTGCTTTACTTTACTTTGCTTTACTTTACTTTGCTTTACTTTCCTTAATTGATCATGGTAACTTTCAGCTTTTCCCCAAAGATGTGAACACCATACCTAAATGCCTGGCAGCCCTCATGCCCTACACAAGCATAACCTCAAATTAACTCTTTACAGTAAGTATACTCTTTGCAGCATTTCATCTTTGCATGTTTTCCAGGTTCTCACTTCAGTCTCCTCAGCGCTCCTAAACATTACTATATATTCCAAAGTCAGACATGTTAAATGATTTTTCTTTTGAACTGAATCTCTGTTATTCAGTCCATGTGCAGCCAGTTTTCTTCATGAGCTGCTGTTGGATACTTCAAATACTTGCTTCTCCATCCTTGAGCAAGTTTCTTCATAGTGTATTTTCCTCATGTGAAGTTTACAGTCCCTCAGTGGTTGTTGTGAAGTCCCAGCACTAAGAACTAAATTTTCTAGTTTTAGAGGAATGCTATTTCTCCAATTTTCTTCCAACTTGGCATGACTACTTCGGTCATCACATCCTTATAATGGTCTCCTCTTCTATAGTCCTGTCAGGATTTAGCTGGCTCCCATTTTCTATGGAATTTAGTAGTACAGTAATTTCATGCTTCAACCAGAATTAAAGTCAAACATAGGTAGAGTGGGTGTCCTGCATTGCCACAGGCAATCTTCTCCATATTTTTATGATTACTTTTCTTTTAAATTATTGTCTTTCATTTCCAAATCCTCTTTCATTAGGACACATTAGCCTTTTCCTTGTGGTTTGTCTTGCTACTGACAGAACATCTATTTTTATCTGTGAATCTGAGAGGAACTTGTGAAGCCCCATCAGAGCTCAGTTTTGGCCAGCTGTCATAGTTTTTCCTTTGAGGGCATAAATACACATCTATCTGCTTGAGTGCTTAAATCACAGCCAACAAGAACTGTTTTTAGGGTTTATGGTTCTATGTTAAACTAATACTGACCCCAGATTTGTTTTGGATTTTGGTTTTGGTTTATTATTTGTTGTTTGTTTTGTTTGATTCAGTGGGGAGTAGCTATCAAGGATTTCTAAGTTCTGTAGCACAGAAAACATCTGTTTCTTCTGTTGGCAGGCTCTTACAGAGTTCCTGTTTCTGTATGAATAGCTCCAGGCTTTTCTGATTTGGATGTCAGCCATCTCTTGAGCACTCAGAGAGCTGACTTTTAAGGATACATCTGTATTAATAAAATTATGAAGGGCATTTTGTGGTCCTGAGGACTAGTAGGATGAAAAGGCTGGTATCCATATGGCTTAGCTTTTCCCATGCTCTGCTTACAAAATGATGGTGGTGGCATAGAGCTGGTCAGGACTAATTCCTGGTCTGTGCAGCTCTTGATTCCTGACACAGCACTGCTTAGTTTCATATGGGAAAACCATGAGTGCACTAACAGTTAAATAGGATGGGCCCCATCAAACCAGTGGCCAAGTATGTGCCAAGGTGCTGTTTACTTTTCTGTCTTGCTCTGTTCGAAGCACTTAGTGAACCTGGAGGGCCTGCATATTTGAGATGAGCAGGAGGAGGCTGAGCCAAAAAATACAGTGTAAGATGCACATCTGTAGTGAGAGTGACATGTGTGAGGCTCAAATTGACACTTGAGAAAACAGGGGGCTTGTGTTCATGGGAGCGGTGAATGCTACACGGAAGTTGATACTGATTTCACAAGATAATGGTGCTTTTTTTCCACAATGATAGTCTTCATTACTCCATTGTGTGTTTAAATCTCAAAAATCCTCAAAGAAAGGGATGTGTCTATCAAGAACTTACTACATTTTTCTATTTCTAGATGAAATATCTTCATTGAGATATTTATATCCTGGTTGTCCTGCAAGACATTCTCAATTTTTTACATGAAGAGTTTCCTATTCTTTGGGTTTTTTCCCCTCTGTCAAATTAAACTGTAATGTATAGCTTGGACAAAAGAGAAATGTTTTCAAAATAAGACCTTCTTGCTTATGCAAAGATTGTGTAAAATGTAGTCGGTAATAATTACTCAATTTTCTTCATAGCTCTCTTGCTAGCAGATCACATGGCATCTTCATTATTCTGTGCGCAAAGCAAGCAGTGTACAAGGTCCTTTGTAGTATAGGGAATTCACTGGAGACAATGCAAATGAACCCTGAAAACATGCCATATCAAATCTATGCCTGGTGTGAATTTACCAAACTTCACTAAAGCTAAAGGAGAAAGAAGGGTTATGCTGTGGTCAGGATCTGGTTACATTCTTTTTGTGACTACCTTTTCAAGTATATGCGGTATCCTATATTTTTGTTCACAAAAAGTAATTAACAAATAGATAGTTATCTAATCAGGGTATTATATTATATCCAGGGCTCTGCTGGAATTTCCTGCCTAACAATACAGTATAGTAAAAATCTCTTAGCTATGTGTTTAAGGAAAAATAATGGAAATTTTGAATAATATGTCACAGTTTGAGCTCTAGGGCCAGATATTCCAAGAAGTAATTTATTAAATGATTGAGAAATTGTTCTTCTACACTTCATCCTGTCACAATAAACTATGAAGATTTTGTGTAAGACCTATTACTACATTTTTATTGGATTTGATAATTTCTCTTCATTCCCTGTAAGGTTGCTAGAATCCAGTTTTGCAGAATTCATCTACTTTCTCTCTTCTTGGCCTTTGTAACAGTTTAATTCAATTGTTACCTACTACTTTGTAAACCTGTACTTGTAAATTTATATTTACCCATTTGAATAAATCTGCCAAGGGCAAGGAGAGAACAGAGGAGTTCTGGGTATCACTTAGTAAATCTAGAATTTAGATGCTAGAGTAAGGTTTAAAGTAAACAATCCTAAAAGCCCAGTATTTCCTTCTCAAGGGTCTGCAGGTCATATAAACTAATGCAGCTCCTTATATATACAAGTAATTCTTCTAAATCACTCCTAAGAAATTACATTGGATAGGGAAATCATCCTCTCCCCTAAAGTTCAGCATCAGATTGATATAAACAGTAATCATTCCATACAAACAATTTTTCAATATTTAGGGAGATTAAAATATTACTTACGATATAAGACTAAAGAAAACACTAAATTCTTTTTTTTTTTTTTTTTTTTTGGCAAACAGCCCAAGACTTTGATTTGAACTCTTCTTGCAGTCCAGTACTTAGAGAGTTAAGTCCAAATATGAGCAGTGTGAGGAGCGTAGGAGGGTGTAGCAGATGAAACTTCAAGCAAGTCTGTATATGGTTTGCAGCTTTGGAGGTGTGATAGATTCAGTTTGGCACTACTGCTACAGCAAGGGCACTTGGAGCAACACATCAAAGCAGGGACAGATCTCTCCAGGCTCTCCATTGCTGCTACTGCCATACCAGGGATGGTGTGCAGGTCTGAGAAGGTGACCACTAGAGGAATAAAGAAGAGAAAATTAGATTCCCTGAGCTTCAACACTGCTCACCGTGGGTCTTGGTATTACAACTGAGCATAGAATTTTTTTCAGAAAATGAGGTGACACGGGGAGAAACATCTAGCTGAAGGATACATAATGTAACCAAGAGCTAAATTCAGAAAACTCAATGTTCAAGAGTTGAGAAACAGACCTAGCAGATTCTTCCCCTACATTTTCTCTTCTTCTCTGATTCAGAGTTTTGTGGTAGAGACCATTTATTCTTGTATCTTTTTGATTGTTTCTTCTGTGTGTGCTGATCTTTATCATCAGCAGTAGATTTCAAGATCTTTCTGTGTCTTTGTACAGTTTCAGTATCATTTTCACCACTTGGCTGGAATTCTACATGAGCATTTCTGCCATTTGCCTCTTCAAACAGTCAAAGTAGATGATTTCTTCTGTACCTTAAGCTCATCTTTGTAACATTCCTGGACAAATTGGGTATTTTTTGTTTGACTTGGTTCTACTATCTAGGTTATTTGCATAAATTCCTGTCTCGTGTTTTCTAGTGCAAATACGTATTTTTAGAAACTATGAGATAGTGGCAGTTCTTTTCCATCTTCCATTTTATCTTCTTTCCAGATACCATTGAACCATTTTTCATTGTTACTATCTCCTCATCACTTTATCTCTTCTGACTGCTTTAAAACTCAGAGAAGTATTGAGCTAGGATCTAGCTCTTCCTTTCATTGCTTCCTTTTTTTTACTTCTTTTCTTTCAATTTTCTGCTCTTCTTCCTTATCCAGTTTTCTCTTATAGGAATGTCAATTTCCAAGTAGCCTAAAGGAAGAATAAACTTGTCACTTCCCTGGCATGCCTGACTGGGCTCTCCTGGCTCTTGTGGTTGTTGGACAAGTTATAAACCCTTCTGAAACTTTTTGGATGTTTTCTGTTGGAATTAACAACATCAGTGACATATGGTTTGAGAGGCCCTGTACAATAAAAATAGCTCCTTTAGTAAGAAGCTCCTCTCCTGTCTTAACAGCCTGATGTCTGCATTTTACCAATTAACCAAAAGCATATACAATGGCCAAAGTGTGTGCTAACTGCAGTAAGTAGGTTCACAGAATCAGCTGAGGACTAGAATAACCCTTCCTTCTCAAATGTGAGCTGCTTTGTGTAGACCTGGTGATATCAAGATCCAGTCACACTTTTATTTTGGCTTGAATACTTTGGCCTACCCTTTTTGTACATCTCTTTCCATTTTTATTAAGAATGATCCTTTAAAATTCCCATGCAAGCTAAGATCCAAATCTCCTTTTTCTTCCTGCTCTTTTAGAAGGGTCGCACTGCACATAAAGAGTCTTGAATAGATTTAGAAACTCAGTTACTCAGTTACAGGGTTTCTGTCACCATGACCAGCTGAAGGTGCACCTTCTGCCTCTCTGCATGCCAGCCAGTCCCTGTGCCTGCCTTACTATCTATAGCTATCAAACTAAGAAACTGATACCAACATGGAGAGAGCAGAAGGAAGCTGCAAAAGTGCCATGTTTGTACAAGAGAAAAGGAGCAAAACCTATTTACCCAAGGTTGCTGACAAAGATTATTGGCTGCCAATTTTGGCTTGGAGTCTCAGCTGTGTACTGGCTGGTGCTGGACCATGGTTCATTGCACACCTCTCTTTGATGGCCTCAACTTGCCCTGTGATTCTTTTCTTTCCCTGTTCTCTCCCTCCTCTCTGCAGATTGTCCTGTGTTCCTGTCCAGTCAGTGCCATGCTGTGAGCATGAGCTGGGAACTTCCCAGCCATAGTTAACTGCCCTGCTATTGACTGGCTTCCTGAGAGGCCATGGGAAGCCCTTCCCTTCAGCATTGAGGAAGCTGAGGGGGTCGAGGTACAGTTTCAAGCTTATCAGTTTCCTAAGAAAGCAATGGAGATCACTGAAAGATCAATAACTGAATAAGCTGTGAAAAAACAATGCTCTTTTTACTCCTTGCTGCATACTTATTGCTTTTGGTGTTGTTCAAGTTCACCCCTGGTAAAAGTTGAATTTTAATGGTATGTCACTGCCTGATTCCTTCAGGAGATTTCAGGGAGCTGTCTAGCACAGGCAGAGAAGTGAGGGAAAGAGAAGCACATAACTCATAACACTGTCTTTGCAGAATCCTCCATTCAAGACTTTTTAGGATCTTATAGATACAGAGTTCATTTAACCATTTCCGATGCAGTTAAATATATTCACTAGAGCTGCCGCAAGTAAGGCTGAAATATTGCTGTGCCCAGTCCAGGTGGACTAAAGACTTCTCCATCTATTCAGAAATTAGACAGGTAGAAGTTTCCCCTGGAAAGGCAATCCATGGCACCACATGGCAAATGCATTTAGCATTTTAATGTCTGGGCAATTAATCTGTTCATGTTGCTGATTGATGCAGATTGTGATGTGTTTGTTTTCAAAAAAAACAAAAAAAAAACAAATAAAAAAAAACCCTCAAACAAACCACATGCATTAGTGTGTTTCTCTTCAGGGGAAAGGAATATATTCTCAGATTCTTCTAAGAGTTTTAGTAAGCTGCCTCTGATATCCTTCCTGGCATGGGACAACATGCAGCAACTTCCATGCTGGCAGCGACGCTGCTGGAGTTATTCACATAGACCTGGAAAATGCTTACTCTCCTTCAGAGATTGCCATTGCAGAACTTTCATTCTGGGAGTGCTGTTATATTTGAGACCATTTATTTCTATAGGGGGGTTTTAATCAGATAAGACTGAGGATTTCAGGAATTCCCAAGGAAGTGCCATTGGGTTTTAGTTGAGTGCTGCACCAGGCAAGTCTGCATTTGCAGTGTTTACCCTCCATTCAGACCCATACAAAATGCAGCAGTAGCCGTGAAATGAAGGTGAAGGAGAGGGCAAGGGATGTCTGGTGCTGCTTCCAGGGAACCGGCGGGCGCTCCCCCTCCCCGGGGCCGTGCTGGGAGCGAGGCTGCGGGACCCACCCGCTCCAGGCCCCCTGGCTGCCGCTCCTATGGCGCTCCGGCGGCACATGGATGCCTCCTGTAGGACTGCAGGGGAGGCAGAGATGCTTGCAAATAAACCTGGCATTTGTATGTTCCATCAGCTGCTCCTGCTTTAACAGACTTCTGGTGTCATCAGGGTAGTTATTTGTTTTCTAGTGAGCTGGGGAGGGATATCCAATTGCATTAATTTTTAATGTGATGCCAACTTCTTATTTGAAAGAAACAGATATGATTGCATGGAGAAAAGAGGTTTTCTTTTAATTTAAGCATTATGTTCCTCAATAATTCTTTTTTTTTTTTAGATAATTAATAAAGATTTGTCTGATCTTAGCAACTGTTAATGAGTTTCTTCTTTCACATTGGTTTTAACTGCTCCTGGTAAGTATCTTTCCTGTTTGATTCCCAGCAAGAGAAATAAATGTCAACTAACAGAATAGCATGACACTTTATTGACAGGGAATTAAGGGGTTTGTGTCATCAATGTACGTAAAGAAGTACTGGGTGCATGAGTCATGTGCAGCCAATAGGAAGACCAAAAAACAAAGAGCAGAATGCAAAAAAATAATAGGATGAGGCAGGGCAAAGGTTTTAAAGTGATGAGGAAAGGGTACTCAGAACAGAGGCATTGAGATAACAGAGAAACTATGTCAGTATTATGGGTGGGGAGAGAAGGGGAGACAGGAAGAAAAAGCAAAACTGAACCAGTATGGTAGGAGAGGTGCAAAGCAAAGGGTCTGAGGAGGGGCAAAAGGAAAGTCAAGGGAGAATGACCAAGCTAGTAAAGGGAGGGGCAATAGAACAATTGCAGAGATGTATTAGGATATCAAAAGAATGAGAGGGGCTGGGTGGAAAAGGACCACCCTGAAGAAGAGGGAATCTTAGAGTCTGCCATTCCATCTGCATTGAAGATTTATAGGAGGTGGTGTCCCTTCCTTCTCTCTAGTGCTGGTGTGTTAATGTGTCATTTTGTTTGCTCCATTTTAGATACTTCACAAAAGTCCTTTGTTTGTTCTTAGCACAGAAATCTTGTTAGCTAGTGTTCACCTGTGTATGGCTCCTGTTGTTCCTTATCATTGATCAGGAGTGTGAGGTCTGCTACTGAGTGATTATTTTGGCATAATTGACACTTAGCTCCTAATTGTCTTTTTCACACTTTCAAAAATACTGAGCAATAGTAGTTGATAAAGGATTTTTTGTTTAATGCTGTATAACAATATTACAGATTAATTTTAGTTAGGGTATCTTGAAGTTAAGCTAATGTTTTTTTTTTTTTTCTCTTAAAAGTTCAATACAAATATGGCATCATATTTATATTGTTTTAATAAAAAATGGACAATTTCTGAGTTTAAATGGTGGAGGAAAACCATAAAAAACTCCCAGTGATTATGGAAACTGAGAAGGAAGTTTCAGGAGATTTAGTTTGTGAGGTTTTTTTCCCCCTCTATCTCTTTATTTTCAAAAAACAATTACCCTTCTGGAAGATACAGTTTATCCAGGGAAAGAAGTGGTTTAGGTCGAGCTCAGCACAGAGATGGTGAGCTGCATGGTCAGTATGTTCTATGAAGAACATGCTTGAACATGCTGCTGTGAACATCCTTTTTACCCCGTGTGCAAGTGTCTGAACAGAAACAACAGTGATCCCCCCTAATCATGATGCCCATTGAAAGCAGGCATTGCAAGACCCTTTTCACCTGGAAGGATGTGGGCCAATGTGTGGGTTAAGGAAAAGAAACAGTGAGTTCAGAGGTATTCGAAGGGAAATGGAAAGTATCAGAAATTTAATCATTTCTGATGCTTTTGATTTCTTGGGGAAGAGGAGAGGAAAAGAGCCCTCTTCTGTTTCAGTACAGAAATTGCTAAGCTTCATTTTAAAAGAGCACAAGAAAAGAACAGGGTGTAGCAGTTCCGAAATCCATGTATTGAGCTTCATGAACTTGCAAAGGTGTTTTTATACCTCATTTGACATAAGACATGATCTACAGTATTTTAAAATATTGTGTCCAAATTCAGCATGACAGGCACCCCCCCCCTTCTTACTTTCATCTGGTGCCACATATCACTCAGTGCAGAATAAAAGGATCAGGATTCTTTAATTCACCTCTTTGAAAATAACAACCATGTACACCTCTATGATCTTTGAGTATTTTATTGTTACTGTCTTTTATGCTGCTTTTCTACTGCTTACCACGAAAGAGCACCCACTGTTAAGCATAGCAAGGATAAATTCATTATGCTCTTAGTTCATCATACTCCAAAGTACTTTACAACGTTCAGTGTGGCAAAGAAGCCATTTGGAGTAATATTTTGCTTTCTCTCCTTCCCTCTAAAACTCCCCTCTGTCCACCCACTCACGCTTTCCAGTTACCTTTTCCTAGCAAACATTGACTTGGCTTTTTTTCCTCAGTTCTGATAATTGCCCACAACATGTGCTAATTTTCAGTGATATTGGTCTTTTTTGTTCTTTACTTGGCATGTTTCAGCTAGCTCAACCTAACTGCAAAGGGTTAAGATTTATATGTTTGATAGTAATGACTATTTTACATCCTGAGAAAAGGTAGAGGGAGGATGCAGGCAAAATTCCTGTATAAACTACTCATAACTTGCCTTGGGTTTTTTTTTGTTTTTTGTTTTTTTTTTTTTTTTATGTTTAAAGTCAATCAGCCAAGGCCTAGAGTAGAGAGATTCTATAAGAATGAACCTACTTCACCCTCATATTTTCTTTCAAAATGTATATAGGTTTAATGCTCGGTTGTCTTTAGCACTGATGAATAGTTTTGATTTGTACCAGCCTAATCTTCATTTTTGGCTTCAAGCTACTTTATGTTTTCTAGTGAACTGCTGTTAAATCAGATTTTTTTACTGTATCAACTCTTTTTTTGTTTGCTTTTTTTTTTCCCCCATAAAGAAGGCTAAATTAGCAATAATAATTTCCTTGCCTACAACCCTGAATGGGCATATATTGAAAAGTACAATGTAGTATTAAAAAAAAAAAATCCTGGAGATAAATGAATGGCAGAATAAATAATTTATGCTAATGAAATTACTGCAATTAGTAGTTCCACAATGACCCTTTTAAAAGCCACAGCTGTTAATGTCAGGAAGTGCTGTCACTGCTGACCTTATCATAAGAGAAAGTGACAAATTGAAAATGCAGGGAAGACCAATCCTCAAAGAGGTCTGTTCGGGAACGATTAGTGTTTTCTGAAAACCAGTGTGAATTACAACCAGCTGCTCTCTGGCTCGGCGTGTCTCCCATGCTGTGCCATTTTGTTAAGCTCGATAACAATAGTTATTTTGCCCCATTGAGACAAGTTGTCTCGGGCCACTTCCAGCTCTACCGGAACCCACTCTGTCCCTCACTGATTTACAAATGAAACTGTTGTTAGAGGGCTTTTCAGGGCTGCTGAGTAGAGACCTCTCATAAGGATCATGTGTAAGGAGGTTGTCTTTCACTGGGAAGAGCTCTACTGCAGGGTGCGTATGTGTCGCAAACAATGAAAAAAGGAGAAAAGGGTGAAACACTTTTCACTTGAAAGCTAAATGCTGCTCAAATCTGCATAAAATGTCTATTCCTGCTGACTAGCCTTGCTTTTACAAACGATTTTTTAAAAGATGAATTTGTGCTACTTTGCTTCCGCTAATGATGTTCTGGTTTTTCCTATTTGTAAAGCAATTTGCCTCTGCTTTCCCTAAATGCAAATCATTCTTTATTTAGTTCTTGCTTTAATTTCTGTTTTTCTGCTTATAGGTGAAATAAGTATTCTTCTAAACTAGCTCTGAAAAGGCACAAGAAAATAATGAGTTTTCTTACTGAGAAAAATGGCAAGCCTTTCTGCATCAACCTGATTGTAATATTAATGATGTAGGCTTAAAACATTTGACTGCATCAACAGCCTCTCATGAGCAATTTTCCCAAAGTTCCCTAAGCATTATTGACAATGCTTTGGTAAATTATGTGTGACTTTCCTAAGAATTGGTGTAGCTCATTTAATTCATATTAATTGATTTTTAGGCTTCCCTTGATTAATTGAACTGGGTTTGTCTTTTAGAGAATGCAATAAATAATCATTAAAATGAGGGAGATGTGACTCCACAAATGATAAAGTTTAAGTGTGCTAGAAGTCATGGAGGACAAAATGAAAGTTAGTTACAGTGATGGAGTTAAATGGGTTTTCTTAGTATTTCCCTTTTAATTTTGCATACAGTACTCTTGCTTAGACATGTACATTAATTTGTTCTATTAGTATATGTGAATAGGGTCCTTTGAAACAAACAAAAATTAATTCTGGAGATTTCCTATTTCTTGTTTACCCTGGGAAAGTATACTCTAATTCAAAGCACTGGAGTGACATCTTGTATTTGCTAGTTCAGTTTTCAACAAATTTAGAAAATGGACCTTTGAACTTTGATCCTGAACCCCTCTTCTTGCTGTCAGAGATGAATAAAGACAGGCATTTTATCTCTTAATTTTCCTCAGAAACAGATGACTTAATGGCCATCTGGAGCTGTTTTAAATGTGCCTGGCCTGTTTTGATTTTTATGTAGTATATGAAGAGAAATTTCCGGCCTCCAACTGGATTTTGGTCTCTGTGATGAGAGAGAAACCCCACGTGGTGCTGTGTGGGACCCACCACAGGGCCACAATAGTGCTCTGGGGTCCCTTCTGCAGTGTGCTGAGATTTCCTTGCAGCTGGAGTTGTAGTTGGTGGTTGGATGCCTGGCTGGCACATAGGGAAGAGCCTCCATTATCACAGCTGGGAGTGAATCTGAACTCCATGAAGTCATAACTACTTTTCTGCTTAATACCCCTTTAAGCTGATAGAAGGTAATTTTAGCACAGAAATGTTGCTGATTTTCTGACATCTTATGGTATCTAGAGGCTCAGCTTTAGGGGGAGAACTCCACAGTGGTCTAAATCCTGCCCTCGTTACAGTTTGTTAGTCTGTCTTTCAGAAGCACAGGTAAGCAGGGGTGGTACAACTTTGGAAATATAAATTGTGGTGTTCAGTTCTGTTCAAACTGAAGTTGATGGCAAAAATGCACTTCACTCCAAACAGGAATTTGATGATATATGAAGTGTGTAAGGACCAGTGTGATTAACCACTCTACTGTATTTCTTTAACCTACAGAGGATTTCTCTTCGACAGAAGTTCCAGAGGTGAAGTAGAAAATCCATAGTATATTAACTCTGCATGTAGCAGTATAGTGAACTGGTTTAATCTCTGTTCCTAGTTTTTAGGAGTGTTTATTAAAAAATAATAAAGTATGTTGAAGTACTGAGCTTCCGTGGTGATGAAGACTTGATGAATGCCAGTGCAAAATTAATTAATTGATATGCAAAACAGTTGTGGAAGGCTCATTTTGCTTTAATGTTTTTTACATGCTGTCAGCATTATATTTAGGGTAGATTGAAGAAGAGTTTTGTGAATGAGCCATCCTTAGAAACATACATGGACATACTTAACTTATATAGATATACTTAATTTTGTAAGTATTTCTTTGTTCTTGTGTTTCCATTTGTTCTTTTTCCTTGGGTATGTGCAGCCACTCATCCAGAACTCCATGGTTAATGGGGATTTTATGGCTTCTGCCCACACCAGTGTGAGTGTCCTGAGTGTCAAGTACAATCACAATAAGAGGCAGTACAATTATACTACTCCAAATAGTTTTCTGGAGCAAATCATGCTTTATAATGTCCTCCTAGACAAAAAATAAACAAGAGGCTGTCATGACATATGGAACACTTGGTAAATGGCATGCAGAAGCTTTGTTCAGAAAGAAGGAAAGCAGCAGCTTTCCAGGTAAACCTTTTCTTTCATTCTTTATAAATAATCTTTGTTTTATTGCAAATCATCATCACCTCTTCATTAGACTGATTAGTTGTGGAGTGACATTTTTGTGTTTCAGTGACACTACTTGATTTTTGAAACTGGGGTTTACAGATTTTTTAAATTATTATTATTTTATTTTTTTTTTTTTTTTAATAGAAGCTCTTTGAGCTCTTTAGCCACCTTTGGAAAGAAGGGACAATCCATTTAAGCAAGGACAAAGTCTGGAGGGAGGGGGAGTGTAGTGGGGCTACTGTAAAATGGTGGGAGGGAAGCAAGTGCCACAGTAAAAGCTGAACCCAGGGGGAGAGAAGAGGCAGCTCCGTATGTGTGGATTTTATGCATGGCCAGTGACCAGCTGAGGGGTAATGAGAGCAGGAGGAACATGTGTGAAGCCTTTCCATGAGAGCTTGTAAGGCTAGTGCCACTTAGCCCCAGTCAGTGCTTCTGTTTACAGTTCATTGGTGGTTGACCAGCCCATGAAGATGGAAAGGAGGGGAAACTGCTTGAAAACCTTTACCCCATCCCACCCACACATATGTTCCCTAATCCCCTTTGCAAATTCTGAAGACAAACCATAATCCAGTGATTCCTTTATTAAAAACTAAAATTCTGTGTGCTTTTTATGCAAATGAAATGCTCAGCTGCAGCCTTTGGATAACATTGCATCTTGATGCTGCTGCATGAGGTTAATAATGGGAGCTGGCTGGCTTATTCCCATTTTGTCGGCTGAAGACCTTCCAAAAAATGGTCAACAGAAAAGCGTGGCCAAGTTTTTAAAGTCTGTTTTTAATAAAGTAGCCTCTGCTATTAAATTATTTAAATGCTCTTGTTTCTCTGATTTCTAATTTGATGAAGATCAAATGGTAATTGGACAATTTCATATGCTGCATGCTGTGCTGGCTGACAGACCCAGAGCTCCAGGCACTATCTAGCCAGGCACTTGAACATTGAGCCATTTTTGCCCTGCACTCTGGAGCTTCACAGAAGAATATCAAATGAAGCACTGTTTAGTACTTTGCTTAAAGAAAAAGACATAAAGTCAGCTCAAACAAATTGAAAAATCAAATGAGTGGAGAGATTTGGGATCTCTACAGTCATCTGTTAAAACTCAGTATTGCAGCTTTGTCAAATCAAATGGTCAAATTTTGAAAAGGTAAATTAGGTCCATTTTGTAAGATTTCAGGAGCCCACCAAATCAGGAGAGCTGTCAAGACCTTCCATGTGATTAAAGTTTAAACCCTCTAATATTTGTCTTCCACTTTGTCTTATCAACCCTATCCGGATCAGATTACCAAGAACTCTCTGGTTAAAATATATCTTGATTAGCTCTCATACAAAATGATCGGTAGCTTAGCAAAAAAACAAAACAAAACAAAACAAAACAAAACAAAACAAAAAAAAAAACAAAAAAAAAAAACAAAAAAAAAAAAAAAAAACCCCAAACCATGCTAAATGCACAGTCATTTTAAAAAAACCTTCTTTATATGTGCAAATATATCGTTGCTGGATATTTTTATATGAGTTTCTCAACTGGCAGGCAATGAATTGTTATTTCAGCACAATAACAGGTAGTTTTTGTCCAGCAGTCTCTGAGTGTGTCTCAACCTTTCAGCAAAGCTCTGCTGGAATTATCTGCTCAGAGTGAATACCAAGCATTTTTCATGGCATCCTTCTGCCTTTACGTTGGCGCCTTTGCCGCGTGCAGCAGCTGCGCCGCTTTTGCACCGCTGAGACACCTGACTGCAGCCCCAACCTCAGCAGCAGGACAGACATCTGAGCATCTCAGGCAAGCTGTGGGGTCTGTGGTGGGTGCACATAGGCTGCCATTATTAAATTATTTATGTCCACAAAATTCTGTCAGGTACAAACAGAAAAAAAAAAAAAAAGATAAAAAAATGAAAAGACTGTGCTGCTTGTTAGAGACCCACCAAACATGAATTTATTTTTCAGTTCAGCTTTTGGATCTCAGAACCATGCCAAATGTTCTGAATAATGCATTACCTTTTGCCCTCTAGGTAGAAGATCTAAAATCCATACTTGCTACTCAAGAGGCAGAACTGCAACTGAAAAATCAAGATACTGAAGCTTTGATTGCTAAGATAGGGTTTCAGACTGGGAAACTGAGACAAGAAAAGGCCATAGCAGATGCAGAGGAGCTAAAGGTCAGTCTAATTCTCCTATTTACTGGTGTTGAGCTATATTTAACACAAAATAAACCTTTTTAGGTGAACAGTTTTGAACAACTTCCTCTCCAGGGAGCATAAAGTCTAAAGAATTATTATACTTACACGTGTAACAGCATTTCACACCATGATTACCACTTGACCTTTCTTTACATTATGCCTTTTCCTAACCTTTTAGCTGTTCTGATGAGATGAAAGAACAATAAATACTGAACTCATTCAAGCATTTAATGGATGTGGATCTCGAGAATCAGACCTATTTGTAATACAGTAAAGGTCAAAGAGTCATATCCTAACACTTCAGATTTCTAAAGGCTTTGAGGCTCTGGGTAAATTGAACAACTCAATTGATACAATTCATTCCACCACTTTACAAGGTACAAACCTTGAATCTTAAGATTATAATAGCATTCCTGACAATATATGTCTTCAGTGTTGACTCTCCTTATTTTTGCTCTCAGTTCAGCTGTTAGCATTAGTTATCAACATCTTTGTTGGAAAGGCAGAGGATCACATGCTTTACTGTTCACCACAGAATGAATAGAAATGCATCATTTCATCAGGAGTCTAAAATTTCCTTCTACAGTTGCAAGCATGGCTTTTGAAATAAAGTACCAGCAGTATGGAGTGCTGTAAAGTGAAGTTCCTCTGCCTTTAGAGTCTGGAAGGCTCATTCAAGTCTTTGCTACAAAATCTTACATATGCTGTGTCATTGAACAATAAATTGTTCAATGAATAAAATGTTCAATAAATTCTTAATTGACTTGTAATAGTTGTTAATGCCTGATTTTGAGATATGGAAACTTCAAGTTTCCAAGGATTTTGTAGTTTCCAGATATTGACCATCAGGGAAGACTGTCCTGTCCAACATTCAAAATGTCCCCTCATTTTCTTCTATTTTTGTTTCTTAAATGCTTACCACAGATGATATTTAATACCTTTCCAAAAACCTTGTGTCTAATCCTAATTTAACTGAGAGAAAAGTAATTTTTGATACTGAGATAAATGAAGACATGATCAGGACCTTTATATTTCTCTGGATTATGTTAACTTCAGACTTCAGTCTTTTGTTGATCCATATCTCACATAGGTCTTAAAAATGGCCGTGAAGTTTCAAGTCCAAATCATGCAATTAATTAAACTTGTACAAACGGGATCCAACAGCTCAACATCCTACCAAACACTTTTCATGTGATGCTTTTCCTTTATTGGTTCCATATGCTTCTGATAAATTTGGATGTTCAAAATACACCCTTAACACAATTTTAATTACTTCATTAGCAGCTAGGTGAAACACATAGAGTGATTATTGTGAGATAATCACATCTTTGGGCCACTTTGTTTCAGGGATGAAGTTCAGCACCTGACACTAATGATTACTGTACTCCACTGTTCATTGCTTTATTGCACTTCTGAAATGTTTTCATTGGAAATGAAAGCGTCGTTTTGTGCTACATTAATCTAAAACTGTTTCATAAGGCTAGCAATAGTTTCTAAACACTAATCTCTCATTTTTTGTTACCAAAAAAAGCCCAGCAAATGAGAATACATCTTCAGCTAAGTAATTTGTGAACACTCTTCCTAATTGATTAAAATATGTCACCCTATAAAAAATTATCTTTGCTTTCCAGGTCTATAGATTTTAAATTGGAGTTTACAAGAGCTTTTTGAGGTTTACAACCTTAAGCAAGTAAATACCTTGGAGGTATTGACTTGGAGTGAAGTATTACTTAAGAAAGAATAGGTGAAGAATGGAAATCACTTTAGATCCGACTTATTAGGAAAAGTGAGTTCAGTGTGCATTCCACATAACTGTGGCAGGGCTGCACACCTGTTTAGTAATAAACAAGGGTTTTACCATGAACATGACACTGGAAAGGTTTTAAAATAGTGGGTAGTAACACTGCTGTCATTTTGCTGGCCATTATTGTGCTTTGAATGTTGTCAGCCAGAGCAGCTTACACATGAAGGTGCATATGCCATTGCCTTTTGAAACAGGACCTACCCCTTTAAAGACAGAAAATGTGCAGCTCATGGTGTAGGTATATGTGTGACAGTGACACTAGCTGAGGATTAGGAACAAATCATAAAAGCTGCATCACAGGAGATGAGGGACATATTTAACTTGATTAGTAACTTGTCATTTATAATGTAATCCATATTGATTTTTAATATTTGTTATTTCCACAGACAGTAGCTGTGTGTGTCCTATCTAATAAATGTGTACATGGAAAATGTCCCCAACAATTGTAGAAACAGGTTTTATAAGGGTATTAAATTCTTACAGAGGCTCGTTACTGCCAATGCTTGATCCAAGTATTAACATCTTGATCACTGTAATATCTTCTTTCTCTGTAATTTAACTAGGTTTAAGCAAGACCTGACAGGAAATGAGTCTGTGAGATGAGCATGAGGTACAAGGATAAGGATGAACCAAGTATAACTGACTTCAGCCTCAGGCAATGTATCATTAAAAGTGTGTATGGTAATCTTCCAAATACACAATTGCTGATGATACAGAATGCCCCCAGGTTTACTCTCCCACATAAATTTGCACCAGTGAAATCATAATCCGCTTTTAAACAGATAATTAAATTGTTGCAGAAAGTTGTGGAGGCACTCAGATTTCATGTAAAACTGATGCTAACTGATGTAAAGTCACTGATCTAAGCCACTGTTAAGCCAAAATAAGTGTCTTGACAAAGCTGCTTGGACTGATGATTATTCAATTTCCAAACCTGAAATTAAGTACAGTGTTTCCGTATAGGATATTTCCATTTTTCCCATTCCCTCCCTTGTTGTGACCTATGGTTTCAGACATGAGGAATAAAAAGAAGGCAAATTTGGCAAAAGATGGAGGCTGGTATGACAAATTTTACATGTTTTCCTATACCTCAAGACTGGAGTGAATATTTTGCTATTTAGGGAAAGCTCCAGTGCAGCACTGAACCAGTCATTGCCTTCTTGGTATATCCTCTAATTACCTATAAGAAAACCCTTTGAAGGGGAAGAAGGGGCAGTGAGGGGAAAAAAGTTCATGGGTCTCAAAATCTTAGCAAAAAGTCTTCACTCTCTTGTTTAGCTCCAGCTTTTGCATTTGGACCTAGATCGTGAAAGGCTTGCAGCTTACTACTGCAATGGCACAGGCTACTGAGTTCCTCCCTGTGTTCAGTAACTCCCCAGGAGTAATAGACTGCCCCAATATGCCCCAGCTTTTTTGTACAGATACCTTACTTGATATCCTGCCCTGCATTACTAGGTAACACCCCATCCCTCAGGCTTGGCAGTCACACCACTCACTTTGGTATCATCTGCAAATTTGCTGAGGGTGAATTTGATCCCACTGTCTGTGTCACTGATTAAGATATGAAACTCTCCTGTATCTCCTCCCAGCCTCTCATCCACCCCCCCGTCCCCATGTACAGCATGGCAGTACAAAAAGCAGAAAAGGCCTTGGCTCTGTGTAAGCTCTGCTCAGCAATAACAAAAATATCTCTATACTGTCAACCCTGTGTTCAGCACAAATCCAAAACACAGCTCCAGATCAGCCACTCTGAAGAACATTAACTCTACCCCAGCCAAAACCAACATCCTGTCACATTAAGGGAAAGAGCCTGAGGACACAAAACTCTTTAAAAGAAAGGTAAATATCAAATGGACATCAGATACTATCTGAGATAAAACAAGTAAATAATAGTTCAAAAAGAGAGTCAGAGAAAAAGAAAATAAATCATATCATCATTTTCTTGCAGTTTGAATTTAGGTGGAGAAGATATGACCCTGCATTGCTCTTTTCTGTGTACCTTTGGTGACAAACTCAAGCCAGCTTGAGAACCATTGGGATTTATTGAATGCAAAACCAGGAGAAACTAAAAGGGAGAACATTTCATTATATTTATCTGATTTCCCCCTAATTTCTCAAGCAAGACATAAATCACAGATTGTATTTGTGACAGTGAATGTTTTCATGTTTTGGGGGAAATATTTTTGCCTTGTACGGAACAACATTTCTAAATCAATTAGCTAGTGCAGGATTCTAGTTTTACCTTTGAGATGAAAGTAGGATTTAGCTTCTGCTTTAAAAAAATTGAACATTATATGCACTGGAACGTCTCACAGGTTGATCATTCTTTGCAAGATTTAATCAACTATGATAAGGAGCATATTTCTCAGCATTGTCTGAAGGTTGCCAAGGAACATTACTTGAAGGATCCAGATTTCAACTCAAATTATGTTCATACAAAATCCTTTGCAGCAGCTGGTCTCTGTGCCTGGGCCATCAATATAGCAAAATTCAGTGAGGTATGTATATATCAGCTCTTGAACTAGCCCTGATGAGGGAATTTCAGTTAATGAATTTTTTATTATTTTAGTTATTTATTTCAGCTTCGTGTTCTGGGGAGCATGTAACAACCACCAGAGATCAAGTGGGAAGTGTTCAGTATTTGGCAGTATGTATGTGTCTATTTCCTTTTAGTAGGAAGTGGTAAAAAAGATGCAGCTGTCCAGGACTTTTCAACTGTCATTATGATGCAACAGTTGGGAAATATTCTCCAGATGCACATGTTTCACTTGAAACATCCATCCTGGGTCTGGCTGGCGTATGAGCCAGGGCTTATCCCTTGTGATTCCCTGGAGCACCTGGCAGCAGGATTTCTCCATTCATCCTAGCATTATAGCATGCTCATTTAATTACTGAACAGTAAAAAACTTATCAATTGTGGATGAAATTTACTCAAGTGTAATGCCTGTCTGATTTCCACCTGTATTCTAAAATCATGAAAGTGATACTTATAAATTAATTCTAGTTGGAGAGTAGACCCACTAAGGTTGCATTCAGTTCTGCTTAAAATGTCCTTCTATAGATTATCATAAAATCTCCTATAGTCAGTAATGAAAGAAATCTGCCTGACTCACTGTTATGTATGGGTCTAAAATGGGTCTAAAGCAAAGAAATGTAATGAAAGACTACTGGGATTATCTTAAAGTCTTTCTTCAGGAGTAGTTTGTAATTTTTTTAATAAAGTGAGGCCAATTTCTTCTCTAATGTACCAATGTGGTATGTCTTTTTCAAGGTGTATTGTGAGAGAGAACCAAAATATTGTGCTCTGGCTCAGGCTAACACTGAATTAGCAGCAGCTACAGGAAAACTAGAAGTCATCAGGAAAAAGCTTCTTGTAAGTATAGCTTGATTAATAAACTTCATTCTCTAACACCTTGAGCCACCTTAATTTCATTAACTTTTATTTATTTATTTTAATGTGTTCCATTTTTATTGATTTTATTACTACCTAATTCAAATATTAAAGGCATGCTCTCATTAGGGATTATCACTATTTTCCCCACTAATGTACTGAAGAACAATCTGCAGTTTGGGTGGCAACACACGAAGCTGTTTACCCAAAGGACTGAATTTCCTCAAAGCCATCTAGGCACATCACAGCCAATAGCTTAATAATTGGAATGGTAGTTGATAGAAGTAACTGACTGTGAGTTTTACAAGGAATACATGTGGCAAGCACATTTCTCTCTCTCTCAGGATTTTTTATTGAGGTGCACAGAGAGAAATGAAAGAGAAAAACAAGGAGCAGAAATAGAAATTGTTTTCTCTTCCATTTCTCTCTGTGCACCTCAATAAAAAATCCTGAGAGAGAGAGAAATGTGCTTGCCACATCAACAAATACATGCCAAGTTTTTATACCAGTAATGACCTACTGCAGTATAGCAATTGCATCCAGAAAGGGCTATAGAGGCTCATGCTCATTTGTGTTCACTTTTGTCATTAAACATACGATAATAACAGCTTCAAATCTCCTCTGATTCTTTGAAAGACCCACAAACACGGGTACACGTGTGTGCTCACATGCACATAGAAGAGGAAACTTTGATTAGTCTTTTGCTGACAAGTGTCTTGTGAGTTAATGATGTAATTGAAGACCACACTTGTCCTCAAGTATCTATTGAATTTTTGAGAGGGATTATTTGTTGTGTAAGTATGCATTTAATGGAGCAACTGCAGCACAAAGCACTCTTGATACAAAGACATCTCATGGTATCTTGGGAGATGGTGGGTGGAAGGACTTTCTGCTGCAAGCTAATCAACTTTACTAAGCAAAGAAATCTTCAAATGCTCTGAAATCTGTGACATTCATTAGGTTTAAAAGACTTTGACTTTGCCTCAGACCTGTTTGTTGGTAATATTTAGATCTGTAACCTCACAATTTAAGATATCAAGCAATAAACAAAGGCTGAACAAATCTCTAATGCGGTGTTTATTCTCATTGCTTTCTCTTGAATTAGCATTTTAAAAGAATGACAGACACTCACTTTTATGGATACTCTTGCAAACCTGTGAGTTATGGTATTTTGGAATTTAATTCTTTGTTTCAGGAATTTCCTGTTTTTCCTTCTGCTATTTTAATATCCTTTTTTTTTTCTTTGTTTTGAAGGAGATACAGTTTTAATGGCTAAACAAAGATAGATTGTACCATCTGACTTTATCTTCTGATCCCTCTGACCCCCACCCCAAAAATCCCATCAGCTGTTACAGCAGGAATTTTTCTTCCATGTGAAACAGTCTTAGCCTTATGACCTTGGAGTTGCCCATTTAGATCAAAATCTACCCTAATGAAGCTTGTATCTGCACTAAAAGACAGCTTTATGGAAGCACCATGTTTTTTATTTCACACATCTATATTGATATATGTCTATTAAGTACAAACACTTTTGGACAAAAATAGCCTTCTGATGTTGTTTTGGGGAGATTTTATATTTTTTGCTATTTTTTAATACACAGCAGTCACCCCTGAAACTCATAGGACCTTTTATTGTTTTAATGTATTCCTCTGAAAAATATCTTCCTTGCCTGACAGTATCTTGAATAACATTTTCCTGGTTTAGTGACCTCGCATTCAATCAGCCTCCAAATCCAAATAATTTTTTTGCATTTGTTTACTTCCCATTTTAAAAAAAATTGTTTACTTTACCTTTTTTTACATTTATTTACTTCCCCTTTCCTCGCCTCATACATTTTTCTGAGGGTTGTTAGCAGCAGTATTTCTCTCAGCTGTGCTTAGTTCTTAATAGGAAGAATTCTGCACTACAGGTGAAGTTGCAATTCCTTTGCATTTGTCTGTGTCCTGTGTTAGGTCAACACTTGTCATACTGTCATTTACTATGAATATTTTTACCAACCACTTTTTAAAACCCATACTGCATATTCAACCAGGATTCCCTTTACATGGTGGGAGGAATCCCATTAAAACTATTATGTTTATAACTGATTCATACCCTTGCTGATCCACTTGATGAACTTTTCTAAGGAATTGTCACTTTAATTTTTAATTCTCTAGCAGGTATTACTCAATAATAAGCTCCAGAGCTCATGGGGTTGTTGAATGGATAACTCTACAGCTGGACAAATTCATTGTTGATAAATGCAAAATAATATATTTGAACTTTTTATGAGTACTTCTTGATTCCTGTTCATTGATTCATAGCTTAGGAAAGAAGACATGGGGGCTGATCATGAAGAATTCAAAGACAACTTTTAAGTTATTCCTGTATTGAGTAGAGAGTAGGAGTGGATTACCCCCAAAGATCCTTCTAAACTATATCATTTTATGATTCCAAAAATAAAATTGAAATTTAGTTCATGCATTAATATTTTATAAGATTAACTTCAGCAGAAGAATGAATAGGAAATACCTGTCTAGGCAGTGTCTACTATATATGCTAAGATCTATTTCTAACATTTAAGTAAGTTTTATACAGTAAAATCTCATGCACACATCACTCAGGAAAACTTGGTTTTGACTTGTTTCTCATAACTGACTTGTGATTTGTCCAGAAATTTGAAGATGCCAAGAAGAGATTCAGTTTTATGAAAAACCTTTAAAAATGTGCCCTTACATAATTAATCTTAATCTACCACTTCTGTACTGCAGATTACTGGCAATTTTTTTTCTTAAGGCAAATTATTCTTCTTGGGCATTTATGTATTTGCTTCTTGTGGTCCACATGTTGCATTCATCGCTGGGGAAGAATGTCCAGTCACTGTTTTTAGGTGCTCTACTATTCAGCCTCCAATCACTTCACAAGCTTCAGTTACAATGCAATCCTTTGCACAGGCCAGTGCAAAATATTGTGCATTTGAATGTCTTGCAAATTCCAGATAGGAATGGGATTCTCATCTAATGCATCATCCTTTTTTCCATTTGTGAGGTGATTGAAGTTACTGAATTCCACAAACTGCTTAACTATATATATGCTATAGCCCAACAGCTTCCATACAGTTGCACTAGCAATGATTTCTCTATCTATTGTACTCAAACCATATAATTTCTTGTTAATGGAGAGAAAATGTTAAAATGTTATTTAAAGAAAATATTTGAAAGTGATTGAAGTAACCTAGTTTTAATTACATGTCTAATTTTATCTAATAGCTATGTGGCAGACTGGAAGTTATCACAATGTCTATAAGTAGTACATAACATTAAGACACGTATAAATGACATTGATAGCTTCCCGAGGACTGGCAACTAGAAAAAAAAAATAAAATGCAAGTTAGCATGTACCAGAACTTCAAACAATCTATGAAGCTTAGAAGGAATTTTTTTCCAGAATTATAACAAGTTGGGATTGTGACACCCACTTTATAAAATGTTAATTCAAAAAGTTTCACCTATAGGAAATTATATGGCTGAGAAATGCATTTCCTCTGATGGTTTCCTACCTATGAAATGTTAGAGGATGATGAGAGACTGAGTTCATTAGAAAAGTTCAGCAGATGGAATGAAGTCTGCAGACTGGTGAGTACAGGATCCCTTCCTGTCTTTGCACTTTGGTATCTGGGTTCATCCTTTTTCTCCATGTAAACATGTACAACATGGTGAATAACATTCAACAGTGAATAAATTTCTCAACAGTGAATAAATTTCTCTGCATCCCTCTTCAATGATCCTGAACTGCACTGTTAAATGTTACATTTAAAATCAGCTTGGCTTCCTCAGCTGGAAACTTGAATTAATCCATATGCTAAAGGACATGGTGTGCAACGTGCTATCATGGGGATGACTGTTATGTACAGCAGTAGCATTAACCAGAGTTAACTGATGAAAAGATGCAAATTCAGCATGAAACATTGACATTTTACTGTCATCCATCTTTGGAGTTCAAATAAAACGCTGTAGATATATCAGGCAGTTTTCTTTGTCTTTTCTAGAGAGTTTAACATCTAGCCAAGTTTCAACAGTTCCATTTTTCCAACCATGGTACTTTTTGATCTGCTTGATTTCCTTCTTCATTCAGTATTTTGTAATGTGGACCCTTGGCCTATGCAACCTGTTCCATCTGGTTCATGTCAGGCTTTTTAAAGGTAAGATTCATTGTGTAAGGAAGTCTGTGAAATTGGTATAAAGGGAAGGTAAACTTGTATTTTTTTTTCTGGGAAAAGAAAAATGAACCATTCAGGCAACAGGCAACACTTCTTAGCAACAGGTACTTAGATTTTATTTACCTTAGCAGCTGATAAACCTGTGTAGCCCATCAGCCTGTAGAAAGCTCTTAGTGCTTAAATGAGTTGTTTGAGTAAACAACTCAGAGTTGTGTCCATAACAACAAGAATTCTTATGTTAAAGGAAGTTCACTCTCTATATATGGACATTTTTCTGTGCCTGTCTCTCTGGGCTATCAGTCAACTGTATCCAGTCAGCAGGATTGCCCCCTATTCTTCAGTTCATTTCTTGCCCTTTTCCCTTTCAGTCATTTATTTGCCTGTCTCTTTTCCATCTTCCTCTATCAATTTTCTGAAGAATAAACTTGAAGGCAGAACATCAGATGCTAGTGATCTCTGCTTCTGCACTCATGGATATTCTGTGCTCCTTGACTCATAATTCAGCTTCTTTCTGTTGGCAAAGAGAGAGAGGCAAGGAGAGTTGTACACATTTTTCATATGGAAGTTTTTGTGGCCAGCATTCTCAGCAATGATAACCAGTGCAGCTGTTAGTAATCAATAACACACCTTCAGTCTAGGCAGCACAGTTACTAACCTCCTTTCACTTTTCATGGGCTCCAGAATACATCTTTAAATGAGAAATGATGAGGGGATCGACTGGCCCCACAGTCAGCTCACAGACAACACCAAACTGGGCAGGAGTGTTGATTTGCTGGAGGATAGGGAGGCTCTGCAGAGTGAACTGGACAGACTCTCCTCCCAGGCAACAAGGACAAGAGAAAATGGCCTCAGGTTGTGTCAGAGAATGATTCGATTACATATTAGGAAAACTTTCTTCACCAAAAGGGTTGCCCAGTAGAGTCACCATCCCTGAAGGTATTTCTAAGATTTGTAGGTGTGGCATTTGGGGACATGGTTTAGTGGTGGGCTTGGCAGTGCTGGGTTAACAGTTGGACTCAATGATCTTAAAGGTAATTGCTGACCAAAATTATTTTATGGTCTATAGGCAACGTTGTAATAAATATTATTACAGTAATCTTTTTTGATGGTAAATATAGACAGGCTGGTATTAATAATAGAAATACACTGTGTAATTCAAACATTTTAAATGTTCTGAAGATGATTAAAAAACATTCTGTGGAGGATGATGACTATGAATCCCTTCTTGTATGTTAGAATTTTAATATTCCATCAAGTCCAACAATTGCTATATCATAAATTGATTACAGTAGATGGAATGAAAAGGTAGTTAGGAAATATCAAAAAGGATTGCTTCTTCATAAGCAAAATTATTTTATAAGTATTTTGAGTGGAAATAAATCAAATTTCCATCCTTCATGAGACTAGTTATCTAAATATAAAATATTTATATTTATAATATTTATAAAAATATTTGTGAAAATTATGATTTTTACATTCATATATATTTCACAATAAGTATGCCTATACTATGCTAGAAAAAAGAAAGAGAAGTAAAGTTTAGCAATGCTAAGGCTAAAAAGTTGGGTCAAGCTGATCCTTTTTGCAGAAGTGGTACAATTTTTATTATTTATCATTACAATCATTGTTATTAATATATGAGAGCACTTAAAATATACTCTGTGCCTGACAAGGATTATACAAGGGCACAGTCCAGCAGGCTTGCTATGGAGAGTAATGGCTCTCTGCTGTGATTTGTGGAACAGAGTTTCCTGGCACTAGCTTCCTTGAAAACAAGTGTATTTAAAATACATGGTTTATCCCATAGGGTGTTGAATTTAGGGTGTTGGAGTATAAAAGGCAATATGTATTTCTGCTGTTGCTAAGCTTTATTTATGTTGCATGCTCTGAAAAGATGACAAAAGGGAACGGTGTGTTTTATAGTGACAACTTTCCTATTCAGAAATCATAGGATAAGAACTGCTGTGATAAAGGAGACTATTATGCATCAAAAAAAAAAAAAATTCAAATCCCACAGATATTGAGGCATTGCTTACTATTTGTCTCACTCTCTCATCTTTACTACCTGAGCCTTTGATGGATGAGTGTACTTGAACTATAGTCAGCTCTGTGTTCTCATGCAGGCAAACTTGAGGTGTCTAGAAATAAGTCTCTCCTGAAAAAGAATAGAGAACTGTACTGTGCTCCTTCTTATACCTTGAATGCTAGAATGATGAAGTTTTACTTAGAGCCCGTCTTTGTTAGATGCCCTTATTGAGGGCAAGTCCTCATACTTATTGAGTATAAGTCCTCATTAGTTTCTCAATTTAAGATTCATCACCATAAAAAGTGTATTGGCTGCCTCCTTATTCCTCAGGAAATCTAGTCAACCTTTATTAATCTATAAGATGCATCTTTTTCCTTTTGCCAAAAAATTTGTTATTTTAAATTTATAAATAATTTCTAAATTTCCTGGTTGCACACCAGCAATTCAAGCATCAAACCTGACAGAAGAGAACAAAATCTCTGATCTTGCAAAAATGGTAAAAAGAGCTTTTGTGGAGGTATGCACAACTTGCTCCTGCTGCTGTTCTTTCATCAAACCCCACATAGGAAAATTTTGCCTTCAAGTGGAACTCGCTGTTGTTAGCTCTGTATGTTACTCTAGAGAAACCAATTGGTTTGAGGTAACTTATTTTGAGGCACATGCAGTATGAAACCCCTAAAAGCAAAGTCAGGGACGTTGCTGCCTTCTGAGCAGAATGCAGAGAAGTGTGGTTGAAGGTGCAGATCAGCGTGCAGAAGATCTGCCCATGAGCAGATTACTGAATGTTTTTGTGTCTCCAGGCTCATATGCAAAATGAAAATAATAATTCTGTCTTGCATTTTTTTTATTTAAATTGTTGTTAGTTGATATACTTATGGTGGTCCAGGAGCTGCAGGAAAAAGACCACAGAATTTAGCAAAACATTTCCTCTGAAGTTTGTGTCCCTCAAAGTTAAAGGTACTGCCTAAAATTATTGTGATTAAAATATATTATTTGAAATAAAAATAATAATACTTTTAAAAAGCAAACAAAACCCCCAAACAACAAACCTTAGCTACGCTATTTACCCATCCCTTTTCTGCATAAGCTCACAGCTTCACTTGAGAAAGCAGTTGAAGAAACAGTCCTATGTCAAGATGATTAAACAGAATAAACAAAATCACTGGGCCAGCCAACAGGTTGGTTAAGTGACCTGAGGGAAGAAGATTTTGCCTGAATCTCAGTGAGAGCTTTTAAATAGTTGAATTTTTTTGTTGAGCAGGAGGCTAAGCCTAAATTTTTGAAGATTGTGTGGGGAAAATAGGTAAGGGGAGTGCAGGGCGGGCAGAAAGGTGACAAGATGAACGTTTTAGGAATCCTTTAAATTTAAAAAAAAAGACCTAACCAAACAACCCCAAACCACAAATAAACTCTCAATAAAATTGTGTGAAGTAAAATGTGCTGCACCAGAATTTTATTTCCTAAAAATCAAGTATTGCTGAGAAACTGATGTTGGCATGATTGCTAGAGAGAAATCTCAATAACGAAGTCACCACATTTATACACAACTGTGAACACATTGTGACAGCCTGGGCAGCCTCTGGTTAATGAGCAGAAAGACTGAATAATCCTCTAGGTCAGGATGGAGCCGCCCTGCATCTGCCCTTGTTGCACTTTAGATTGCAAATAAGTGGAAGGCGTCCATCAGATATTTGCTATTTGCTTTTGGTTTTTTACAGAAACTAATAATTTTTAAATAAGAATGAAATGTATTTATGTTAAAATTATATATATTTCAGTGTGATTATTAGCTTTATTTGCAGACAAACATTATTAAAGCTGTCACATGCTTATTTAACAGAACCACTGGAGTCAGCCACAGCATTTCTGAGCAATCTCTCCTCGGTCTTTACAGAAATTGTTCTGTCTCAATTCATCATCTAGAATTTTAACAATTCCTTTTCTTGACAAATATGTATATATGACAGGAAATAGAAGATACAAGGAATATTTACACTATGACATGAGTTCCCAAGGTAATCTGAATAAATATTTTAAGTTGGCTTTCTTAAAATCCCTGTGACCTTGCTTTCTAAGATCAAAGCGGATACTTTTTTTCCTGCAAATATCTCAGCAGAGGCTAGCAATCATTATTAAATCACTTTGGAAAAAAAGTATTGTAAGAGCATAAAACTAAACAAAAACCCCAGCAATTAAAACAGATTTTTTTTTTTTCTGATTCTGAAGTTACTATGCTAGAAATGTAAAATATGTAAATAATCATTCCTTTGGTAGAAAAACAGGGAAATTGATGTTACTATCTGCATATGAAAACTTTTGTTTCTCCAAAGACACCTGAGATGGTCCCTATTGGCCTGGCCTTGCAGCCCTCCAAAGCCTTTGGAAGATGCAAGTCAATGGCCTTAGCCCATGGTTAGACTCCAGGTCTTGAAGATTTACACATAGTTAAAAGAAGTTTATCTCCAAAATTTGAGGTTTTATTAGTGATCTTATTGTGTAAGTTAACATGGAAAATATTGGAAAGGATTAATTGAGAATGTCAAGCCTTTTCCTCTGAGAATAAATTCTTTTTGACTAGAACAGGAGACAGTTAACTTCTGAAAAGCATCAAGACTGATGATTTTGTCTATATAGCATTGACCTGGAAGCTCAGCCATTCAGACTAATAAATCAGGCAATTTATATTTAATCATTAACTAACTCCCGAGCTGAACAGCTGTTCAAAATTAGAAATGGGTCACCCCGGCCAGGATGACATTACAGGCAATCTATAATGCATTAGAATAAAATTATAGTGATTTTTAACTGTCTGGAAATTTATTACACTGCATGTTCCAACTCTTAAACCCTTGTTAGCCAATGTCACTAGTGATTTATGGTGCTTGGCTGGTATGGTAAAATTACTGAAGATTTAAATAGACAATCATTCTGTGTTTAGCAAATCTTCAAATTTCAAAGCTATTTTGGAGAATGAGGTGGGTACTCTTTATTGTTTATGACTTACCCATCAGTGCCAACAAGAAGAGAGAATGGATAAATCAAAAAGCCCTCTTGTAAATTAATGGATTTATTGTCTTGTTGCCCTCAGTTAATGATTTAAAGAAAAATCCAATGACTTCTGTAGGCAAAAATGGATGTCTAAAACACTTCAAAGCAAAACTGCTATGTTGCAGAGATTGCTGTTAGAACCTTAATCAGGACGTCCTTTACTTGTCACTCATTGGGCATCTCTTATAGATGAAACTGGGGTTTAGAAGGCTTTGACACACCAAATTCCTTTGTTTATACTGTGAAGCACATGCATGCTAGCTCTTTTAAGCAGCATACTTTGATTAAAGATATTTCTATTTTCTTAGTGGACCTTCTATATCCCTCTTTTATAACAAAAGGCTTTGAGACTTCTGTTATCATTGAATTCTGTGTCTGCCTTCCCAAGATTGAATGTTTAACCATTTCAGTAAATATTTCTGATTTTTCTGAAAAACATAAGTGGAAAATACTTCACGAATATAAAATTTAACAATTATTTTATTACTTTGGTTTTGTACACATAGAAAATTGTGTTTTAGATGAGAATGAGTTGTTATTTGAGATTGATTTTATAATCTGTACAGCTTTGAGAAATGAGCACATGTAAAAGTTTTCTTCTAAGCCCTGAAGCAGACGACACCAGGGCATTTAAAAAAAACAAGCATTTAGTATCAAATTACATGAAGTATAGAGGATACTTTCCATTCAGATATTTTCATTGATTTAGATTACATCATATAAAGGACTGAAAAATATTATTTGATTACTATTATTGCTCTGAAAAACAAATGTCCATACAGGCAGAGTGTAAATGGTTGTCCTTATAAGTACTTCTGAGGTGCTTTCCTTCTTTCATGCTGGCCATTTTTCTGCTTCAGTCACTGGAGAATGATTTCCTGAGGTTTCCCTAATGCAAGTGAACAAACTATGAGACAAATTTATTTTATCTGCAGTATTTCAAACACTACAAACAAAGAAGAAAGGTTATGACAGTTAGTTCCTATTTTACATCAAGAATTTTATCCATTTGAAGATTACGCTAATGGGTGGCCAATTTTTACCTTCCTCTCCATGTTGAAGTTATTTGAGCATGCATTCATGCATAGGTTCGTTCCTTTGCTGGGAACTGTACACACAGAGCAATCAAAGCATAATGTGCCAAAACTGCTAGTTTGGGGTTTATGCCATGTCACAAATCCTGACTGAAAAAAAGAGAGGATCCATATCTTAAATGTCAATTTTCTTTAAACAAAGTGCTTTCATCTTTTGAAATTCTTTAGTAACCAGCTTAAATTTCAAATAGATGGTGGGTTGCCTTTATCACATAACTGGAATAAAATAACAGCTTTCCACATAGCTGTTTATAATAAATCATCAAGATCTGAGACCATCCCTGACAATTCACCCTAAATATCCCACGGTTAGCATGGTTAAAATGAATTCTGCAAAAGAAAAAGGGAAACCCTGGCTCTCTGTAGGAAAAAAAAAGATATTAAGAAAATTATTCTAGAATTAAACTTTGACAGAATCACTGCTGCTGGAGGGAATCTGCTGATATATTCTAATCCATCCTCATTGATCAAACAGGATTGGTGAGACCAGATTGTCCAGGACCATAGAAATTCCACAACTTCTCTGGGCAGCCTGTGTGTTTGGCCACCCTCATCTTTTCTCCTGTCAAAATTCCATCATTGCAGCCTTAGCTGAGTAAGATGTCTGTAGTTAGTGGGTAAAATAAGAAAAATAAAGAGCAAAAAACCCTGCAGGTCTTCACAGAATCATAGAACATTTTGGGTTTGAAAGGACCTTAAAGACCATTTAAGTTCTAAACCCCCTGCCATGGGCAGGGATACCTACTCTGCTGCCTTTCTCCTCCCCTTGGAAAAAAAAAGTGCAAAAAAAAGTAGAAGTGACATCTTTATTGAGGTTGAAACAGCTTTTTTTTTTCCTCTTTTTTGTCTTCTAATATTCTGGTTTCCTTACCTTTTCTGAATGTTTCTGGAAATGCCTGCCCTGGCAGCAGGACACCAGATGCTGCCAATATTGAAATGTGCCCACCGTGCTTTATCTGATCTAGACAAAAGCACCAATTACTGAAAAAATCAGTAGAGAGAATATTTGACAAATATTTGACTGTTTTCAGCCTCAAAGATTTCAAGTCACCACCAGAAATTCTGGATTGTTTCCAGCCTTTGCAGTTTTTGGAAGTGTATCTCTTGCTGATAGAGTACTTCTTCTGTTGTACTTTTGTGTGCTTCTGGTTAATAACACAGAGATTAAACATTCTGTCACTTCCAAGGTGCTCAGGAGATAACATTTTCTAATTTTGCTTTGCAATCCATAAACGTGTTGGAGTCAGTCCATTGAAAACTTCAAAGCACAGAAGAAAACTTTTGTGTGGTGACATCTTATTGACAGCAGCATTTGTGTCTTACTTTGGACCCTTCATAAAACAATATCACCAGGAACCAAAGGGACATTTCTGGATCCCTTCTCTAAAGGTACAAAAAGTAATATTTGAAGTCCAGATCTGTATATACAAGTGCCTCATTGAAGGTATTTGTTTCCCAGGATATGTACATATGTACATATATATGTATGTATACATATGTACATCATGTGCTTAAGTCCTCAAATGAGGACTTATATATACATATATATATATGTGTGTGTGTGTGTGTGTGTGCACAGGCATACTTTCCTCAGATTACAGGTATCTTTTGAGGGAAATGAGAGAGAGAAGTTCTCTGGCAGAATATCCATTCCCTTTTCAGTTCTCAATGCCAAAGTCTGTTCTTTGTGACACCTTTGTAACAGCAAATGCTGTAAAAATGATAAAGCTGTACAGAGAGACCTATTCTGCTTAGTTTCTCAGCTCCAGGAAGAGCATGTAGTTATGATAGTCCCCATTTTTCTGCACATGAAGTAAATCATGATAGTATTCAGTAAATGCATAATAGTTCAAATCCTTGCAGTTGTCTCTGCAAAGTTCTCTCCCTCCTTACTTTTGAAGCTTTGGACCATTCTTTTCTTCCTTAGTGCAAATGCTCCTCACCCCTCCTTGCTTGTTTGCTATTTCTTATGTGCATCATAGCATGATTAATGTCATTTATTCTCAGAAATATGTGAAATGGGCAGCACTTACCTCATTTTCAATCACAGATCTATGACACAGCAGGTGAGCTCAGTTATGATGACCCTCTGGAAACAGTTATATCCAAATCTGAGTTTCCACGGTCAGCACTCAGAACTGTGGGAACATCTCTTTGGAGATATTTGTTTTATGCTAGAGTTTAATAGTTGCTGATTTGTCTAGAGCTTTGCTTTATCTGGAACCTCTCCCTGTCCTTCTCCACCAAAAATTTGCTTGCAGATAAAATCCTTTCTCAAAAACCTTCTACCTTGCAGCCTAGGTAGAAAAAAATTGCGCCATATATTTTCAATAATAGGACTCTGGAACTAAACGTCATTCTTAACTCTTTTAAGACTCTTCTGAAATAGATTGAACATTTTTATGAATAAAAATAAACCATACTGTGATGTTTTACTTTTGAAGATACTTTCACTGAACAGCATTGAGACAAAATACCTTGTTTCACTTTTGATTCCAGTCTTCCTGCAAGTGAAGAAGAGTGGAAAATAAGAGACAAATACAAAAGTATGTTGAAAAGTTATGTTAAAATAGATGTTTATTAATAGTTCTCTAAAGAAGGAACAGCAAGTTCTATGTCATTAAGTATCAGCTTTGTACAGATACAGTGACAATAGATGTACCTATATATTCAGATTTTTTTTGTGTGAAAATTAATATTAGGAACCCTGATAATATTCCAGTGCTATTGTTTTTCACAAGGAAGTATTTCAGCTTGTAGAAATTATTATATTGGTTGTCTTACAGTCCAGAGATAAAACAAATCATGTATTCAGTCTTTTGATATGTTTAGATGAATGTGTTACTCATGGGAGATAGATATATTGCATGCTTGCAGAAGGGAGTGTATGCCTGCTGGGACCTCTTGTATTTTCAGCACATTCATCAAAAGTTAGGTTTATTTTGGGCTCAGAGATTGGAAGCAAGCGTTAGACAATTTAAGGTGGTATGTGTTCTGTAATACAATGGTAAATTCTATTACAGACACTGTGCCACAGAAACTGCCCTAGAGGTATGGTGCCACGCTTATTACTAATAATTGTGCAAATTTGGCTGAACTATGTAATTCTTTTCATTATAAATAACTGTCAGATAAACATGGGGGTTGTTTTTTGTTTCAGTGTGCACTTTTAAAAGAAGCTTCAGTCTAAAAGCCAGCAATGAGGGCTAGACGTGTCCAGGGAAAAGGAAAATTTTGATGGAAGACTTTTTAAGATACTCCTGAATGGGGAGAGAAGATAGTTCAGGTTTAATACTGATGATGCAGTGCTTTCCTTTATTTATGGCTTTTGAATTCAATCCAAAAATCACCAATACAGAAGCCTGGAATAACACCATGAAGGAATTGGTGGGGGGGTTGCCCTTTGCTTCCATAAGGCAAAAAAATAATTCCAGGCATCTGGTATAGCTTTTCTATTATGCTTCCTCCAGCCTCTCTTGTTTGTTCCGAACAACTTATTTATTCACTCTCTCTTATTCTGTTGTGCTGCATTAGGCATTTCTCTTCCCACCCATACCTGTTTGGTAAGTAATGATTTCAGGCATTCCATTTCGATTTTATTTCATCTCTTTGCAAGTGCCTGTGAGGGTTTGGCACCCAGCAGGCGTGGCTGTGAGATGGCTGCTCTGTGACAGCCCCTCCTTAGTGAAGGGGCACTCACACGAGAGCTTTGCTGCAGCTGCTGCCCCAGGGAGATCCGTGGCTGCCTCTGCCTCCGGAGATGGCCCCATTCTCTGGCTTTAGAGGGTACCTGAACTATATTAATAAGATGCCATGGGAATCCTGCTTTAATTTATTTTTTTTTTTTTTTTTTTTTTTTTTTTTTTTTTGGTGGATAAATACTGATTTATGTTCCAGAAATAGGTGATCAGAGCACACAGAAGCATTGAATTTGCAATATCAGAATACACTGACTTTTATAATATATGATGCATTTTTAACTTTACTGAACTATAAATATTTTTATGAAGTAAATGTCTTAAGAGAAAACACTTTTTAAAATCTGTTATAAATATGATAAACTGCTTCTCGTCACTTTCCTTTCATCTGAAACTCCACAGGGATCCTCCTTACTTTTCTGCCTTACTTTAATTTATATCCCCCCAGTTATCTTGTGCATTGCACTGAGTCATGTCTTGCTACTTGGTAGCCTTGCTGGATGATTATATTCCACTCTGATTCTAAGGTTCCTTTTCCTGTGACAGAAGGCCTGGACCCAATTGCCACATTGAGGGATGATGCTGTGGCATGGAGTAACAAGGGTGATAGGATGTCAACAGAAAATGCCACTGTTCTAACAAACTGTGAGTGCTGACCTCTGATGATAGATCCCCAGCAACAGGGAATTAAATGGGTCAAGAATAAATGTGGAGCTGACCTTAAAGTCATATGTCTAAGACAGAAAGGATATGTGCATACTGAAGAATTGGCTTTTGTGTTTACTACCTTCAAGTTCCCCTAATTTTCATAAGGGATTTATGTTGAAATGCACTTACCTAAAGAATTGAAATATTACAACAATTCTGCCCATTTATTCATAGCATCATTTTCCTTTTAAAAGGGTGCTTGAAAAGGTGCCCTTCTTATGCTGTTTTCAGGTGATGAGGAGGAAATGAAGTGGAGGTTGATGTGTACTTCTTGTGAGGGTCAAACCACTTTTTCAACAGGTAAGGTGCAAAGCCTGATGGTAAGACCTTACTTATACTCTACAATTTGGTCAGCAGACCACAGCATGTGCACCTCACATGCATGTGCAGAATTCAAGGCAAAAGCCAAAATTGGGACATTTCCTAGTAAACAAACATATTTTTAATTCTTATAGTTATGACTGAACTATATGTTAGCTGATAGCACTGGCATGTAACTGATCTCTTCATGTATTTTCTGATCTTTATTTAGATTTAGGGAGAGAATGTTTCATTTCATATGGTGTTCAGATTTTTTCTACTAAATTCCAGATATAGCACATAATTATACAACACACTAAATGGTCATAGTAATGCCCGATTTTTATAATAGGTCTTAATCATCTAGCATGTCTATACTTTTGAATCAGCTCTTTACCCTGATCTGTCCTGGTTTATTTTTCATTCTTTTTCCAACCCTCACAAATAATCATGATTTTTCATTCACACTCACCCTGCTCTGTGAAGCTATATTGTCTGATTACTTCTCTTTCCATTATTATTTACTCCTTCTTCCAAGTCCATTGAAACAGATTTCTCCCAAGTCATTCAGATTCTAATTGTTCTTGAAGTCCTTCAAGGAAGTGTTTATAATTTAAATGAGGATATACCAAAAGCTGTAACACAAGAATATATATAGATAGATATAGATACAAATATAAATATAGATAGATACAGCTATAGATATATGCTCCCCCATCATTTCTATGTCAATTCCAGTGTCTTCCATGTGGGGCTGTACCCTCATATTTGCTTATAAGAAAAGCCACAGCAATATCTGTTTGTTTTTTGGTTTTTTTTTTAATATGAGGAATAGCAAGAGCATAGGTGGAAAGATGTTGAACTCAAAACTATCAAATTCTTAAACACTGGGTAATTCTTTGAGAAAAGTTTTCCATGGTTTAACCTTGTGCTTTTACAAAAACTTCGCTATTTATATTATTTAAAGGAAATCTTTCCATAACCAGTATTTATGTGAATTTATATGAATTATGGGAATTATGTTTTTCAGGTAAAGTTTTCTGAAGACCATTGAAAGAGCTTTAGCTTTTGATGAGACTGTAATAATTGAAAACATGTGTGACTCTATTGATCCCATGCTTGGAAGACATACAGTTAAAAAGGGAAGGTGCATATGCTTGAGTAATCAGAATTTTTCCATGACAACTGGATCTATATTGCTTTGATTGCCACATTTTGCTCAGTGCTTCAACTCCTCATGTAGCAAATGATTTCTTTTAAAATGCAATAGCTAAAATCTGTAGATGAGTGGATATTAAAATGTTAATATCTGCATCTGATTAGATAGCAAAATTACATTCTGTTTCCAAATTGGACTCAAAATACTATATAGATGTGTGTTTCTCAAACTTGAGTGGAATTCTTTATTTTATTACTTCAAAAAAAACAAAAAAAAGGAGTAAAACAAGGAGTAGCATATATTATAATGTGGCTCCAAATAAAGGAAAGTATTTCCTTTCTATGGAAAGCAAGGGGGAGGGCGTTGGAAATGACAGGCTAGATTTGGATTTAACAATAAAGAGTTTTCCAGCTGCAATATCAGCTTAAGGAAACGGTGCCTTCACTATGCCATAATTGGTTTTTCGACCACCTCATGAAATAATGAAGCAGTTTAAAAAGGAAAAAAAAAATGCAAAAACAAACAAAAACCCTGGAAAGTAAGACAGACGAGGAAAAACTGATATGGTAGGACACAGGGCAGAAATAAGCAAGCCAGAGGTGGGGACTGTTTGTGTTGTTATTGCTGCCAGCCTCCCATGCATCAAAGCAATGCTGCTGATGCTGGTCACGAATTCATCGTGGCAGATGTCACAGAGGTGTTCATGCCTGCTCAGTTTTCCCCCTAAACCTGGTCTGCTGGCACCAAAATTCACACACCCCATTTTTCAATACTCAGATTCAGAGCCTGTTCTCCCCAGGAAAGGTCTGCAGCTGGGCATTCCAGCAGGAGACTCAAACTGGGTGCCCCAAGGCTGAGTTAATGAGTTTCCTCTGTTCTAATGCAGCAGCAGCAGGAGTGGTAGATGGTACAAGGGAACATAACCTTATGTTCTGACCTTTTTGGGGTGATGTCTTTGAATCTCATCTTTCATTCCCATGCCCCCTTTCTCCTCTATATTTTGAAAAATTGTCAAACTTAAAAAATACCATTAAAAATATTCCTTAAGATCTTATTTAGATACCTTTTAGATACACATTATCAGGGTGATAATAGGGAAAATAAAGAAGTTTATACTAGTTGCAAGAGAATTTCAGTCTGTAATGTTTTCCACAACTTTTCACAAAAACTTCAGATGAAATTGTTGAGTCTTCAATGCAAATGTCAGCCTAAAGAATAATGTTGATTTGTAGTTACTTGAAAGTAAACTTATTAAACCTCATTAAATATTTCATCTGATGAATTGAAATGCCATGTTGAATGCTCAAATGTGAATTTAAGTCTGAAAGTGTTCCTCTCTTCTATTCTTGTTTGCAAGCAACACATCAACAAGCTAGATTTTTCATGTTGGGGAATGTGATGTTTATTCTGATATAAAGCCTGGGGCATTTCTGGAGGGATCTCAAATGTTAGTCAACGAGTGGTTAGAGTACTTCATGTTGTTGAAAGTGAAATATGAAAAAAAATTATAAATAAAGGAGTTATCTTATTTTGCACAGATTACCCAAGATTTTTCACCCTTCTTCCCACCCTATATTTCAGGCATTGGTGCCTGCACAGTAAATCTAAAAGCAGTAAAAAATAGCTCAAATCTCCTTGTATACATGGAGCTCCTGAAAGATGCACTCTTGCCCTACACTGTGAGACCTTGAAATGATCCCCCTTTGTTGCATTTTTCTATAGCCGTATTTGAAGTACTTCAGAGTAAGAGCATACAGCTTGCTTTTCAGAATCCATAGTGAAGAAACTTTACTTAAAATTAGTATTATACTGGTCTAAAAGAGAGATCCGAATTTCACAAGGTAACAGACTTTTTAAGGAATGGGAGGATGTGAAGGGATGTGAAACAGAAAGAAGTTGGATTGAAAAGGACAAGGATCACAGCAATATAGCTTTGCATTTATTTAGCAAAGGCTTCCACATAGCACAATGAAGCTGTGTATGTGGACACAAGAGCAAATATTTGAAGCTATTCAAAAATAGGTTCTTCTGCCCAATATTTACATGACCTGGCATTCTGTGCCTAATTGAAGATGTACAAGTCACCTTTGAAGGACACATGTGCCTGTGTGTGTATAATTATAGATATATATATACACATGTATATACACACCACAATATATATGTACCCACATATACCCCATTTATTTCCAAATAAGCAGAGTTTGCATCATTCTTGATTAATTTCTGTTATTTTTTTATTTTAGTAGTTCTGTCAGGTACTTCGAATTTTTTTCTTCCTAATAAAGAAAGACTAGAAAGGTATTTGTGATAGATATGGTGCAGTCCAGCAGTTGAAGTTCATTAATAATTGGAATGTTGCAGAGTATGAAGTAATGAATACTAATTACGCCTTTCATGTCTGACAGCACCCCATGGACCAATACATCAGCCCAGACTTTAATTTGGTTCTAGTAATGGTTTCATCAATAGTACATTAATTCTGTGTTTGAAAAGATGTACAGTTGAACCTGACCCACACAGTAGATACCACTGTCATAAAATGGCCACATACTGACAACAACTGGATAATTACAAATAATTAAATCCACTGAGCTTCAGACAATCCTAATTTTAAGTAAAATATATCTTATCATATCAATCGACAGAAAGCATAGCAAGGGAGATTTATCAACTTGTACTCCTTGCAAAGCAAATTTACTAGCCTGTTTATTAGAGAATTTGCTGATCTGTGAACCACATCATAGAAGTACCTCTCCCCTTACCTTTTTTGCAAGATGGTTCTTATGTTGCACTCCTGGATATTCTGCAACACCAGCTCTTGGTTTCTGAATGAAGCCTACAAAAGAAATTCTCAGCCTTGGAGAACTTCAAATGAATAAATTTATATTTTCCTCAAAACCAGCTCACAACAGGGTGAACTAAAGGTACTTGTTATCTCTGAAAAGCAGACTGCTTAAGTGCCTTAGTACATATTTAGAAGCCTAACAAATTTTGGGTGTTCAAATTTGGATACATTTTTAATTTTGGAACAGCAAAATTGCTCAGTTGTTTCTAGTGCACTTTAGACTGTGGTCATATGTTAAAAATGGCTTTAAAATGTTCAGATTATTGTTAAAATATTTCAAGATATTTGCTTTGAGAAGGAGGAGAAAATTTTAAAAAATAATAATTTTAAGAAACTATCAGTTGTAGTACATAGCTTTATGTAAGCAAAAAATTATTCAAGATGCAAATACTTAGATTTTTTTGGAGCAGATAAACCAAGGCATAAAAGTAAACAGGTACCAACTCTATATGGTGTTGGGTTTTGGCTTTCACCTGCTATAAAAGAAATTGTGCCATTTAATAGGTTTGGTATGGATGGTCCTTAATATTTGAATTTTTAAGCTGTGTGTGTCCTATCCTGTTTTCCCAGCACCTCTCTGTTGGAAATCACTGACTAGGAGCATTAACTATAAGAGATCAATGTTATTTTGGCTCATAGGAGAGAAGATAGAGGAATAAATTCATTGTTCATATGGCTCCTATTTGCATTTGCATGAGGTGTTGCACTCGCTGAACTCCTTTGCACAGTCACAAAGAGGTAGTCATGTCTCTTCAGCTGCAAGATTAGGTTATTAAGAGGTTTTTTAAAATGTCTTGAAATTTGATTTATGTGCAAATGTAGCTTGTATGAACAAGTTTCCATTCTTATGAGGCATGACTATTATTCATGAAACAGCAAGAAAATGTGCTCAGTTTCTCCACAGGGAGAAGCTTTCCTTGCCTTGAACATCTTGTCAGCTGTGCAGCTTCAAGGCAGTGCTTTTCCCAGTGAACTAGTTTGACCAACTTGCACAGTTTGCCTACTGAGATTGCCTAGTAACAGCTCCATTCTGCACGTGTTTTCACCTGATTTATTCTGCTTCATTCTCTACATTACTTGTTGAGGTTTGCAAGTCAGTTCCAGAAGCTTTTAATTTTAAGCAGCAGGAACTGAATGAAAGCTCCTTTGGAAAATGTGTTTACCCCTCTTTCTTCCCACTGAAAATATTGTTTCCCTGTACTTTTCTGTCTAAAATTTATCACTTATTTCATTCTTGCTGAGCTGATCCAAAACATCTCGCTACAGGAAGCTATCCTACCATTCTACCATTTAGAGTTATGGTCTGTTTTGGAGAACATCTGCCCTGAAAGATATGCTTTAATTTTGTGTTGCATGAAAGTATCCTATAAGAAAAGATGTTGCATAAACTCCAGAGCCATTTCATTATATGAAGTCTTGTTCCTATATTCAAAATTTCTCACCTTCATGAGTTCCTGTCTTTGAAAAACCAAGGCATTGTTACCTTAGGCAGAAAATACACAAGGGAATAACAGGTCTTTGTGTCAATCAATCAAGTTTGACAGATCAGACATGATGTTACACATGTCCCAGTCTTCTCATAGCTGAGTGCTTATGTTACCTCCTGGAATTTATTTGGTTTTATATTTGCTTTGGCTAAATATAATTTGTACTCAAGGCATATACAGGTTTTTTTTTAAGCTTTTAAAATCCTTTTTGAATCCCTTAATCTACTTTATTTCAAAATCTATGAGAATTTCAACAGGAAAAAAAAAACTAGTGGGGAACAATCTCTTTTTAATTTACTTTGTTTGTTCTTAAATACCAGGGAGCTGGGACTCACATGAAAGGTGCTATGTCTATTCCTGGGTAGAGTGGTGCTTCAGTTCCATACGTTCTATCTGCATCAGCTGAGGGAATAGGACATTAGGAAGAAAACATTGCCAAAAGTAGAAGCTGTCTTTAGAAATTTCTTTAGTGACTATTTTTTTATATTCCTTCTATCCTGGACTTCCATTATTCATGCCTATTTTGCTGCATTTCTTCATAATCCAGAATTAACCTCTAAAAAGATATATTTTACTGAAAAAAAATTAAATCATCCTACTGGGTTCCCCACCTCTCTGTTTATCATTGTTGCTTATACTCTTGAACAGTGCAAGAGCAATAACAAAACATTTCTTTTTCCCAAATCTGTAATTAACAGAAAACCTACAACAGCTGCAGTAATAAAACCCACCAAGTCATTATGTAGGCTTTGCCTTTCATAGGTGATAATCACAGAAATTGGTTATTTATTGCTTCTGTGAATTGAGAACTCCTAAAGGAAATATTTTAATCCAGAACTCTAAAACTTGTTATATTGCCTCATAGATGTTCTGAAACATAGCATGACTGCCTTAGCAAAGGTTTTTCTTCTGACAAAGCTAACTGAAGAACGTCTCTTTTGTCAAATCTCTTGTTTCATCAGTGTGTGTGAGTCTTGAAAGCAAAGCAAAATTGTGTTCTCCATGTCAAGCTCTACAGTTTTGTTCCCTCCAGCTGCAGTCAGTTTTGAAGGCTGTGGAGAGACCATGTTGCAGAACTGGACAGTGAATTCATGTCCACCTGAGAGAGGCTGTATTATCTGAAGGACATGACCATATAGCTAAATTATTGCAGTATTATACAAGCATAAGCCTGGAAAACCCATCTCCAGTAGTTTGCATGGCAGTAGTATACAGTATAAGTCTGATGTTAAGTTCTGTAGAAAGAATCATGGGTTTCCCAGCACTAGACATAGTAGGTTTCCTTAAGGAATTCACTTAAAGAATATCATAAGAAGCTCTCTTTTCTTCCTCCTCCTTGGTGAAATGCAGAAGGGTCTCAGCGCACCATTTTGTTTAGCCAATGTCTTACAGCTAAGGGCATGTCAGAAGCAGGCAAGGGTCTTAAGTGCTGAAACCTGTGTTCCTGGCTAGGGCAATGCCCCATGATAGCCTAGAAAGAAAGCAATGTTAACATTTCTACAGAAAGTAGTAGTTTTATCCATGTTCTGATGTGACTTTCATAAATTGCATTTTAAGTGTTTAGTATCTATGCTAATGCAATCACTTTGAAAATTCAGTTAACAAATGACAATTTGAATTTCACAAAGAGTTCAGGTTATAAATGCTCCATGTTATAAATGTTCTATTAGCCCTTTTTTAAACAGAGTTTTATTACTAATATTTGAATCGCCTTTCTTGACAGAGAACATTCAAAAAATCATTGCTGTACAGAAAATACTGGTTTTGGGCTCATGTGCGGCAAGTGAATCCTGAAAATTGACACACTGTTCACTGGGCAAGTCAATGACAAAAAGTTGTGTCACTAGGTCATACCAGACCAGACACATGGTACCCACTGTAGTCTATAAGTAATCTTTCAACTTTTTTTGGTGCTATGCCACAGAAGTAGGAAGGTGAACTTCATGTTGCCATCCTGCTGGACCTCAAAATGGCCCAGAGTGGCTGTATAGGACAGGCTTCCCTCACTGAAGATAAGAGATCAGGAAATGACAGCTCTTCAGTAAGGGATTTCAGTAAATAAAAGATGAACCTAGGATAACTCATTCTTTCATCCAACAAATCATTTATTTGGAATGAAACATTTAGTAAATTAAATTTAAAAACATTATTTTTGTTGTTTCAGTTGCCAGCCATTCCCTCTCCTCTAGTATATCCATTTGTTATAAATACATGTACCTGCTTAGTTTTTTAGGCTATATATTTAAGGAAATTATAGTAAAAACTAACAACTATCTCACTGGCATTTGTTTGAAAAGTTTCCTAAGTTTCTGGTAAGTTATGATGATAGACATTTATCCCTAAGCCAGAGACTCTTCAGTACAGCAGTGAATAATCTCCCTGTGTCTGCTGTATTATACAAATTAAACTACAACAATTAAGAAATATTCTGTGTATTATTCTTACACTTTTGGTGTGCTCAATCAGCCTCATTTTGTTTCTTAAGTTGCAGGCACCTAAAGTTTGGCTTGCATGCATTTGCTATGCTACTAAGATCATGCAGTACCCATTGTTTGCAATCTAAGATACCTATGAGGTTTTAATTTAGTGAGATCCCCATTGTTGTGCATTTTATTCCTTCCCAGATGCACCACGATTGAAGACAAAAAATGTGAATTCAAAAAGAATTTTCATCTCATCTTTCACACTAAACCGGCTAACCCTTACCTACAAGCCAGAACTGCAGGCTCAGACTACCTTCATTAATTTCACTGTCAGCAGGGACAGGCTGGAAGACCAGCTGTTGGCTGAGGTTGTTAATGCAAGACTCACAAAAAATGTAAGGTAAGGACTGTATTTTGATTTGTCTGATGCCTGCTCTGAAATTTTAAGTCTAGACTTAATATGCCTGTTTGAGTCCACTGCACTGTAATTGTTAGTAGCCCATATTAGAAAGATTTTAAGAGTCTGGAAAGTGTAGAAAGTTCTTTTACTGATTCGTTCAAATCTGTGCTCCCAAAGGGCTTGTCTTGACCTAAAGCTCTGCTAGAAATTGAATTTATTGTGATATTATTCCCACACTTCTCTCTACCGCTTGCTTTGCTCTGTGCATTGCATTTAATTTACAGAGCAGGATTAAAGCCCCCTGCAGTGTTTTGTGCTTCAGCAATCCTGAGCCAATAAGTGTAAATAAAATTCCATTCCAGTCTGTACAAGGATATAATGGCACTGTTAGGAGCTAGGGCATTTGGTTAATAAATCACAACTGATTCCTGCAAGGATGCAGTTCAGTGGCTGCTGCGGTCATACTAATATATAGTATGGGGAGAAATGCTTTTATAAGTGGTTATAGGAAGGACTTTGTGCAGACTGTAATCTGTGAGATAAAACATGAAAAGAAAATACTTAGGCGTGTGAAATGAGTAACAAGAATACCTCCTGTTTCTCTAGTGTGTCTTTCCAGTTATTTCATGTAATTAACTAACTTCGTCCACAAAGATTTGTTCCACCTGTTTGAGGTGGAGCTTCATACAAGGGCAAACTGGGTCAGGGAGTTTAATTAGCCCTTGAAGAATGAAAGCCATATACTTGGGAATGAGATCTGAAAACAGCTGTCCATTTACTCTGCACATTGTTCCACCTGGGACTGCATGCTTACAAGGTCTGTATCATCCAGGGTTTTGGTGTGAGTCAGAGTCTGACTGAGAGCTCCCCATAAGACTAGTCAAGCTCTTGCACTGTCAGAAGGTCAGTCCAGCAGAACAGACTATGACAATGTTTTCCCACCCTGTTTGCTGCCAAAGTGAGGTTCTTCAGCCTTGTGCTATTCTCTGGTTTTCTCAGCTGCCACATAGATTACAAGTTGCCATCCCTGACAAGATCACAGTCCTTTCGTGTAGTCTCAGGAGGAAGGGCACTAGGAGAGAGATAAAGTTCTAGTCCATGACGACCTAAACCTTCTCACTTTGGGTGTCCAGAACCTCAGATCTAGTATACTGGGACAGAAAATAAACTGGCCGTCCAGAAATTAAATCAAATCAACAGATTTTATTTAATTTAATTAAGCAGAAAATATAGCTCACAACTGCTATAAAACATTATTTCTTGCTGTGGTTGTTTAAACACAGTGTTTTTGTTCCCTCTGCTAGTCAGTCCTCACCAAGAAGCCAGAGCAGTTTCATGACTGAGTTCAGGCAGCTGGAGGATGACAGGCTGCTCAGCCTGTCAGCTGCCCAGGGCGGTCTCCTAGACCACAGTGAACTTGTAAAGAAAATCAAATCAGCAAAGTCAACGGCAGCAGAAATACAACGCAAGGCAGTAACAATAGAATTGTTTCTAACCACTTAAAGTCACCTGTAAAATGTCTATTCTTATTATTCTATTATTATTATTTTAAGTGTAACATTTCTATGAGCTAGAATAGGAATAGTCAAATTATTGCCTTTCCAGAAAGGGCTGTCCTCCCCATATTCACATTTTCATATCTATAATATGTAGTTGTCACATGTTTGATTTTTTTTTTAAGTGTTTGAATTAGTACTCATAAAATTAATAAATACCAACATGAAATTTGGACAAATATATTAATATATGATTGTCATGTTTTCCCAGATAAACAGGCAATTCTGCAGAGGACAGTTATTCACTAATGGTTGTCTAAGATAAGAAACTTACTTACTTCAAATATTTGCTACTGCCTGAAACCAAGTCGGTTTTTCTGAAGTATATCTATATTCTTTTCTGTATGGATGGGAATATTTTGGTAATTGTGCGAGATAATCATGGCACATTAAAAAATAAACAGGACAACTGTCATCATTCAGGTAGCTGAAGCCATAGAAAATGAAGCTCAGGATGACTCGACAAGAGAGCATTACAGACTGACAGCTGGAAGAGCATCCCTTCCTTACTCTGGGAGCATCAGCCTGGGCAGTGTCAACCCCATCTACCAGCTTTCACTGAAGGTAAAAATGTCTCTTGCTGACTTTTTTTTCCAAAGTGCAAGAAACAGAATTCTGCCTCCAGCAGTGATGCCTGATACATCAGTTATTGCTTGTACCAGATGTTTACATTGGCAGGGCTGCGTGTGAGAGGAAAGCAAACATGATGTGATCTCCTGCTGGTCTGTACCACAGTACATCCCCACGAGTCTCTTTTTTGGCTGCCTCCATTCTGACAGTGCTTTCTGACTGTGCTTGCAAAAGTTTATCTTCCTTCTGTTAAGCCATCCCACAGGGCCAAGAAGGAAGACTTTGGAGGAATTCTGTGTAAACAATTCCCCGTCATAAACCTACCAAATGATCTAATGCAGTGAGTAAGGGAGATCACCCACCCTAAAATTGCCAGCTTGTTCAAGTGAGAGAGTCTCCATGCTGAGTTAAATAAGGAAGCAGAAGAGTATTGCTGTTTGCAGCCCTCACCCCTGGTTTGCTGAAAATTTCCTTTAAAAGCCTCTTTTCAGCCTCTTGCATTTTTCACTGCTTGGGTCAGCTCTTTATGGGAGCCTGCAGTAGGAAACCAATTATCTTATGAGTAGTAAAGCAAAAAAAGCAAAATTCAAATAAATAAAAATAATTGTACTAACTCTAAGGCCTTCAATGCATCTTCCACAAAGCAATTAAACAGGCTGAACAATCAGGAGATATTCAGTGTTGCATCTCTAACCTAAAAGAAGCTGTCACATATTCGACCTTTCTTTTCACAAGCCAAGGATTGATTTTTGAAAATTATAAGCTCATTTTCCTGGCCCAAATGGCTTTTCAGGTGAGGAAAAATTTTCATATGGGTGATGATGACATTTTCTGGATTTACTGTTTCTCCTCTGGAAGCTCATGCCTGTGCCCAAACCCTGTGGTTGTGTAGTTTCTCACACAGGGTGACTGCTACTTCAGTATCAACAATAACTGCAGAAATTCCAGAGATGCTATCATGTAATTCTTTTCATTTAAAATGCTGCAATGTCTTCATAAAGCTAGGTTCAGGATAAAAAGCATGACTTAACTGCTTGCACTTGGATAATTAGGGTTGAAATTGATCTGCTATATAAGTAAGAAGTAAATAATACATATCCAAATAACATTCAGGCTGTTACTTTTCCTTTTAATTTTAGCAACTGTATGCCCTAGAAAAAGTCAGGGCTCAGGTGTACAGGAAGTCAGAGGTGTCTCTGAAGCAACTCTGATGACCTTTCTCAATTTTGTGTGCTGTCATGGCTCTTCTAAGTATTAAAGAGGTAGGACTCCTTGAATTGGATTTCCTTTTTCAGTTCAGAGTTGAACACAAAGGAATCCTGTTGACATTTTAACTACACAGCCATGGGGTATCATTAGAGTAGTTTGGGAAAATTGCTTTTCAGTTCTATATCTTTTTTGTTATTATTTCTGGACATGTGCCTCACCTAGACACTTTCAGATAAAGTCATGCATTCTACCATAATTCTTTTAGTAGAAATTGTGATATTTTCAAAGTGGAGTTTTCTTCACTATTTGAGTGCCTTTTTTCCTTAAACATCACATACTGTATCTTGTGAGGAAATTCTGTTTTACCATAATTTGTCCACTCCCTTAAAAGTAGAATTTTAACTCCCTGCCACTCCTTACTTTAGTAAATGTCCCATAGAGGGTTTCCACTTTGTCATATCTAGATGTTTAACAGTAAGCAGATTATGGCAATACCAACCAAAGTAAACTCTTACCAATAATACTGTTTTTATGTATGCATGCTTGTGTGTATATATTTAGTATTTTACTTATGTAATTGTGTATTGTTTATGCAATTTAGTATTTTAAGGCAAGTCCTGAGTCCCTTGGTTGCACTAGGGATTTTTACATACCTCAAAAATTATCAGTGTCATCCTCTTTCAGTCATCATGCAAAAGGTACAGCATCTGTATTTGGCCTGCTTCCAGGCTATGGCAGTGACAGATGCATCCAGAGGGGTAGATAAAGTTATTTAAAGATCTACCAAGAAATGGTAGAAGTGTGTGGACTCAACATATCCAGAAAAGGAGAAAAAAAGCTCTTTTCAGAAACTAGTAATACTGTCCAGGACAGAATATCTTATGCTCTGAGGTAGGAAATCTGAGGGTTCATTTTTCAGGGCAAGTGTGTGTGAGGGTAGTGCCTTGCATGACAAATTCAGATTTTAAGAAGCAAGCAAATAACTTCTAGAACTGGGTGGTCAACTAGAATTTGAGATCAATTACTGTGGTTCTTCACAGCCTGTTCTCCTGATGAGAAGTTTATGAAAAGGTAGTGTGGTAAAGCATGAGTCACATGAGCATATCTGGAGAGCTGTGATTGTGCTTTTTTTTGGATTGAATATAGGTACCTGAGGAGAACAGTCATTGATAAATAGACATACAGTAAGCTATCCTCTTAATAACTACAAATGTATTTTTCAGTGTTAGCTCTCATTATGGTATTAGAGCTCGTAGGATGAAAATTTTTCAGGTCTCCCTTTTGAAAGTTCTATGATACCAAGAAAGATTCTGTATGTCTTCAGCTGTGAATACTGACACATTTGTTTTCCAGCTGTACTGTTTTTGTCTTTCGTTCCCAAGTGATGGTCTTATAGACCTGTTGCTCCACATCCCACAGTCACCATTTTGATTTGACTTCTGAGAATACAAGCTTGGTCCTAGGTATTTATTTTGCCCAACTGCCCCATATTTATGTGACTACTATTTTATTTTTACTATTACCTGCATGTAATGAGGTCCTTTTTATTCAGAAGTTGCTATTTTCTGTCATATGCTCACTATCCTGCAGGGAAATGGGAAAGATCATCTTCTCTCTTGCTTCCCCACCTGCTTTCCTTCTTGCCTTCAGTTCACTCTTCTGATGATTTCTCTGATGAAATGACCATCAGTGTCAGATACTCAAGTCTGAGAATGGTGCAGACCTGAAGTAGTTATCAAGGAACATCTTCTGTGTTTAGCAGATGTTTTGTCATGTATAGAAATTGTGTGGAGAAAAATCTTGGCTCGAGGTACTTGAAAAACACAACGATGGATTTAGCAAAATGCTAAGAAGAGAGCAGTCCAGCCACTCCTGTGTTTTTCATCCTGTCTTCAGGACTAGACCCACTTGAAGATCATAAGATCATACATAAGCCTCTTACTTGCTTCTGGTTCAAGGACCACTTAACTGTCTCCCATTAAAGAAAGAACAATTGAGCTTGAAAGTGAAATGGGGCATGTGAGGCTAGAAATGTGGATAAACTGATGTATGGTTATATGCTTGTGTGTATGTGCTCCTAGAAGTGTATGTGTAGTTATATTTTCTTCATTGAACAGAACAAAGCCTTCTGGGTTCATCTGTCACTGGGATGGAATATGCGTTACTGTGGGGAAATTGGGCACAGTTTATTTTTGGCAGAAGATTCAAGTTCCAAAATTTCTTCCACCCCCACCATATTCATGGCAATGGGGTGGATGAAAAGTATAAGGCCATAAACACTACAGTATGAAGAAATTTTCAGAGCATTCCTCTGTTTGGCATAATGCAGGTTTCCTTTGTACTGTTTTCTACCTTTTGACTAGATGAGGGCCAGAGGGCAATTTTCTCCATGCTCATGTAATCTTGTGCCCCCTGTGACTAAATAATGGTCATTATACAAACTATATTCAATTGTATAGGGCTCTGTGGCTTTATATGTAGGATTACTATTCCCCACAGACAATAGTGAGAATACCAGGTTAATACAGCTGTGACCTCACTGTGCTCAATTTAAGCTCAGGCCCCACAAGGTGAGGGGCTTGTGCATTTACCCACTGAACCAATCAGTTAAAAAACTGATGTGATATCTACCACATGTTGCTCCCTTTTTCATGAGGGAATTGCTCTGTACCCCCCATAAGAGTTTCTAGAGCTCAGTAACAATGCTGAGCATCTATCAAAATGTCAAAAGGTTCATTATCTTAAAACCAAGGGAACAGATTTCTGCAGGCTTTTTCTAATACCAGCAATAAGGCCACTGTTGAGAGCTCGCAATTTTGCTTGTTGAAATTGTAAGGGTTTAGTGAAGTGCTTCAGAGGAAGTAATACGCATTGCACAAGTGATAGTGAAATTAATGGGGGCATTATCATTCTTTTTCCTTTCTGCTCTGCTAATTTTCCCATCTCCTCCCCCTCCATCACTCACCCTTCCCCAGTTATTTCTATTGCAGGCAAAAAGCTTGAGTTCACTGTAGATTCTGGAAGATTTCATAACATCACTCTAGGACAGAAGCAGGAGATGGTTGCAAAGGAGGCACTCAAGAAAGCTGCCCCACATGGCCATTGGGTTCTTTTCCAAGTGAGTGTCAAACTGCCTTTCTCATGGGGAATACCCCCTCAGCTGGAGGGATGTTTCCAGAACACAAAATATGCAGTGGATTACATCACAAGTTCTAAACAATAATAGTTCTAAGCTAATAATCTTGTTCCATTTGCTTTTGGTTGTAACAGGATAAACATCGTATTAATAGGGTTTATGTCACTTTTTGCTGAACAGTGCACTCTCCCAGGAGGAACAGGAGAGATAAAACAGAAAGCCCCTGGTGGGTGGGTAGGACTGCCCTCAGGCACACCCTTCCCCCACCTAATTAAGAGCTCCCATTCCATTCAGCAGGCCATAATGGAGACTTTAATGAAATGGGTCTGACTGTCCCTGGGGAAGCTGTATAATTAGTCCTGGAGTGCTGCTTTTCTGAGATAGCAGCCACGGCTTTGGCCAGCTTTGTATGGACCAAGAACTCGCTCTGCAGTGGACAAAGAGATCCGTGGGATGCCCTGGCAAGCCGTGGTTTCCCAGCACACTGACAGAGTGAACAGGAGCATGGCAACCGTAAATGCCACTGAAAAAAAGATGCTCCCTCCCCAGTGGTTTATGCTCAATAGCCAATGTTTATATGTGACAACCTGTCAGCCCTGAAGCCAAACAAAAGTGCATGTTCCAGGCCTTGACATTAAGGTGGTTATGGGAATGGGATGGTTCTCTCCTCTCCTGGTTTTAACCTCAGCAGCTTGCTTTGTCTGCCAACCAGTTGCCTGCAACAAATGAAGAGATGGGTTAGAGTCAGTGTTTTCTGCCAGATTAAACAAAACCACCATGGGATTAATGAGGGGCCCTGATGTGCTAGGCACTGTGGGAACATGCACAAACTGCCCCCTTCGTCAGCAATGAAACTGGAAATGTGCTTAACCATATTTCATGTGAGTGAGCTAATCATGCCAGTCTGAAAACAACCCTGCATAGAAATGTTGTGAAGGGAAGAGTCAAGTTGGTTTTCAGGGGAATTTCAGGGTTCTCAGCTGCTCTGGGGGGCAGAATGAAAAAAATGGGAGACAGCAGAGGCAGTGTTGTATCTGAAGCCACAGGGGTGGATGGGGAACATCTGAGAAGCTTCTGGTGTTACAGACCTGTTCCATTTTCCAGCCTGTTATGCCTGGCTTTTGAGGGAGGAGAGAGGCAACAATTTTGCTGTAAAGGTTTTTGATAGTGAAGGATTGTGGGAAGTCTGAAAGGAAACTTCATGAAGATGTTGGACCAAATCCCAGATGGTGCTAAGCTAGCTAGAACTATTGGGATTTGGATGCACTCATTGCTTCTCGAGCTTTTGTCTTCTGCATTTGGGCTCCAAAACCTTGTAAGCTTATATTTCAAAAAAATGTTGGAGCAAAAAGATGAGGTGTTTTACTATGGATTTTATTGGAGGATAGAGAATATATAATTAAATATTAAAAAGAAAAAACCAAACCAACTTACATGTGCAAACCAACCTTCTGACTGACCTGGGAAATACTTTAAAAATTACTTTGGCTTCAGATCTTGCAAAAGCAGTTGGCACAGTTGGTTGGCAAGATGGCAGATGAAAGACTGACTACAATTTTTTTGGTGTCAGGTTGCAGTCTTCTGTCACTCATTATTAATATCTCAAATTCAGATATCTCATATATTGAATGTTTATTTTGTTATTATATTAAGACTTTAATCACTTCCACTTTGCATTCGATGGATGCAGCCTCTATGAAAATTTAGGTGCTGCCAAGCTGCAATCATATAATGTGATATGAAAGTCTCCCTCTCTTTCCATTCCTCTATTCCTTTTTCCACAGGGCGAGGGACAGTTTGGGAATTTCCCCCCAGCAGACCTCATAATAAAGTGATGCAGCAGCCAGGGCATGAGTGAGTGACATGTTGTATTCTTTGGCTGTAATTCCTCCTGCATGGAGATTGCCAGTGCAATCAGGAGGTTCTGGCACGTCAGTGAAGGACCAAAGACAAGCTTGTGGATAAGCTGCAATTCAAGTTGAAATGTTGGCTGGACTAAAGATGTTTTAACCACACCATTAGCCCACACTACGCATTTTAAACTTTTCCTGTTTTTCACCAGGAGGTACTTTGGAGGCAGATACTTTTCCATTATAACACTCTTCTCTGATCTATCAGGGTCTTTCCACTGTCTTCATGTATTTTGAACTTTAAAGACAGTTACGCTCTGAAGTAGTCTGAAACATATTTCCTAAGCAGCAGGATAGCTGGAACCATTTTTCTGTCTAGCTCTTCTGTCTTCTTCTTGGTAGGTCTTGGACATGTTTTGTCCTAGGTCTCAGTTCTACAGGGAATTAAAGAGAGTCCAGGTGTCTTCTGAGCTATGCTTGTATCTGTATGTGATAACACCCACAACCACAGATTACTTAACCCTGAGTTTATAATATTTACATTAGCTTCAGAATCAAGGCCTTAAATTTTAGAAGCTAACAGTGAAACCTCAATACATACCAAGAAATGACAATGACTTAACTGTTACCCCATTTAAAAGTCCCAATGGCAATGCCTTAAGGACAACAAATTTATTTGGTTTTGCACAATAACCATGTTAGCTATTTTTCAATGGAATATTCATCTAAGTAGCTGAGTGGTTCAGAACCTTGGACAAACTCCTTGAGCAATACGTCATCCTGATTTCTGTGTCTTCATCAGTGCTTTGTTAGCTCCGACCACAGAAGAGCACATCAGTCCCCAAGGAATACTAGAAAATACAATTAAAATTACTGGTGAGCCTCCTGCAAGGATGCTGGCTAATTTCCATGCTGCTCTCCATGGTTTTGACCAGGTAAAAGTAAGCTATTATTTCCCTTTTGTTTGCTTTAATTACTCCTTCCCCTGTGGAGACAAGTGGTAGCATTAATGACCATTCTGCGGGAGACCAGGACTTGGGATCATTGTGATTCCAAACTAACCTGACAGCTGCAGGGTGCCAGCCCTCTGTGCCCTGCATTTCCTCTGTGTTTCCCATCAGAGTTGGGCAGGAGAAAAGGTGTTGCAATAACACAAACATTTGTACTATTCAATACAGACATGCACAGGTATGCATACAAAGACAGAAAGAGCATTTATTGCACCAGCTTCAGTCAGTGGTGCACTTATGAAAAAAACCTGTACATGCTCTAAAGCCAGAGTTCTTTCATTCAGTGGTACTCACATATTTTGGTCTGCTCTAAATTTGCCTAAATGCATGGTCATGACCGTTCTCCCACAGAGTGGATTTACACACCTGGGTGTTCAGGCAATGTGGGAACCCAGGACATCCCTCTGTCTGCCCTGGCTGTCTCGAGACCCAGGCAGGGGGCTCGGAGACCTTGGCACGAAGTCAAAAACACCTGTGGCTTTGATTTTAGCCTGTGGAAAAACCTGACAACTTTGTATGAGGAATCACAAGCCACAAGGGTTTATGTAGTGTGGTAGTTGAATTAACACAGGGTGAAAATGTAGAATTTTAGGGGTTTAAAATAAGGGGTTCAAGGGGACAAGATGGAGGAATTTGGGCGTATCCTGACCTTCTTCTCCTTCTTCTTGCCCTCCATGTCTTGGTGTGATGGTGACACTTTTCTACTGGTTTAAGGTAGACACACACTGTCCAACATAAATGATAGATATTGGCACATTATTGTAAATATAGTACACGTAGTTTTTAGTATAAAATGTAAACATCGCCCTAGAGGGCACACGGAATGCCATGACCAACTTGCTAGACAGAGCTTAGCAGGTCAGAGAAAAAATGTAATAGATAAGAGAAAATAAACAACCTTGAGAAGCTGACCCTACGTATTCAGACTTCTTTGGCTGCGCGGGCTGGCAAACAAGGGCTTTTGCATTCTTGGGGTCACCTCGATCGCCAGACCCCCGAGAAAGAAATGGCTCAGTAGTACCCTGTGTATGGGTTCCTGCAGCCAGACATAAAGAAAGGAATTAAAGAGTAAGGGTTATGTGCTGTTTGTTTTGTCTTTTGCTCTTTTCCTGTGTAAGGTTCTGCTTGGTGGGTGGAAAGAAGAAGGAGGAGAAAGAAGACGCAAGAATGTGGAGAACAGGCTCATCAGGGGTTGTGCGTAACCTCCTTCCCTCCAGATCCCTGGTTGTCCCTGTCTGCTACTCCAGGAGCTTGTAGAAAGGTCTTCAAGCCCAGTGTGAGTCAGCTTCCCTGCAGCAGTGGCTGGAGCAGTCAGCTTGTTCTCATCAGCAAAGCAGACCATGATGAAGACAGCCGTAACTGCACACTTTCGCCTTCCAGCAAGGTATTCACATATAGCTGCTTGAGCACAGCACACATGAGGGCAGAGCTGGGATGTGAAAAGGGTAAGAGTTCCTTTAGAAAATAATACTAGCCAATGCCAGGGGGAAAATAAAATAAAAAAAAAAAAAAGAAAGAAAGAAAGAAAAAAAAAGAAAAAAAAGCTGTGTCAGAGCTACAAATTGGGGATGATTTGGAAAGATATTTGTAAGAAAGGAAGAACAGCTGCAGTTTTTCAGCTGAGCAGCTGACTATTAATACAGCATTTTGTTCTTTTTTCAATTTTTTTATAACTAACTATTATAATACTTTTAATGGAAAGCTGAAAAATTTAGACAAAGTTTTTAAGAAAGGTGGTCCGTATACATTGTTGTCCTGCTTCAGTGTGTGTTTAGTGAAAGAATATATATGTATATATTTGAATTAACCAATTTCTAAGCTTCACACTTTAGAGAACTCTCTTTTCTCACCCACTATTCTGAGCCATGGGTGTTTGTGGCTTACCACAAATTCCTGTGAAGACACTTTAATATATTTCTGGTTAAGGGTTTTTTTTTTTTTTTATTACAATAAAAAAATCAAAGTATGTCTAATCTAGATGGAATACATTTCATGGCTTTGTGGTTTTACTCAGGATAGAAACTTGTGTTGTATTTTTTCATGGTTGAACTCAGCATTCTGATTTAAGGAGGTTTTTTTGTCAGACATAAAATCCTTCACCTTTGCCCAGACTCTGCTACATGTTGTTCAGCTCAGGATGTTCTATTTCCTTTTGAAAGACAAGAGTTGATCCCTCTAACGTTCCCTCCACAAATCATTATTTTCAAGGGTAATAAAATTAATTTTGTTATATTTATTACTTCTTAAACTAAAGGATAAAATACAGAAAAATATCATAAGGATTAATTTCTGCAGGTTTTACAGGCAAATGCCAAATAATTTAAAAACCAGCTGAGTATCATCCTGCTGAAATTCCCTATTAACCCTATAAATAATGGAGGCAAAAAGAAAAATATTAAACTTAAATTTCAAACATGACTCTTCAGGAAATGGTGTAAAATTTCAAGGAGTTTGAAGGCTTTTTAATAAATGTTAAACTAGTAAATTTTCTGCTTGGGATAAAGTCTGTGAATGATTTAGCTAAGAAACTATAGTGGTTATCTGAGTAATATTTATAGACTTCTAGATAAAGACTCTGTTTTTGTTAGTTTCAGTAGCACAACAGTTCATTCCTATGGGACGTTTGAGAATTAAAATGTCACTATCAACAATTTTGCATCTGGGAATTACTGAAAAAATACTGCCCAATAGCCTCTGATTCTTTAGAAACCTATTTCTCACTGTCCTTTCAGCTCCAGCCTTGTGAGTTCTCCCTTTGGCAGCTGGGGCTGGCACAGCTCTCAGCAGCACTCCCTGTTGCTAGTGTGTAAATTACTCCTTTTTTTTTTTTTTTTTTTTTTTTTTTTTTTTTTTTTTTTTTAGGGGACCCTTGAACTGCATGCCAGAGAAGGGGCATTTAAAAGCATCCTTTTCCCTCTCTGCAATTTTCACACTTGCATTCCGGGGAGACTGAAGTTTGGCCCTTGGGGCTGGAATGGAAGGTACCAGATCGGCACCTGAGATCTCCGTCTGCATCGCTGTCCTCAGCAACTGCTCAGAGGCCCACCAGAAGGTAGGAAGTGGTCAGGTAACCACACATCAAGGTCATTTCCACTCAATCACATGTTTATACTGAATAAGGGGGACACAGTTCTTTCCCTGAAGCTGTTATTTAAGTAGCTGGCATTATGTGATGCTGTTGGTGAGTATGAAAATAAACCGGATCAAAGGGGGTGGGGGGTTGTGGTTGTTTTCTGGCAGTGGATGCTTGAACTTTGTAATATAGGTAAAACCGGTTCCACATCAGTAGCTAAGGGGGAAAAAAATGCCCTTCATTATGTTAACAAAAACAGGGGTTTACATGTGCATATATGCCAAATTCATTAGGCAGGTAATGAAGCATTTGCACAAATGTAATTACAAACAGCAATTCTGACAGTTCATAACACTGCATTAATAATCACTACAATTAGTTCTGATGATGGAAGCAATTTACAGCACGTCACATGTATAAATAATGGTGCATTTCCTGAATGTGTCATTATTATGTATTAAGGATGCCACCTTGTTGTGACTTTCTCAGTAATGTTCCCCTTGAGTCAAAGTTAAGGGTATGAGAGTGATTTTTTTTTTGAGCTACAGCATATTTCATACTTTTATAGTTTAAATACTGAGTTGAGGTCATTTGTGTAAGTTCTGCATGTGAAAATGTGAAATGTCTAAATAAAAGGCAGTAATTATTTGTTACTGAATGATATAGGATATTATTGAATAGATCCTCCCATTTTAGTAATTTAAATAAATTTCAGAGATATTTATAAAGAAATAAAAGAGACAGAAGTGATATGATGATATGAACCTTGATGATATGGTTTTCTCCATATCTCCCAGCTTGTATTTACTCTGAGAAATTAATTTTATTTTTCTCTTCATAGCCCTACTAGCCTTTATTTAGTTAGTAGGACATCAAGCTGTTTTCCCTTTTTGTAGTACTTGGTGTCATAGTGAAATAATTGCTTAATTTTATTATGATGATTTAATAATGCTTCCCATTTAGAAAACAAGTCTATGAAATCAGCTTATTCCAACCCTTAATTTTCTTTGCTAATAAATCTTGCTGCTTTAAGCTGTTTTTTTCAAACCACAATTCATAAGCTGGATAATTCATTTTGCTAATTAATGAGAGAGGGAGTATTCTGATGGCAGGGAATACCAGAAAGGTCTATAAGAGCAATAATTATTTCTTCTCTCTTCCTGGTAATATTGCTTATTGGTCTTTCTCATTGTACTGCTTAGTGATTCATTACCCTGTGGTTTCATAAGGATTTTTTTAACATAGATATTGGAGAGAGAAATAAGACAACAGGTTTTTTTTAAATGTCAGTTCCTATGTACATATGCATGTCTATGACCTTGTGCATATATATATATATATATATATATATATATATATATATATATATATATATATAAAATCATATGTATATAGTTTATTGTCCTTTGGGAAGAACTTCCTGAAGACAATTAAGCATTGACCAGAAACCATAAACTGGGCAACTTGAGCTAGCTCATCAGCTAGTGGAAATTGCCATGACTTGTTATAACTTCCACCAGTTCATAGTGTTTTCCTGAGAATACTTAATCTTGTATTTCTGTTTTTCCTGCTTCTAAGACAAAGTCCAGCACACCAACCTGCAATAGTTGAGGTCTCTTCATGTAATGTACAGGATGCCTGGTCCTGCCTCATTGTCCCACTCTTGCCCTCCACCTTCTGATCCCCACACATGTGTTCAAGGAGTTGTCACTGGATTGTTGTAGGGGGAAGTAGATTCTGTCCTCTCCATTATCCACCCACCCAGCAACGGCTCTGTGGGTTTTTTTGGGTACAACGGACCAGTTTTGTGTAGTGTACAATGGCAATTATGTGAACCTGACAGCCCGAAATATTTCTAATGCAAACTCCACAGCTTTCTCACACTCACAAAAATGTCCCTTTTATATCACCAGCTTTGATTATCCCAGTATAATCAATGTCCCAGAAGTGTGCAGCTGAATGAGCTTGTACTGCATTAGAATATTGATATACTCTTCTAAAATACAAAGGGAAAAGCAATTTCTTGAGATAAATATATATGAAATTAGAAAAACATTAAATGAGATTTTGTTGCCACAAAGAGAAAAGCAGGTTTATTCTGACTGCAAGAACGTTCCATTCTAAATCCAAGTTGCTGGCATTTTTCACAGGGATTCTCTGTTCAGCCTTCTCATTGCAAGCATGTGGCCCTGCATATTATAGTCCAGTGGATTTTTAGACATTTTTTTAAATTTTATTTGAACCAGTTTAAATTAAAGATAGATTAGCATTTCACATAATCAAATTGCTGCATACAAGTGTATGTAGCAAGCAAACTGGAATAGCTGCAGCTATTTTACTTGTTCTGTTCTGTCACATCATGTAATATTTAAAGCCTATAATTAAGTTTTTACTCGAACTGTTGGGAGGCAAACACTGCCCCCAAGGGCATAAAGGTTCCTGTCTGCAAAGGTTTCATCACAAACTGGCATATTTTGCAAACCAAAGGGGAGCAAAAAGAAGCTTCAAATGCTGTGAAGCCAAATAAAGGAGAAAGACAGTGGTTCCTTGAATAAAATGTTTTGCCACCCTTAACCATATGCTTTCTCTGTGGCATTAAGACTAGAATTCTACAATAAACTTAATGCTTATATGATGGTGCAGTAATGGGATTAATATTAATTCAATTTTTACCAAAGTTCTTGAATACTTCCCAATTTCAAATAATGTAGAATTTCAGTAACTAAACGTTCCCTGGTGAGGAGATATAAAAGACTGCAATCAGATACAAGTTTTTTATTTCTCCTCCAAGAAAGGCACAGTAGGTTACCTTCCTGTCACTCATGAGGATTATGTTTTTAAAGATCTGTATGGGAAAATACATGCATTTGTTCACAAAGTTATGTTCTCTCATATAATGTGCTGATTTGAAAATGTGGTTTTCTCTGAAGTTTTTTTATAAGGGCTAAGGTAGGAAACAAAAGCTTGGATAATGCATTTTACAGCATTCCTGAATTTTAGTCACAAATTTGCTATTTTTGCTCATTTACCTCTCACTGGATTGAAATAAAAGAAATATGGTTTTAATGTTATTTGCTGAAAAAAACCAAACCCAGCAATGCAAATGTATAACCATGAAGCTTTCTGAAAGGAAGTAGTTGGATTTCTTTTATGTCTCTTAATGATGTTTATTCAGAACAGTTTTGGTTTTTCCTTTAAGCAGCTGACTTGTTTTATTCAATGATGCATTCTTTTCCTCAGGTGGGTTACACAGGAGGACTCGCATAACCTCCTTGGTGAGATCAGGTAAGGTGGCCACATCACAGGTGCCTGGCACTGCAGGCTCTGCTGAATCTGTCTACAAGAATTCCTCAGCCCAGTCCTGGTGAGAACTTTCATATGTGCTTAAAGCTCTGGAACACAGTATGTTTAATCTAAGGGAAAGAGAAGACCACACACTTTCTCATCCATCCTGTAGCAAGATCTTATCTGGCTGTAGGGGAAAAAATTGCTGATGATTTATCATGAGCAGATTTTGGCTGAAAGGGTTTGTGAGTTGACATACTGCTTGTCTACTTTTGCAAGTACCATTAATTGGTAACTTGAATTCTGTACTTCGTAACACTGATTGTATAGTGAGCTTAATGATATCAGATACACTTTCCTAGGAAAACTGTTTTAAGGTGCTTCCATTTAGAAAGTTTTGGGTAGGCATGGGAAAGTATCTCTTATGGAATTGCACTTTAATCAATGTAACTGATAGACTCACCAGTTTCAGCAGTCCAGAATGGCACCATCCTCAGAACTTACACTTACTCTTTGCACATTTTCCTCTTCAATAAATAATGGAAATGTTATACATTTCCTTGCATCTCACTCTTTTTAAAATAGAGAAAATAGCTTGTAAGACTGTTTTCAATTTTTCACTACCTTCTCACACATCTGTAGCTTTGTCAGGTTATCACCAGCTGACATATACTGAATTATTCAAATTTCATTATTGAGTTTTCATCCTAGACAGCAGTGTATGTGGAACATCCATGACTCCAAAGGGCCAGATTGCCAAAGTTGCTTCTAATTAGGAGCAAATGCTAAAATTTTTGAGGCTACAAAAAGAAAATGTTGCTTTAACTTTAGTTCTGAGAAGTTTTGCATGGAAACTGCTTTAATCTCATATACGCAGTTATAACAAATGTGGATGTTTATACAGGGGCATGTGTATATATTTACACACATATATTATATAGATTATATACTATGTGTATTATATATATGTACTGTTTAATATGTATATAAATACTTAAAAACTCTGTCTGCTTCTCCTTAGCTGCTGAAGAAGCCATTTTAGAGAACTGATTCTACATAATTTGCTAAAAACAACCAAGAGATTTTTCAAGCACCCTTTCCAGACTTGTTATTTTTCATTGTTCAAAGGTAAAAAAAGCTCATTTATGAGGAAAAAAAAAAAATTATCATGTTAGGTGTGAGCAGGCGATTTGTGGAGCCAGGCTAAGCTGGGAAAAGTGCCCTTTTCACCCCTGGCAGTGGGTTGAAGCTTGCCTTTTGGCTGTGAATGAGAGGAGCGGGCTGGTGTCTCCTTGGTCCCAAAGATGCAGGATTTCATATGTCAAAGAGCCACACTCAGATGAAGGCAATTGGAAGTAACTGCTCAGAAGAAGATGCCCAAGAGTAAGTTGCCATGGAGATGGAAAGGGTAAACACCACTGTACTCCTGACCTCGAAAGAGGCTGATTTCTCCACATGACAGCTGAGGTCGTGGGGGCATGGTGGGAAGCTCATTCTGCCGGCTCCAGCTCTGCCTCTAGCCTATGGATAAGTAAAGAATTACTGCTTTACTACTTTAGGTAGTCCATTAACCTTCACAAGCCTGAACCTTCATTCAAATAATTGCAAAATAAGTATAGGTGGTGAAACCTGAACAGAATCACTGCTATTTGTATGGCCTTTGGAAAGTTTAGGGACCCAACCCTTAGCGTGGATCCACTGGTATTTTAAACAGTGAGGTATCTTTCTTAGCTTCTTGCTGTAATTGGAAAAAGTTAAAGCCCAGAATTACCAGAAAAACCAGAAAATCATTCAGTGACTGGCAGCCAAATGAATGGATGGTCCTTCATTGGTGGTGGGGCTTTGTGTTCACTGGGGAGGTTACCTTCTCTTTTTAACTTCTTGCTTTATGATGAGTTCTTTTAGCTACAAATTCATTCCACAGGGTCCATTAGAATAACCCACTATGTGTCAGCTTTGATAGACCTCACCTGGGAACAATTGTAAAGACAGAAGGGCGGCAAGCTCCTGCTTCATACCCCAGTAACCCACAGCCTCCCTCTGTGCACATGACTCCCACAGATGCAGTAAAACCTGATTTAAGTGCCAGCAGAGAGAGACTGGTAAGTACAGATTGTCTGACAGAATTGATCTTCCACTCGAGGTAAATAACAGGGCTTTTTTCAAAACCTCAGCACTACTTCAAAGTGGCTGTATCTTAAGATACAGCTTATTGTGGGTGAGGTTAGTGGTGCAAGTTCAGGCACAGGTAAATGGCTGGTTGCAGAACCAAAATTACTTCAGAAATAAGTGCTTACTGGTGTTATTTTGAGCAGTAGCTTGCTGTAGACTGTTCTAAATGCCAGAAGCTGTTAAATGTTATTGTGATTTTGTGAAGTGGACCCTGCATTAGGAACAAATAGCTTTTGTGAAAAGTACCACTTAGAGCTAGAAATATTTTTCAGCAAAAACAACTTCAAGCCTTTTTTAAATTGCAGACAGCTCTATGACAATAAGTTCAGAGAAATTCTTTGAATTCAGTAAAGTTCTTACAGCACAGGAGATGGGGAAGTCTAGAAAAATAAATGTGATGGCTACAGCTTTTATTCTTATTTTATTTATTACTTTTTATTTTATTTAGGAGGTCAGCCCACTGACAGAACATCTCATCAAAGTCCTGTTTACATAAATCTTGATCTGCTCCAAAGTCCCAAGTCTTATCTTAAATATCCTGACAGAGTTAGGGTCTCCCTGCTCTATAGGAACAGTGGAGTTAATAGTACTTGGCTCAATAGTGAGCTGACTGAGACCTTAACTTTTAATCCTGTTAAAACTATCAGCACTGTCTATCTCACTAAGGCCAAAGCAGCAGTACAAACCCCATGCAATACTCCTGCACTTGGAGAGTGGCAAAATGGCATAAGAATCCTTGCTTGGCTGCTGAGGTGATGCAGACTTGCAGTACTTAAAATACACTTGCTTCAGTAGTGACATTCCTTAAAATAAATGCAAAGCATTTACTTCATGAAGTAAGAAGCAACCCCACAGAAAATGGAAGTGTCTGGAAATTATGCAAATAGTAACTATGCTGGGAATACTTTGATAACCCTGTTCCATTGTATCAGAACATGCAGCTGTCATGTCTACAAATAAATTTCTGAAACTTTGTAGCTACAGGAGAATGTTTCCTGGTGTCAGCATTACCAATAACATTATTAATTCTTTTCCTACAGCTTGAAGGGGAACTTGGCACCATGTTTCTTGGTCTCTCCAAATCTGGATTATGATGGATACCATAAATACATAGATGAAATGCTTTCTTCTGAAAGCCCTGCACTGTATGGACTACTGCACCATATGCTGAGATGGGATTCTTGACAACATCAGGTAATCTCTTCAAAACTCCTTTGGGAAAGCAACCCATGTATATATGGGAGAGGGATCAGGCCAGTCTGCAGTGAAATAGGTGAAGTTCTTCATCCATTGTGTTCTTAACAACAGGTGGAATACACATCTTACTCTGTTATTTCAGCAATAGACTTACTTTTAGGGGCTGGGGTGGGGGGGAAGGCATCAAATTAGAAAAGATCAGATGAGTGTTAATGGTTATGATAATGCACCAGCCTGGCCAAGAGGTAATGCACTAGGAAGACATTTGGACCTATTTCTTTTTCACGTTGAATTTATTGTGGGGTGGGAAACAAGGTATGGATCTATCTCACTTTTTTTGGTATACTTTTTATAAACAACTACAGCAAAAATAACTTACTAGAAAAAAGGTGTGGTTGGTTAAATTGGTTGGTCTAGTCTTGACCTCTGTCTTTTGTTCTCCTCCATGATAAAACTCCTTAGGGTAGCTTTCCTATGCCTTCCCACTTGTGCCAAGCATAGGAAGTCCCTCCTAGTGCAGTCCTGACTTTTTCTGCTGCATTCACAGCACCGCCTAGCAGTGGTGTGCAGGCTTTCCATGCCAGAAGAGCAGCCCAAGCACAGGCTCTCCCACTGCTTCCCTTCCTGGGAACTTGTTCTGAGCAGGAGCCTTGTGACTGCTCCAAGACTTCCCTTGCAAGCAGTAAAGGAAGAAGAGGTTTTCAGGGAGTTTTAGTTTTGGAGTAGTCTGAAGAGGTGAATCCTGGCCAAGGAGGGTGTCTGACCATCTCTTAGCCTCAGCACCTCACCACAGAATCTGGACTCTAGCAGAACAATAACATTAATACTGAAAAACTATCAGATGCTGAGTTAAACAGATCAACTCTAATACCAGGATAAGCTTTGTCACTTAATGTGGAGTTGACTGGGACATTGCAGTTCTGTTCATAGCCAAGATATGTCAAACACACAGATACATTAGCCAAATTCCGTCCAGAAGAATTTAAAAGGATGGGTTTTAAGCATGGAACATCACTGGTGCTTAAGAGATTAAATGAATAAAGGAACAGGGAAGGCAAATGTAATCACTCATCTCAGCTAGTTCTGTTTTCAGATTTTCCCATCTTCTGCATCTTCCTTTCTGAGTGTAGATCTGAGAAACTATGTCCAGATGCCCCAAAGCCTGGTATATGATGAGACTAAGCCTTATCTGGCTCCTTATCCTTACCAGAGTTCATTAAAGTCCCCCGTGACTGCCACTCTGGTTCTGCATTTCTCCATCCCTTTCTTTACTCCCTCCTTTTTCTCTGAGCACTTTTTTTTTTTTTTCTTCCTCTTATCACTATCAGATCATGGAGGTTTTGCAGGAGGAAATGTGACAGCTCTGCATGCAAGTAGCCAAACACTGCTTCATCTCCTGGGGGGAGCTTGTGCTTTTCATGCTCAGTCCCCATCCACTTTAGGGAGTCTGGACTATAACATATGGCATTCATCATTAAGTCTGCCAAAGCTAGGGCTGAAACAGAGGCTAAGCTGCATTAATGCTGTGATTTCAATTCCTGCTCATTAGCACTGTTATGAATTGTTCTTCATTTATGTTCTGTCTCAGTTCCAGAGCAAGCCTGCAGGGAAAGAGGCTCTTTTTGGGGGTGAGGCATGTCTGTTCCTGTGCTACGTTTTGCCTAATGCCTGAGACAGCAAGGACTGTGGGTGGTGGAGAGGATGATGGAAGCTATTCGGTACTAGAGAAATACAAACTACTGATCACACTTAACTGAAAATCAAGACAATTCCAGGGTGTATCCTAGTAACAGCAGTCATCCCAAGACCAGGACAATGCATTAGTAGGCTTCAAGGGTCAATGTTACCTGAAAATGGAAAGCTGAATAGAAGCTGCTAAGTGTTAATTGGTTTGCAGTCATTCCTCTCAATACTGTTGCCAAGTAAAGGTGATGGAGGGAGCATCTCTGGTTTTTATCTAAGAAAATAAGATATTTGTGCTCTTCTGAAGAAATCAGACTTGAAAGTGGATGACTCAGAAAGATTTGATTTGCTGGGATTTCTATTTCTCTGTTGTATTGTCCTGAACAGGTTAAGAATGTCCTGGGTGATATTCTGGAAATCCTTCCTGAGAAGCTAAACATAGCAGAAATCATGCAGGAAGACTATTGCCTGGAGACCCTATGCTCTTGTTTGCCTCAAAGAGTAAGGTGATGGACCTTTTCCTTTCAGAGATTTATAGGTCTTTTAAACAGCTGGACCTCAGCCTGAAGGCAGATTACTTATTTCAGGGCTTTTTGTGGCTTTTTTGGAAATGAAAGAATAGTTATTCTTTATGTACACTTTTTACTTTTCTCCAAAGGGGGAGCTAATGTTTTCTGCTCACATGGAAGTGCTGCCATATAGACTCTTCTGTGATGCTGTGCCAGACACATGGACTAAGCCAGCGTATCTATCCACAACTTTGTCCACTGGTAAGTACCCCACAGTGACAGGGTTTAGCTACTATGCAGAGCTATTCCAGTGATTTAAGCCCAGCAGGCTTGTTCCATTCATATTTCTTCCAAATTTTGTCCTAAATGAAAGTCAGTTTTCCCTTGAAGTGGGTTTTGTAGAAATGCCAAGCACTTTGCTAAAGCGAAGGCTTCCTCACCTCCCTTTGTCCCAAGTACCAGGCGTGTTCAGCATCTTGTGGGATTCCTTTCTGTTAGCCTGCCACCAGCAGTGGTTAGGGATGAAACAGACATTGTTTCTGGAAATTCTTCTGATACTTCATGGCAATGTATCCTGCATTATGCCATTATTCAGAGCCTCTGTCAGAATCCCTTATGTTTCTGATTTGCACTTTGCTCTGGCTTATTGGAAGTTTAAATATGAAGCTTAAATACCAATGAAGATGGTATCAGACAATTTGCATCTTTAAGAAGCCGTCAGCTGTTAGCAAATTCTGGCAGTTTCTCACGGTGATGTTCAAGTTTTTCCCCAAGACAGAAGATTTAACAGGACTGAGCATACTCACATTCTCTGCTGCCAGCAACCCATCCATCCCATGCTGCTCACCTTCTACAACTGATTTTAGACATACTTACATGAGGGAAACAACAAATTCCACTGAAACAATCACCTTAGACTTACGTAAGCTTATACTTTCTGATTACTTCAGCAGTATACTTTCTCTGTAGACAAAAGGACTCTTTACACTTGAAATCTGTAGTTTATTTTGTCTAAAAAAGCAGTTCGCATACAGTTAAGGCAGGAGCTATCGATGCTTCTCTTTTAGGGTTACTGATTTTCTCATGAGGTGCTGAGAACTTGACATCTGGACACAGGACCTTGTGCTGCCAGCAGTGGTGATGCCTTTTGGCTTGTTCCATCCTCAATGCTTTCTGACAGATCAGCAGTGATGAGTGTAGGCCACCAAGCAAATGGTTTCAATGTCAGACTTTTCTCTTTAACTACTGGTGTTAGCTATGTTTGTGATGCTGTTTGGAGAGTTAATCACAGCTTAAATAAAAGGATTAAAATCACCTTAACATTAGAATAATCCTTTCCTGAACGCAGGAGAAACAATCCAAACTTGTCTTCAGGCTACTCAGAAGTGTGAAGACAAAGTAGCTAAGGAAATAAGAGCTTGAATTTTATAGTTTAAAAAAGGTTTAAGAGTGCAAGTCTTTCTGCCATTGTAATTTAACTAATTCAGTGCATATATCATAGTACCATTCTGTTTTCCTCTATAAAAGAGTTATGAGGCTAAGGAGAAAAATAAATCAAGTCTCCCAATCCTCTTTGTGTAGTTGTTGCCACAGCAGGCGATGGAAAACTTTCAGCAGTGTAGTGAATAAGCAGTACATCTCATTTCTTGTCACAGTCACAGCACATTAGCTGAGCTGGTTAGAGCATGGTGCTAGTAACACCAAGGTTTGTGGGTTCAGTCTCCATATGGATGATTCATTTAGGAGTTGGACTCAATGATTCTTGTTGGTCCCTTCCCTCAGAATATTCTGTGAATCTATGAATGTAGGTTTGCATTTATTCTGAACACCACAGGAGTGCTTGGTAACAGCATAGCTCAAATTCTGCATGGTCACCAATGGCATTGAGCTAAACGCTTCACTTGGCTAGCAGAAAGGTGGCCAGGAACTCCTCACAGGACACTGGCTGGGCTGCCACCATTCTCTGGAAAAGGGCAGACCCCACACAGTCTCAGGCTTGAGCATGATGGCCCAAGAGGTCGACAGTTCTGACATTAAAATTACTGTCTGGCTGCAGAACTACTGAAAGCACTTTTTTTTTTTTTTTTTTTTTTTTTTTTTAAGCTGTAATGCAGAACAGGAATGACTGGCCTTTGGATAAGGTGTGCTTGACTGCAGATGTTACCAAAAATACAAAGGAGGAGTATGACCACTCAGCAAGGGAAGGAGCCTGTACCTGTATGCCTTCTATGCAAGGTAAGGAATAAACTTAAATTGCTTGATCGCCTAGTTCAGGGACTCTATTAGGAAGTGAAGTTGCATCAAGAGTTGCACTAAAGCATTGTGACCCTATGAACAGAACCAAAAAGCTTAGGCATGGTGCTAGATTGCTGGCATTTGTCACTGTGGCTTTAAATTTCATACCAGCTTGGTGTTCTAATCATTACATTTACTTCCTGCATTTAAATAACTGTTAAGTATGTCTGAACAAGGTCTGCATTCTAGTAAAGCAGCAGCTCTAATCCAACTGAGATTCAGAAGCTTAAAGACTATTCCAGAAACTATAAATTTCACAAAAATGAACTTCTGGAAGTTTTTTGCAGCTCTCAAGAGGTACAGAATAGGATTAGTAGTTAGCACATGTTGGCAACCTGGATCAAGTAATCTACACAACTGTAATTAAAAAAAAACCCACAACCTAATCCCTGCAAAAAACAACCAACCAACCAAACCCCCAAACCAACATAAAACCTCACAAAAATTGTCTTGTTTTTTGATCCTACCTTGACTGAAAGTTGCCAATTCTAAATAAACAGATATAAAGAGTTATGAATGTTTTATTTGCTGGGTCATAATACTTACAAAGCTTTTGGGGAGATATACCAAGAATAAAGGGAAGTACTTGAGAACATCTGTATTGTGGGTCCCTTCCAACTCAGAATACTCAGTGATTCTGTGATTAGCATGAGGTATAATTAGGTGAGCAAAGTGTAAGAATTAAAAGAGATTTTTTCATCTGGACTTTTAAGCAATTATTGCAGTAATTGTAATAGGGTTTGTAGGCTGTCCCTGAATGGAAACCATGCTTACCTTTTGAGCTGCAACTCTTCTTTTAACAACTTTCACATGATAAACACCGTATTTTGTTCTTTCGAATCTGTATCTTCCTGAGACTGAAGAATCTAGTTCAGGAACGACAATTCAGGCCAGCTGTCAACATGAGATTTTAGTTTTAACTGAGAAAAGCTGTCAGCAAAGCTACAGCTCATTAGAGAAAGGTGAGTGACTCCCAGTGGCAATTAGAGAAACACCATTGTTACTCATATTCTTCACCAGACCCAAATTTAATAAAAAGAAAGCCACTCTTTTGGAAAGGAGTTGCTACTACAGCAGGTAAACCCCAAGAGGAAAGTTAGCATGGGGGAATGGAGCAATGGCAAGGATGTCATTTGAATGTTGCTTTTTGAAATGGGGGCATCAACTTTTCAGAGGTTTTGTTTTAAAACATCTGTAAGGCCAAGGGCAATACACTTCATTCCTCCTCTGGAGATGAGGAAAGTATCAAGGAACCTTGTGTGTGCAATTTGTGTTGGTGTTTACATATATAAAATGTCCTATCACTGCAGTGTCTGCTTTTAGTAAAAGGGCATGTTAATGAATCCACAAGTGCAGTCCAGACAGATGCTATGGACTCATCTCTGCATTCTAACAAAGTGATAATGCACAGCAGGCCAAAAAATCTAAATCTAAATCAACCAAATCTAAAGCCTACACTACATCTGTATGTTCATATGTAGCCTTAACTATTTAGCAACTGTTTAAACACAAATGATTCTGGTCTTGCACTACAGAACATCATGTTTCTGCTATTACTGCAGGCACCACACAGGACATCCAGTGGGGCCCAGAACAGAAGCATGGTTCAGTAACTGACTTCAGCAATACCAGACATTTTTTTAAAGGCTATTCCAGTGGATCAAAGGGAAACCAAGAATGTTTGTGAATGTCCAGCTTATAAAAGCAAAAGCAGGAGGACAACCTGTGTTTTGCCTTTCAAGCTAAAAATCAAGTCAGGTAAATGGGTTCTGGCAGGAATAGCTTCACTCCTGGCAGTTTCATACTAAGCTTTCAATAAAATATGCTGCTTTCTCAATCTGTCTGATAGTAAAAGGAGAGAGGTATTTTTCACAGCCAGCTGGAGCAAGATTTGTCTCACAAAAACACAGTCCTTAATGTAACACTTATGTGGTCTATGTGGTTATATCCTCATCCATCAATGTTGTGTTCATGTGTTTCTCCACATAATGATTATTGATCTCCAAGCACCATTACACCTGCTATGGGAAAGTAAATGGGAAACATCAGCATCAGGGTGTAGTTTTAATCACAAAATACTCTTCTTTAGATCAGTCTTTATTCTCTCTACACAAAAAGAAATGTGTATATTACATTATTTTAACATACTTTAACATGCAATACAAATATCTTGCATTTAAATGAAGTTGTTTGAAAGCCTGGTTGTACAAATGAAAAGATATCTAAGTATGAACTGCAAGTAAAAAAAATTAATCCTGAACTATAGACCAGTTACAACAGCTGGGTAGATGCTTCAGGCAGCAGATGCACTACACAAAAACTGCTGCTGAGAAGTTTTGTTGGATTTTTTTTTACTGGGATATTTTTAAATTCTTTTTAAACACTCTTCTACTTTCACGTCTTGGTGAATAATTGCACTTTGGAATAAAATTTTCAAAAACCATCCTCCCACTGGTCGATTGCATCACCTTTGGCTAGAATATAATGGCATTCAGATGAAAGTACCTTTTCCTTCTTTGCAAGGACAAGTTCTATAAACTACAGGTGGTGAAACAGGTTCAGACAGCAGAGCTGGAAAAATGGATCTTTATGGTCAAGCTGGTAGACAAGGGTGTTTTGTTTCTTTGAAGACGGGATGCTTTGAAGGTAGTTGTTAAACACCCTTTCTGCAAACTTGCACAATTATATAAATAAAAATATTGCTCATTTTGACCAAGCTCTCTATCCTGTGGTTGTGTAGCTCTATTAAAAATTAACCACTCAAGGTTATATAGGTCTGTGCATGTAGATTTCTCTACCAAAACATTTTCCTGAGAGATCTTTTGCATAAGACCGTATCAATCAAAAAGTTCCCAATACAGAAATGAATATGCTATATGCTACAATTCTATTTTATGTAAAACATAGTAATAAACTTCTGAAGTCAAACTGTTAACATATGAACCAGTTTCAGGCACGGCTTGAGTTCAGTGCTCTCAATTGTCATCCGCCAGTTGTTTTTGTAAACTAGAAGATATGAGAAAACAGTGTTAGTGCTTTTTAGGAAACTCAGCTTCCCCATAAATTTCCATTGCTGAAGATGATAACTTCCAAAACAGCACTTCTATACACTTCAGCCAACCAACAGGGATTTCAAAATAGGCAGAAGCCTTTCAATTTTTTAATCAAATTAGTTGCTTACACAGACAATATACCTCACTTCAAATAAGCTGATTTGAGCCAAGGAAAAAATCTGAAATCCAAGAAACTTCTTTGGCATAGGTGCAGGATTTGCCCCAGGGCACAAGAAGTCAAATGTTATTTAAAGGGCTATAACAGTTTAAAAAGGAATGACCAGAGGGCAGAACTCTCACCTTTCCAGGTACTCCTTGACATTGTTGTAGCCGTAGAACTTGGCCAGGTGGATGAGCATGCCGGTGGCACAGCGCCCGTCCCGCCGGCGGCAGTAGCTGCAGTTGCACACCCCGCGACAAGGAGGACAGATCCAGGCCTGCAGGGGCGTGAACATGGGAGGAGGGGAAAAGCAATTTATGAAAAATGTTATACTGGCCTTCCTGTTGCTCAGAGAAATGTGAGTATGGCTTCCCCACCATGTGATTGTTCAGGGCAAGGTTTTACAATCCTCTCTCAGCCAGCCAGCCAACCTTATTAACATTTTCCAAATTCTGCAGGATTAGAGAAATTATTAAATGCTTGAATACTTCTTACTCTGAAGCCTCAGGTTGTCTGATGTGCTCAGTGTTGATTTTCAAATAGACTGAAGTAATCTGTAACGCCTAACATTCATTCCATGTTAGACTGACTGTAGTCAACTTCCTAGAAAGAGATGGGTACCCACTTTGACAGGTTCCTTTGCCTCTCTCTGCCTGCTGGTACAGGACAATTCCTGGCACTGAATTAACCAGGTGGTACATAAAGTCAGGCACCTCCAAGCTGCCCAGCAACTGCATATAAAAACACAGGTGCTAATAGAGCAGCCATTGCCACACTGGGTTAGCACATCAGAGCCATTAGTACTACAGATCTACTCTTGGCAAAAAAAAGTTTGAAGACTGTTACTATGAGCATATTCTTAACATCACAGATTACTAACAAAACTGTATTCATTACACTTTCATTCCAGGTTCAAGAATGATACTTACTGGATCAAGCAGAGCTGACTTCACATCTTCACCATATCGATTTCGAAGACATGGTCCACAGAACTGCCCCCTTACTCCTCCACAGCCCTGCTTGCGACAGATTGTCTTTGTATCAGTTGTCTTCTGTCGACACTGGTGGCAAGTACTACCCTAAAGGTGGAATGGAAGAGAAAAACATTTGTATGAAGGACATCTTAAATGCCTGTTGATGAGCTTCCCTAATAATAATAAGCACAAACTTCAAACCAAAGTCAAATTAAACAATGAAGAACAAGTTCTGTTACTATGATAAATCATATAACAATGCTAGGAATTTTAGAGACAGTGCCAAGTTTCAGTTGCAATGGAATTCTCAAATTACATGAACCTCATAATCACAGTTCTGATCCTTTCTTCTCTCTAGGAAAATCCTAAAACTATTGAGAAAGTGATCTTGTGACTCATCCCTGCCAATACCATGAAGCATGACATGCATGGTAAGATTATCTTTACGATAATCAATAATAGCCAAACTCAGTGAAAGCAAGGAAGGAGGAGTTCCATTAAGAACACTGGACACCACAACCTGAAAAGAAATGCCATTTCCAGAGGTACAAAGAACAGCAGGAATCACTATTATTTAATGGTACAACACAACATTTTTATTAGTGAGAGAGACGAGAAGGCCAACTCTTACCAGTAGCAAGTAATAGCTATAGCAAACTTGACTTAATAGCTCTGTGAAACAAAAACACTTTTCAGGGGCAAAAAGCCAGTGGAGGGTATCAGCCACCACAGCCAAGCCCAGAGAAGTCTGGCAAAGCTTTCACAGTTGTACTTGTGTGACATAATAACGATGAACTGAACTCCCCAGAGCCTCAGGAAAGGACACCTTTTAACAAACACTAGTGAAATAGTGAGAGACTTTTCATTTCCAACACACAGACACACTGAAGAATATGGCAACCACTTACAAGAACTTTGTCATAGACTTTGTCTCTAACAGTGATTGCAATGTTGTCCAAGTCCTCCTGAGTTATGTCTTCTACCGGGCGATGAGACGAGTACTTTGATGATCTCCTTCTTTTGCGTACTCCACAATCCCCCTGCTAAACAAACTCATCTCAGTACATTTTGTCTGATGTCATGAAGCCTCTGTCACCACACTTGGTGACAAATTCCTTCATTTACAATGAGTATGCAGTCCACAGCTGGCAAACTACAGGCTCATGCACCACTTGAAGAACAGGGAATAGTTTCCAAATCACCCCTGCCTCTTTCTCTCCCTCTCATCCATAATCTTTTCTCTACTACACTTTTTTATTAATTTTATTTAATTCCTTTCCATCATTATTACTTCTATGTGCACAAATCCTTGACCTGTTTTACTGCTAACTTTTCTTTACATTCCCTGTCCTCCTCCACTGTAACTCTTCATACTCCATTTCTTCCCTCTCAAAATCAGGAACTGGGATCATCTGCCTTTCCATGCATTCCTCCTTCAATCTCCCTGTATCTTTTCTAGTTGCTTTCTCCAATGACAATCTCTAATGTCCTGCAAAAAAAAAAAAATCTACTAAAGTTTCAGGTTAGTCCTGCCATATCCAGCCCTTCTTTATTAACCTGTTATTTGGAAGAGAGTACTCCATTCACCATTAAGTGAATTTTTTCCCTTCTAAATCATCATTCTCTTTGACCCCTATTCATGAACAAATCTCATCACATCCTTAGTCTTCCCCACAGCTGTCTCTGAAGACCTCATTTGTCCTTCACTCTGGATCAGTTTTGTTCTGTCCAAAACAGTAATTTAGCAGCCCAGGTTCTCATTTGGTGCTACTCCTCTTCTTCTAATAGACCGAGTTCCCTCTATAATGCTTTAACTATGCCCAGCACTTTTTCCTACAAGCAGAACTGGGATCCAGCCTGTAAGGGTTCAAACTTAAAGGGTCTTCCTCATAAGGGCTAAGAAAATATAAGCAAGAAAAATGACAACCATAAGCTAGAGAAGGAAAAACCCGTATTTTTAAAAAATAGGAAAGAGTAAAATCTGCAACTTTTCAATTACTAGCCTTACATTAGCAGTTTGCTGGTGCAGATTCCCTTAATACATTCTCAGTTCAGACATATAACTCAAATCTTCCATCTGCTATTTCCAGAGAAGGATTTTTGCCTTTTTTTCCCCTGAGTCTGGTAACAGAGAAGATCTGCTTTGCCAGCTTCACCATCCCACTGCCTTGCCACTCCAAGGCTTTATACATTAAGGGCTCTAGTAATTCTCAGATGAAGAATTAAATTAATAAAAGACCAGAACTTAACTGCCTTGCTATGCCTGAGTAAGATTGGTCACAAATAGAGCCCACTTAACAGGTGAAAGATGAGACAGAAAGGCCTGGAGATAACTTATTCTGTAGCTAATCCCAACCAAAGATTTTCAATAACTTTGCGTAGGATGTGGTGTCTGGTCTAAGTGCTGGCCAACAATTTAAATGTTTCCTAGTTCCTGACTACTGGGGATATCAAAATCTGGCAAATACCACACTGAGTCTCTTCAAGAGGTTTTGTTGTCTGTAGCTACGGATGTGTTCTGCAAATTTGACAGCTGACACAGTAAATTTTTCCAAGGCAAATTTTTCTGGTGGACGAGCAGTTCTGGTTGGGTTCATTCGGCGTGTTATCTGGCCTTCAGAGAATGTCCTCCTTGGGGTTTTCTTCTGTTTCTACAAAGAGAAGAAAATTCCAGTAACTGTCTTTTCAGTTATGTTTGTAGTGTTAAACACTAGAAACAACCTGAAAATGTCTATACCACACTTGTACTATCATGAATTGATCTACTGTTCTCCTACTCCTTATTTGTTAAGCCAAACCCCACCACCAACTATACTCCCTACACACTATACCTTTCTGCTACTTTTAAAAATCACACCTTCACGTCAAATTCTGTTCCAATTAGCATCACAGAACTGTACCAAAATTTAACATGTGGCATATTAAGGTGGAAGCTAGTTCTCACTGCTCTTTGGTAGCTAAATATTCAGATTTTCCCACAATCTGAATATACAATTGAGGAACATTGAGGAATACACAGTTTGAGGAACAAGCTGAATTCTTGGTAATTGTCTTTTAAACTTTTTGAACTGAAAGCTGCTTCATTGAGTTCAAGATTCCTAATTTTGGAGAGTCTTGGGATGTATTTCTTCATAAATTATCTTATAAAATTCCATTTCCTCACATAATCTCTGGAACTTCCTGACCAATAGCAAATCTATACAAATGAAGTGACCAAACCCAAAGAAAACCAGAACAAACTTGCTAAAAGTTTCTGATGAAACTCATTAATCCTAAGTCTAACAAAAATTACTGTCATCACCAACCAGTACTGGGAACTTACTGAAGGAGTTGAGGAGGGTGTTTTCACTGGGAACAGGTCCGGTATGGAATTCAGTTCTGCCAGCAGCTGGGCAAGCTGGAATCAAGTGATGTCACATTGAAAACTCATTGCAACTTGCAAAAAAAGCAACACCATGTACCATCCATTCTTCACATGCACTTCAAATTACAGCTAAACATGTGCAAGGAACCTTTATGGAAGCACTTAAATATAAGTGGGGCTCATAAAAGGGGTTTATTTATTCTGCCATGAGCAAAACCTCTGCCAAGGATACTAACTTCATAGCTCCCACTAATTCTTACTGGGAATTAGAACTAGCCAGAGTTACCTAGTATCTTGTCAAAACAGCACCAAAGGAGTGCATTACAACATGGTAACTATTGATAACGAGATAGGAGGGAGAAAAGACAGGGTGCCAGAAGACAGTAAGATGTTCCCAGTGAGCTTTTCCTCACTGCAGATACATCTGTGCTCTTTGCCAGAGAGCTCAGCGTCCCCTTAAGCAGTGCAGACACTGGGTACACAGTCATTACAAAGTCAGACAGCAACTAAGCCCCACTGGCAGTTCCCCCAATGCATGCATGCTCTGATCATGTACAGCATCAGAAGTACTTCAGCAGGATGATGATTTCTTGCACAGTGCACAAGATGTCTTGGAAGTACATTTCCACAGAAGCAGTGGCTGACAGGTACTAAAAAAAGCACTGACCTGATCTGGAATTCCAGAATGAGGCTAACTTCTGAAAAGCCACTGGTAGTGGGGATAAGCCAAGCTGCTAGCTCTCTGAGACTGCCACAGCCATCAAGAGATTAAAAGCTGAAACAGTACTTCTCAGTAAATACTTCAGTGTGGCATTTATTAAGAACTATTTAATGCCATTACAGTACAGCTCCTAGGATGTCAGTGAATTTCACAGTGGTTGAACTGCAAGGAAGAGAAGGACCAAAGAGCAGCAAGACCAACACAACAGCAGTGGGGACACATGACAGATTAGAAGTGTAGGAACAAAGCTGAAGCAAGTTTTTACACAGGAGCTGCAGGCCCACACCAAGAGGTATTGCTTGAGCCCCAAGACTGCTTTGAAGTGGCAACTTTCCCTGAAACACAGTAAAACTGAAGCAGCTACTAAAGACTGAACATCAGTTCGGATTACTAAAGAGAGCTGGTGGAATGTTGGATAATAGAGGAAAAAACATTAGGAAATGATCAGTTGCTCTTTTGCACACCTACACACATGTACACACATTCAGCAGTTATATAGTAAAGCAATATTGTAAAAATCACATCCCACACAACTGAAAAATTACATTTATCAACCTCAGCAGTTTTTAGCTGGCTTTCCAATCAGTAACTGCAGCAGATCTGTCACACACAAACAAAAAGTAGAAACACTATTGTGCAAATGACATCATAAACCACTTGAAAGAACCAGCTGGTTTTCTAACACGTTCTGAAGGCTGCAAAACTTGATCATTTTTAACTTTGTTCATATCTATATCAAAAATTCTTAGTTCTACTCTGGTTTTAAACTTGACCAGGCTAGTCCCTACTTGAGGTTTTTTTTAGGGGTAAATGTCTGAGTGCTGAGAGTCCTCTAGGATTTTCCCATCTTTCCCATAAGATGTTCCCAAAGTTCCAGCACAGCTCTAGCAGGGACCCTAGAATTCAAGTATGCTAAAGCTAAGTAATTGGATGTAAATGTCAGAGAACAAAACACTGCCCTTAAGTCTTACCATGGCTTTATTTTCTTTAATATTTATGGCTCTCTTAAGCAGTGCACTGGAACTTTCTTCCTGTGTTTCTTTGATGTCTTCTTCAGACTCTGAAGCAGAGACTTCTACTTTGTCCGACCGCTTGAGGCTTATTTCTTTTGAAAGAGGTGTGAGGGATTCACTGTCCTTTAGAGGTAAATCAGACAAAGCCTGTTCAGGCACTTTTTTCTCAGATGACTTCCTGGTGGGAAACTGTAAAGCAACACGAAGGCCAAAGCTTCTTCTCTTGGGGGAAACCTTCTTCATCTCTTCCTCCTCTTCTTTCTCATTACCCAACAAATTATCACGTTCTTCATCACTCAAGTCTGACTCCACCATCTAGAGGCAGGAAAAATCCCATGTTACATTATTGACTCTGACACAAGAGAAGTAATTTTAAAATCACTAGTTCTAGACAGCAGTCTTTTCACCCAAAGGCACCACCATCAATTCACCTAAATTAATATCTTTTTACAAGTTCACAGTATGCAACTTCTGCCTGTGCAGAAATCAACAAAACATCTACATATTAGTATTGTCTGGCATACAGACATGGCTGTCTCCAGAGGAACAATCTTGCCCAGTACAACCTACAAGCAGTGGAAGTAGTTCTCATTTCTAATATGTGATGCTACATTAAATAAAGCATTCTTTCTCTCTTTTAAGACAACGAGTTTTAATTCAGCATGAAAAAAGACCATCACAGTATCAGAAAAATTCCTACAAGAACATGAAGTTTACACAGAAGAGACAAAAAAAAAAAAAAAACAAAAGAAGTCAACATATACATTCACATGTAGGTGTGACTGCCTTTACCAGAACTTCTTTCTTGTTCACATGCACCTCGTTTGAAGCGAAGCCCTCAAACACTTCCGTTTCAGAGTCAGTGTCCTCAGTGAAAATCCTCCGCAGCTCTTCAGTGAGGTATCTGGACTGAAACCGGAGCCCCTGCACAAATACCATTCAGTAGCTGTGAGAGAAGTCAGCTACAGAGTATTCACACAGCCACAATAAACAGGCTTTGAGAGTCAAGACATGCCAACTAAATAGCACACTTTGAAAGCACTTTGCAGGCAAAGCCTGCCAAAAGAAACAAACAACAAGAGGATGACATTTGGTTTCAATATTGAGTTGTTTTAATTTTGCAAGATTTTTTTTTCTTAATTTTGAGGACAGGGCCTTAACTAAGCTACTTCTTGTGGGGGAAACTTTCTCCTTCACCTCTACCCTTCTTCATTACTACTCAATAAAAATAAACTATCAGTTTTCTTGTATGTAAATTATCATGTTGTTTTATGTATTTTCTTCTTGATGAAAAAAACAGGCCTTGAATAGAAGAAAATACAAATGAGAGATGGGGTCTGCTCCTCATGCTGTTACACCATCACTGAACTGACCAATACCAACACAAATGATGACAGCTTTGAACAGCCTGACTAATATCCCTCCATCCCTCCAACTTCTCAACTCGCTGTTTTTTTGGTGCAGTTTATCATTCACATGTGTTCTAGGGTTGACAGCTCCTCAATTTCAGCCTATAGACCAGGAAGTAAAAAGATCTCATTAAAACACTCCTCATGATATGTACATTACATCCCAATTAAACACAAGGCTTTTACTAAATAGAAATATATTTCCATACTTCCAACAAGAACTAGTAGAAAGCCACTTAGTCAACCTGTTCCTGCTAATCTCTTGAGAGACTTGTTCCTGGTTGGAATATAATCCATGCTCACATCACACCTGCCTCTTGAAAGTCAGCAACATGTAAGTTTGTTTCCCCAACTTTCCTCTGTTACTTCTTCCTCCCACACAAGAAACAAAAATTACCTTTAATACAATGCATTTGCTAAATATCTTTATTCTTCCTTTCAATTCCCTCCCTTCCCTGACTTTAATTACACATTTCTTTATTTTAAGATATTATCTGGTGAAAAAAAGATACAATAGATGAGTGGAAAAACTTAGAGGGGAATGGGGGGGAGCCACTGCATATGCTGTTTCTTTACACTTAAACATCTACAAATTATTATGGGTAATTGTAATGAGGTTTCTCTGAAGAAAATTACTTTATTCTTTTGTTGATAGCTGCAGTGCAGCTGCTTGAGAAAGGAACAAACACAATAGGGAAGTTACTTTAAAGTTAAATTGCATTTCTTGGAGGAAACTGAAGTTTTTATATATTCTGTGTTTTTATGAAATTCCACAATGAAGGTTGATGGGGGAAATATGCTATTTGTTAGCTAAAGTAACTAAAAATAACACACCCACAGCTATGCTGCTCATCTATGAAGAACAGTCTACACCAGGTAAAATACACATCAGGGATACCTATTGTGGAGAAATTGTGGGAACTCGGCAGAAGCGCAGAGATTATCAGAGCAGGACTGCAGAAAGCCCTGAGGAAAAGCAGGCACACAGAGGTCACTACTTGTTAACTTATTTGCACCTCAGCATCCAAGGGAACACCTGATGCACTAACAGCCCATTTGTCACCCCAGCAGGGCAGCTACCTTGCCTCCTTTCTCAAGAACTGCTGAATTTTTCTGAACTTCACATCATTTTGCCCTTTGCACCAAAACCCTTTTGTTTCCTGCACAAGTACCAATGGTCTTTTGCAGCAATAGTGGTGTTTGGCATCATGAACACTGGATGATGCTCATCCTGATGCAGGGCCCTGATGTGCAAGGACAGCAGATTATGCTGCAGTTGGATGGAACTCGGGGTATTTTTATTGTGACATTTAGTGGTAAGGAAATTAAATTCAATACTGATCAAGATTAAAAATAATTCTCATCCCAAGGGAAATACAGGAATGGTAAGAAAGGTTTGAGTGCCAGCTGTAAATCTGGAACAAGTCTCACTGGGATTCTCAGCAATGAATGTTAAACTAACAGTACCTATCTCTTCCACAGTATTTTTCATCAGAGGATTTTAAAATACTTTGCAGAAGAGATCATTATCATAAACTCTATTTCACAGGTTGGGAAATCAAGGGAGAGAAAGGTACAGTCAGGTGTCTGCAGCCCCCAAGTATGCAGAAGTAGAAGCCCCCACAAAAGGCTTCCCCTCCACCACCATTACTTCTCCCCATTGACCCTTCTTGATGCTCCTCACAAAAACACAAATGCAACTGCAAGCTACCTCCTGGTTTTCCAAGTTGCCAGTACTGCTGTCTAGCAATATTACAAACCGATTTAGAGACCAGTACATTTCATTACATTTTAGACACTATGTTTCTCCATAGCACAGACTGTGGCTCTACCCCAAAAAGGTTTCTGCACTCTCCTGGGGTCACTTTGCCTCTAAAGGCTCAGAAACGGTACATACTTGTACAAGCCTCATTCTGTCTCTTTCTCTGGCTAACACTAACCATCTTCCTTGTCATAAGCACCTCTTAACCAGGTGCTGACCTGATGGACTAGAAAAATAAAAGAAAAAAATTTAATTATCTCATTAATGAGGGACCTTTGCAAGATCACAAATAACAGAAGTATCTTATAACACATTAGCCCATGACTATCAAGCATGTAATTATAAGTTTCTAAAAGACTGAACATTAAATTTTTGCCACCCAAGACAGCATACCAGTTCTATTCCCTTCTTGTGAATTCAGCTGGTATCTCCAGCTACCAAATCAGAGAAGAAAAAATATCAAATCATTGTGCTGATCCAAGCCACTTCACCATCAAGAGAGCAAAGAACCAGCAGATTGCACTACTGCAGCAAGAACTGATGGTTTCTCTGGATTACCACTATTAAAACATAATTTTAGTGCAGAGACAGCATGGAGATATTTCTGGAATTAATACTTTGAAGTCTACATACTCACAAATGCCCATCTAATATCATGTACTTACCTATTTCACTTAAATTCGTTTTCCAACGAAACACATTTTCTTTTTTATATAATGAAGGAGTTTTCAAAAGCAACCACTAGATTCTAAATACTAAGTTTGTTTACATTTATGTTTAACATGGGCATTGCAAATTACAGGTTGAAGTGTGAGTTATAATTCACACAGTTTTTACACAGGCTCAGAGTATTACTGCATCCCAAGAGCATAACTGGACTATGACAACCTGTTCCTACCTCTTTTCCAGACTCCAGGGAATCAAAACTAGCAGAATTGTTCTCTGACAAGAAGCTCTGTTTGGAAGCATCATCTTGCAATCCTGGAAAATCTTCACTGTCACTGGGGGCATTAAAAATATTGGCCACATCCTCGGCTACCTGTTTATGATTCAAAACAAGACAGAAAATACGCGTCACACACACCAACTTAACAAGAAAACTCAAACTGGCAACAATACAGCTTATTTTTATATTCCTATGCAAGCACAAGTCTGAAGCACAAAATATACTATGTGTAAATTGTACCTTATTTAGCTAAACTGCAGGAAAATTCTGTATAGACTGTTTTAATCCCTGAATACAGACTCAGCATCTGGGATTAGGGAGGGGATGCAATACATAGGGTGTTCATCTCCATAGGAAAGTTCTTCAGAGACATAAAAATACATGTGTGCCTCATCTTTGCAAGAGGGAGTTCAGGGCACCTTTACCCATGGGGAAACCCACCACCCCTCCTGCTCCTTCAGAGCAGTGATGGCTCAGAGCTGAGGAACACAACTTCAAACATAACACAATGCTAAAGTACAAAGAAACCTGACCTTTAGATCCCACAGTACCATTATGGATTTTAGCAGACACTTAGCTAACTCCAAAAATAAAACCAGTACAACTCATTCTCCTTGGTTAGTACTGTCACAGAGCTTCTCCTGTGATACTTGGTAACAAGACTGAAAATGTGCTAACCAAGAACACTTCTCCTTTGCTAGAAGCCCATTATGTGGCCCACCAGGAGAGGGGGGAGCACAGCCACTGGCAGGCAGTAGCCTTCCTGAGGTGACCAAGGTCACAGCTTCAGAGTTCAAGAAGTCCAGTCCCAGCCTAGAAGACTCATAACACCACATCCAACCATTCCATTGGGCCTTATACTTCACAGCAAACACTTTGGATAAGGCTCTGCATGTGCCAGGATAGTAAAGAAGCCTTCAGACAGTTCACATGTGGACTGCTTTAGGATCTGGTGTGTGTAAGGATGGGATGAACAGATTAAGCCTTAAAAACCAACGAAGAAGGTATTTTGCCGAATTTCAGAACACATTTTCACACATCCAAGTATCACCTGCAAAACAATTCTGCTAGTCACACAAATGCTCTGGGAGAAAAGTGTCTGCATTCCTCACCAGCATCCAGACACTCATCCCTTACATCCCCTGGACCACATATACACACCACTGCAACTTGAAACAAGCCTCTCTGCTGTTTGCTAAAGCCACACTCTCATTAACATGAGATCAATGACTGCCTGGTCAGAGGCCAATTCCTCATCTGAAAGTGCTGTTTTCCAGCCCTGAATATTCACCAGTACATCTCAGAGACGAGGTTCAGAACAGAGAGCACACTGCCGTTTTCCACTGTCACAGAAAACCAAGGTTGATGTAGGCTGATGCAAAACCAACTTACTGTTGCTGGAGCAAGAGTAGAATTCACCTCTGAAAAACTGACCCTCTCAGGCCTATAATGGCATGATCCAAAGTACAGTTGCTAAAGTCATGCTGTCTATATCCAAACCCCTTTGGATATTCTCTTACTCCCACCTCCTACAGTGAACATCCAGAATCCACTTCCATTGCTGTGATGGAATTCACTCAGTACAGAGCAGTGCTAAAAATGAAGGATTGTGCATTTTAATGGAAAAACATATAAGGAGCTGAGAGTCTCGCTGCTACGAATAAATTGCTTCCAGGAGCCACTGCATTAGTTCTTGTGCTAATGTACAGCTGAGTTAGCCACTGCTGTGATTACTGTATGCCTGATTTCTTCTTCTTCATCTATTGCTTCTGCATCGGCACCAGAGGAGTCATTATGAGGCTGTAATTACTGATTTTGAACAACAACAAAAAATTCTTTCCCAGTAGGAGACTTAATTTTTTTTGCATTCCCAAATTCTAAGGTACTGGTACTGATTTAAGTAACTTACTGCAGAGATCCAAGGATTTTTAGTTTGTGACTTGCTCCCCACAGCCTGACTAGAAAGAATCTCAGTTTAGTCACTGATGAGTCCCCGTTTTACCAGAAGGGCTTAACCTTAGTAACAGACAACAACTGACATGTACAAAGCAGACATACATACTCCACAAGTTCAGAAAGGGAAGCCTCATGGTGAATCTTGATTAGCAACACTATTTCTGCACCTGAAATTGTAAGCCAAATTTATTTCCAAGAAAAGTCCACTGACATAAAAGACAAGCTTGCAGCAAACATCTCGGTCATGATGGGTTCATTCAATGTCATTTATTGTGCAGTCCTGGAAGCCACAGACATTTCCATCTTCAACTTTCAATTCAAATACATTCTGAAACTGATTTACAATCAGCATCAGAGCCTAGGATTCCCACTCTTGTCAACAAATTATTACACACCAAGAAAGAAAATACATATTTGTCTAAACAGAAATGTCAAAATGTTGATCTATTCAAAACACCTGTAAAACACAGGCACTCCAGGAGAGGATCTTTTTGCCACTAAACCCCTAAAAAAGTCATGAAGGCAGAGATGTGATGTACATTGCAAGCTTGCTCAGGGAAAATGTTTCAACATGAATAGACCACAATGGACTGCTGAAATGCTGCAGGTGTGAGAAATACTGTGTTTTAAATACACCTGTTACAAAGGCTAAATAGCAAAAGTCTAGTAAAAGCTGGAAATAATTCACAGCTGCTGAAAAAGTCAGTCTTATTTCTGGTAGGAAGTTTTATATCTATTGAACTCATTTATTTTTGCATGTAAAACACACTTAGTTGTTTAAAACCCCTACAAGGTACTATTCAAAAGCATCAGCAAACCTTCCCCACTACAGATGGCACACAATCCAACAACTGCCAGAATAACAAATCCTATCTTTCTGCAGAAGTAGTCCAAAACTCAAGACACCCACAGCACTCACAAGAACATTTTTTCAAGCACTATCCTCATGAATTCCACCTTGTTAGGCAAGGAAAAAAAGAAAAGTCCAAGGTGAGGTGTTTTGCTATCCACATCAACAGGAAGAATTTTCATGTTTCAATTGAAAAAGCAACTTTCCTGACACCAAAGCCAGAAAAGATGCAACTTGCCCAGTAGGCTGTGAGGAGAGAACACTTGCCTGCAGGCAAACCAGTGTATTTGGTGGGAAGCATGTTATTTCTACAGCTATTTCTAAACATGACTACCATGTTTAATTTTTTTAAGACTTATTTACACACATCACTTTCCCTGCCAATTGTCACAGCAGCACATTGTTCTCCAACAGTGATGTATCAGGAGAACCTACAGCATGAGAAAGAAGGGCTAGATGTAGTTCTTTATTTTTGCTCCTACCATGGGGAAAAAATCAATTGGGCTGTGTTCCCTTAGTTCAATTTAGCACAATGAATGGGCATTCCTACTCAAAACAAGTTCAGTCAGACTGAAATAACCAAAGTTTAATCCCAAGCAGATACTCACACAAACCAAACCTGTGCAAAGTCACACCTTCACTACATGCTGGAAAGCCTCTTGACTTGTCCCAGGTTCAGTCCAGAAGCCAGCCTAAGGCACACCACCCAAGGGCACTGCATTTGGCTCGTACCTCAAAGGAACCACCGAACAGGGAAGCACTCCAAGGTTGACAATTGTGGGCAGCACTACAAGAATAGAGGGGCCCAGCCAGAATGTCAATAGGTGCCAGACCAATAAACCAGAACTATTCAGAAGTCAAGATCCTGGTTTTTCCATTGGAGTCACAAAGGCGAACAGCACTCTAAAAGCTTAATTTTAAGTATCATACAAATGTGTGAAAGACATGGAAAGCACAGAGATGCAACGCCCCATACTGCAATGCAAAAGAATTACACAGATTGGATGCATGGTCAAAAAGACTGTCAACCACACAATCAGCCTGATACTCACGGGCATCAACAATATCTAGGAAGGCAAGGAAGATGGCAGATGACCTCCAGAATTTCTCAACATCATTAAAGCACAAGAAACTGAAATCCCCTGGACAGTGTATTCCTGGCATAAGAGGCAGGAGATGGAAAGGCAAGTGAATGTTCTGAAAGAAGAAGGAACAACTGATGGAATGAGCAGTCATCACCCACTTTTATGATTTTTGCAGGAATAATTTCATTCTACAGTAAAGATGGATTATGCCTGAGCCTTTAATCTGTCACAGCAACAACTCCTGGGACTTTGAGGGTACCCCCTCAAAAGGTTCTGGCAACTTTCACACCAGTAAACCTACTGCTCCATGAAATTTTGGTAAATTCAGCTGTTTTCAGAACAGCCAGCCGAATACAATTTCTATATTGCCTTATTTAGACTGATAATAAGCTAATGTCCATAAAGCTACTTTATCCTAAAATAAGGAATCCCCAAGTATCATCATCACATGGCAAATAATTTAAAATGTCACCTTCCACAGGCAGTACCTTCCTGGAAACTATTTCCTACTCTTCAAAACTGCTGGTAGTACTGTGAGTACCAGCATGCCAGCATATGAACACAATCCAAACACTATCAACTGCTACTATTTCTTCCTGTGTACCATCTAATCTCTCACCAATCTTAACAGCTGTAACAACTATTTCTGAATTAATTCTGCATAATTCAAGAGCATTCCATGGTGATGCCTAATTACTGTCCCAGCCCCGGTGTTTCAAGGAAAGGTTTTGTACAATACCACGATGCACCCTAGCTTTGTGCCTGGACTGCTCAAGTCTAGGACTTGAGTTCAGGCCTTGTGGGTGCAAACACTTAGTCACAGCCAGCACCCCTTTAACAAGCTGTGTAATGAAACTGCTATGCCACGACCTGGTAAATCAGACCCCGGGACAGGAAATGGAACTGCAGGTCTTGCAATTCAAAACAGTTTTGTACTGCTGTCGTCTTCAGCAATTGTTTTCAAATGGTGGCATGTACTCACGAGCCAATCTGCCCATCAGCAGTGATGGTCCTGACTTCAGAGGCAAAGAAACCTTCACCACCACATCCTTCTGGCCCAGCCAGGACTGAACTCACTGCCCATCAATGTATCACAAAGACAAGGCAAAGCCAGCAGAAGGCTGTGCTCAGTCAAAAATAAACTCCCATGAGAAACAGGAAAGCACCAAGAACAGACCCCATCCTTCTGCCCTTTGCTGAGCCTTGACAGAAACATGATGTGCAGCTTTTAGCTGTGTACCAGAAAGGGAACTAGTAGACAGTAAGAGTCACAGCACCAGAGGTGAGAATCGAGTGCCATTTGTGTCTGTAGTCAATCAGGGTTATCCCAAACTGTTTTATAGTGCTCTTATCTTCACACTGCCAATGGAGGGCCTGAGGTAGTACAGAGGTGGAAGGTCTCTGCAAGGACAGAGGTTGTAATAAATATTCCAGTGGCTCTATTACACTCCAGTTCCAATGAAATGCCTGTAAAACTCTTAACTTTCCATCAATAAGAGCTGAATGAGATGCTGAACTTCTCACTCCTTCACACCACCTGGGAAGCTCACCACGACTTAAAAAGAATCAATTTAGACTACATATAAGAATGGTAAAACACTGGAATAAGTTGTCTAAAGAGTTGATAAGATGTTTCACCCCTCAAAACATTCAAGGTCAGGTTGGATGGGACCCTGAGCGACCTGATCTAGTTTAAGATGGCAATGCTCATTCAAAGAGGTTGACTAGACCCTTCCAATCCAAAGTATTCTACGATTCTACAGCCATGCCACCTCCCAAGATCTGAACCACACAATCAGCCTGATGCACCCAAGCATGCGCCACCAGGCTTGGACCAGACCACAGCCGATGGAAGCATGCCTCTCAGGAGACTCAAATACGTGCCAGCATTGGCTGCGCGGCATTTCAAAAGAAAAAAAAAAAAAAAGAGGCCAGAATTAAATAAATGTATTAGCTATTTCTAAAGTGGTACCCCCAGGCTCACAACTAATTAATTCTCAATTATCCACTCCAGCTTTTATTAGAGCCGCTACAAGTCCCAGAACAGCTGCAGTTGCCCCACGCCGCTGCTGAGTGTCTCAGGGCCGCCCCGAGGGCGGCTTCCACCCCATTCCCGGCCTTTTACAAGCGCGGAGCCGCCGCGCCACGTGGATGGCTCCCGGCGGGACCGCGGGCCGCCCGGTGTCCCGGACAGCGCGCTGCGGCGGGGGCGGTGCGGGCGCGCCGGGGGAGCCGCCCCGCCGCTGGCGGTCACTCGCCGGCGCTGGCGGGCAGCTCCTCCGACCCCTCATGCCGCGGGCAGCGGACAAAGGCCGCCGCTGCCCCGAGCAGGCGGAAAGCTGCGGGCCGGCTCCCTGCCCCCGCCACCCGGCCCCGCTCCGCCAGCCCGCGGGCCCCCCTCACCTTGCCGCGGGTCCCCGCCGCCGCTGCCCCCCGCCGCCGCCGCCGGCCGCGCCGCGCCATGGCCACCCGCGCTACCGCGGGCTGAGGAGGAGGAGGAGGAGGAGGAAGGAGCAGGGAGGAGGGGCGCGGGGCGGTGGCGGGGTGGAGCCGCCCGGCAGTGGCGGGAAAGCGGGTGGAGGGACGGGCACTCCGCGTGGCCTGCATCGGGGTGGGCCAGTGCTGTTCGGATGCTGCTGCGGATCCCATGGGCACTCCGCATCCTCCGTTCTTTCCTGCACGCTTTTCGCTGAGCGGCAGCTGTTTTGTCTGAAAGGGGCAGGCTTTGGAAGGAAATAGGCTTTCATCCTCCAAATAACTTAAAATGTTTATTTACGCAATACAGGTGGGAAGCGTAAGCCTCTTGAAAATCTCTGGGAAAAAAATGGGTGGTGGGGTGGGGCGCAGAGGGAGAATGATGCCACTTTCAAATAAAAATCGTAAAGTCTTATCATTAGTTCAGCACTGCACATTCACCACTAAGCCATATCCCCAAGTGCCACATCCATATGATTTCTAAAGACTTTGAGGGATAGTGATCCCACCACTTCTCTGGGTAGCCTGTTCCAATGCCTGATCCCTTTAAGTGAAGAAACCTTTCCTGGCAAAATCTCAGGCCATTTCCTCTTGTCCTATCACTTGTTCCTTGGGAGACCGACCCCCTATCTCCTTACACCTTCCTTTCAGGCAGGTGTAGAGAATAATAATGTGTCCCCCTGAGTCATCTTTTCTCTGGGATAAACAAGACCAGCTCCCTCAGCTGCTCCTCATCAGACTTGTGCTCCAGGTCCTTCACCAGACCCCTCACCAGCTCAACTACCCTTCTCTGGACACTCTCAGCACCTCAATGCCTTTCTTGTAATGAGGAGCCCAAAACTGAAAACAGGACTAGAGATGCGACCTCACCAGTGCCAACTACAGGCGGACATTAAATGCATTCCCCAGGTTCCCAAGTTAACAGCCTTTAACTCCACTGTGAAAGTGAAATCTGAAGTTGAAAGGGATGGGTAGCAGAACTGGTTCCTTCAAACAGCAAGTCAACAGTTCAAATTTCAAAATATCACAAATGCTGGGAAAAAAATCTAATCAGAGTAATGTAATTGGGGAAAAAAAAGGGAATATATCAAATTTTAAAGAACTTTTCCTCCACACAAGTTTCTATTTCATTATATTTTCCACTGTGCAGCTAGTAGAAAGATGAACACAGAATCAGGCAAACTATTTTTCTAGTTTCCTCTGAATAACCTCTATTCCTCAATTAAGAGGTTTAATTTTTATTAAAAACTTAACAATCTTTTACATGTCCCTTTTTAATCAAGGGGATTTTTACTAGATTAGGTACTTTGTGTTATGATTACCCAGTAATTCAGTGAGAAAAGCTACCCTTTGAGCAGAGAGGTGCTCCCAAAGTTGTCTGATTGGGTGGGGTGGAGGTCTGCACTCAGCTTAGCCCTGTCCCACTGGCACTGTGAATATTCCCTTGCACAATGCAATGTGAAGCAGGTCCAGCATAAAACTGTTGAGACAGTGTTTTCCCGACGCAACTTTGATAATAGAAGGGTACACTTTCCACTACGGTTGCAATTATGTTAACTCCCCTGATCAGGGTACATTTTATAAAGTTCTCTTCCCTTTTCCCATCCTTGCATCTGAGTATTTCTCCCTTGAAGGGCTCCCTGAGAAACATTCTCTTTCTTGCCAGCATGGCACCCTCACACGTTCTCTTATGGGGCTATTGCCAGCTGTTCATCGTCCATCTCAAAAGGATGGACTCTGTAGGTGGCTCAGAGGGAAAGAGCTCTCTTGGGATCAGCAGTGAAGTACCACAGTGTTTGCAGTACTGTAAAAGAAAAGCGTGTCTTTACCATCCTCCTTATGGGATTTGAGAAAACTGGAGAATTGATGACTATATTTGAACTGGGGGATCTCAGTATCAGGTCTCAGGATATGTTTCACACCCAGGTTTCTGTCTGGTGTCTTCCACAAGCCCTCTAGTCTGGGTAGTGGAGTAGAACAGCAAGAAATTCACTTGCCCATGTAATCTGGCTGAAATAAGCCTGTAATAACTACCTTTATAGTTTTTGAATTGGTAAAAGCAAATCAGAGGAAACAAGTGTGTTATTCTGTAGCTTACCTTCAAACACAATTGTGAATTGCCATGCTAAAAATAAATTCAGATTGTTTTGACTCTTTCAGTACCTTCTGGATGACAGAGACTTAAAAGCATTATGTATTTTTTAACTTAGGGGAGCACTTCAAAATGCACAGTGCAGCCTGCCTACTCTGATGAGTTCCCAGGTCTGACTAGCTATTTTAAACACTCCACTGTAAATATTGACTTAAAAGTTAGAGGAAAGTAACATTTTTTGGGAAAGTGAAGGACAGATGAGTTCTTCCCCTCTCTCTGAGGGGAAGAGCCTCTCCACATACCATTGCATCTGATCCTCAGTGTAACACATGGTGGACTACCCATTTAAGTACTTCCAAGCATTTATACTCCAGCCATATGGAAGGTATTTGTTAAGAGAGAATGTGAGGGAAGTCGTTACATGCAAACAAAGAAACATTTAGCCAAAGCAGGCCATTTAAACACTGGTTTGCACTGCAATATCCAGTACTGAGGCACCTGCTGTTATCACTCAGGGTGCAGAAATAAGAAGCTTTGGGCATGAGGTGGGGAAGAGGGAATTCAGTAGAAGACAAAATGTGGGAATTATGTATAATATCAGCAAAACTGAAATTCAGACTTCTTAAAATACAGAAGAATAAAGATCTCTTGTGCAATACATTCCTGAAAAGCTTGTATATTATGTCCTCCACTGCTGATCCTGGGCTTGGTTCTTTCTCTAGTCCCCAACAGTCTACTTTATGAAGCACTTTGTTTGTTAAAAGCTGTCAACATGCTGTCTTGGATTGCGAACAACAGATTTGAAATGGCTGTGTTGACTGTCCTGTGCTAAATTAGAGTGAATAAAATTGAATTCTTTTACAATAGAGATGTGCAGCTATTATGCAATTTGTTGCTTTGGCTTTGTTTCTCTTTTTTTCCCCCCCCTAACTTTCCACTTCATTTTGTACTTTCGTAATCATTCTCCTTCTCAGCATTTCAAGCCCTTCTTGTCAGTTATTGTTATTTATGTTGCCTTATTAAAAGTGTAGGGTTTTTTAAAATTTTGTTAGTTTATTTTTTCTGTGGCTGTAGCTCAAATACTTCTAAGTGTGGATTTTCCACCACTGAATTCCTGTCCATCTTCTTTATCTCTTGTCATATTATTTCCAAGTTCTTTTTTCTAACCCACAACAGTTTTTGTGTTATTGCCTTGTCAGTAGGATCTCATCATCTGCTCAGATGAGGTTTAGCTGAAATCCTGATACTCTTCAACTTCAACCTTATATATTAAGCCTGAATTATTTTGCAATGACTGGATCCAGAATAGTATCTGACCTTGCTTATCATCCCATGAGAGCATTGCTGATAATGTCTCAGTCCAACTCATTGGACTCAAAACTATACAATGAAACTCATAACAATGAACTCTGTCTTGGGCTCAGTATGATTATTATAATCAGACTGAAATTTCCAAACAGAACAAATGTATACTGAAGGAATTATGAGCTACTCAAAATATGTATCAGGTATAGCAGATTCATGAGTTTATGGGATACTCAGTAACAACATGATGCACTGTAAAATTACAGGACAGCACCACCACCTCTCTAAAGTGGTCATGTAAACAGAAAATTTGTTTCCCTTGAGTTTCAAATTAACAATAACACTCTAGTTTATAATTTTGGACTTTACTGCTGTGAATTTACCAAGGTGGATGAACATCAAAATCAGTCCTTGCTCCTGAACTCTGCTTTCACTGCTCCCTCTAACAGTCTCTAATTTGGGGGCCATTGTAATCACAACTGAGGGCTTTACTACTATCTTCCTGCCACCACGCTTCTCTAAGACCTGTCAAGCATTTTAAGTAGCATGCACTTTCCCACACTTCTCAATGAATGCTGACATACCTAACTTAAAAGGATTACTTTCTGCTGAGAGGAATTGTAATCTTCTTTTCCTGCTCTGCAAATCCTCTAGTAAATGAAAAAGAAAGGCCAAGATCTGTTCTGCTGTGCAGGGCAAATCACCATCGCAGAAGGCATAGAATAAAACAACAAATCTAAGATTTACTTGTGGTCACGCTTGTCCAGGAGCTGTGTCCCTGACTATTAACTCATTGGCATCTTCCATCACTATTTCTGGTGCTTTGATATTTTCTGGGTTAGTTTCTAACAGCTGTATGAATACACACACAATTGCTACCGTGAATGGTGTTCAGGACAAAACACTCCTCTCAAAGATGTCTACAAAAAAGTAGAGACACAGAATTGCTTTAACTTGAACTCAATTTTTAATATTATGTATTCTATTAAGAAAACCCAGAAACACACTTTAACTTATATACAAAAACTACTGTTTTTTCAAACTGCCTAAGGTCAATTTGCAGAATATTTTCAAAAGCTGGCATAGAGGATTGTGTTGGTGGTGAAGGTTTGTGCTCCAGCAGTGGGTTGTGGGTGGTATCTGACAGAACAACAAAAGCACAAATGTTCCTGCTACCTTGATTTCCACCCACTCATCTCAAAACCTTTCCTCACACATGGTGATTGTTGCAACAAATTGGCTTGTGGGTGAGGCTGAGGGCTTGGGTGATCTTACACTACCAACTGAAAATGAAGCCACAGGTTATTCTTTTGCAGTACTCACCTGAATGCTGTCTAAGACAGCCTTCCCCATGCTCTCCCATCATTCCCTTAAAATTCCTGCAAAATGCGGACGGGGGGGGCAGTTTGCCAATAAAGCTTGTATTGCTGAAAATTTAATTTTGTTGTTTCATATTGCAAAACAGTATTTTGTTGCCAGTCATTCACAAAGTAGATGAGCCAGCATTAGAGTCCACTCCCCCTTTCCATTCACTTATTCACTTATTTCCATGGCAGCCACCTATACTCACAAGGTAGATGAACATCAGCTTCAGGCTTCCTCCCATGCATTTTCCTCTCCATCACTATACTGCTGCAGCAAAAAACTCAGACTCCAAATTTATGAGATCTTTGACATACTTTTCTTGATCTAATCCTGAAAATCATAGGTCCAGGTGAACAGACAAGTCCTTTGCTAATTCATCCTAAAATTTTTCGTTGATGTTTGGAGATGTGTGTCATGTGTTTTTATTAATTCTTAGTTGTATTTCAGCCCACTCTGACGGATGGCTGCTTCCAAACTGCCAGTGAGGGGGCTGTGTCAGTTGTAGCTAATTCCTCCTTCGGTAAATTCTGCAGTGTCAGCAGGGCTGGAACATTTCAGTTGGACATGGGAAATGCCCTGCTCTCCCCTACATTCCCAGCCATTCACGTGGGACAAATGAGTCTTATTGTTTCAGAGAAATGAGCTTTGGAGTTTTCCTTCAGAGGAAATGGGTTTTTTTGTACCCTTTGAGCTAGGATTATCTGACCTTTCTCCTCTTGCTTTCTGTGCTTTAAAAAAAAAAGGCTAGGAACATATGACAAAGCCCCATTTAATCCACATTCTCTAGTTATTTGCTTCCCAATTTTTTCTCTTTGTCATCCTTTTAATTTCTTTCTCATGCTTATTTGTCAGTTCCGTAAGTCCTGATGAAGATCACCATCATTAAGAAATTCCAGGCTAACCAAAGTTTGCCTAGCATAAAGTTCCTCAAAAAATTGTCCAACTGCCAATTCACTCTAACATCAGAGGCTGGGAGAGCAATCTGCTCTGACTTCTCATACCCAGCAAAGTCTTTGCATCAAAGCTATTCTTTTGCATGAAAGGCCATTCTTTATTGCTTTATTGCTGCTATTTTCATTGGCTTTGCAAAGTTCAGTTTCAATTTCAAATATATTAGTCAGTATTTGAGTACTGACTCAATATATTGAGTCAGTATTAGTCAGTATTGAGTTTTGCAACTATTGCTATCATCTTATGTAAGAATTTCTTCAACTCAATTACATCCTGACTCAATGGGTTTTTCTCCTGGGCTTCTGGATCTCCCTTAGAAGTCACCTGAATGGTTCAAAATGTGAGTTGAAAACACAGGAAAATACAGCTTGTATCATTTAGAAGCAGAAAATCAAAATAGTGGGCTACATATTTCTTCGGTTCAGTCCAGTTTACTTACAATGCACTTAAACACCCTTTTCTACAGTAAAAGAGGAAAAAGAGAAATCAGACTATTTGATGCTGCATGGTTCCTCTTCAAACATCCCATCTATTTCTTTATCCAGAATTCACTTTCTTTTAGCTTGCATTCAGGCCATGTGTCCTCACTGCCTCCTGCCTATGAAACCAGTCAAGTCCTGTGTTTGTGTTTAAATTCCTGGGAAAGCCTTCCCTTTTTTCCTGTAAGATAATTTTTGCACTGGTGTTTCATATGGCAAACACTTTGGCAGGTGTCCTCTATTGTGTTAGCTCATTTAATCCATAAAAGGCTTAATCACTTATTTTGCATAGCATGCCCAGAATCTGGCTAGTGCACCCAGCAGCTTCAACCTGTATTAGACACACTTCTTAGCAGCAAACAGTGTGTTTCAGCATCACATATGGTGTCACTTGCCATGTGGGTTTGACTATGAATACCCCCATCTCTACTCTAGTACTGAAAATATAGTGAAAGGAGAAAGGAAGAATTTATTTGCTGTCTATGTAGTTTCAATTTCAGGTGAAGGGAGCTGTGTCTCCATTCTCTAATCTACCCCTTTCTTTCCTGAGAGTTCACACAGGAAAGATATGTAAAGTTTGCAAGCAGTAATGTACTGTTATAAATGGCACTGCACATTAAATAACATCATGAACTGGTGTATCATTCATGTGTGAAGCCACAATGGTAGAGGATGTGAAATAAAGCATAATGCACTATGAGGTAAAAGTGTCAGGATTTGCCTTTCTGTGACCCAGAGTGTTGTGCCACCTGGGTTCTCCCAGCCAAATTATGTGTCTTACTTCTTTCCACAGCTATTAAACTGAAAGTGGAATTAACTTATGACCAGAACTTGCTAATAGTACTAAATCTTTGCAACAGAAGAAGGAGCCAAGACAACATGCTAGACTTGACTGGATAAAAGGCAAACAGAAACCAGCAACTGAGCCAAAGCAGAATGGATCTGAAGGTGGGGAGAACAGGAAGACAAAAACACAGAAGCAGAGAAGTTCCTTCTGCTTTTGCCTCTTTTCCTCTCTGGTAGCCAAAACAAAACATCTCTTGGGATAGCTAAATAGGATTCAAGCCTAGTCCTCACCATGCTACCACCATTCTGCCTTGCTGTGACCACCAGCCAGAAACTCACAGAAGAGTCTGCACTGTCCCAGAAAGTGTGGCGTGAGACAAGAGGTTCCCAGGACTCCCAGCTCCCCTGCCAGCAGGAGAAAAGAGTAACCCTACTGACAGCCATGGCACTCTACTGTTCTCAGGTCTCAGATGATACAGGTTTTGCATTTGCTCTTGCCCATTTGCCTCTGCTTTATTTTCTGGTAGCTGAGCTATGCCTTGACTCTCTGTGTGCGAGAGATAGTCTCTTAGAGAAATTGTTTTATTTCTGGCTCACATTCAATCTAGCATCTGAGAATAAGATGGCTATCCTTAGTACTAAGGACTTCTGTCCCTCACCTCACTTTTCAAAAAGCTCCTGAATTAATTTACACAGAACACAAAGTGGTACTTATGCTGTAGCACCTTCTCCATGTAGCCCAGTCTTGTGGTAACAGCCTCATTTCTCCAGTTCTTCTGGACATAGTCTATCTCGAGGTGCATTCACAGCCTGCTGCCATTGGTCTAGATGAAAGCAGTATCACTAACACTTTCCCCTTTTTGTCTTATAGGTTGGACAGAATTGCCAAATGATAATCTGCCATCACCACATACCTGCTGAGGGCATCATAAAACCTTCAGCCAGATATGGCTTCACTTCCAAACTGAATAGCCAAGGACCTGTAGCAATCTGTCCAGGCATCTTTTACTTCTGTCCCTTTCTAGATGAGTCTGTTAGAACTGTGTGTGCCAGAACAACCTCCTCACACAGCTCCAGCAGTCCCATATACTTACACAAAATGTCTAAGGTCATTGCCAGGCATCCTGTGTCTGGCTGAGGGTGCAGATGTATGACTATGATGTGATGGGTTTTCCCATCAACAAGGAGTGTTGCCAATGTCTCCAGCTCACCAAGAAACCGTACACCCTTCCTCAGGAAGAGCTATCTGGAGCCACACCCCTGAAAAAGTATTTGCCACCATCTCTTGTACCTTATCACTGGAGAGAATAAGACTTGTGCCAGTGCTCAGTGGCTGGTAGACAGGACTGCCTGTCTTGGATCTGTCTATGTTTTGTCACCTGCTGGAGCACAAATTGCAAATATGGACATTGCCCCAGTGGGGTTAGCTTATTTGAATTAACTTTTTCTCCTGGGATAAAGATCTGTCCTTCATCTTCTAAAGGAGCTGATAACCCTTCTCACAATGGATGGGAGAAGTTATCAAGTAATAGTGTATTTCATTAGAAATGCAGTGTTTGGGAAGTAGGTGTTCTGTTCCCTGTTTTATAGTCAACTGTGTCATACTCCTTCTTGTATTCTGCTGAATAAATTCTACCATAAAAGGATTTTCAACATTGTCTTCCTAGAATAGTTTCAAAACCTCATAGCTTTCATGAGAAGGACTGTCTGCCTCCCAGAAGCATGATAGAGAATTTTATCCTTTGCATTTAAAAGTTGCACAAGTCAAGAGAATTTATATTCTACTACAAAAAATTTGGAAAATATTGTCTACTTTGCAAATTAATTTAAATGCAGCTTAAATGCAGTTCACAGGACTGTTGATCATCACTTCAAATGATCACGTCAAATCTATTCAAAGTGAAATCAGAAAGTTCTTTTAAAAACACATCAAAGTTTCTTGTGATTCTGACAATGATTTAAGATTAAGTTTTAAAAGGCACTGAGAGGACTGAGTGCAATAAGCTCAAACCCTTGCAAAAACCCACATGGTAACTTATCAGTACCTGGTGCTGGATTCCAGGGGAATATGTAGATGCAATACTCACTAAGTGGGAAACCTAGGAAGAGTCACAGTTTCAAGAGATGTCCTGATTGCATCTGTGCTCCCAAACCATCATGATTTCCTTTTTGGGGCAAGAAGAGGATATGTGACCCAAAGGGAATAATTTGACGAGTCTATCATGCTGCATCTGACTTTCTTTCAGTCTTGAGACACAGCTGCTGTTCATGCTGCTGACTTTACTGTCAGGCAGAATCTTATTGAAAAATTTGTGCATGCATTCTTTGACCGAAAAAATGGAGCACAGTAGAATTCTCCACCTGGTCTTACAAAGCACAAAACTGAACTCACTGTAATTAGTTTTGTTGTGAAAACATTTTCCTAGTCAGTTGTGTTGCACTGTGGCTCAAGGAAGTCAAGAATGTACAACTAGAGTCTAGTGTAGGAATAGCCCCTCTTCTTTCATTTTTTGTTATTGATAACTAGAGCTATCCTTTCCGTTGTATCAGTACAAAGACTCTCCAGATCAGACCCTAGCTTTAATAAAGGTAATCTATTACTCCAAAGACTTATGGGCATATCTATTAGAGAGAGTTAGGTTTATGCTACCATACAATTAGGAAAGTACTCTGTATTTAAGGTCCTTCTGTCATTTGTTAAGATAGATCTCCTTTTTCTCTGTTGCTGTTGTTATTGCAGGAGTGAACTCATTACAAATAAAGCTTGCTCAATGCTTCTAAGGAAGGCAGGGTAGTAATTAAGTGAATTGCACACACCTCTGCCTGCCCTTACCAAAAGTAGAGCTCAAAAGAATTGGTAAGGGAAAGACTATATTTCCCACAAACATACAGAAGCTTCTGCATACTCCTGAGGGACAAAATCTCAGTCCTAGGACTCCTTTTGCATGTTCTAGCTTCCTTCCTTCCTTGTGGCTCCTGCTAAGTAGCTGTCACCCAGTTTTCACAAAGAACACATCCCCTTCTCCAGAACAGATGAAGTAAGGGCTGCAGTCTGTAAGATTTGCAGGTTCATGACAGGTCATGACCTGTTATACTCCTAAAGTTGCCCCCCATAGGAACAAAGGCTGGTTGGCCAGAACAGGAGAAGCCTTTTGATCCTGCCTATCCTTTTGCAACATTAATAATACTCAGCTGTCCCCAGTAATTACTCTCCTGTATGCACACACTTTAAACTGACTGTATTTCTGAGCAATTCATAAGGCAGCAGGTACTGATGGAATCTAGTATAGAGAGGAACGGACTGGAAGTCAAACAAACAGTTTGAGAGAGGTTAAAACACAAGCAAAACCTGAAGAGAACAGTTATGTACCTTTGGTGGATGGTATGTTCTGTCATTACATATTTCAGGTTAGTTACAAAGCTTTGCCTGATGGTGACAAAACCTCGTACATGTTTAAACAGAGATTCACAAAACAAGGCCTCAGGGCAACTGGCAACACTGTTAAAACCATATACGCAGGTTAAATGACAGAACGTGGAGAGATGGATCGCTGTGCTTGGATTTCTTTCGGGAAGCTCCTGTTACAAAGTGAAAAGTCAGTCACCAAATCCACTAAATCTCTCAGGACAGCAGAGGAACCCTTTGTTCACATGCCACAGCAAACAGCAACAAGAGCCTGAAATTTTTCCATGGGAAAGCATGCCACAGAAAGGGTGGTAATGCCTGGCTTGGCTGATCTCCAGGACAGGCTCTGTACCTACTCTGCTCCAAGAAAGCAAGGACCCAGGTTGAGGAATAAACACTTAACTGCCTCTGTGGAACTCAAACTCTTGGCTGACATTAAATATTTATTCTCAAATGCTACATCCCTTGGAAACAGGCAGGAACACAAAGAAAGACTACTTCCCTGTAGCCACATAGAGAATGAAAGCATAGGGACAGGTTTGCATGTGTACTAGCTTTCTGCCTTACCCTTCTTTCCTTATGAAGTTTTGGTCTGATTCCAGATTGGCTTGCTTTCTTTGCACAGCTGGCCGGACACTAACTGTCTCCCTTGGTAGAATGTGAAGGAAGTGGTGGCTGGCTGTTTTTACCTTCCTCTCTTCACTGATCACCTTCTTTCCTGCAGTAACTCATCAGCCCAGTGCCCCTTTCCCTTCCCTCGTGGGTTCTTGGCAGCAATTCTCCTTCCATCATCTGAGATGTAACAGCTGGACTGGGAAGGCAGGACTATGTGAGACGTGTTCTCACATCCCAGCAAAGACAAGGTGGTGACGGCCACAGCAGAAGTCCTATATCTCCTCAAAATGCCTTGGCATCAGCAAAACTGTGATTTGAGGTTGTCAGTGCTCACAGGAGAGCCTGTCAGAAAGGAAGATTTCTTCAAGATAACTTGGGTGCTGGAGCAACATCACTACTGCATACATTTTCCCTCTGGCCTTTGCAGAGCTAAGGTTCTACTACTACTAAGCCTGCTAATTTTTTACAGCAAACCTGTTGAGCAGTGAGGGCACAAGGTGGTCTAAAATGGCAAAGAACGTCATGGCTGCCTAAGAGGTTTGGCACAGTCCAAAGTAGCATGGGTTCCAGCTCTGCCAGAGCAGACGAACTGGGCTGTGTGTGTGCACCTGACAAATGAAGAGAAGCAAAAGATTATTTGTAGCAGGATGTTGAACAGACTAGGAGGAATTAAGATTTGAATTGGCCTAGACATGTATGTGTTGCCAAAAGTGAAGTTTCACAAGTATTTTGACAGAGATCCTTCAAGATCTCTGTCAATTCAAGAGATTTGCTGTCTCTTGAATTCCTACATTCTAGCCACTATCTTCCTCCTCCTGCACATTTCTCACTGAGTTTCACTAGTTTGTTGAAGAGTACAACTTCATTTCAGGAATCATGATTTTTTATATGGTTTTGAGACCCAGAAGAAGGGATGGTGCATTGCAGTCACAGCCACCAGTTGTTTTATATCTCAAGATAAGCTGCTTCCCTGACTGGAGGCTAGGTAGGAAGAATACTTTCAGGGCACTTATTAGCATGCTGTATCTCCAGCACTATTAACTACACAAATGTTTTACTGTGAAAAAAACAGACCAGTCCTGCACCTGCACCTTAATACCTGTACTTTGTACTGAAACATGCCTCATAGAGAAATATGAATAAAATGTATTTGCTTGTTCAGTCTAGCAGGCAACCTTCAGCCAAGCCAATAAACTACGTTTTTTTAAAAAAGCCTTTTGCTTCCTGTAGAATGATGCTTTGTTTGCCATCATTGTTTGGCACACAGGAAAGGGCTTATCTCTTCTTCCCAGAAACTAGTGTGGCTATAGAAGAGCTCCAGAAACTTGTCAGTCTTTACTAAAAAAAAAAATATTGGTTTAACAGCCCTTGTCAGGAAATTATCTGAACCTGTGGAAAAAGAGAAGGTGTAAAAATTAGTTCAGTGGGCTATGCCAGTCTTTTTTGATTATTAGTTCAGTTCCAATTCAAGGCTCTTATCAGGTATATTTTCAAAGGCAAACTACAGTAACCTTTAACATTAGAGCCTTCCAATATTAGATATTTCATGGTTAGCTGCAAAATTAGCATTTAGCCCTCCAGTGCAAAATGTACTATATTTTTGTTTTATTAATTTGTAATTAAATTTTAAGGAACTATGCCTGGTTTCTAGCAGATGGAGGCAAAGGCATAGCTTTGACCCTAGTTACAGTTTTGTTTAACCCCCTCCAGAGAAACGTAGTTACTGTGCATTAATATACAGCCTTTCACCGCCAGACCTGTTAGTGTACATTATGGACTAATAATAATAATTATATTGTCAAACAATTCAAACTGTGTAACAATACAAGCTCCTCTGAAATGTGAAGCACTATAGGTAATGAAACCTACTTTTCTTTATACAGTCAGTTCAAACCTCTTTTTGAGCAAACTGGTGTTAAATAAATAATGGGCCTCGTTGCCCCCTCCTCCAGGAGGAACCATAGGAGGGAGCAGAGTGGGAGGAAATCTCCAGGAGATTTTGCCTTGTGCATAAGCTTTTGTCAAGGGTGGAGTTGCTCATGCCCTCTCCTCCCACGCATTTGAATGAGGGTGTAAAAAGATACTTCACCTGGAGGAGATTTTGGCGAGCATCTCGGGCTGGCCTGAACCTGGGCTCTTTTTGGCATGCCAAGTTTGTGGTTCACAGGGTGGGCAAAAAGGATGGTCCTGAAGCACAGCATCACTACCACAGCAATATCTGTTCCTCTTTAGGGGGACTGTGGAGGTTGATGGCTGTGCAGTACATTCTTTTGTGCCATGGCCAAAGCTCTGCAGTAGGACAGGGACATATTTTGACTTCATTGTTATTAACTGCCCATTCCTAGAGCATAGTTTTCCAGTTCTGTATGCCACGAATTGACTAAGAGCATCTAGGTGACTTTTCCTTACTAGCACCTTTTGTTTTGTTAATTTAGTCCCTCACTGTAAACTAGAGTTGTGAGAGCATTTAAAGCTCAAAGTCTCCTGCAATTTCAGTGTGGTAGAAACTGAAGGAATCTGGCAGATGTTTTCCTAAATCCAATCACATGCTTGTGCAGGTAGTGTTACGAGCAGAAGCCACAGGGAGCACTGCAGCACTGGCACGCAGGTGAGTGCTTTGAGAGGCTTTGTTGGTGGCTCCTCATTTCCCACCTTTGGCCCAGAAGTTGTTTCCTCACAGATGAGACGCTGCAGTAGCTACAGTTCCTTACAGCTCCTGTGAGTCACCAGAGCCGATGGCATGGCCCTGTCCCGGACCTGGACAGGATCACACACAGGCTCTGTGGCAGTGGCTGAGGGATGACAACCTCCAGCAGTGAGGCAGCTACAAGCAGGCAGGGACAGTTCAGCAGCTGCTGCTGCCTCGGCCACCACCACGAGATTGAGGATGCTATGGAAAGTTGACACCGGCAGCAGATAGAGCTGGGGGGATATCTGGAAGATATCATAGAGCTGGAGATAATCCTCCTCACACCTTTTCAAGTGGCCTATGTCAGATGCAAACCTGCTCTTCCATTTGTGCCACGTGGCACAAATCTCAACTACTTTTCCCTATAAACTCTCCCTCACCAGTACACCCAAATAAAGGTGTCCTCACCCATTTCTTGGCTCCTGCCACTGGTTTATGCTTCACCGCTTATGTCCTCAGACTCACCTGGACAAAACGTCCCGGGAGTAGGGGCAAGACAAGGCGGCTCTGCAGCCCTCAGCTGAGGCCGCCCGGCCGCGGCAATGGCGCCACCTGATGGAGGCGGCGCGCGCCGCAGGACCCGCCCGGGCCGGAGAGCGACGCGGGCGCCGCCATGGCCCCGCCGCCACAGCGCCCGGCCTGCGGGACCGGCCTGCGGGACCGGCCACAGCCCCGCCCGGGGCACAGGGCAAATGGCAGCCGCGGCAGATCCTAGGGGTGAGAACCCAGCCCGAATCTTCATTGGAATTTCCATGGGGAAGCCTGGGATCCGAGGTGCCCAGGTGAAAGGCACACGGATGTGGACGCCACTACAGCGTGCTGGTGCAGCTCCCTGCGCTTTGCTAGAACGGGTCCTGTGAAGCTGAGAGGAGAGCGAGCCGCTGGAGCCTAATTCGTCACGCTGAAAACCTGGCTGCACCATCCCAGTGGGACCGAGCGCTTGGGTACCCGATAGAAGAGTCCCTTGTAGCTGGGCTCTGGCCCCTGAACTGCTTCTCCCCCCTTTCCGAGTTACCTGTTGCCATAGCAATGCCGCTCAGAAGGGATGGGAAACCTTCCGGGGGAGCTCAAACTAGGCAAACTTTCACTCTGCTCTTCCCTGCACTAACCAGATGAAACAATGATTAATCCTAAGGCAAGAAAATAACTGCGATCTAAAACATTCCTAAGGGGAAAAAAAAAAAAAAACCAAAAAAAAAAAAAAGAAAAAGAAAAAGCAAACAAGTAAACAAACAAACAGACAAAAAAAAAAACCCCACCAAAACCTGAAGAGACCAATTACTTCATTCTGTTTGCCCCCCAGCAGTCAGAAAAACAACAGTGAACAACAATTTGTCCTGTAGCACACTGTACTGTACTGTGTGCATCCAGATTCTCCTCCTACTTAGATTGATATAAAACAAGAAGCCAGTGGAGTTACACAGGTATAAAAGTGGCATTATCAGTTCCTGGGTCTCTTTAAATATTACCGAACCCTACTGCTGAGTCTTCTTTGTTTCCCTGTTAGAAATGATTGTTTAAAAGGCACATGCATTTATCCGTAGCACACTGTATCATGCGAAGGGGTTCTTTTATTGGTTCTGATCTTTCTTTTTACTTTTATTATTTCTTTGAAGAAAGGGTGGGATTATTACCTCAATCTAGGCAGCTGGCCTGCTGAGGCTCCCTTTACTACATCAGGGGTTTCTCATTTTACTAATCCTCTCTTTATGGATAATCTTTCTCTACCTTCTAATGACTCTCAGCTAAGGAATGTATTTTGTTATTACTACCTGTTGTTTAGAAATTCCTTTTATTTGGTGTGGGTGTTGCTAATTGTTTGCTAATGAAAACCTTACTACAATCAGTATAGTCAGGATTGTACTAGTCTTCATGTCAATTAACCCTTTCTTCCTATCTGTTCTGATTTAGATTCTCCTCATGCACTTTTCAGATTTTAAATATCAAGACTGATTTTATTTTTTGAGGTCCAAGGCATAGGACTTTGTGCACTGATAGGTAGCATAGGGTATTTTATTTCCCATGAGAGATTTTTAAAAGCTGGATATTGTCATTTTGTAATCTGCAAAATGTTTGTAGATGCAAATGCAGGGATGTCTAAGGTGAATGCTGGAACAAAATGTGTAGGAAAATCTACAGTTTAAGACAAGGAATGGAGATCATCCTGTTTTACATAAATGTGGATAATGGCAAGACTGTACACTCTTAAAGACTCTTCATGTTCCTCTATCATACACGCTATTTAGATATAATATGTATCCCCTTTACACACAGAGAATGAAAATAAATCCTGCTTATTAAAGAATTTACAGTTTAAAAAGATCAACAGCATTAGGAAGACAAAGAGAACAGCTGTGCAACACAACAAAAATACAAAGCTTGTTGGTTACCATTCCCTGCTTTCCCTTCATTCCATTCCCTCAGCCTGATCTTTCTTTTATCTCACTACATGCCTTACAGCCACCTTATCAAGAGGAAAAATGGATTCAGGGAGGTGATGCCCCAGCCCATACACTGCCAAAACCATAGGATCTCTGAATCTAAGGTGTATTCCGAGACTGGGGCCTTTAGGAAGAAAGTGCAATGCAGGATGCATCTCCTTGGGCAGAGGTGCCAGAGAAGCTCACACCCACACACACCCACATACACACACACTTTGGGAAAAAGATGAAGTTTCAGTGGCATAAAGTGGAACCCACCAGTGTCACCATCCTTCTCTTCCCTAGGAAGGGAGAGGTGAGGTAAGCAACAGCTAACATGGCTCCAGATGCAAGCAGTGCCCTGTCTGGGGAAAGCAGCAGCTGAAGTTCCAACCCTTCAGCCTGGAAAATCCAGGGGACTCTTTATGATGAGGGATTCATAAATCTAACTCTTGACTCTGCTGAGAGTAGTTGCAGCTCAGCTGAGATTACACATCATTCCACTCCAACAAGCCTTGGAGTGGCTTTTTGAATTAATTTTACCTCAAATGAGAATTTTTTTTTTTTAAAAACCTGATTCAGAATGCTCTGAATACCTCCACTTAGAATACCATGGCTCAGAACAGTCCTTAGCTTTGTGCTTTGTGTGTCATATACTGCATTCATCACATTGAAATGTGATGAATAATTCAGCACTAAGTGACCAAAGGAAAACCAAGAATACTACCCTATTGCTGCAGGTAGCATCTGGGACAAGATGGAAGAAATATTGAAAAAGGAGAGGGAGAGAAAGAGCCACATCATAAAGGTCTAGACAGCTTCTGTTTCCTTGCTTCAGTATCATTGCAGTTGCTGAATGCAAATGTGTTTTAACTCTTTTTCATCACAGTCTAGACCTTTCTGATTTTCTCTGACAGTCAAGGCATTGTGTTATATCACCAGGATGTTATTAAGCTGATCTTTCCTTAATAAAAATATAAATGTCTTTATTATTTTTTCCAGTCACCATTGCCAGTTCTGCAGGGTGCCAGCGAATCATGCTGCTGTGTGTGACTAATGGCACCCAGACAGTCTTAAGTAATTATATTATACATTTGTTCATTGATGCTCAAATCAAAAACAGGTTGGCACTAACTTTTCAAACCTGGCTTCAGCAAAGACTCAGTTATTTGAGCAACCAATGAGTAAAAGGAGGAAAAAGAATGGTAGGAGGTCTGGGGCTAATCAGGAATCAGTCTAAGCATCCCAGAGCATGTCAGCTTACTTGGGTATAGATACTGCTACCTCCCTGGGAAAGTGTGGCAGCTTGGGTGATGCCATCTTTTCCTATACAGCTCTTGCTTTTTGGCTCAGGTAGAGGCACAGCATGAGCACCAGTCCAGGACCTGCTGAGGTGCATACCCTCTGCACTGACCCCAGGCTAAAGGCCATTCTCAAAAGCAGGACTGAAGAGTGGTAACAGATTGGTGACAGACATGTGGCTTCAGCCCAGCTGGTATTGAGGTTGCATTGAGCTGCCCTGCCAGGCTCAGGCACTGCCAAAGCTTCGTACCTTGGGCTTGATGCCACACAGCTGCAGGTGACTACTGGCTTCAGCAGTAGCACCGTGGCATTTGCACAGCAGTTTCAGACATAAGCTGATGGGTCTGGTTGGACCTAGGCTGGATTTCCCTAAAGTTATCATAAGCATTTCTGCACCCATGAGTAAGCTATTTTCAACTAAAAGGAATTAAAAGTGTAGATCAGGCATGCACTAGTTAGCATGAATAAAAATCATTTGGAGTCAGAAGGGCTTTTAAAGTCAGGGTAGAACTTTTCTTTCATCCTTCTCTCCTCACCATGGAAAGCATATCTCAATTTTCTGCCATTTAGCTCTTCATTACTGGGGACAGAGTCTTCTCCTGCCTTTGGCTCAGCATATCAGCACAGTTTTAGGGTAAGCTTTGAAAACCAGACAGCAATCAGTACTCCTGGCATGCTCTGAGACCAGACATCCTGTTTCAGTTGAACTGCTTCTAAGAGCAGAGGGCTTCAAAGGACTCCTGGGTTTGTTTTTTTTTTTCATAAGCTCAGGCCTCTTTACCCTGCTCAGCTGCAGCAGAGCATGTCTGACAGACACCTGGAACTACAAAAACTCAGTGAAGGGTAATCAGCTCATCTTTCTGATGCATAGCAGTGTTGTGGTACAAAGGAAAGGCAGCTCAGGGTAATGGCAGGGAGAAAACAGTAGTGTAGAGAGCCAGAGGCAAAAGGCCAGCTAAAGGTTTGGGGTTTGGTTTTGTCCAGCAAAATCATTAGTTCAGTTAGTTCAGGACTGGCTTGCACATGTTCGGGTATTACCAAAACTGCTTGGATGGGAATTCTGGCATGTGAAACTTCTTTCCTTGCACCAGAAAAGCTGTGGACATTTATAGTTACTTCACTTCACCAGCTATAGTTATGTGCATACATCAGTGTTCTTGCATTAGAAATGAGTTGTTGATTTTTACCAAGGCAGGATCTTTCTGGCAAAAGCTTATGTAGTTTATAGGTATGGTATATTCTCTTCAAATCACATCATATTATCACAAATTGCATAACTCCTCAAATATAGACTCCTCAAATCACATCACATTACCACAAATTTTCTTTTACTTAAGATAGTTGTGTCCCTTATTATAAGCAAAGCTGCTGCTTTAGCAGAAGGTGGTTGAATATCCTTCTAGCTCAGAGAATATGATCAAAATATTTTCTTTGGATGCTCTCACAGTGCAGTTGCCTGGGTTTAACTAACATTCTTTTTCTTGACTGATGGTGCAGAGCAGATTGTACCATACTGTACCTTATTTTACCAGGCCTGAATTCTCATCTGAAGTTTCTGCAAGTCCACAAATGTCCCAGAAAGTATAATGTTGCATCCTGGGTTTGGGTTCAGATTAGGGGTCCTGATCTGTGTTAGCTAGCTGGTTCTGTGTACCCCCATGCACCACCCGTGTTTCCCCTCCCTGCGGTGGTCCTCTCCGGGTCTCTTACCAATTGGAGCATCACCATGCCACTCCTGTAACCACTCCCCTGTCCACTCTGGAGAGTTCAATGTCTGTTTCCCTGTTCCCGCAACTCCATTCGCCCCAGAGCCCCGTGTCCGCCCCCGTCGCGTTCCCGTTGGTCGCCGTGGTCCACGTCACTGCCATGGTGCCTGTCCCCATTGGGCGGGAGGGCTTCTGCCCTCCTTGTCCCGCTCCCTATAAAATCCTGCACCACCCCCAGTCTCAGCGCCATTTTTGTCCACACAGTTGGGAGTGGTTCGCAGCTTCACCACCACAGCTCCCATGGCCATTAAAGCTTTCCACCCGTCCACACAGACAAAGTGGACAATTCCTTCACCTCTTTGTTTCCTCCCTCGTGCCGATGGCAGAACGCAGCCAGCCTGCTCCACATCGCGGAAGGCAGAAGCACCCAGGGCTCTCGCGGCAGCCCCAGTCCCTGCTGAGAAGCAGTACCCATTCCGGGCGCTACGGAGCTGCCTGGGACCGGGAAAAATAACACACTGTCGCAGTATAATCCATTTCTTTAAGCATGACTTGCCTGAGACATGTGAACAGTGAATTTAATGATGCTTCAGCCCATGCAAGGGCCCAGTCTGTGCTTTGCAGGATCCATTAACCCTTTACTCAAGGACATTTCTATGAATTTTGAAAACTCAGTGTGACAAATGACTGTTATATGCCTTTACTTGTTCTTTTTAAACCTCACTTAACAACTTTACAGTTCAACATTTTGTGTTGGGCCTTAGGAGGTCTATACATGGTTTTACACCTGAGGCTAAGATTTATTGCACTGTCTGTTCTGCAAACTTCAGCCTTATAGAAAAACTGTCATTTGGCTCTCAAGAGTTGCCAAAGAGAGCCCTGAACTTTGGAGTGACATCAGAGATCCAATCTTAGAAGTAGGAAGTGTGGTTTAAGCTCCAGTTTTACCTAATGGAAATCGGCCCTGACATTGAACACAGGAACCATGTTACTACCCCGCTGCCTTGTCTATTAAAACTGAAAACACTTTGGGGCAAGTCCTGCTGTACTGGGCATCTCTGTGTCCTAAGGTTAGCTGGAACAGCAAGCACAGTTGTGGGAGTAATAGTCAGTAATAGTCAGCCTAAGCAGCCATTTCATTAAACCTGTTAGAAGATTGATACACACAGCATTAAGCTTGTATATGCATCCACAACATAAAGGTGACATTAAGTACAGATCTCAGTGTATTTTTCAAGCAGTAACAGAATGAAGATGGAAATACATCCATAAAATGGGATTTCCAGCAACTTTGTCTGCATATATGGAGACAAAAAAGCTGACATTGGAGGTGCAGGAAATCAAATGTAGCTAATTTAAAATATCTTTTTAATAGCGTTGCTGGCTCTCAGACATTAACACAAGGGCATCCGAATGAGAAAATTGTGTTTCCCATAATAGTATTTTTTCTGTCATAAAATGCTTTTTTTATCCTTCTCCACTCCTGGAATAAATGAGTGATGTGGAGACACATGACTGGCTTGTTGAAATCAGCCACTTAGCAACGCTAGGACCAGATGCCCATGCAATAGAGTGCCAAAGCAGAGCGCTGGCATCCTTCACAACTTGGACAAATGTCCAGGTCTAATGACTCCATGGCAGCCCTGTCTGCAGAGAGTTCAGAGGCACAGTCATAGTAGACAGAGAGTAGACAGAGAGCTGCACCCAGTAGTAAAGTCTCGGGTGGCAAATTTGTGTGGCTGCTCTATATCATGCAATCATTTTTCTGGTAAAAGTGTTGGAAACTTTGTAAGCATCCTGGCAAAAAGCAGAATTTTGGTGTGCTTGACCCTTTCACTAATGGTGAAAATCACCCTGCAAAAGAAAAAAAATCTGAAGTAGCAGTATGCCTGCAGTTGAGGTGGTGACAACAAAGTTATAACATGCACGTGACTTGTGCATGTTCCATTGATTAGTATGTTGTCTTTGTGGGGATCTCAGTGTTTACTCCATAACAGAAAACTGCTTCGTGTGGTATCGCAATAGCTTAATGTTACTGCACTGCAAAACACTTATTTAAACAAAAAAATAAACCTTCTGCCTTACTTTCTGTGTAGGAAAGATTGAAGCTGTGAGTAAATTAAACACACATTTTTCAAGAAGAAAGAAAATACAAGAGCTCAAAAGATACTTTGTTTCTAAATCCATGGCTTTTAAGCCAAGTGCATGATTTTTGGTGGCTGAGAAATATTTTTTGAACATTTGATGACAAAACTTGTATTCTGAGTCAGGAAGAGACAAAGTATAAAATCTCTGTTGATAAGAGGAAAACTGCCAGCAAACCCTCAGCTCTGGACTTGAGGAGAGCTGACTTCAGGCTGCTCAGGAAATTAGTAAGTTCCCCTGGAGTTGCTGGGGTCCATCAGTGCTGCTCACTTTTTAAACATTACCTCCTAAAGGTACAGAAGCAGGCAATTCCCAAATGTCAGAAGTCAAGCAGGTGAGACAAAAGGCCATCTTGGCTGAACAGGAATCTTCTCTTGGAAGAAGGTAAGAAAGGAAGGTGTATGCCCAGTGGAAGCAAGGTCAGGTGACATGAAAAGAATACAGAAATGCTGCTTGCCATTGTATGGAGAAAATTCATATGGCTGGAGTTGAAGCTGGACAGAACTGTGTGGGACAATACTTTTTTTTTTTTTCAAATATATTAATAGCAATAGGCAGTGTAACTATAGCAGTACAGGATGAGGATGGTCACCTCACAAACAGGGACAAGGCACAGATGCTTAACACATTCTTTGCCTCTGTCTTCAACATTCTGTTGAGAAACATAGGTTTCTCAATTCTATGAGAAGATGTACCTGGGTGGCTAAACTGTGGAGGACCATAGGGGCTAAGGACAACAAGGACTGGGTTGCAGCAGGCAGAAGAAAATAGGGAAAGAGGTGAAAGCAGCAACTCCATCTTTCTAATGTATTGAAAAGACCTGCATGCTGAAGGTCAGGCCCCAGACAGGTAGGAAAGGCTATGAAGATGAACATTGTTGGAAGGCCTCTTTGGCACAAACACTTGTCTGTCACATATAAGCTGCAGAAGGAAGCTAAATTGCAGCTAAGATCAGTTACAATGACTGATTATAATACAAAGCAAACTATTTCTAGCAACAAAAGCCCTAGGCATACTAATTCATTCAGCTCATTGCATTGTGTGTAATTCTTGCTTACACTTGCTGTCATGAAATAGAGTTGAAATTTACAATCTATTGATGTGAGAAGATATTTTTATATATGCTATTTTGTTAGCCATTTTACTTCCTAGTAATTAATCAACTCCCCAAAGAAGTATGATGTTGGGGAGTGTGGATTTATTTGTGTTATTAAGCTATTCTAGCCGAGTATTTCTGTGTGGTAGCTGCTCTGTTATAATATGGCCCACTTGTTTTATGACAAGTTACAATTTTCTTGTAATGTTAGCTGCAATTCATCTCAATAATTATGCCAAATTAAGTACTCATGCACATATAGAAATAAACATTAAATACATTAAAATAAAGTGAGAAATATAATTTAGTCTCTCTCAAGCTATAGTGGGGATTGCTTAGGAATCCTTAACTCAGCCATCTAAACTTGGCTGAAGAGTCCCAGGGCTTTCAGTGTTCTGGGATGGGGTGGTGGGGGGTACATGCTGTGGGTCACTGACTTGGTGGTCACTGATTTCTGCCACCTTCTAGCAAACTTGCAGCCCTTCTGGCTTTCGGTGGGTTCAAGCTCTGCCCTTACCCAGGTCTGGCTGTGCAGCACCACAGCCCCTCCAGGGCCTACCCTGGAGTGTCACTGCTCACATGGCTGAAGGTCTCCTTGATCTTCAAATTCAGAAGTCAGGAGGTGTTATGATTGTGCTTCTGCCCAGGGAGGCTGCCTCTCCATTGCTGATGAGGCAGGTCTGGGGAGAGCCTTGTGCTGAAGCCCAGGATTTGCTGCAATTCCTGTCCTGCTCAGCTGAGCTGAGCACTTGAACTAGAACTTGTGAAAAATAATCAGAAAAGTAGTGGCATTGCTAGGGACTGACCTCAGCTTCTTCTTAGACTCCACTTTCTCAGCCACAAGTCCATCCTCATCTACTGTGTCGACTCAGTAGTAAAAGCTCCTGAGGAAGGCTGTTGGTACCATGTGGACAGGAGGAGATGTTACAGGGGCTGTATATTTATTTGTCCCACATACAGGCTACATCACTGCTACAAAAAAATTGATTGCAGAGGGTAGACAATGTTCTGCTTACTTTTAGCCAGCAGAGTTTTGGACAGAGTCCTGTTGCCTTCCCTTGGTGACACAGTGATACACAGTGAAAGCTATTTGACTGGGGAAGAGGGTGGTGAGTAACCTGGGAAGGAAGCAGAAGGGGAAAATGTTGTCCTATTGCTTTGAAAAGTTGCTTACCCTTTCAAATAGGAACTAATAAAAAAGTCTGAAATTAGCTACTGAATCCACTGTCAAAACCTTTGTAAATGGGATGCATATGCTATCTGTTTTTCTCACTATTTTATAACTGCTGAAAAGACCTGTATTAAAAAAACTTTCAGAGAGGATTATATTAATGATGACATCTCTTTAAACATCCATCATGAAGCATGACTCTGCTGAGGGTTAGACCCTCAAACTATGACCAGTCTTTGGAAAGACTTCCTCTTACCCCCAGATGGAGGAAGTTGGTAAGGGGAATGCACAGGAGAGCCTCACCTTCTGCAGGTATACTGTGAACCTTTTTAATGAGCTGCATGTTTTTCTTCTCTCCTTTGAACAGACGTTTCCCTAGAAACCATTTTTCTAGTCATTAAAGTAACAGATCATAGGTAGATTTACCTAGTACTGCTGAAAATGCTTTAATGGCCTCAAAACATAATGACAGGTTGTGTGCCTCTGGCTGTTACTGGAAAGAAAACAGTGACAGAAAGAAAATAAGATAAAGACCACTGGAAAAGCAAACTACTTGGAGATAGAGATTTTCAAAGATGTCTTGCTTTATGCAGTCTTCCATTATAAGAATTATCTAGCTGGCCAGTGCTGCCACTGTCCCCAACATTAGCTGGAGTCACAAAGCCGAGTGTACACGTGGTCACCAGTCACAGCAAAGCTGCACTGTCCCATAGCTATGTCTGGGACTACACTGTTGTCCCAAGAACTGCAGAGCAGAGTGCATGGCACAATGCTCTTTCCATGATACAACACTTTCTTTCACCTGTAACTACAGACTATCATTCCAAATAATGTCGGGACTTCAGGATAAAAAATAATATTTTATAGTCACTCACTTTTCCAGAAAAAAAAAATCTAGCCAGGTATCTTTCCACAGTATCTTTTTGTCATTACCCACCAAGTTAAACAAGTGTTGGCTTCCTCTATTTCCTTGCTTGGAAACCAAACCACCTGCTCAGATACAAAGTAGCCTATACTGCACCACCAATTATATAAAAACATTTTCTTGATCATGTACTAGGGATTTTCTTTTTTTTTTTTTTTTCCCTATTGTGGAAGAGCTGGGGCTATAAAACACCTATCCTCTTTTTCTTTTTAAGCAATCATATAATTTGGATATATTTTATCATTTAGGAACATAAACACCATCCAAGATAAAGCCTTGTTTGACTTTAGTGCCATGAATGAATGTGACATTTGAGATTGCTCCAGTTTGTCAGTCCAAATCTGAGCTGCCTTACTTGATTTATTGATTGTCACCTACCAGGAAGAGATCAGCAGATATGTTCAATGTCTGTGAATTATTCTTCACTGCCCGATTTTTTCTGTAAATCCATTTTCTGTATGATCTGAAAAGTGAGTAGCAGCATCTTTAAGAAATTGTCAATTGCTTGGAGTGACACTTGGTCAAAAGACATGGAGAGGTCCATACACTCACACCTTTGCCTACCCATGTTCTGCTGTCATGAGCATTAATTTAATTAAGCTAAGTCAGACTGATTCAACACTATAGCCAGAGCAAACTCCTACTAAATTTAATTTTCTCTCACTGCTATTCAAAAGTTTTAGATGCACAGGGGAGTTTGACTGATACTAGTTGAGGCAATGGCTTAGTGTACTGCGTTACTTATTTATTCCACCCACCCTTCTCAACTTTTTTGGCTGTTTACTCAGATAAAGGCATAATCTTAATTAAGACTGAATTAGTGGCAGAATGAATTCCTGCAGGCTATTACACAGTGTGTGATATAAAGCAGCAAATAAACAAGCATGCTGCACACCACGTCTGTAATTACTGTGCTCAGCTGTATAGTGTAGGTGAATTGGCGCTGACTTCCCCATGTCTGTTCTCTGCAGCATCCTGACTTCCTCTGCTGCACTGTAGGATCTGGAAATCCTTCCTGAGATGGGTGACTCATTTCAGGGGACTTTGGTGAACATCACTTCAGCTGAAAGATCTTTCTCCCTCATGACTACAGGGTGAGAGCTGGGCAATGGGCTGGAGGCAACCACCAAGCAGCTGGGAGGACAGCCTGGCCTGGCCAACAGGGACAGCAGTTGGCAGGAGAACATGTGGCACTGGTACATCTCTGAACCCCATATCAGGACTCAGGGTGTCTCTTAGGAGTGCAGGTTCACCTACAGAGGCTACTGGTGTAACTGGTTTTGTTCCTGACAGATGGCAACTGCTTCACTTTTGCAGTTTGTGCACTCATCCAGAAATGCTGTGAGACCAATAATACCCCCCTGGGAGAGAATATTTTTCCATTTCACGTTACTGTAGGAAGCAATGCAATTGTTCTTTTGGTTTTGACTTGTTTTCAGTGCAGCATGTGCAGCACACATTTCAGTAGTAGAAGTTTCTTGTGTCAAATTTCATATACTGCATAGTTGAAAAGAACTTGGGGATGTGTTGCTATACAAATACTGAAATATATAATTATAGCACCTTGTTGTCTTTGAGCAAGTAGTCAAGCGGTTTTGGACCCTGAATTCTATTTTCAAGATTGATCCTATTAGCTGCTGTATCTCCAAATTTAAGAATTCCTAACCAAGTTCTCAGATCACTCATTTTTATTTACGGAATTTGATAATTTTGTTTGCCAAACTGAATTTGACTTAAAATTGAACATATCTATATCTTGTAGGTGTTCAGTAGAAAGGAGCTCCAAAATGTTTTTAATCAATTGTGTTTAGATTTGCAGTAAGACATATTATTAACTTTCAAAAAATAATTAAATATATTGCAAAAGCTGAGTTAAAGAATCTATTATAGTTTGATTTTTTTCTTTAATGATAACACTGTCCTGAAATACTTTGTGCTTCTTAAATGCAGTTGGGTATTGGAAAGTACATCTGTACCCAGAAATTCATATTTCCTCAAGAAATTCAGAATGTGTTTCAAATGCAAACCAAATGAAACAAAACCATTAGGTCACAATTCTTTGCCATGAGTCAGTTGTGGATTATTCTGGTCATTGGAGGCCATGTGCAAACTCTCCTTCTCCAAACAATAGATAACAAATCAAGCTGCCCACCAGTAGCTAAACAGCTATATATTGTTATGCTTCACCAATCAGAATAAATTGATTATTTCCAACATATTTGGAAATTGTGATTGCTCAGTGCACATAAGATATTGAAGTTTACTGGTTTTGTTACAATTTTCTCATTTCTTCAAGCTTTGCTCAATTATTTCCATGCTTGGTGTTTGTTGATGCCCATCATATTGAAATACCAAAAAATGGGTGTCCAAATGCTTTTGCAAATACTGTAATTAACCCTACATTCGCATCAAATACAGTTGGCGAGCCATCTGTTACAAGACATAGAGGGTTTGATGTAACAATATCTGTTTCAAATTATCACTTGCACTATTAATTCACAGGCATTTTCTTCCTTTGCTGTCTTCAGAAGTTTTAGCAGCTTTACTTTCAGTTCAGTGCAATTTTCAGGTGTTTCCATCTAGTCAAATGGAAGACAACTCACTTTTCAGGGATTTAATTCACCAGTATTTGTTTTTGTAACCAAAGTCTCTGGGTAAGGACTCTGCACATTGTTTCTTTCATGTAATTACTGTCAGATTTGTTTTTCCACTGTAAGCCACGCAGGCTGCCTGTTGACAGCAACCTGAAACAGCACTGATTTTTGCAGAGCTCCACCAGTCAGGTAGTGTAGTGGTAGGTATATAAGTGCATGATAGATAGATTAGATAGATAGATAGATAGATAGATAGATAGATAGATTATAGACTCACCAATAGATAAAATAATATGGTTATAAGGGATGGATATGTAACTATAACTAAACAAGGAGGTAAAGTAATTTGCTTTTCTTCTTCCACTTTTGCACCTGACGTGAAAGTTAAAAACAGAGAAAATCAAAATTTACACTGAATTTCTCAATAACAAAATTTACATTATCCACCTAATTTCAAATATTTTCGCAACTCCTGCATAATATGCTTTTTGAATCAATATCAGTATTGATATTGCACAAGCCAGCTACATGACAGCAGAATAAAGGCTTTTTTCTCTGATATTTGGTGATTTTAAAATGATCTTAGTGAGAAGGAGGGAGGGACATTTTCTTTCAATAAACTCTTAAAGGTGAGAATTTAGACAGCTACAGAAGAAAGTCTTGTTAAATCAAAATAGTTCTGAATTATGAGTGAGAGTAAAGGAGTTTAATGACTGCTTGCCTCCTTGCAAGGCTTGATTTCCCGCTAGGCTGACTCACAACAGCAATCCACCAGGAAGACTGCTGCCTTGGGGATGATTACAATGAAACCATGGGACTCCTACAAACAATTTACTCTGTTGGAAAATCCCCTCTTGGAACTACTATTCTTTCCTGGAGACTAGCTTGACTTTTCATTGCCACAGCAGGAGCAGCTTTTTTCCTCTCAACTCCTTCCCTGAAACTCTGCCTGTGAGAATGGAGAGACTGGCTGCAGAGGAGGCTGTGGATGCTCTCACTCTCTAGCACAGAGAGGATTGCCATCCTTAATTTTCTGCCACTATGCCAGTTTAGTTTTCACCATGGTGGATGTATAGGGGAACTCCTGGAGACATTGTAGAGAGAAGAAAGGGAAACTAATTCAGCTGAAAAAATGCAGGATTTGTACTGTGAAAATAGATTACCTTTGCTTGGATCAAACTTTTTCTTTTCCTCTCACTTAAATAAACCAAAAATTCGCCTGACTGTAAACACTCCTTTTAACTCTTCACAAAATTCTTTATGTGCTCCTGAAAGAAAAGAAAGACTGAATTCACAAAAGAAATGAGTGACCTCTACACTGATGTGGTCAAAGGAAGAAGATCAATGCTGAGTGTTTTATCAGACTCAGAGAGCTTCCTTCAAGTATCTGAAAGAGTATTCCAGTGTCCCAGACAAATCTGGCATTTCTTCCTGTTTTGGTTCCAGCCATATGGATAGACAGCCACACTCTGCTAGACAATCCTTCACCATCTCCCAGCTTTTTCTTATTCTTCCTTTAGCTTCCTGAGATAGTAAGAGACACAATTAATGGCCACTATGGCCTTGTTGACCACCTCAGTCCTCTGGATGGTACTGGATGGACATGTGGGCTCCAAGAGCAGGGTCACTCTGTTGCCTCCCAACACCTTGATCACAAACAGTTTGTGCCATGCAAGTTCTCTAGTGAACTGCTTACTGACCAGACTGCACCATTCTTAAGGACTTTCGTATGTTATCACAGAATCATAGAACTGTTTGGGTTGGGAGAGACCTTAAGGATCATTTGTTCCAACTCCTTGCCATGGGCAGGGACACCTTCCACTAGACCAGGTTGCTCAGAGCCCCATCCAGCCTGGCCTTGAACTCTGCCAGGAATGGGGCCCACACAACTTCTCTGGGCAACCTTATGGAGTTGTGGAAGGAAAAGCTTTGGTGATACTGACATCGATCCAGTGTCTGGTGGACTCCCTGAGTTACCCACAGTAGGATATATCCATGTAGCTATAAAATTGTGCTAGATATAGAAATAATGTCTGTAATGATTTTATATTGTATTGTACTTTCAATGGTCAAGAGGTTTATTGAAATACCTGATTTTTTTTCAAATTATTTGAATTACAAGAGTACAGAATATGGAATAGCTGCAAAATACTCTAATGCTTTTAGCTGAAGGCAAAAGTGGCTTATAAAAAATCAAAATGTGGCAGGAAGCACTGACAGCCTTGCAATTTGAGCATTATACAGGAATGCCAGCAGCAGCAGCATAATTGCTTTTTTCCTAGTTTTTGTTTGGTCCCCATGCTGGCTCATAGTGTTAGTCTCCATATGACTTTTTTTGTTTCTGAAATCAAGTAAATAAAAGAAAAACAAGGTTCTGAAGGTACACACTGGTTTTACTTGTGTAAATGCAAGAGGGGGATGGATTATGGAGTGATACATAATATACTTAAAGTTGGTCTGAAGCTATTTTGCTTCTACTTGGTGTTAGGGGAAAATAATGTCATTCATAGTTCCTTGGTTAGAAAAGTAAAAAGAAGTTAAACAGAACTATTTTGAAATTTGTTGAGCATTTAATGCCATTAGACTTAAAAGATGGGGATGGTGCACTGACTTATTTTGAATTAAATTCAGATTTATTTGCGAATAAAGTTTGAAACAAGAATATAAAAATAGTTTTCTTTGAACTTTTTTTTTCTCTATGACTTCTTCCTCCCCCCCTTTTTTTTTACCCTAGAGGGAGATTTGCAGGTACCTTTGGTTGATTCCTATATGAATTTTGGTGACCAGAAAAAGGGATGGAGCAAGCCAGACAGATCTCATGAGGATTTCAATGATGCTCTGTAAATTCTCCAATGTTTCTTTTACTTTACTTTTTAAAATAAACTGGGTTTTTTTTAAAGGAACTCTGCCACTAAAGATATTCTCATTTCGATGAGTAAATAAATCAGCTATGAACACATTTCTTAAATATGAGTCATTATACACAGGCAGCTGTCAATGTGAGGCTGTTGCCATCAATTAGGATGCAGAGGCTGCACTTCACCATCTGAATGCATGGAACTCACAAACTCAATATGAGCCAGCATCTATTAAATATTTTATAACTTCCACAGTTTTAACATTTGGGTTAAACAACTGTTCAGTTACCCAGAGTTTACAGAGTTCACCTTGCAGTACTTATGAATGCCTGTCTCAAAGATAGAATTTCAGCACTATTGTAAATTCTTAATTAAATTTCGATAGCTGACCTTGTCTTGTCTCAGTGCTGTTCTAGTGAGATGCTGCTCCACTGCCATTTGGAGACCAAACCAATCATAAGCACACGTGAAAGGTTATACAGGACTTCTTAAAGCAACAAGCTGAAATTCTCCAGGAGGGCTGCAATTACCCACATCCTTCATGTTCTCCAAATCCAAATGTACAGATGAGAAGAAAATAATCTCCTTTTCCATTAATATTCTTGTTTTGAATTCCACAGCAACTACTGCAGAGGAATTCCATGTGCCAGGTGAAGATGTTTTGTTTCAAAAGTGCTGACTGACATTGCTCCTGTATGGTGAGAAATTCAGAGTGATTGGAGTTTATGCTCATATATGACTCTTTTGTTTTCCATCCTGGTGTCGCTTTTCCATTTGGAAATCCTAGTCTCTGGTATTTCTACTGCCCTTCTTTACACCTCCTGTTGCCCTGTCTATAGTGTACCAATTAGGAAGGCAAAGGGTGCCCAAGGTATGAGCACATCTACAGTTTAAAGAGGAGCAAAATTATGGTTTCTGTCTTGTTTATATCTCCTTTCCTAATTGCCAACTTTCTGTTTACCTTCCAAGTGCTCAGCTGTTGAGAGATACGTGATCTCTTTTGGACTTCAGCAAAACTTTTGATATTGTCTCTCACAGGATCCTTCTGGACAAAATGTCCAGCACACAGCTGGAAGAACACATCAGGAGATGGGTGAACAACTGGCTCATGGGTGAGGCACTAATGGTTGTAGGGAATGGGGTGACATCAGACTGGGGACCTGTCACTAGTGGGATTCCACAGGGCTCTACCCTTGGCTCTCAGCTCTTCAACATCTTCATAAATGACTTGGACACAGGACTGGAAGGGGTACTCAGCAAGTTCACAGCTGATACAAAACTTAGAGGAGCTGTTCACTCCCTTGAAGGCAGGGAGGCCCTGCAGAAAGACCTCAACAAATGAGGGGCCTGGGCAGTCACCAACCACATTAAGTTCAACAAGAGAAGTGCCAGATTCTGCATCTGGGATGGGGCAACCCTGGATGTGTGTATAGACTGGGGAATGAGAGGCTGGAGAGCAGTGTCATGGAAAGGGACCTGGGAGTCTTAGGCAATGGCAAGTTGAACATGACTCAGCAGTGCCCTGGCAGACAGGAGGGCCAACCCTGTCCTGGGGAAAGTCAGGCACAGCATCACCAGCCAGGCAAGGGAGGGGATTGTCCTGCTCTGCTCTGCTCTGAACTGTGGTTGCCTCATCTGAAGTTCTATCTGCAGTTTTGGGTACCACAATATAAAAAAGACATGATGCTGTTAGAGAGCATCCAAAGGAGGGCCACAAGGGTGGTGAAGGGTCTGAAGAGAGGAAGCCTTGTGAAGAGTAACTGAGGTCACTTGGTCTGTTCAGCCTGGAGCAGACTGAGGGGAGACCTCACTGCAGTTACAACTTCCTCGTGAGGGGAAGTAGAGGGGCAAGTACTGATATCTTCACTTTGTGACCAGTGACAGGACTGAAGGAAATTACATGAAGCTGAGTCAGGACGGGTTTAGGCTGGATATCAGGAAAAGGTTCTTCACCCAGAGGGAGGTTGGGCAATAGAACAGACTCCCCAGGGAAGTTGTCACGGCACCAAGCCTGACAGAGTTCAAGAATTGTTTGGACAACACTCTCAGGTACATAGTGTGACTCTCAAGGATGGTTCTGTGCAGAGCCAGGAGTTTGTCTTGATGATCATTGTGGGTCTTTTCCAACTCAGCTAATTTCATGATTCTGTGTTTCTGTGAACTCGTAGCCATCTTTCACATGCTTCAGGCTGCAGCACCTTCCCATTGGAGAACAGATTGGTGGATTGCCAGAGAACAGCAATTCAGAGCATGTAGGCCTAGTGAATTTGAACTGAATAGAACAGAGAAATACTTTAAGTCTTCGAACAAGGGTTATACAACACCCAGTGAAAATTTTTCACTCAAAGTTGATAATGCCTTTATCAATTGCTGATGAAATTAACTTCCTCAGATATAAAGGTTTTCACTTTAGGGTGAACAGAGTCCTACTAGAAGAACAGTTCAGCCTCATCTCCTCCCATGTAGGTACAACATAGCAAATCCTGCAGCTACTCTGGGGTTGGTGAACTCAGACCATTTCTATCCCAGCATCATAAAGAATCCTTCATGTCTGAAAATCCAGAGGATATGCTTAATGAAGTAGAGGACGCAAACTGACAAGAATGTTGGAAATGGGTGGAGAGGAACCAACGGATTGCAAGCAGAGTTGGCAGGCAAGGTGGCTGGCCATTAGCCAGAGGGAAATAGAGTGGAGCTGAGTGTTGGCTGTGGCCAGCTGGTGAAAACAAAAATGGAGCACAAGGAAGTACTAAAATCACAAGCTCAGGCAAGACAGAATTTTTTGTAGAAACTCAAGTTACTCTTGAAGCAATAAACCTTAAAAAAATAATCAACCCCACCAGCACCATACGTTATGGTAAGTGGGTGAGACATAGAAAATCCCTTGGCCTCCAAGTCCTGTAAGCAACTCCAGAGAAGTGAAAGCTTTTCCAGGAACAAAGACCAGACATAAAACAGGATATAAAAAACAAAATGCTTTTACAGAAGGACTCAGGTTTTTTCCCTGAATTTCCCTGAACCAGGAATTTTCCCTGATTTGCCTTTCATCATCAATTAGAAAAAGTAAATTTTAAGTTCTTTTGAACAAATAGCTGTGTACATTGGTATAAACAGCCGTGCATTTAAGAAATTATTGAATTTTCCTTTTTAATTCCAAGTTCCAGTCCCTCCCACCCTACAATGTTTTCTCTCAGTAGCCTGCTACCAAAATCACTAAAAATGGCATACATAAATGTTGAGATTTTCCAGTATTTTTGTGCAATGTGAAGCTCTGCTAATCCTGGCAGAAGCCTTGCCTAGCTAAGAATGAGGGTATTTCAGATCTATTAATACTTCTGTAGTTCTTCTTTGGGGATCTTATTCTCCTTACTAGTAGAAATCCATTATTTAACTTTATAAAAATTCACCTCTTGTTGATTCCTGCTATTTCACTGAAGGAATCCACATTCTCCAATCATGCTTTTTTACTGGTTTGCAGAAAGGGGATGGCAGGGTGTGGGTGTGTGTATGTGTGTGTGTATGCATGAAACAAAATGGATTATGAATTTTAAAATTGCCAATTATGTTGCATCACACAGCTCAGAGCACTGGCACAATGATGAACCCCAATCCAGATTTTTCAGCTTAAATGGCTTTACATTCAAACAAGCAAATTAACCATAAAATAAAGGGGGGGTTTTACAAAATATCCCAAGAAAGAATAAACTGCAGATAATAAGCACCAATCTGGTGTTGAATGCTGCCCAAGATACCAATTGTTTTAAGTCACGACAAAGACAGCTGAATGCTCATCTTGTGGGTATAGAGCATGGATGATTGCTTGCCATGAGTATCTTCTCTCACAAATAACAGTTTTTTCGCTCTTAATTTTCTGCTAAATTGGAAGCTAACTGCTTCCCACATTGTCGTCGGAGCACCTGCAGCTGTGCTGGATTTCTGCGCACCATTTCTTTTAGGTAAAACAGCACTCCACTTCCTTGAGCTCATCATTATGTTTATGTCTTCCTTTCATTGCACTGCCGCACTAATGATTCAGGCAGGCTGGTCAGTCATTAAGTGACAAGCAAATGATACCATATGCAACGTGTGACTAATCGGTCTGAACAAATGAAATCACAGACTTGCTTTTCCCATCATTCATTTCACAAACAGTAGCAATGTGGTGCACAGCAGGTAGTTCTGTTAAAACCAGCCTTGTAAAACAAATTTCCCGCAGCCGTTTAAGTGCACTGTGATAGATTCAATGCTTTAGCAACCAGATGATGCCCAGGGGAACAAGGGATGGTTTGGGCGAAGGGAAGTAGGGAGGAGGAGAAATGCTCTGTACATACATTACAGTAATTGAAGGTTTAGTTACCTTATTGGTTTGGGTACTTTGTTTGTATGGATCACAGAAATGACTACTGGATTACCAAACCCAAAACATACATAATATACCCAGTGCTTATCAAGACAGAATACACACAGCCCTTTAACTAAAAGTTCCCCAAAGATGCATATTTTATGCAGATCTAAGCAAAACTATCTCTGTTAGATATACTGGGAAGACATACATATGCACAAGTAGAACTTACATATTTTTTTTCTCTGTGCCCAAAATGCCTTTCACTGATTTTAATGAGATACTTTTTCCAGCAACACCACCATTAAAATATTTCATATTGAATGTATTTAATACTTACATTAAAAAGAAAGTATAAACCCCAGTAAAGTCAAAGGTACACAAATAATGCCATCTGCTATCATTAAAATTTTGCTAATATTAAATGAAGGCCCCGAGTAGCTAAAGCCATTTCCTAAGTGGCTAGATGAACTGGTTTTTTTTTGTTGTGGCTATATGCTAGTTCAGAGTTACATGTTGTCCATATCTCACTAAGAAGAAAACAAAAAATAGTTTTGAGCTTAATATATTAAACTCTTCAGTATGAAGAGCTGTCTGTCTTAAGTATGTTCCTCCCATCCTTTACTCAAAACTACTTTTCAGAGCTGAAAAAATCCCAAGAATAAAAATAACTCAAACCAATCTCTTTTTTTAAGGTAAATAAACCAACAAAATCCAAGAACGTGGTAAAAGGCAGACTATAGATACATTCACTTAACCCAAATCAAGGCTTTGAGAGATGACAAACATAGTTAATGAGAAGACACAAGACTAATTTCTTAAGTTGCTCATATACCAGTGACGGGAGCCTAGATAAGAAAGAACAGGACTCATTCATCTTGCAGCATATATGTCAGTCCACAGGTATTTCTCAAACCTCATGGAAATATTTGCATAATTAGACTGCAAAGCCAATTCTTAAAGAGGATCGAACAGTCAAAGGGTATCCCCTTTTTGACCTTCTTTGTCAAACTAGTTTTGTGGGTTTCTGAGTCACTGACAGTTCAGAGGCTGAAGAGGAGGAAGGCTCACAGATGATCCTCCAACAGTAAAAACACACAGTGGGAGCAGGTGGCAGTTTTTGCACTTCACAGTGGATGACCACCTTCCACAGCATCCTCCTGAGACAAAGAGGGTACGAAGTTGAGCTCATGGAGACAGAGCACTTTGAGTGGTTTGCAAAACAGGGACAAGCAAGGAATATATGCATTTGTATTTATAAATCTGAAAATTAAATATGCTGCATGTCTTTATGAATAGGGATGTGGTCCAGCAAAACACAAACTTACAGTAAAACCTTGGAGTCCTGGTGGACAGTGAATACATAGATGCCTTTGCAGCATACTACCATTGGCAAAAGGCTAATGTGACCTGTGCATATTCCAAGAAAGAGCTGTCACATAGCTGTAGAGAAGTTAGATTTTTTTTTTTTTTTTACTGACACACTACCTACAACTCTTTTACAATTTAAGACCCATGTTGATGAAATGATCAAACAAGTGCCGTGCAGTCAAATCTGCCAGAGAGCACAATCTACATATTCACAGAGCAGAAAAAACCTAAGGTGTTACTTAATAAACTCTCTAAATATCTATAGGAAAACTGTAAGGACAGCCAGGACAGATCAAAACAAACAAACAGTTCAGACAAATATCACCTCTCCAAAAGTACCAGACATGGAAAAGAGATTATGAGGACAGAACAAATTTATACTTCTCTCTCTGGTCTCCTGCTCCAAACCCATTTTTAGTTCAGGGATATTTTAGTGCCTCATGTTTCTATGCATTTAACAATCAGACATGGATTTCTTTCTCATGAATATGTTCAATATCCTGCAGAGTAGTAGCAACAAAGTAGCAAAGACAATAATATCTAAAAACTGGAAATGGAAGCTCAACATATTTAGGGTATGGATTTTGCAGTTGGAATAACTAAAAATTGCAATGTTTTAATGAGCTTTGTAGACCACTAATGAATCTTAAATCAATTTGACAAATACCTGCAAACTTTACACTACTTTAAAGGGCTGTTTTGGCAACCAGCCTTTATAACCTCAGAAGTCCCCATGTAAGCCTTGGATCTATTTATTGATGTCACTCTAGTTCTATAGTTTTCACATGGTATCTAGCTAGTGCTACAGTTTGTAAAGACACCTTTCAGGAATCAAACATTTCTGTAATAGTTGTTTATGGGTTTTGTTTGTTTGTTTTCCCAGAGTTGCTGTTCATTGTTTAAGTCATTGCAAGAGGGAGGAATAATACCCATTGCCTGTTTCTAACGCATTTTTTCTTTATCATACCCAGAAGCTTCTGACACAGTATGTCTCATTCAGATCCTTTTTCTTCTGAGAAAATAAAGGTATGATGAAAATAATTGCATGATGCATGCAATTGGCATCCCAATTGCAACAAATATAGGATTTCATAAAGGGCCACATGCCATTCAATATAATATAGTGCTTATCTGCATATATGTTTATCCACTTATTTATTGCTATCGAGTACAGATTGCAAGTTGTAGGACACAATTATGTACCTTTTACGCATCCTGCATCTCTGAAGAACCTTTAAAATCTTTTATAGAATAGAGAATGATAAAATGGGACCACACGAGGTAAAAATAATTTAAAAAAAACCTTTTAAAACAGCATTGCAAACTAAAATTCAATGCTCAGATATTTCCTAGTGACTTTTGTTTCTTTCTCTGTTTTATTTTAAATAGCACCTTTAAAAAGAAGAATTATAATGGAAGCTGCCCCCCATGGCTTTCTGTCAGATGCTATCCTATTTGTAAATACTTTTTGTGGTTTAATTATTCCCTTTGTTGTTATTATTTCCCTTGGTTAAAGAAAAAGCCTCCAAATTGTTCTGTCATCTTTGTCTCTATGCGGATGAGATTTGAAAATTAAGGAAACTTGCATTAGCTAAATAATTAAGTGCATAAAGAGGTCTACTGCACTTTTTTGGATGTTTTTATTACTTCCAAACATATATAATATGAAATATTTGGGGGTTTTAGGATTTAAAGAAATATTTTTGGCAAAAGCCCTACTAACATCAAGTTGTGTAAGCAAGTGATAAATTGCTGCTTTAGTAGAAAAGCTTTTAGCTTTTCAGTCCCACTGCTCCTGTCCATTTGGCATTACACCTTCAGCCCTTTCATGTACTTTAATGAAATATACAGCTGTCTTTACTTATGGCTGGTTTTGTACAAGCATCCCTGGAGTGTGCTGTACAAAACTGAGGTCATGAGTAAGAAGATTGTAAAAGGAACAAATCAGACTGTACACCAGGGACTGGGAATGTCACATTGCTTGTTCCTAACTGTTATGAAACCTTTCAGTCCCCACAAAGATTTTTAGGAGAGTTTGAATGCAGAGCTCCTATGGTACAATTTGTCATAGAGTTACTACTGCACTAATCCTGCAAACAGATAAGAGAGGAAGTAACAGGTTATTTGATTCTCCTCTCAGTGTGCTGTCTATATGTGCCTGAAAGTTCCAGGATGAAAGTTAGCCCATTAACATCCTCCTCTTAGAGTGTGTTCACAGGGAATGTTGAACAGGGCATGTGCTTCCTCCAGACAGCCAAAAAAATTGCTGGATGAAAAGGTGTCATCCCCAGAATCTTTACAGACAGGACTTGTAAGCATTGCTAAGAAGGATTTTACAAAAATGCCCTCAAATTGTCAGTGGAAACAGAAATGAAAACCTAATTTATTTTTACCTGATTGCCCACTTTCATCACAGGCTGCATAAGAAACAGCCTGGAGTCCTACAAAGGAAACTGGTTTCAAGGCAAGTGGCACTTCATGTGTCTGTCAATATCCAACACAGCCCATCTTCATTAATTTACTTTTACCACCATGAAAGCACCGTGAATTCTGCTCTGCTCACACATTTGGGGCTGTATCACCAAAAAGATACAGAAATGCTGCACATTTTTATATCCCAGAACTCAGAAGGGCCAGATGTTTGTTTGAACATAGTTCAGCTAGCCATCATGACCTAAATTCCCAAACAAGCATTGTCCCCTGAGTTCAAGTACTTCACAGGGAAGACAACAAAAGGGGAAAGTAGAAATATTTTAGTACAGACATAAATGCCAGGAAGACCCTGTCCCTGTTTGATGTGCAGCTCACACAATTTTTCCACTCTCTTGCTGTGCCAGGTCATAGTTTCAAACTAATAGCAAAATGTTCAGTGCTATACCCCACAGAAATGCTTTCATCAGGGCTGCCATTTGAGGAGAAAAATACAACTCCCCAAATGCACATACAGAATCATAGAATTCTAGAATTGTTTGGGTTGGAAGGGACCTTATAAAGATTGCCTAGTTCCAAACCCCCAGGCTGCTCAAAGCCCCATCCAACCTGGCCTTGAACACTGCCAGGGATGGGCCATACACAACTTCTCTGAGCAGTCTGTGTCAGTGCCCCACCACCCTCACAGTGAAGAACTTCTTCCTAATATCTTATCTAAACCTTCCCTGTTTCAGTTTGAAGCCATTACCCCTTGTATGATCACTCTATGCCCTTGTAAAAAATCCCTCTCCACCTTGCTATGGGTAATGAAAAGCTTCTATAAAGTCTCACCAGAGCCTTCTCTTCTTCAGACTTCCTACCCTGACTTCCCTGAAGGTTATGTGGAATTATATCAATTCAGTTTCCTTGTACAGGACTACATGAAAATTGAAAGGGTCCAAAAGCTTTTAGAAGTGCAAATTAATTTGCATTTGCAAATTAATTTGCAAATACATGTGCATTTATTATCTTTCCTAGAAACTGCCTCCTGGTTAGTACTACCACTGGGAAAGTACTAAAACTTAAAGTGTGTGTGGGGTCATTTCAATTTTAAACACAACATCAAATGCATATAGAAAACATGTGCATTTCTGGACAGATGAATGTAGACTGAGCTCTTCTCCCATTCCTTATGATGCTACTTTAAATTCCCATCAGGCTTTTTTCAGGAAACCTGTTTCTCTTAAGTTTTCCTTGTTACCAATGTCTTATATTGGCAACCCCTCCCAGCTTACTCATCTATTTTCTTCAGTCATTATGGCACCAGCAGATCTCAAAATGCTCTTCTTGTGCTCAGGTATCTGTGGGGCTCAGGTTTCCCAAGCCAATTTAGCCTAGTTTTCTAAAGAAGGAAGACTGATGCAATTGAAATATTCAGTTACTGCTCAATTCCCCAATTTTATCTCAGTACTTCTACAGCCAACTGCAATTAAATTTGAAATATATATATATATATATATATTTATATATATATATATATATATATATATATATAAAAATAAAATAGATTTATCATACATTTTCTGAAAAGTTGCAGCTGGAGAGAAGGAACAGTCCCAAGTTATCATCTTCCCTCTTTCCCTGAAAATCTGTTGAGTGAAATCTGCCAGTTTCCCATTGGGCTTTTCCTAGCCAGAGTCAAACCAGACAACCTGGCCAGCCTGTGCCCACCTAGGGATGAGCCATGATGGACATAGCCTGATGAGGACAGAAGAGAGGGTAGTTGAGAATAAAATGGGGGAAAGATGCAGTCTCTGTTGTAGTGGACATGAAAGGATTGAAGATAGAGAAATTAACATGGAAATTGCCAATTTAATTAACTGAAAATGAACTTTCATTAATTTCACTGTTCACAGAACAAAGTGTTTAACAAAGAAATTAATATTCAGCAACTCAGTGGGTTTATAATGGTGGTCTGAGGAGAAATGGAAAGAAGGGAAATTTGCTTAAAAAAATTGAATTTTGCTAATAGAAACCTAATTTTAGCCGTATTGGCATCATTAGCATTTGCAGCCACATTTATTAAGGAAACTATGTCCTCATGCAGAAACTGCAGGCAAAAGGTAGCTTTGCTGCTTAGCTGTAACCCCAGCAGTCAGCACTGCAGGCGTTTTGTTAAAATGAAAACCTTGGAAGCAGGAACAAGAAAGTAATCTGAAAAGTTTTGAAAAGAATGCAGAACTTGTTGTGATCCTAATGCACTCCCACAGAACATCTTGAAATCACTTTGCAAAAACCTGCTGCTTCAGGGAGGTGTGAGAGGCGTCACCACAAAGATGGGGAAGGAAAAGAATAACCTGTAAGAGGAAAACAAACTTTCACTGCTGTCCTCCTTCCCCAAATGCAGAGAAAGGGCATCCAGAGGGCTGCCCTTACAGCTTCCTTGGATGAGATGAGCACAGCCACAGTTAAGTAATTTTGTGCAGCGAGCACTTGTATTTGCCACTGTTCAGAGGGGTCATTAATCCCAGTAGTTTTGACTTTCTGATTTACTAGTAGAAAATCTAATTTATAGAATTGACAGTAGTCTTTAGCAAAATTGCTGTGCAGTTCCTGGCCTTTCACAAAAAAAAAAACATTTGTTTAGTTTGATTTTTTTTTTCTCCCAAATATGTATATATATAGCACATTTATACAGGTCTTGCATTATAGCATCTAATTAATAAAAATGCCTCAATTCTACTGAAAACTGACGTAATTTTACCTAAATACTGCAGAATTTCCTTACTGCTGATATGTGACATTTTTAGAGAGCAGCAGTTTGGATCTGAAAGCACAGAGCAGGGTTTGTGCTGTATTAAGTACAGAAAATAAACCAAAAGAAGCAGTTCGATTTCCAGTGCTGTCTGCACGCATTGCCCTGCCAAATTGCATAGAAATGGCAGAAGGTTTGATATGCAATACCAGAAGGAAAATTCCCTCCAAAAATCAGAGATGGCAGCAATATATCTCTTTATTTTTTCCTCTTTAAAGAAAATATATTGTCCTTGCTTTCCTCCTCCCTACAAAAATACCCTTTATTTTTCTCCTCTCCTGACACCCTTTAATTAATGCTCTTTTTTAGGTGACACAGTGCTCTGTGTTTTTGTGGCTGAGTGGATGCCTACCCTGCTGAGGGATGAGGCACCCTGTGGAGCACCAACAAAAAGCCCCAGCACCCACCCACTCACCCCAGGAGCTGGGCTCCTATGAATAACTCACCCTTCCTCTGTAAGAAATGTGTGAGTGCTTGTGTGTGTGCCAGATTAGGAGAGGGGGGAGATATTCATGTCTAGATGTAAATACAGTGCATCTCCAGCAAAATTCAGAATGTTAGAGGTGTTGCTAAACCCAAATGGGATGTTAGCCTTGCCAGCAAGCTGGTGTGCAAACATGTCAATGTTTCTCAACCAAGGCCACCACACCAAAACAAAATGAGCAGAGGCCAAACAGACGTGGGACCTGTTGCCCAGGACCTTGCCTGTCCTTAGGGCTGGCTGGGCATCCACCACCCGCTGTGGGAGACCAGTAACTTTGGAGGAGGGAATGGGCCAACATGGTGTGGGCTGTGTAGCCAGGGAGTGGGAAGAGTCTAGAGTTTCAAAAACTAAATTTCAGCAGTGAAAGCATGAAATCCAAAAGGCACTAAAATACAAATGTGTCACTGATGCCAACAGAGACTTGATCAACAAACACCTAACCCACTTACACAAATTTATACAGATTGGTACTTAAAGCTAACACCATATAAAATTTCAGGGAGCAGCCATGGCAGTAACTTGCTCCTGATACTGCATCTGATACATTAACATGAAAAATACCTTTCAATCAATGATTTCTTCTCAATTTTCCTTCAGTTGAATTCTCATCATACCAGGTAGACTCAAGAAGGTACAGGTCACTGAAATAGATGTAAAACCCAACTAATGCTGCTTGATGTGCAAGGGGACACCTGTTTACCTGGGGCATAATGGTGCAAAGCCTTCAGAATTCTAATACATATGAATAAAATTGTGAAGTAATCTACATTTTAATTGTGCAGTCTGTCACTTGCAGGTGTATTACCTGAAAAATAAACACAAAAAAAGATCTGAATTAGCAATGCTGTAGTCAAGTCAAATTACACAGGGAAAAAAATTCCTGAGGATATATTATATGGAGCAGAGCCCAAGTTTTTCATTTTGCTCTCTTAAAAATAAGGAAGCATTCACTTATCGAGGCAGTGTGACCCCAGCATGGGGAATAACTCACTCTGACTCCATGTTGCAGAAGGCTGAATAAACTGTTTTTATTAAGCTAAATTATATTACATTAATACTATACTATACTAGAACTATATCATACTAAAAAGATACTAAAGAAAAACTTGTGCCTGTCTCCAGACAGTCACAGCACAGCTTTGACCCAATTGGGCAATCAATCCAAACAACCTTTGCTGGTGTCCAACTAACAAATCACTCTTCGGTAACCAATCTCCATAACACATTCCACATGTGCCAAACAACAGGCGCAGCAAATAGAGATAAGAATTGTTTTCTTCTTTCTCTGAGCTTTCTCACTGCGTTTCACAGCTTCGCAGGAAATATCCTGGGAGAGAGAATCACGTCTCTCTCTGTTAAGAGAATGTGAATACCACACTTACTGACTTGCAAGAAGTTTTAGGGGGTCTAATCTAAATCTTTTGACAAGTTTCAGATAGAAGAAATGGAGTTACCTGAGCAGAGCTGCCCTTGCACTCTGATGCCTGTGTGCTGGAAGAGCTGCATGATAGGGGTTGTGTCCACTGAATTATGCAGGTCATATTCCCATCGTACCCTGTGTTGTATCCTGGTGGGTGTTCACCCTGTAACATCCTGTCGGTAGCTGTTCCAACACTGAAGCCTTGGGTTAACCTCATGATATCTGATAATTATTGCACCAAATGTGAAGGAATCTGAATGACTTTCCATTCTTAAACAGAGTTTAAACAGAGCTCCATGCCATTTTCAGTAACCCAGCAAAACGGTAGATAAAGACTTTGCATGGTGCCTCTACAGAAAGTAGAATTATTTCAGGATGTATGTGGCAAATGAAGGGCTGATCTGTGGTGAAGACCCTGATCTGAGGTTCAGGGGGCAGAAATTAAGCTCCCAACTCTATCATACCCTGCAAGAGTGATTTTCAGCTAAAATCAGAGCCAGCAAAAGTCCCAGATGCTTTAAAGTTAGGGTATGCTTCCAAAGTCAGTGCTGCCTTTCAGCTGCAGACACTGGGGAGGGCATCTCCCAAGCAATGTGGGTGCTGACCACACATGCTGACAGGAAGCTGAGGGCTCAGGCTCCTGCCTCCCATGCCCCACAGCAGCTGCTCTCAGGCATCCTGCTGAAGAGTGAGTGCCACTGCCCCCTACACACCCCACAGCACCTGTGCCCCTGTTACAGAGTCAATAAACCTGCTCCAGCCGTGCCAATGTTCTTCACCCAGCACCCGCACTATGAGAATGTAGTAGCTGGAGAGATGAAACAGGAGGTTTGTGTTGTGTTTCCTCCTGACTGGAAAGGAGATCAAAACCCTATCTTACACCTCTTCACATCCTGCCTGGCCTGAATGGGATGCTCTTCTACTTCCTTTGATGTCAGAGGGAAAGACATGTGATTTGACTTTGTTGTCCAAGTCCTTGAACATCACCTGGTGCTGGAGAGTCCTGGAAGTTTGACCTGGTGTCCACAGGACCTAGTACAAGAGCCACTGAACAAATATGGACAGAGCTTGGAGGACAGGGACCAAGGTCCAGGCTCCCCTTACTGCTTCCCAACACACAGCCCAGAGCCTTTAGCAGGATGCAGAGTCTGGCTCCCTCTTGTGCTCTCTCCTTTTAACAAATTCATTTAGGAAATACAATGCAGTGGACTATTTTTAGTATGTGGCTTAGAGGTACCTAAAAACTTGGGCTGGGCCCCCCCATTCATGCTGCCATGATCTCGAAGCCATTCAGGTGAGGAATTTAACTTCTCACTTATTTAGGCAAGCATGCTTTCAGACGGGAAAAAAAAAAAAAAACAAAACCAAACAAACGTAGAATAGGATTGCCAAAATGGTTTTCACAGCTTGAGACATGACAGTCTGGGATGCATGTGCACAGACTGGTAGGGAAAGGACTTCTCTGTAGAGATGTCTATTTCAGCCTTCTGCCAGGTGTATGTTAGGAATTTCCAAGGGAAGAAGCTGAAGCAGTAAGACATGGCATTTCTAGAGTTTTACAGAAGGTGTCATTGTTGTGCTGTTCCAAGTGACAAATTTCTCTCTAGTGTCCAGGAAGCTGCAAGTCACTGCAGAAGATTAATATTTCTCATTTTCTTTCAGCTACAATCTATCCCATATTAAGCTCAAGGTTAAATATTTCCTGAAAGAGAATTTAACTATCCATCTAGGCAAATATCACAGGCTAGTCCTCCATTTCCTTTTAAGGAGGATTAATCAAGTATGTGTGTGTGTAATCTCACAGAATCTAACCTTAAATCAGTGGTAATAAAGGAAAATCTCTGTTTTAACCAAGTGTCAATAAAAAGCAAGTTGGAGAGGGTGTGACAGTGGTTATAGAATGTTACCTGCACTCTTTTGCCATGTCCAACATGCCTGTGCTTTGGTAATGCTTTGCTCGTGACACAGACACTGGGACCAAATGTGGTCCCAGGAAGGTGCCCAGCAGCCATCAGGAACCTGCTGGTTGCACCTGTTCAGCAGTGTCACATGGGTTATCACAAATACCCCAAGTATTGTGCCTTTCTGAAGGCTGCTCAACATCTTACTGACAGAATTAAAGCAGAGGAATTCACTGATGGATAAAAATAAAGAAAATCTAAAATAGCTTCTGCTATGGGTGCTGAGGAATGACTCAGGATGCCAAATGCCCCTGTCTTACTGTGATGTTACACACTTGTAGCTTAACCACCACAGCCCACATCATCCCTGCTACTAGTACTGCTGTGGCTGTATTTAATACTTTTGGTCCAGCACTTTTGCTTCAATTGACCTGCTATGATGATGCCATTTTCCCAAATCAAATTCTGCCATAGACAGTTACCTCGCCAGCAAAGGATTTTTCACTCCACACAGGCTTTCAGTGAAACAAATGTGAAGCTATGCCATAGAAACAAGTTCAGAATGAGGTCAAAACCACCTTTACTGGAGAGAAATGGGTCACTCAAGACTCTGCTACTGAGTGAAGTAAAAGAAAAGTCTCATCCAGTTCCCTGCCAGAACTAAAATTAGTCTTTCCTTGTCTGCAGCCAGATTTTTGAAATAGTGAATACTGATCCATGTGGTTTTCAAATGCAGGATTTACCTGACATCTCCCACAGATTGGGTATAAGTGCTAAAAAATTTATGACAGCATATCTTTATAATACTGTAAGGTTCTCTCCCATATAAGATATCATCCATGTTTGGACCTGCTCTTGCCCAGGTAAGAGCAGTTAAAATGCATTGCCAGCTCCCAGCTAGTGGGACTTAAGCATAAGTAGTCCTCTCTCAAGCAAAGGAGCCCCTAGATGGCATTGTGAGACTCCTCTTCCACTCACCAACACTGAGCTGAGATGGGATAGTTCCTGCTTTTTTATTCCTTTTTATTAAAAAAAATAAAAAATCCCCTAACCCCCCCAAAACACCCAACCAAATAGAACAAAATAATAACAACAAACAAATTAAAAACCCTAAAACAACCACTACACAAATTCCAGTTTATATTACTTCAGCTCACTTGCATGTTATATATTTGAAATCAAGACAGGAAACTTGATCTGATGCCTTCCCAGCTTGCTCCAGCTAGAAACATCTCTTTGTAGATTAAAAGACAAGCCAATATGTCTTCATTATTACAAAGTAATATTACAAAGTAAACTTGTACTATTTTCCGCTTTATGCAACTGCAGTTCTGCCTCTGGTGCCATTATGGCGTATTCAAATTGTCTTGCTTGGCCAAACAACATCTAGGACCACACAGCTCCTTTTTCCTAAAGCACTTTGTTTACACTCCTTAAGTGAGCTCTAGAAAAGATGCTATAAGGTAGTCAAACATTAGTCTTTCCACCACAAAATATTTAGGATAGGAATAGGACTGATACTCAGTTTATGTTGCCCTGAACTATTCTCTTCTCCATACTGTGGCTGAGGACTTAAAAAACATGGGAAAAGAAAGCAAAAATTACTCCTGCTCTCCATTAAATATAGAAAAATAATAGTGCTGTTTTACTGGTAGTAATCAGTTATGAATGGGGTAGCAGGAACATTAGGACATTATTGTTACATACAGAGCTCACAAATGGTCACTCTCCTGCCTGAGACACTTCCCCCTCTTTGCAGGGTGTACAAAGCAAGGTTCACCAATGGTACCTTGCTCAAATGTGCCCACACATTGATTCCTATGACCAGCAAAATTTCCACTGGGCAAGAACTGATATGAATAAGGGAAGAGTTGGCTTCTTGCTGGCCACAGAGCACCATAGGGATGAGGAGCAGTGCTGCAGCCTTCTGTTTTATCTCCCCTCATCTCCTCCAGCTGTCTTTTGAGTTCCCTCACAGACATACATTTATTTATGAGCCTTTCCTGACTCTTCCAGATTTGGTCAAATATGTCTCAAGTACCTAGAAATCTATAAGGGATAAGAAAGGGCAAAAAAACAATCAGTCATTTTTCTTTACAAACTAGGTTAAAACCAGTTCTTTACCCTCAATTGTATCACTTGTAAGTTCTTTTTCCCACAAGTACTCTCTATGACTCCAGAGGTGACTGCTGGTATAAAGGAGAACACAGCTCAAAAGCAAAATTTAGTGGCATAGTTCCCTAATCTGTCAATCAAGTAATGGTGCAGCCTGTGCACAAGACAGGACACAATTTTCTAGGTCAAGTTACCTGTTTTTTGGCCATAGTATGCATTTGTTGGCATTCAGCCTGAAATTTGACAAACTACGAATAAAAAGTAGCCCCCCTTCTTTTAATTAAGTGATTAATAGAAAAACGAAACCAAAAAGGCTAAATGCTACTAGAGCCCAAACTATTAAGAGCTAGTTGATATTTTGGCAAAATAAAAGACACAGGGAATAAACTACTGTCAATGGCAAGCCATTGAGGAAGATGCAAAGGATCAGATTGGAAATGTGCCTACTTGTGGCCAGTGAGGAGGCCCCACCGTGGGAACAGCCCCCAGGAAGAGGAGGGTCTGTGTCTACTGAAGTAGGTTGCTTCAAGGAGCCTAAGAAAGGTGCAGCACCTTTCTCCAGCTTCTAAAATACCTCCTCCATGCTTGCAGTTGTGGACTGCATCATCTATCTCCATGCAAGTCACCTTCCCTACCCATAAAACCACCTCATTTCCCCAGAGTAGGCTTATCCAGCCAGCCAGTCAGCCAGCACAGGGAACAGACAAGGCAGCAGAGGAGAAATAGCTGTAGAAAGTTCACCATCTGGGATGGGGACCCTACTAAAGAAGAGGAAGATTTTGGAAGTCACACTGATTTCCTCAGAACAAAGTAGTAAATGCCTCAAAGTCCATAGAGCAGAGAGGCTGTGTAAGCAACACCACAGCTGCTCCACCAAGCAGAAAATTGTGCAGTTCTCTGGAGACAGAGAGGCTGTGGGCAGCCATCCAGGAGAAGGCTGTGCCCTGCCACCCTTCAGCTTCCAGCTGCCTCCATCAGGCCTTTGCCTCTTTCACCTTTGCAGGCTCTTTGACAGCGTACAGCTGGTTTAGTGAGCAGCTGCAGGGGAAGCACCAATGGTTTGGAAGTGCCCAAGGATGGGTGAGGCTCAATCTGGAAGGTGCTCTAGTGCCATTTGACCTTGGCCATGTCTCTCTGCCTCTCTCTTTCTGAAGTTTCTTCTCCTTAAAACAACAACTCCTCTCTGTGTCCTGGTGCTTTAAAATGGTGACCATTTTCTATATGCCTTCAAAGCCCTCTGAGTGGCATTAAATGAATAAATCCTATTGACAGTACTTTTTGCTGCTGTCCAGGAGTAGCAAAAAGTCCCCCGTCCACAAAAGAACAAGTGTCAGTAATACCTGTTATGGACCCCAGGCTGTCACTGTGACCATTGTTGCATATCACAGCAAGCCTGGGGAAAACCTCAGTGAGCTGCACTCATTGGCTGCACCAATGGTAGGGTAAAGCACAAAACCCCATGCTGCATGTGTAGCTGAAATACGAGGTTTTCAATTCAGAGGAGGCTTGCCTTGTATATGGCAACAAAATGCTCCTGTCTTATCTTTTTGCAGCTTCCCTGTGACACCAAGTGGCAGCTGCAGCTGGCTGGCTGCAGCTGTGCTCCTTGGGGGTACCACTGATATAGAGAAAATAGCCACACACTATCACCAGCCTGCCAAGAGCACTTGTACAACAGCACCTTCAGAAGCAAACCCACTCCTTGGGCTCACAAAACCCATCCTTTGGCTAAACAGTGAATTCAGCCTCACACCATTAACCCAGCTGGGGATTTGCTTGCTTTTGTCAAACACACTCAGACAACTTTGCAGCATGTTTGGAGAAGCTGCCTCAGACAAATTGCTCTCACTACAGCCAACAGCTTTGGATGAGATGCTGACTCCAGGGACTATTGATACATGAGAAGGCAGCAGTCTATATTCCCATTAGCATCTGTCCTAAGTGTATGTGCACTCACATCATAAAGCAAAGTTAAATCCAGGGTAGAACATGCACAAAAAAACCTGAACAGATAATCCCATCAGTCCACTTAAACGAGAATCTGAGTCAACAAATCTAATAAAATGGGGTCAGAGGACCACAGAGATGACAGAGCAGCAGTGAGAGCTGCTGCATTATGTCCTGCACTCCCTCAAGGTCATGCCAGCAGTTTTGATGCAATAAACTGACTTTCTGGGCTCAGGATTTCACCACTAGATGTCAATGGTATTCTGAGTTTTTGAAAGGGAAGATACTGTTCAAAGCAGGTTAACTGCAGGAAAAGTTTGTTATGGCTGACACCAGCCAACCACAAGTCAACCAAACACTTTGCATGGTCAGGATGCTTATGTACTCCTTTCAGAGATGCCTCCAATAAGAGCCCTGTCTCTCTTACAGTAACATGTGGCTCCAGTAGTTTCTTGTCTGGTTATTTTTTGGAAATTATACCAACCTTCACCATACTACTATCTCTCAATGTCCTCTGAAAATCTTAACATTTAGCTGAAGACTTTCCTCATTTGCATGTGTACAAAGCTGGACCAAGTTCCCTGGAGTCACATAAATTGCTCTGAGAAATCCATCAAGTTTGCAAAATGCACAGAATTAAATTTGATTGACTAAACTACTTTATACTCTTCAGCAGAAACTCCAATTTAAAAGCAAAGTGAATTACATCACTTAAAATTAGGCAAACCTCATCAACTAAGCAGCAAACAAGGGTCTAAATTAATTTCAGGCATGTGTGAGTTTTCTTCAGATTTGCATGTTATTTTCCCTTAACAGTACTCCCTGTTCTACCTCTGCTGTGCTGGACTTGTTCAGTTCCTTCTACATCCTGTCTTATGCCCCTTTTCTAGTTCCTACAATTAAACCATCACTTACTTGGACTTAAAAAGTGGCTTCCAACCAACAATGTGCCCTGAAGCTGGAGCATGTAGCTGTAGCCTTGAGCCAAATTCAATGCTGGCAGCTGGTGTCAGCCACAACAATTTTCATCACTGTGAGTGTGACAGGGCACCCAGCAGCCCTGCCTGGTCCTCTTCTGGCACTGCACCATAATGAGAGGGATTGGCCTTGTATGAAGCCCAGCATCAGTAGCAGATAAAGCAGTTCAGGGTTATTTGCTACTTTAAAGTATTTCAGATTGGATAGAGAGACCATATTCTATTTTGTAGTGATGTCAGAGACTCAGTCTGACAGCAGACAATTGGGTATCCTGAGTTTTTAAAACCCAGTAGAAATCAATAGAAGTGCAACTTGATTTCACAGTCTTTCTGAATGAGAGGGAGACAGACTTAGGACAGTAGCTAGCTTTGTTTTGATTAAAGTTTTGCCAAGTTGCTTGACATAACTTGAAGACATCAAACTTTTGAGGGCTTTATGGCCTCAGAATTGTCACCTGGAGCTGCTGAGCTGACTTTCTCAGCAGACACTTGAGTGTACCACAGTCACCCCCACCAACAGCCACGCTTGGCTGGGGGAAGCCCAGTGACTTCAGTAACAGCTTCATTGCTCATGAAGCAACAAAACCTCTGACTAGCATTCCAGAGAGCTCTCACAAACATTTGACAGGAGTCTCCATAACTTACCAAAGAGGTGCTTGATTTGGGGCTTGATCCTCACCTTCCTTTTTCATTTCTAGGTCTGAAACATCCCTGTTTACATTTGCTAGTAAATTCCCTTCCAGCAATCTGCAGCTCTTTGCCTTCAAGCCATCTGTCATGGCTGGCAGCACCTATCTCAAGGAACACTTCCCCACTTAGGTTAAACAGACAAGTTCTGCCAGTGCCATTTTTCCCTGCTAAGTAACACTCCCATCATTTCCTACAGAGGTAGCCCCACACACAGCTAGGACAATGGCAAGACTTCTCCTTTACTTTATTTTTCTTTATAACCTTATCTCAAGCACTAGCAGTCACTCTGAACCAGCCCTTTCTCTGCTGCAGACAGGAAAGGACTTGAATTGGTGTTAGCAACAGCAGGAGAACAGAACAAAATGCTGCAAGTTTTAGAAGACCTGACAACTTTCTGCAAGAAAAGCCAAGAAATTATTATTTAATTCTATTTGAAAAGCCAAGAAATTTATAGCCCATCTCCTTGCACAAACCATCTTTTAAGACCTATCTACTCAAGGCAGGCTGCCCACCCCAGTTACTGTCCTTCAGTGTGGTTTAGCATCTGATTCTGCTTAAAGGCATGTCTTGCCCATGTACTTTTATAAACTTATACAACCGAATCACATTTTCAGCTAAAAAGGATAAAGTTGGGTTTTCCAATCAAATTTTATTCTCAACTATGTTGATTCACTATTCCTTAGCACCCCCAGGTCTACTCTGACTCCTCACCACAGTGATGAAAGGTGAAACTTTAGGCATAGGAACTACTGGTACTAGGACGGTAAAGAGCACTAAAGGCAGCCCACAAAAGACCTCTTATTAGGAGTCAGCTCTGCTTGCAAGCAAACCCAGCACTATCCACCTCTCCCTGCAAAGTAACAACTTCACCAGCCAAAAATCCCAGAGCATCAATCAGACCCATGCAGAGAATAAAAGAGGAAGAGCTTCCTTCTCATCTGCTGCATTTGGGCAACTTCTCAAATGGCTCTTCTCTTTCCTAACTTTAAAATGAGTTTTTCCCTTGGTTTTGGCTGCCTGGCTTCTCTAGGATGGTTGTGTTTTTCTTAATGGGGAGGATTGCCTCAACCCTGAGATTTCCCCTGGTGAAATTGAACCTGGAAAAGGTCAGCAGCACTGTTGAAGGTAAAGGAAGTTCTCCAAGGTTTTCCAGATCATGCTGAGAAGAAAGGTAATGTCTTTACAAACAATTTGAGGGGTGAAGGTGTGGGTGTTGATGTCTTTGAAATGGGTCTTAATGTCTCTACCAACTTTGGGCAGCAGGTCTGTTGGAGAGCCCAGAAGGCTTGGCTCCTGAAACAAACAAGGGTCTGCACAAGCCTGAGTTTCTGAGCTTAGGGGTAAAATAGATTCAAGGGAGGATATATGGTAGGTGGTTTGGAAAGGCTCTACCTTCCGGTACCTCAGCCAGTGTGGAAAGGAAGAGGGCAGCATGCAGCCGGGAGTTTAGGATAAAAGGAGGCTGTGCCCTCCAAAACCCTGAGAGAGAAAGCCCCGTGGCCGTGTGCCTCACTGAACTCTCTCCCTTTATTCCAATAAAGTTGCAGGACTCCTCTGTCTCCTTTTTGGACATAAACCTCTGGTGTTTGTGGATTTTCCTGCCAATGCCACTTTCCCTCCTTGGCATAAGAAACGGATGAAAAAGCCATGCTGAAGTCCAGACAGTTCCCTAAATGCATGGATTTGCATCTCTGCGAGTAAGTGGTAGTACAAACCTCCTGGGGAGACCACCAGCTGCAACTGCTTACCACTGCAAAAGGCAGTGAAAATTAAAATTATGCAGACTAACTGAGGTAATCTCAGGGCTATCAACAGACCTTGCTCCAGACAAGAGAGAATGCAGGAGACCCCATCTCTTTCAACAATTGTTTGTTTGGCCCATCGTTGCAGGCCTCCTCAGTCCTCCAGACTTTTAACTACACTGCTCAATTCTTTTAACTCTGATACAACTACAAGCATTTCACAGTATTACTGTACCCACGAGTGTAAGGTGCCATCCCACAAGTCTCCAGTGTGAAATGGTGGACGCTGTAGGGCTGGAAGACTTACCTTCTTTGGGTTTTGCTGTTGTATCTCAGTTGCCATCCCATGGCAGAAGACAGCAGGACTCCAGCAGAGGCTCTGGGTGGCATGAAAGTCTGCTGGGATGTGAAACAGCAAATATTTGGGAGGTTTGGTTTTCAGGTTGAGTGTTTTTTTCCTCCTGAGAAGAGGAAATCATCCCTACCTGGGTTAGAGCAGTTGTCCCCATGCGGGTCAGTGCTGCTCTGCACAGAGGGCTGTGCTGGCCCCAAGCAAACTGCCCCCACCTGCTGCCTTTGGGGTCACACAGCTCCTGTAGGAATGGCTCTTCACAGACCCTCTGATTACTTCAGTTAACATTCACAGAGTCCCTTAAGCAGCTTAAATTGCAGGCCTTCACCAGTCAAGCTCTTTTTGTTGGAGAGAGATAGAAGAGCCCTCATTTGAACAGTTTAGCAAGATGGTCTCAAGGGGCCATATCTGCAGCCCATCAGCATCTTCTCACCGCTCTTCCAGCACAACTGGAGCTGTAAGGCAGCTGTCCTCAGCTCCACACCCTGCCATTTGCAAATCATCTAAAAGATATCATCACTCTTCTTGTGAAAGTCTCCCAGCAAGGACAGTGGAGGGAAGGAAAGCCCTTTCTGCAAAGTTAGCTGCTTGCATGCAGCCACGTGTGGCTTAATTACTGCAACAGGTTTGGAGGTTCTCTCCCAGTCTTCTGGGCTACACCATGGGGAGCAGTGATATCCAATGAAGGGACAGTGATAAACCACTAACCACTAAGACCATAAATTCTTCAGACTGTGCAACTGGATCTGGAAAAGTATGTCTGTCTGTAATGTATCTTTAAACATCAGTATGGAGTAGTGTCAACAATTCAGGCTTATTTTAAATATTAAGGTCAGAATTCACCCTATCTGTATACCAACAGCACAAACACTTTCAAGGTCAGGCTTAAGATTACATAAGGTGCAGACACTCATAGTCTTAAGTATTAATTAATTATTGCCTATTTGTAAAGCAATCTGAACAGACATCATGTTGTAAGTACCAAGTGTTATTTCTGCCTGAAATAGCCAGGTTTGGCTTGCTGGTTCCCGAGGTTTCCAAGTGGAAAGGAAGGAAGGACAGGGCAAGCCTCAGCTGCTTTAGAGTGCACTTGCAGCCCATCCTGAGCTCTGCCTTCCTGCTGCAGACCAGCCCAGAGGAAGGAGAGGAAACAGCAGCATCAGGGATGACTGATGACAGGGGAAAGCATTTGCTGTCCTCAGTAAGAGGATCAAGTGCCAATAAGTAGACTCCAGAGGATATGAAGATAGATTTACTCCTCCCCTCTCCCACAGGGACTTCTCATGGTGGCTCGAGGCCTCTCTTTGGCTGTGCTGTGATGACAGGGTACAGCTGGGGCCCCATTAACATCATTCCTCCTTTGAAACATTGGTACCAGCAAGGACCACTGGCCAGAGACAGATGAGCAGCTCTGAAAGGGGTCAGGCTGCCGAGCCTCTGTGCGAGTCTGCATCCATCTCACAAATGCATTGAGGGTCTGTGGAACTGAAGGACTGGAAGTAAAATATTCCACATAGGAACAATAAGTATGTATGGCAGGCATAAAGGCACAGAGTCCAGACTTCATTAAGGTAGGTTTTATATTTTGAAAAGCAATATTAAAAAACACTGGAAAATGCAAGATAAACATAACAGTTGCTTCTACAAGTTTTAACCTTGTATTGCTTGGCCATTTTGACATATAAATTATTGCTTACTAGCGCTCATAAATACACGACACAATAATATGTACAGAGGCAAACAAGCATGAAATATGCAAAGGAAAACATTGGCAACATTGATTCTGGTAAATCAGATTATTTCATACATACCAGTTCTCATGATGGTGGATAACTACTAGCTGTAGTCCCTGAGAAGTTAGGTAAATACCTTGATTTGGGGGTTTCTATTTTATTACTTTTAATGCAAGCTGACACTGTTATGGCACTCAAGAGAGAACAGGCAGGTGTTCTTACCTCAGCTCATTGACTTCATCCCAGTGTTTAACAGTGTATAAGATGATAATAAATAGGCTATGCAAATAAATATTACTCTGCTAAAATGTTTAGTATTTACATCTTTCTTTGTAATTTTACAGCAGCACAGGTCTTATTTCTGATAATACCCTTTCTTTTGCCACTGCTATGCAAATGAAATTTATTGCTATTCAAGACGATGTTGGAATCAAAAAGCTCTGTTAGAGAAACATCTAAATTTGTTGCCACAAAATCCTACATCAAAGAGGTTAAAGTGACACAGCTCTTTCCTTTCTTCTGTCTTACTCCTCTTAGGTACTAAAAAAAAAGAGTATGCAGAGTATTTAACCCCAGATGTGATTGTGATAAATGGAATTTACAAGATTTATAGATTTTATACTACATAACCTAATTGCACTATTGAAGGATGTAAAAAAACCACACAATATCACCAGTGCTGGACTCTGGGAGAGGCTGTATAGTATTGCCCTTCCCTAATACAGGGTTTACTTCTAGTTCTTCTCCTAACTCCCACATCTTCAAACTGCTTGCCAGTCTGCAGAAAAGCTCTGCAATTCCTACCTGTGGAATGACGACATATAAGGGCCTTTTTACAATTAGGCATATTAGCTATAGGTTTGGGCTATTTACTTTTCCTTTACAGTAAGAATTCTAAGGCCCAGTTCTCAACATTAAATTGATGCAGCCGTGTTGGATCCTCATACCTGAAACTTAAATCCAAGTTATATAGGCCACTCTAAAAACTAGTTTGCAAAGTTGTGACTAGTTGTCTAATTAGTCACAGCACAGATAACAAGGTTAATGCTGGCTATGTGCCTTCAGACTGATTTTATGCCAGCCGCAAGTGGTAGACAACACCTGATTTAATGTGAAATTACAGAGGTGCAGAAAGCCAACACCTCTGCTGGCTCAAAGCCTATTGGTATGAGTTAACCCATCCCTTTACTTCATTTTGAGTTGGCAGAGTGAGGTGTGTTCCAGGTAGGTCTGTCAGGCTTTCAAATCAAACCCTGGGCACAGAGTCATGTTTCTTTTTTTTTTTTCCTTCTTTCATTTCCTTGTCTTTTATTCTTCCCCAATACAGCTGCTGCTTCATCCATGGTAGCTACCAAAAGTATCACAGAGCCAAATGCAGTGAACTGACAAACAGCCCCACCTTCTTACCCTGAATACCTCTGAATGCTCCCTCTCCCACAGATTTCCAGAACAACTTTGTGGACTAGAGTGTTACACCACACAAGCTGAAGCATGCAGGCTGGTCTACATACAGGTTCCTAAAAATAATGCCACAGTAGGAAAAAAATAACTCACAAGAGGGAGCTCAAAACCCAGGAAAGCATCCAGGTAATGGAGCTATGTTGGGAATTCTAAGTGTTGTAGCCCTAGGAAGAACTGCAAAAACACAAGCAACAAATTGTATCTGGTTTTTGTTCTTACACTGCAAAAAGGAGCCCACCACAGCTAGTATATTCGTTTGAACAGTTTTGGTCTGTTTGCACAAAAGAGTTATTTACAATATGTGCAGTCACATCTACAGAAGAACATAGGAAATTTTTACTCCATGGCCAGCAAGAGTTTATTTTTTTTTTCTTTTTACTAGGTAAAAAGAATTTTTTTTTCATAAAAAAAATCATATAGTATTTGATAATAACAAAGTACAAGCAAATACATTTCTGAAACATCTGTTTCCTTTACAATAGATCTATACAATATTTCACAGATGGGAAAACTGAAAGCATTCTACAGATTCCCCCACAGACTACTTGTTAAAGCTGCTTTTTTTTTTTAATCCCTTTAGACCAGAGATAACACAATTATGAAGAGCATGCTACTTCAGTATTCCCACACTTTAGTAAAGGAGCATTTTCTTGGAAGTCTTCCTCATGTGGAAAACATACAACAGAGATGGGCAAGCAATGCAATGTATCCTCCTTGCTCTGTAAAAGGACCATCACTGTGAGTCAGTGCACAAACACATGCCAAGAGCACCCTCTGCAAATCGCCTGTGGCATTCACTGGATCATCTCAGGGCAACTTCTTAGCACTGGAAACCAGGTGATGGTGGCGCTCAAGATGCAGGTCAGCTGTAGACATTACTTTAGAAATGCTGCCTCAGCACAGACCCAGATGCAGTACTTTTAACTACATGAGAATTGTCATGGGGAGGGCTGTGAAAGGGACAAAAGCAGTAAAGGGACCCTGATGCTGGGAGCATGGTGTGTATGCAGGTAATTACACCAGTACCCTGTAAGGGGCACCTTTCTGCTCTTTAAAAACTAGAAGCATGTGCAAGTTAGGTGAAGTTTTACTTCCTGAAATAGTATTTCCAGTGAGGGGAATTAGAAATGTAGATGGATCTAGGCATTTGCCTCTGAATAGAGACCAGAGGCATCCAATCCAATCCAAGCAGAAAACAAAGTTCCTGCTATAATAATTTATAACACATTAACTGCAGGAGCCAGTGCTAACTCTGAGATAACTGAAAAGGAAGAAAACAACATGTTTTCAGTATACAAATGATTGTGTCCATAAATTGCAACAGAAGTGGATTGGCTCTTACAGTGTATTTTATAAAGCATATTCTTAAAGGAGCCATAACAGAGTGAATTGTTTACTGCTGACCTCCACATCACAACACACTCTTGAGTTTCATCTGGTTGCACTGCCTTGTTATATTCCTCTTCTAGGTTGCTCACACATTTCAAATACTATGCTTCAGTGGACTCATGGGAGCTGCACAGATTGCACATTATTTTTGGCAGCAATACTTTGGCAGCCTTGAATTAGTGAGGTACATACTGTGGTGAACTGGGAATCAACCCCCTTGCGGCATGTTGCTTGCTGAAATGCTTTGCTGCTGTGACATGATGGTTCCTTTCTTTCTAATACTGGCAGAATCTGCATTGAAAGCTACACTGGACCAAACAATATTTTCACAGAAACCAAGCTCCTGAGCTCAAAGGATACTGCTCCGCTGCCTCAGGTCCCAGGGAGCAGTGGAAACGGCGCCAAGCTTGCCCTGCAACTCTGCAAGCAGCTCCTTTGCTGGCTCTTGCCTGATTTTCCTGCGCATGTTGTGTGAGCTACTGATAAAACTCAGTAAACCGTTCTCATATAGGGAAGCAACATGCTTGGCATAAACATTCACTTAATTCAAAGTGCTGCAGTTACAAGGTGATGCGAAGCTGTGGACGCTCACACTCGCGGCTCTATCCTGTGAGAGAGCTCAAACAGAGCTTGCTGGTTGTCAATGACATGCAGGTGGTGGACATATGGCTTCAGCTCGTGATGCTCTTTCGAAGGAACTTCATTGCCTACAAGACAGGAGAAAGGGGATGGATCAGACAGCTGTGCCTTGCCTGCTGCTTCTTGGTCCTGTGTCACAAAGTCACTGCTGTGCCACCTGCCAGGTGCTAGACAGCCACAGGAAAGGCAGCCAGTAATCCAAAGGACTTGCTGTTTAAGTGCAATGAATGAGGTAACAGCTAGATAAAGAAAAGGGGAGAAGAAAAAAAGAAATAGGCAATTCTAGGCAGCCAGCATGCATAAATGAGGGGGACATGAGGACAGCAAGAAGCTCACTCTTCCCAAGAGGAAGATTTAGTTCTGCTGGCAGTACAGGCAGTCCACCCCTGGTAAGGGTGGTTCAAGGTTTCCTTTGTGCTGCTCTGGCAGCACAATGGGACCTTGAGCAGTGGTGGGCAACCCAGCCTGCAACTTTTTAAAAATTTTAACACAGTCCACAAGACAGCAGGCCCTGGATGATTTTCTTCAGAGCTGGTGAAAGGCGACAGCACAGCATATGGATACAAAAGCTCTTCAAAGCTGCTCTGACAGACCCCTGTGTTTTGATCTGTTAGGCTTTTGATTTCTGATCTAGTAACAGAGACAAAAGTCATGCTGTCATTTCATGGGAGTTTATGCAGCAAGAGGAATTAGATGTGTAACAGGCAAACTGAAGGGTGGCTTGAATAGCAGTTGTTCTGTTACAAGCTTTATGCTCAAAATGGGCTTGTGGGAACTCCCTGCCTGTGAAACCATCCAGCATGGCTGGTACTAGCAGAGACAGAAAAAAGAAAGAAGCCAAGCCCAAGATCCATCAAGACAGGCAGAGAAAGCAACATTGCTGACTCCTGGCAGACGAGCAAAGTTGGAAAGCTCCATTTGTGTCCATGTCCTCAATATTATCATAAACTGAAAAAAAAACCTCTTCAAAATTCCCTGAACCAATCAGCTTAACTCACACACTTCTTCCCTCTCCTTTGTTTCATTATCATCCTTTTCTGCACACTCTCCAGCTAAATGAGCAAGTTTCCAGGAATCACCAATCCCACTTGTTTCTGAAGACTTCTCTGTGATGCTGAGTGGGTAACACAAGATGTGATTGCAGCCAGTTCTGCATGGGGCTGCTAATGGGGCTCCTGGGCAGCTGTTTTAAAGAGCTCTTGCAGAGCAGCCATCTAACTTGAGCAGTGTTGGAGAGAACAGGATAATGTGATAAATTTGTGTCAGGATACAGAGCTGACCTTTTTGTTCTGAGGGAATAGGATCCCAGCAGCTGTGCTGAACATAATGAAAAACATTTGTATTTCTCATTAACACCTCAAATGACAAAAGTTTGAATTATGCTGTTTTCTCAGGCTGCTCTTCCTCACTTTGGAAATGCTATTATTTGTTTTCAGGATTTAGGATAGAAATGTTATTTCCTTTAAACACGCATTTCAGTTTTACTTGGAACCTAACCAGTTTCTAATCCAGAAACACTTTGGCCTGCAAGCTTAATATACATGATACAGTTCATAAACAATAATAATATTCCTTGCTTAGTTTTGTTTGAATTTCTTCCTACAGTGAGATGCTTGCTGCTCCTAGGCCAATCTGGGAATTGATGCAGTAGAAAGATTCACATTCCTGAGAGCAAAATAAGCTCACTAGAAAAGGAAACTGTCCATAAAGTCTCAATAAATATTCAGTGAATTCATTTCATGCCTAAACGAATTTTAGGGAAAAAAAAGTGCCTACAGGGATGTCTGTATAAGCTGCTTTTTAAATGCCAGCTTCACAATAAATCAAGACTGTGCTAAAATAAAATAACAATTGCCTACTTCAAACTACCAGATTATATGATAAATCTCAGATATTAACCTTGGATTTATGCTGCAAGACTTACAAAATCACTTGGAAAAATAAAAAAGGCAAAAATGAGATGAAAGATGTGCAGGGAAAGTGCAAAAAACCCTCATATCACTGAAAGGAAACAATGTTACTTTTCATAATGCCAAATAGGAAACATTTTAGTTTACAGAGGTACGGTTTGGATGAATCAATATTTCCTTCAGCATTTGAATTAAAAGAAGGCACATCTTGTTCCTTCCCCCCACCCCTTCTTCTCTTACATACATTTATATGTATATATAATATATTTATATTTAGAAAAATTACTCAAGAACCATAATACTGAGCAGCCTTTGTTTAAAGGTAATACTGTATATACATATGGTAATCCTATAGAGCAAATGTTTAACAAAACTCTTAAAAGTACCTATTATTCTCCAAGGTACCTGTATTTATAATTAAAATTACGATTATTATTCTTTTTGTTGGAGTCAATGCTGACAGCTGCTGAAAAGTCAATGGAAAAAAGTTATTATTCAACTCTGTTTTCCCCAAGGCTGCAGCACAGTTCTGAACTTCTCTTTGAAAAAGAGGTTTTAGTGGCCTCAATAAATGACATGTTTAGTGGGTTTGGCTTGAAAACTAACTGCTTCCTAAAGTAGTTCTTCTGTCCCCTTCCTGTATTTAACATCTCTGCAGAGAATAAGAACACTGAGAAGGAGAAAAGCAAGGTTTCTCCTCTGTAAGCAGCAGAACAAAGAGATGAAGTTTTCTGGTACGGTCCCTTAGGGTTGGATTCCCTAGTGGCTAATAAGGCGGAAACAACAAAAAAAAAATTAAAAAAAGCAAACAAAAAAAGTCCTCCGTGCAGCTGAGGCACTCGCAATCCTTGCCTCCAGCATAGATCCTCCAGTGTCTAAAGCAGGCACAGCTATATTAGCAGCTTCCCCTAGAAGAGGAAACGACCCCCTCATCTCTTCCTACTCAACCACTTTCAGGAAACCCACAGGATCCTCATACCTTCAAGATTTCTACAGTTTTGTGAAATGTCCTCAAGAAGCCCCGATAAACAAACAATTGCTCTTGGTGAAGAGCTGAGTGAAAAGCTGTGGGGATGAGCACCATCTTTTAGCTGCTGGAAGCCAAGGCAGCTGCGAATTCCTTACCAAAACACCCAGACTGGCAGGAGACTGAACTAACTTGTTTATAGCTGGGAAAGGCAGAAACAGCAGCATACACCAGAGGCCTCCATTACTAAGTGCAGCTGGCACAGATCTTACACAGGGTTTTGAAGATATGGCAATTTTTGCAGGAAAGTAATATACTAAAATTTGGAAGCTGTTCCTAGAAACATTTTGTAAATCAACACTTCCTTCAACTGTGGTTTTTGCTGTGTTGATCTTCCAAAAATGACGCCTTCTCTTGCCCATCAGTTAAATATTTTTGACTACATTCTGTAGTAAACCTGAGCAACTGGAAAGAAAACAGGTGGGAAAAAAACCAAACCAAAAACTCAACAAACCCTCAAGGATGTACAAAGGCAAAATAAGTAGGAAATTTTGTCTACTCACCAAATTGGTTATTTCTGCAATGTCTCAATGACCGAACAGTATCTGCAATCATGTGCTGCAAAGACAAGATAATAAACATCAGTGCAAAGACGTGGGACAGATTCTGTCATTAGAAAAGTCTGGAAAATCTCCTTGCCCTACATTGAACAGCAAAAAGCAACTGTGCTAAGGTAGAAAATAAAGACAGCAGGAGAAACTTTGCTCTTTATCTTAGTGATACCATTTAATGAAACAGAGTTAGTCTAGATGTCTTATTGATATCACACAGATTAAATGAGAACAACTCCCTAAGAACCCATGGAAAGTGAAAAATAACCAAACAATTGCTCATTTTTCTTCCAGCGACTTTTATTAAACTGAAAGCATACAGCAAGGAAGGCCTGTGGACTGGGTGAGTGCTTTGGGGTTCAACCCCAGCTTTAGTGCATTATCTAAGGTACTGTGTAGACTGCAGCCTCTCCTTCTGTCTCCACATCTGTATAATTGGACTGTGAGCCTCTTTGTGGCACAGACTACACCCCTTAGTGTACACTTGTGTAATGCCTACCACACTCACGCACCACTATCAGCCAGGCAGTTCTCTGCAGCCTAACCAGCACAAAAGAAAAGAGCCCGTAGCCCAGATGCTGCAGAGCAAGCACCCTGACATCTCCACATGTAGGTACCAAGTAAAACTGTCCTGTAGTAACAAAAGCTGGTGCTTACAGGGATATTGGATGCTCACTTACATTAAGCGGAGGAAACAAAAGGTTTAAATTCAGTTTCTCATTCAGGCTCAGGTCATCAATTTATACAAAAATTGGGATTATTCACTACAAATCAGTAGAAGGAGCTTATTTTCACTAGATACTACCTATAAAGTTCTTAAACCATTACTTTTAAAAAAATTTACTGTTTCTCACGAAATCTCGTAAGTAACGGAAGCAAATTGCAGCTAGCAGGAATGATCTGAAAGTTCATGCAAACAGCTGATGCTCATTTTACATCTCCCTCAAAAATTATTAGAGGTGGAAAGGCATAACTGTCTTGAGCAGAGTATGTTTAAGACCAGAATGATACCGAAAAGCTCATCTCTCAACATCCTGGGAGTGGCTTACAAGGCTCCTCCACAGAAAAGCTTATCACGCGAGCACATTTAATGGAAACTTCATATTTCTTTCATCAGTAAATCAAAATAATTTTTCTTGTCACCCGCTGTGCTTCATTTGCCATGAAATTACACAATCTCTTGTGCTGATGTCCTTGCACTGATTATAATGAAGTTCTAATGAGATGATCTAGATTTCACAATCAATAATGTGAGTACTGGCAGTACTAAAACTTCCACTAGTGCTGCTAATGTGATGCTTCCCAGCCAACACTCTCTGCATTTGGATTTTAGAAGTCAGAGCGAGCCATACATCACATACTGTAACGCTTTGCTCTCTCTCCTTTCTAGTCAGTCACTGTGAGGGTTCATCCCAAGACTGGCTTCTGTAGGTGATGCTCTGGTAAGGGAAGAACCTTTTTGTGCAACATTTAAAGCAGAATTGCAAATCCTCTGGCTTTAGTATCTTAATTACGAGTTGCTCTCTGGTTTCAATTCTCTGGGACCCAAAAGGAATGCAGAAAGTCAGCACGTGTATCTGCAAAGCAAATGCTATCTCCTGACTGTTTAAGCAGGTGCTTGCATACTTGTTAGTGTGATAAGTAACACACATTTCTTGTGGCTTTTCAGCTACCCGGGATCATTAGCACTCCTTCCACTCAGGACAGCAGAGCCTCAGGCTTGGGGTTGCACAGATATTTGGGGGTGTGGGTTAACCCACAGCTGCACCTACAGTCCTTACAGCTGAAGGCTCTAGGTAAGCAGGTGTTATTGAAAATGATAATGGCCATTGACCTGTAATAGAGTTTGCTGGAGTGTGGCTAAGACATATCATTGCTAAGACATAGCTGAAGGCTGGAGAGAAAAACCTGAAGAAGCCACATTTTATTGAAATAGCTAAGAAAATACCACAGAAATTCCTTTAGATGAGACCATGTAAGGCTATATTTCCATTTATTCCTTCAGATTTAATTGAAGAAGTAGGTATGATGCTAAATATTGATCTAACACTATAATAGACTAGATTTTACCCAAGATGCAGTTAAATAAACCACTGCAACCCCTTCACCTTTGCCAAAGCTAGGTAACATTCCTGAGACAAAAGATCACTTCTTTTTCTTCTCTTTGCAAATTTCTTTCTTTACATTTTGAATTAACTTTGTATCCACTGCTATAATGTCAAATCAAATCCAGTCATGGTAAGATTGCTGAGTTCTAAGAATAGAAAAGAATCAGGGGAATTGTAGGGAGAAAGATCTTTAATAAAAGAAACTAATATAGTTGGAAAAAATAATGGTTCAGACTGACAAGTCCTCCTTCAGGTGAGATGTTTAATGCAGAAATGAAATACTTCCAAATAGTGATCCAAACGGAGACACAAGAAACCATTTTTGCTTTGAAATTCATAAGTGGAAATTCTAGTCATTTATGACAGTGAGTAAGTTCCTTCCCCAAAGCAGTAATCTGCTATGGTAGAATAATTCTTTTCTTCTTTTTCTGCAACAGCAAATTTGCAGGTGAGGTTCAGTGGCTTGATCCAAATCGAGCAGGAGTCAATGTCAATCCTAATTTTCCTCAGCAAAGGCCAGAAAGTGCTCAGCACTTCAGTGTTCAGTACAGAACACCAAGGAGGACATTGCTTTTCTTTATAATTAGAAAAGAAACATGGACTGATGAATATGTTATCACGTGTAATGCATCTTGTGAGTTCATAGCCATTGACTAAATCCAACTGAGCCAGGGTAATACCAGTGTGCAGCCCGAGTTTCCACTACACTGATATTTAAATCTCTCTTAAGCTCCCACTTCCTAAGCTTGCACTATTGCCTGCATTCATATGTACAGGGCTGCATGAGACAGCATGTTTCTGAAAGCTGTGATCTGAATGATAATTTGGAGGAAGTGTCAATCTGAACAGCCCTCACCCCACAACCATCACGTCAGCCTCCCCCCCCTTGCCATTTAAAATGCCCATTATCCATTTGAATGGAAAAGGTGAGATCCTGGCTCACTGAAGTCAATTAGCAAAGCTCCCACTGCCTCTGGAGACACAATGGAGACAGAAAGGAAAGGGATTCTTACCCAGGAAGCCTAGCATGCATTAAGCATTACACAACAAACAAACAAATGAACACAGCCTGCTAAGACTGGACAAGAATTAGATCCTACATATTCACTAAATAAATATATGGGCCAGAGGAAGGATTCTAATAACAATTATGGTGCATCGAGGGCTAGTTTAATTTACATGTTAATTGGATGCACTTCCAAGAGGCAATGAAGAAGAACATGCTAATGAGTTTTATGAAAACACCTAAAGGTCAAACAGTTAATGGACTTGGAACAAGAAAATCTTTCATTACATGCAAATCAGTATTCTTGTAAACTCTGCAACAAGAAAAGGTACAGAAATCAAATAGAAAACACTAATAAAAAGGAGCTCAGGTACAAAAAGTCAGAGTCTATATCTGCTTGCAAGTTGAAAGACAACGTGTATTATGATAGATTGTAAAAATAAGTTCAACATCTGGTTCATGAATAACTCCACGGCTGTGCATTCATTTCCAAACAAGTGTAAACACATGGAGAAAATAGTTGGGCACAGTTCACCAACCACTCTTATACCAGCCATCTGGAATAAGAGTTCCATGGCACACCTGGACAATTGCAAAGAACATTTTGGTTTCTTGGTCAAATACTAAAGGCCAACAAAAAAAAAAAAAATCCAAGCTTCTCTACTCCACCATACAGACTTTGGCTTTTAGTGCCATAGAATCACAGAATAAGCCGAGTTGGAAGGAATCCACAAGGATCATCGAGTCCAGTTCCTGACCTGCACAGCACCATTTCCATGAATCACACCATGTGCCTGAGAGTATTGTCCAAACTCTTCTTGAGCTCTGTCAGGCTTAGTGCTGTGACCACTTCTGTGTGGGAGCCCATTCCAGTGCCCAAGCACCCAAACACCCTCTGGGTGAAGAACCTTTTCCTGATATCCAACCTAAACCTCTCCTGACACAACTTCAGGCCATTCCCTCGAGTCCTGTCACTGGTCACGACAGAGAAGAGATCAGTGCCTGCCCCTCTTCTTCCCCTCACTAGGAAGTTCTAGACTGCGATGAGTTCTTCTCTAGGTTGAACAGACCAAGTGACTTCATGAAAATGTTATCAAAGAAAACTCCCCAAACCAAACAAAACCAACCAACCAAAAAGTAACAACAAAAACCAAACAAACCACCAAAAACCAACACAAATTAGGCAACTCAAACCTCTCTCAGTAATACCATGCCAGAGTAGATGTCATATGATGCCTAGAGTGAATGTGGCCAAAAACACATCATCAAGTGCCCTTATGCATAAAGGCTACAATTGTGATATTTACAATCACTTTAATTCATATTTCAGGCATTATTTTCTTCCTCATTTAACATAGATCAAAAAGTTTAACTTTCATTTAAGATCCCTAAAATTACAATACCACTGGCAGGTGATAAACTAGAGAAATCTTTCCTTAAGTGATAAACTAAAGAAACCTTGAGGGAAAAAAAAAAAAAAAAAAAAAAAAGGAAGCATAATTCAGAGAAAGCTGAAGCAGGAGAACTTAACTCATACAAAGCAGCCCATGAGATAGTGCAAAGCAGTTGATCTCACTGAGTATAACTGAAGAGTGGACTGTGTAGCAGTGATGATGGCCATTATTGGCTTAGCCATTTTACACAGAAGTAGAGGAGGAAGGAATGAGAAAAGAGAGGAGCAGAGGAAAAGGGCAGGGGAAAGAGACTTTGCTGTTTCATCCTGCTTGCTCTTTTCTACACCTGTTTATTTCCTCCTGGTTCAGCTAGAAGAAAACCTTATAGTCTTACAAGATAAGGAAAGCAAAGGGAAGAAGAGAACGTGAATGTTTTGAAAAACAGGAAGGATAAAATTAGCTTACCAGCTTTTCAAAATTAACAAGGTTATCCAGAAACGTTTTATTTCCTTCATGGATGAATGTTACATCTGGGAAAAAAAAGAAAACTATTATTATTCACAACCTCTTTGTTAATGTAAATAAATAAAATTAGTAAACAGCAACAAAAACAAACAAACAAACAAACAAAAAATCCTCAGAAAAACAATGAAAGTATACCATTAAGGATTGACACAATATCTTGTAACAGTGAAATAAAAGCCTGGCCTAATGATGACATGCAGAGATTATTAGATAACAACATTTACACATTGTTAAGAAGAGTATTTTTAAGTGGGGGCAAGGATTTCTTATTAAACCTGATCTTCTGGGATGCATAATATAGAGAAGATGGCTGGGAGCAGGGGAGGACATCCAGAGGGATGGCCCTGCATGGCCCAGGCTGGGACAGGTCTGACCCTGAGCCCAGAGCTCCACAGGGGCAGAGCTACCAGAGCTGGAGCTGGCTCTGACACCCCTTCATCTCCCTCTGCGGGACAAATGACTGTGAAGTCCTCCCCAAAGACAAGGGCTACAGCCCTCTCTGGATAGCCAGAGAGGTTAAACACAAGACACCAAAGTACAAAGCCTTGAAATAAGCATCATGCCGAGGGAAAAGGGAATTTGTAAAGGCAACAAAAAGGTCAGAGGAAAAGGAAAAGGTCTATATTTGGCTCCAGGAAGAGAACTGAACACAGTGTAATGAACTGGAGGGAGGGAATATCAAGCAAAATAAATGCTGCCAAGTTAAGATTACAATTAAAACAGTAGCTCAAGGCCATTTTCTCTGTTTTTCTAATATGTATTAGGTCAGAAGTGAGACCTATCTTGGACATAAAGTACCAAGAATATGAATAGATTCCCTGGGGGAGTGGAAGCTCTGACTTCAATAGTGCACCCTCCAGGTTACAGACGGCACTGGCAGGAGCACCACAGCCATGCCCCCATCAGCTCTCTCCTGCATGTGAGGGTACTCAGGAGATCTACGAGGAGAAAACACTAAAGGAATGAGATGGCACTCCACTACCATTACTCCTTAAAAGTCACAGCTGTGTGTGCCAGTGGGAGAACGGCACACAGTAAATGGGACAAGTGTCCCTGTCAGCAGAGGTGTTAGCCTCCAGCCCAGCAGTCGATCTGTGCCCCTCAGCATTTCTCCTGTCCTCACCGCTAGGATTCCCTCTGATAACCACACGGACCCCGTGGTTTGGGGGGATTTTAGGAGTGGAAACCTGCAGAGAAGCTTTGTCACACACCGCCCCCATCCACCTCTACCTTCACCCTCCCCGGAAACAGCCAACCTGATTTATTTCCTTGGGTTTCAAAGGCTCACTCAGCTTGAGGGGCATTTTGTAATTGCTTGGAATTGAAATGCTAAACGGCTTCAAATGCTGCTGGAAACCCGGGGCTGGGACTCTCGTGGGGGGTGATGGAGAGCTCCTGTGCCCCTAGGGTGGCTGGGCTGGGACAGGCAGGATGCCAGCCTGGACATGCAGAAAGCACAGCACATGCTGCCAAAACCTCCAGCACCTCTCCTACTGCTGGGCTGCATCCTAAAAAGCAGAGGGAAAGGAGGGAGCACGACCTTCTGCACCTCCTCTGCTGGGCTGCTTCGGGGCACCCGGGGAAAGGGACACAGAAAGGACAGGACTTCAGGACACAGGCAGTACTTGCGTCATTATCAATGCAGTTAAAAACTGTCCATCACTGCTAATGAAAAACCTATACTGGAAGCAGAAATTTTCACACAGCTTTTTAAGTCATTGACAGCAATGTGTGTATCTCTGAGGGCAGAAGGAACAGAAATTTGCTTTGCAGCCAACAACTAAGAGTCTAGATAAATTCAGTGGAGCAGAAAATTGCATCTGAACTAGGTTATAAGAGTATATCACAGTATTTTATTACACATTTGAAAAATCTGCCTGATTTTCAAAAGCTATGTCTGTGTGCCGTGAGAGTTCTGCATTTAAATTTAATTAACTTTTAAAAGGACACTCTGAAGTTATTTTTCATAATTTAAGATTTTTCATTTTTTTAATTGAAACTGCTTTTGTTCCTATTGTGATGAAATACAGCAATTTGCTGAGTTATTAATGATTTCTATGTTACCCATTCCTATTTTACTGTCTTGGAAATGACCTTAATACAAATATGCTTGATATGGAATAAATTCCATTGCACTGTGTAATACTTTGGGAATTACCAACCTTGACAACATCTCCTTATGGACCACTTTAATGAAGGACATTACTGCATTAATTTCAAAGTCTTCTTGCTATCTCCAACACAAGTTAAAGATACAAATGCTGTCTAGGTACATGTTCTTATACACCATATTGTAATGCAGTGCAAACATCATTGCTACAAGTGACTTATGTCTGCTGCCTTTGTTTGCAGGAAGACATACTCCAGAACACTTTCATTTTGAAGCCTTGATAATTGTATCCATTTGAATTAATGCAAACTCCTTTGATGTGTGCAAAGAGGGGAAGTGTCTGGTGGCTCCCGAACTGTCACCAACTGATCTGCAGAACTGCTTTCAAACATTTCACAGCAGCAGGTTGGAATAAACAGCCTAAAGAGAACACTTTCAGAATACAGGAATAAACAAATGAATTTGCCATGTTCAAAGACTAGGCAATTAATAATTAATGACTCCAAGACAATGGAATATTTGAAATACTTGCCACTTAATTAGCTGCCCAGCTCACTGCATTAGCAAGTAGTTGTACTTTATTTTAAGACTTTAAAAAAAATATTTTAGATAGTAAGACTTTATTTATCTCTTTCAGACCTATAAGAGATTTGGAAATCCCCTCCTCTAAGGACAGACAGACAGGACAGGTTCTGCTTGCAGGTGGCACCAGGGCAGGTTCATCCCAACAAAGCAGGGAGGCATCTCCCTACAGGCATTTCAGAGCAGCAGTGTGACCATGGCCACAGGTTCAGGGGCTTGCAGGGTCACACTTCTCCACTGAAGAGGATGTGGCCAAAGCAAAAGCACACAGCTCTATCAACACTTAACAGGACAGTATGCAGTTTTAAGACCTGTGTGAAAACTGGGATCTTCCCACTGTCTTAAAAAAAGTTTATTATCCAGACCAAGTTCTATCTTCTCAATACCACTATATCTGTCACATACTCATCTTAAGAGCATCTGAAGGAAAAATCACCTTACACTTATTTTAATTAACAACAGTGAAGAGCAGCCAAGCTTTAATATTACCTTTCAGAAGTAAGGGCATGAAGGGGATTTTCGGAGATTTCATTTTCTTGAACGCATCTCTGTAAGCTTTGTGATTCAGAGAAGGATCCTACAAAACCATTTGAGTAATAGACAGAAAAATCAATAGGCTATAAAAAGAGCAATTCTAAATCCATTACAGGCTTATGATCTGAACATGGTTTAGATATAAAAGGTTTCTTTGGGATGCAAGGTAGCTAAAGGTTTTCTAAGCTAGCTGACATGCTAAACTGAACAGGAACGTAAACAGTGAAAGGAACAAAAGCAATTATGTTCCTTTAGATGAAGCAGTGCTAAATTGAGAGGAAACAGCAGAATAGATTCACTTGGACTGCTCTATAATTTCCCCACAAATTTCTATTAGCAAAATCTCTTATTGTATAGCACAAAATGTATCCTGAATGTATTGCTGATTAACTTCTTTAAAAAAACCAAAATAAACATCACCAAACAGCAACAAAAAATCCCAACAAAAACTGCTTTGAGATCCGTGGAGCATGCTGGAGACTTTCAAAGAAAGTAAGGTAGTATGTTTCAGTGGCATTATGTAGGCAGTTCAAAAAGTCATCTCAATTTCCAGTGTAAACACCAGCTCACACAGAATCTTTAAAACACATTCATTTATAAAGAACTCCAAGTACAGAAGCAGGACAGCTGGTAAAGGCTGGATCTCCTGTTCCTCATGCCAGGCAGTGATCTTACCATGCACCCACTTCCATGACAGCCAGAGGAAACATTTGTTTATTCTGCTTTGATAATGCTGACAAAGACCCTCAAGCCCCTCAGATTTTGACATTTGTTTTTTTGCAACTTGAGCTGGTCTTTTTTTCTCCTGATCTGCAGCATATTGCTTCAGATAAAGTTTGATTAGCTACCAGGGAAAAAGAACAGCTCCCAAACTGATACTGGTGAAACTACATTTCCCTCTCTCTGCCCTTCCTCCCTCGGTAAGGAACAGAGCCTCTTTCCTTTTCATGTTTGCAGACCACCTCAGAGCTCTGGAGAGCCATGTGGCCTTCAGCAAATCACAGATCTGACATGACAAGTCCAACTCCAGACAATAACAGGCAGACTCCAAATAAATTAGGAAGGAGGAAGGCAAGTAAAGCTAGCAATGTTCTTCTGCTGTCAACACCATACTTACCGTCAAACTTTCAAGTTCAGTGAAAAGTTTCTTGAACTTCCCAGGAATTTTCTGAAGTGTGGAAAACAGAGAGGGAAAGAAAAAAAAAAAAGAAAAAAAGAAAAAAAAAGAAAGAAAAAAGAGAGAATTTGATTTAGGCAGAAAAATGCTGAGGTAATTTTTCCATGAGACTGCTCTGGGTGAAGTGCCTGCTGAAAGCACCAACATGCACTTAACCCCGGCTCCTCAGCTCCCAGGGCCCTAATTACAGACCACGTTCAGTGCAATGACAGCAAGGAACTGGGCCCTGCAGCCTCGTCTTGGGGACCTGCAATCTTCTTTTATGGAAATTGCTTGTTAGCAGCTGGTTTTACTTTCTTCCCCAGCTTCTATGACTAAACATCCTTATCAAGCTAGATGCAGTAACACAGGCTGAGAATTCAGAAACTGATCACATCCATGTTAAATCATTTGTTGTAATCAATCTACCCCCAGAATATGGGTTCTAGAAATTAACAGGTGTCCCACTCAGTGCTGTTCTATACATCATGCCAGTGCTGATAGGGTTAACACTGGCACATATTGGTGCCAAAGTGAGACATTTCCTTAATAAACTGATTACTCTGTCTCTGGTATCTGCTCCTAATGCCACAGAGAGGCATAAAACACTTTTTTATTGCATAAAACAGTTTCTAAGGGAGCCCAGGCACAAACTACTGTCTTGCCCCTCCTGCCAACACCTGCTCTACTCCACAAGCATCCACTTTCTTTGTCTCTAAGATGCTCTAATGGATTCACATCACTACACTCAAAGTAATGGTTTGCAATTAAAATTTTCATGCTGGTATTTCAGACTTGAAGAATGCTGTGTGGACCTTAAAGCCTGCCTATTTTTTCCAGCCATAGTAGCTAGTCTAGTAAAAGAGATCCCCTCTTAGTACAAATCCTGTCTTGTCTTTGTCCTTAGATCCTGACAGCCACAGTGACACCACCAAGAGAAAAGAGATTTAGAACAATTAGATTAAGTGGATGTGCATTATTAAAATGCTAAAATGATTGAACATGGAACTGCAATTGCATGTTTTTTTCTATCTTAAATCAGGGAAAGTGAGGCTCATGAAAACACTGGATACTGTAGGAAAAAAAAGTAGAATATGCTTGGGAGCATACTACTTGTTTAAGAAATCAAGTGCAGAGCCAATATGATTTAGTCTAAATGGCTGCTTAAATTCAGGTTGTTTCATTTACATGTGTAAGTAATTATAATTAATTTAAAAACATTGCTCTACTTTCTAGAAGTCACATTACTAATGCAAATAACCTTCTGCTTTTGAAACTTCCAGTGCAATGATGTTTTACAAATTAAAAAAAAAGAAAGGATGTGACTTGATAAATATTTTACACACAGAAACGTGACATATTTACAGTGGTACATATGCAGATGCACTCTTTGTTCCGACAAACAACATATTCTGCTCTTCCTGAGAGAAGTCCACCGGCAGCGCATGATCTCCAGAGGCCTCAGCACAGAGCAGAGTTCTGCATGTCTCTGTGCAGGAGAGATCTGTATCACTGCCTTTGAGACCATACTTGGTCTCTTCCACTCTCCTACCAAAGCCCAGAGAAACTGAATGAAGGCAACTTAGGAGGAGGCCATGGCAAATGTCCCCCAGAGAGGTGTTTTAGAGATATCAGAGGCAAGGGGTTTCTGTGTCATCGTCCTCAGGTATGTAGTTTCTCTAAAACTTTTACTTTATCTCTGATTTAAGTCAGCTCTTCCTTGCCTATCTGAGTCCCCGTAAACAGTCACTGTCCTTGTTCCTCTGTGTGTCAAAGCCTGAGACTTACAAGTGATGTTTCCATATGCATGGTTTTCAGCTAAGGGGGGAGACTTTGCTCTGGACAGTGTCAGACAGGTTTGTAAGTCTCTAATGGCCCTTTGGTCCCAGCTGTTGGTGCTCAAGCATATCTCCAAGGCAGGAGATCACAGCCCTTCTCTGTCACTCTGTCACAATTACAGATTGATATTTCTGGAGTACTGCACACCTGTGGTGTTAAGGGCACGAAGGAGGGATAAGGCTTCAACCCACCCTGCTAAATTAGTCCTTCCCCAGTATTTGGTTCATCAGCAGATACAATACTAAACTGGCAGATACTATAACTCAATACGGATGCCATTTGGATGGGAACAAATCCACAACATAAATATAGATCCCAGTGGGACCCTCCTTTAAACACACTCATGCTCTATGTAGCAACCAGTAGTTTGTATGTAGCAAATAATCTCTGTTCTCCAGTATGCTCCTTATTCATGGCTCATTTCCTAACTTTGTTGTTCAAGATGAGCAGCTGCAAAAAAAAAAAAAAAACTGATGAAAGACAACTAGAGAAGGTTTATTTCTACTTTGTTGTTTTGGCTTTTTAATGAAATTATTCCATAATAAGGTATTGCTTGTTTGGAGCCACCTTTGTAAGGCTTTCTGTTCTGACATCTACTTAAAATGCTAGAATAATTTATTTTGTTTTAAGGGGATAGGATCTCCATGCTTTGTTCTTATTTAAAACTCTGGAAGGACACATTTAGGGTTTTTTTTTAATACCTGCGTATCTAAGGTTTCAGGTCACAAAGAATTTTCTCCATCAACACTCCCTCTATGTTTGATTTCAGCATGAAAAAATAATAATCAGAAAGAAAAGGTAATTCACCAGTATACAGCCTTTGTGCAAAATGGTTTTGACAGCATCTGAAAGATATAAAGATGTGTCTTACCTCCCAGGTCTGAGACAGCCGGCTCACAGATGCAGTGTTGAGACCCATAACAATTGCAAAGAATGAATTCAGATTTCTTTGGGCTTTACAGCTGAGGAATAAAAATATGATTTTTTTTGTACTCAGAATCAGTGATAAATGGAATGCACACGTATCCTAGGTTACTGAGTCTCATTTCAACTCTCAGCACTGACACACAATCATCTTCCACATAATGAACTCATTAAATGTCCTCTCATAACCACCTGCAGTCTAGGTGATGGGGTCTCTAAGAAGTTTTTTAGAAAACGTTCTACTGTCTCATCAACCCTGTTGTTGGCAGGTTAATTTTTTCCCTTTGCTGTCAAAAGTAATTTTCCCTTTTCAATGTTCAAGTTACTCCCAGCTGTCCTTTACCACACAGAAAAATTCCTTGACCTCTATTCTGTTGTACAATAAATATTTTCATCCTCTTTTTCATCTTTTCTGTAAATTGTACAGCATAGGTTCCTTCAATATCTCATTGTAGTTGTGGCCTGCAATTTGCTTTTCCATATTGTTATTATTCTTCATTGAACTCTTTGTAATTTATTTTAACTCATATTTAACTCTTATTTCCTTCACTACTTTCTCATGTAGTGAGACAGTGGGGGGTGGAAGAAGAAATATAATTAATGTTCCACGTTCTTATACAATCATAAAACAAACAGCAAATTATTTATTTGGAACAGCATAACATTTTGTCCTTTCTTTTAATTTGTCATCTATTATTACCCAAGGACCTCTGTCACAGTGCTGTTCTTTACAATCATGCATTTATTTCTTCAGCTCAGTATTAGCATTCTGTAGCTGAATTACTTGGCATCTATCTAAATTAAATCTTATCCTACTGTTGTTTGCACATGCCACTAGACTCCTTAGATAATTTTTTTTCTATCTATCCTCCAATGCATTTGCAATCCTTCATCATTTTTGTTGTCTGAAAATCTGCTTAGTGTTCAATTTACATATGCCTATAAACCAGTTGCAGCTAGTACTGGTTCCAGTACAGCTGGAACCATCCATTTCTGGGATGGAATTTGCTCAATACCTCTATTTTTTGACATTTTACTGTATACAATCAGACCATGCTTATTTCTAATCCATTTCCTAGTTCATCAGGAAACTTGAAATCCTGAAATACCGAGTCCTTTTAAAAAGAAAATATTGCCCTGTCTCTTGCAGATTTTTGGAGACCATACAAATACCTGCGTGCATTTGTGTGTGAGAGTGTGAATCCTCTTTTAAGACAATTTAAAGTATGAATGAATCCACTGGGTTCACTGGGATTTATCATCAGGGAAAAGTACATGCCAAGGCCTTAGCCTGGAAAATGGCCAGAACTTGTTACAAGTTTTATAAAGCCTGCCCTTATCACTGTGTACTATCTTGAGACAGTGTGTTTCTCACTTCACTTCAGCTGTCTTCAAGTTAATCCCAACTTTGTTGCTTAGATTCTTTTTATCATTAAAGCCAGGCAGCTCCCAAAGGCAACTCATTTCAAAACAAGGAAGGTGTCCAACGCAGCCTGCATAAACAGTCTGTTGGGTGGGCCCACTCCTCACAGCAAGCTGTGGAGAGAAGGGATGTCTCTCACAGTCAGCCACTGCTTGCTTGGGGAGCCAAAAGGCTGCTGTTGTAATCTGTTTCTTCTAACCTTACATTGACTTGTTTCTTTAGCTCCCCAGGATGTTTTTTCCCAATAACATGCTAATTAATTTTGTTTATTGAACCACTTGTCTTCTCTTTTAGACTACTCATCAACAGAAGCATATGGATTTGTTTTTCAAATACTCTGTCTCCCTTTTATGCATTGACACGCTTGCGTAAAATGCATTCCTCAACACCAAAGCACACAGATGATGAACATGAAATCTGAGTCCTGGTGGCTTCCTGACCAGACAAAGATTCCTGGCTGAATCTGTGAGCAGAAAACAGGGAGCAGCCAAAGCTGTTCATAGTTCCCTACCTCTCTGCTTAGTCATAAACAAAACAGGAGGGCTGCTTGGCTTGTATCATGATGTGTTTAGCACACCATCCTTCCACCCTAATTGTTCTTCTCTCATCAACTCTTCCAGAACCGATGAGATACAGCGGTGTGCTCGTTTAGAAAGCAGCTTTTATGATGAAAAAAAAAAACTCGTGAAAGCTACACACTCTCTTATTTCATCACCTACATTCTCCAGTGATGGATGCTTCTGCAATACAGGGGGAGAGCCTATCTACTGTTTACTGACAACTGTATTTAGTCTCCATAACTTTGGCTTTTCACTTAACAGAATGGGATGAATAAAAATAGAGCAACACTTTAGTCTGGTAACAAATATATTCTTATTCATGTAGGACTGACACAAAACTTTTCTGGGATGCAAATTAATGCTACAATGGTGCAAGCAAGGCACATGGAACCAACCATTTTTTGGTCATTGATACGGCAGAAAATGAACATATTACTGGATACCACACAACTTGCAAACTAAATCGGATCACATTTATGAGTTACACTAGATTAGATTAGAAAAATTAATTCTCTAAAGGCACTGCTTCAGCAGAGAACAGTCTTTTGTATGTAAGTGCCTTGCAAATTAAATCAGCCCAGCCGATGAAGGGAACAATTTATACATTTTCCACGAACATGCATATTCAAATATTGCAGAAGACCAGCAAGTGGAGAGAGAGGTGAGGAGCATGATTGCACATATTTAAATTGCTCCATTTCCTTGGTTACAAAGACAAAAAATTATTACAGAGAAAAGAAATCTCTGTGTATAGTATATATTTGTATTCTGTTGCATGGCATAGAATAAATGGCAGTACTATTTAGTAACAGAATAGACTGTCAAATCTAACACATGAAAAAGCCTACCCTGCCAATAAGTAAAGGAGTACTCTAGAGAGGATTACATGTGGCAACAGCTTATTGCAGTGAGGTTCCTCTCCAGAAGTAGGACTTTCAAGTTTATAACAGAATGTTTTTGTTTCTATCTAGCCTTGTGTGACTGTTTTGCTGCCAAAATAGTTCTGTCGTATGGTCCTGAGGTTATCTCAGCTCAGAAGGAGCCATCTCTGCACCATCAGGGATGTTGCAGCTGACACTGCAGACAGCAGTAGCTAAGCTGCCAGGGGAGATTTGAGCAGCACACACTCCACCATGCCTCCTTTTGACCAGGCTCTGCTGTTGTTATCTATGGACTGTTTTATGTAGGTACACTTACTACACTATCAAAGCACAGGACAACAAATTAGTTTTCTTTCTTTGCTTCTCTACCTACTTCTTGCCAAACAAACCATGTGAATTCAAGGATTTATATTGCAACACCAGCAACTTACTGGGCAGCAATCTTGATGAACTTTTTCACTAGCTGTACACGTTTGCAGAGCTGGCTACAGAGGAGTATCTCGGTGGCAACCCAAAGCTGGACCTCATTGCATCTTTGAAGCAGAAGACTGAGATTCTCGGTGTTTTCAGCACTGCCCTGTCTGCTGAACGTGAAGTATATCAGCTCTTGCTGGAAGACATTGACAACACCATTAGGGATATAAAAACAATTTAAATATAAATGGACTGTAAATTATTTAAAACTATGTTTTTGAAACAAGGTCTGGTCACAAATGGTTATTTTTTCATTATCCATGAGCCAATCACAAACGGTTCAGGTTTAGCTTAGCAAAATCCAGAAACTTATTACAGAAGGCAGGTGGACTGGAAATCCTGCAAGATATGCTCTTCTTGTTAGAATTCCCAAGGTTGCATTTCTGGCTATAGCCAAGTATAAGATATAAACAATCTATTTCTGTATTTCATCACTTCTGTTCGAGTATGAGAAATCAACCATATCAAACCACTGCAGAATCTGAAAAATTCATATTCAAACTTGTTTCTGTATTAGCCAATTTTTAACCAATAGACGTGTGGGTCTTGATTTCTGTTAAAAAAAAAATCCCAAATGTGGCCAGTTTTAAATTTAAAGTGTCTAAACTGAATAAAAACCCAAAATGAAAGAAAAGGAAAGTATCTGGTGAAAAGCAAGGCAATTTTGCATTCATTTCTCAGAAAGCCAAGATGCTTTTCAGTAAACAGTATTTTCAAGAGAGCTTTTCTACTGTTAACTGTGTGTTTTACTCAGCAACACAAACCAGAATCTATCAAAGTCATTGAAAGAACCTGAAGTGCACCATTATCTCATTTAATAAAGCCTGCCCAGTATTTTTTATCTCACTGCAGCCTAACAAGAACAGTAATGTGGCCATCTAAATTGCTGAAACTGTGAATGTTTTGGTGGCTAAAGGGACATGAAAGACAACTATTTCTGGAATCCCATATTCACTGAAACACTATCAAGTGCATAGGACATTTTGCACATGTAACACATTCACAGAGAGGGTTTTTAGAACATAATCATGGTCTTTTACTCTTTTGAGGCTAATCTCAATAAAACACATCAGGTATACAGGGAACAAATGAGATGCCTGAACATAGGAATGTTACAAACCTCTGACAATTCTTTTCAGTCTCCAGACTGCAAGATAACTCTTGGACCTGTGACCACTACTGAGGAGCTGCCAAATCATGTTGGCATGACAGTGAAGCAAGCACCCAGGAATACCAACGCTCCAAAATGCATCACAATGATGCAATGCTGCATGACAATAATATACCTGGAAGTGGATGTGGTACTTCTTACCTCATGAATTGCATTGAAGAGGCTCCAGTCAAAGTTTGTTAGCTCTAAGGCAAGGTCCCAGGTGTTAATTCCCAGAATCCTCACAGATCTCTGCTGCAATTCTTCATTTTCAGAAAATGGGCTCTAAATGATTAGACAAGAGCAAAACAAATTCCTCAAGAAATGCCAAAGGTTCTGCAATGAAACAGTTACTGGACTAAGGTACCAAACAGAGCTGAGTAGGTAATCTTCTCTAAGTGCACTCTGAGGGCTTTTTTCCCCACTAATCAAAATGAAAGAGCTGTAACCTATTTAATAAATAGCTTGAAATGGGAAATGGGTCAATAGGATCAATGATTTGCTTTGGAGAGTGAAGCCTTCTCCCTCTCTCCTTCTCTCTCTCTCTCTCTCCCAACCTTGAATATAAAACACTGGCCAAGCAGACAGCATAATGAAAATAAAATCCCTCAAACTATCAGAAAATAAAATCTAAATTAATACATCTTTAAATTTTCTGATATAAAAGAATCATTCTGAAAACACATTGGATTAAGAATAAATACACATAACTTGCACTCCAGTCCACTTTTACAAATAACATAAATCCATATATTTTATGATTAATCTACCCCAAATGTAATCAACAAAGAGCAAAACACTGTGGGTTCTGATTCATAAAAGTTACTTAGTATATTACTGTGGAGTGCAGTGGTACTGCTGGTATTCATTATTAGCTGGGATTTTCAAAGTTTTGCATTTCTCTTGGCTTTTTTAACCTCATCAGTCTGAAACTTGGCACATGAACCATCTGCCAAGATGAAAGATTATTCTTACCAGTTAAGCCATTACTTTGATGCTACTTTGATTTCAGACAGTTACAGCAAGTTTTGCAATTTTTGTTATGTAACTAATGAAACTAGGTTGGCTGTCACCTGTCTATGCTGGAAACCTTCCTTTAATATTCACATTTTTAGAGATGGCTGGAATGTCGGAGATAATGGGGATGACAGATTACAATGATAGTGGCATGCCAGCTCTTCAGGGCACATTGATCCAACAAAATGCAAATAGACATTTCTTATCCTGAGGATGAATGCACAGATCCTAGAGGTACTGACAACATGTAGAAGTCAGCTGCGATACAGCCCCTACTCTTTCCTAGAAACATCTGCATAATTAGCAGAAAGCTATTGGAACACCAAAGTGCCTGACTGTGCCTGCCTCACTGAGGTTTTGGGAAAGCATGGAGGGAGGGAGGTTGCAATCCTGGTTTCTGAAGACAGGGAAGGATGAGAGGATCTGCTGCCTCTCAATCCACTGACTTTCCCAGCACCAGCGAGAGGATGGAGAGACAGACAGGCAGAAGGAAAGGAGGAGGACACGCCCCCAGTGGTACACACCAGCTGGCCACAACACAGGGGTAAGTAACACTGATGGGTCTTGTGGAACTCACACGACATCTATTTCCACGTGCAGTAATTCCAGGGAATTTGTCCATCACTTTGTATGAATATGTACCAGCCAAAATGCTACAGAGTCACAAGGCAGGGCGGGGAGGAAAGAGTCTCAAGAGCCCTGAATAATCCTTATCCCATCCATTCTGATACAAACACAAGCCAGCTTTTCCAGGCTGATGTAGATTGCAAGACTTAAGCTGCACAGAAGCTTTGGTTTATTTAAAATTGACAAACAAATTCCTTTACTGTTCAGTCAAATAACTGCTGTTAATGAAAGATTTTTTTTTTAAGGAATAGAGCAACTCAGTAAGCTTTATTAAGGAAGAAAAAAAAAATTCTGCATTGAAAAAGCCCTCTGAGCGGAATACTAAGATTTTGATTTGGAGTCAGACAAACAAAAAATGGGAAATATACAATGCCAATCCTTACCAAAGAATCAGTCAGATCTTTTCGGTATACAAACATACGACTGGATGACTCCAAAGATTTTGAGATAGCTAAATCATTTGGTTGTAGCTCATGTTTTTCTGTAAAAACAGCAAAAAACCAGAAGTTTCAGAACAGGAGTATAAGCTGTATATGAGAAAAAAAGGTACAACTGTATTTGTGAAGCCACATCACTTCTTAGAAGGTAACTAAGCATCAAATTCAGTCTCTGTGGGGACCAATCATATCCACCCTGCTCAGGCAAGATAAAGGCAAGATATCTCTGATGGACTACAGCACAAAAGCTTCCTGCTTCTGCTTTTAAACTGCACTTCACATAGAACGGAAAGAAACCCTGAAATCATCTGGTCTAGCCTCCTATGCCTTATAGAACATTTCATTTCAACCCAGTGTATCTAATATAAATGTAGTGAATTTTGTTAGAGCAGAGTCTCTCAGCCTCCAGAGACTGAGCTTTTGTGTGTCACTGGAGACAAAACCAGGGGTGGAGATTAAATCAGTAGCCACAGCCATTGAACAGGAAAAGAAGTTTAAAGGATCCCATCACCATGAAATTCACCCCACAGAGCACTAACACAGTATTTACAGTAATTCTTCTAGACTTAGAGCAAATTTAAGAAATATCTGAGTAAAAGAGCAGGACACTGGTAGCAAAGGGTAAGGACTTTTTTTCCCTCAGTCCAGAGTACTGGTTCAGCTCTGCAGAATCTTGAATGAACTAGAGAAAGGTGGGGGGAAAAATAAAGAAAAACTCTAAACACAGCTTAAAAACTGCCCTGCAAAAACTGTCACTTCTTGCGGGCTCCAAGTAATCCCCTGGAGACCTGATAAATGGTAGACCCAAAACTACCAAGAACACTGACTGCTACCCTGGACTCTGCATTGCCCATGAGGAGTAGGACCAGGAGGAACCTGAAAGCCAACCATAATTTCAGACAGTTTTCCCTTTTATCCATGCTCACTTAACAATTGATACACAGGTACATTATGCTGAACTATAATTATGTTTTTTTCAAGGTCATTTCAAATAAAGAGTTTGCTTATTCATTATTGGAGTACAATAAAAACAGGTTCTCCAATGCTCACACTTCTGCCCTCCAAGTGGATTAAAGACAAGAGTTCTAAGTCACACAAATAGCAAAAACACCAGGCAGGAAAAAAAAGCATAGCAGGTTGGTGTTTATTACTTGCAGTACAGGATGAGTAAGAAGAAAGATACTGATATTGTTGTATTTCCAATTAACTCAGGCAATGTAACTGTAAATAACATTTTAGGGGTTATAAAGGTCATAACCCCTACTATACCTGCATTTTATTTACTATTTCTCATTGAACAACCAAGTGGCAACCACTTCCATTTTGTGGCTTTCTTGGGAACCAGTATAGTATGTTTCATTATTTATGAATGGTTGGTTTTCTTTAGCTAAGCAGCAGTTAGAACCAGATTTATTGCTATCGGAGCAAAACTTAACCTGCTCTTGAACAGGAGAGAAAGACCTGAAAAACAACAGCAGCAGAGTAATTTTGCAGTGCTGTAAAATGCACTGGAGGTCAGTTTGGGCACACACAAGGGTAAAAAGAGTATGCCTGAAAATGATGTAGCCTGGATGGCCGGGACACCCATGTGTAATGCTCCCAATGGCAGCTTCATGCCCAGGGTCTCAACAACCAGAGCAGGGCACCATCTCCCTGACGCCCACATCAGTGCACTCAAAAAATACATTTATTTAATTGAGCTTAGCATGGAGGAAAAAAAATGTGACCTTCCAGTTCTGAATCAAAGATACAAACAGAACAAACCAGCACTTGTGTGTATTTCATTTAACTAGACTGACAAAGAAGTAGCAATGAGTGTTGTAACTTAAGACGCATCCTTTGTCTTAGGGGGTCAACACCAACTAATGTTATCTGAGAATATTGCCAAGATATTCTACACTCTTAGTCCTTTTGTAGATACAGCTTCATGGTTCTATGTACCTAGTTTAAAATTGCTTCCAAAAAACATTGCAACGATCAAAACAATCTGACCAAGGAGCTTGAGACCTGCCAAAGACCAAAGAAAATCTTGGGACTTTGGCTGGTCCCTAGTAACACTCCACAATCACTCTAGTCTTTCTTAAAAAAGACAATAAGCCCTTCTATTTAATGAATAATACTAAAATAATAGGCAAAATAATAGGCAAAATATGTAAAAAAATTACAAAATATTGCTGAGATTGCTCCCAGTATCTTAATTGTGCAAATACATGTCTTCCTCCTTTCAGCTCAAGAATATTTGTTATCTATGCCATAAATGAGGAAACAGCCATGCATATAGTATTTGCTATTCCTGTCTCTATTTTCAAGGCAAACCATGCCTCATTGACTTCAAAATTAATTTAAATTCCAAACCAGGAGGTTCATCTGTGAAAAAGAAATAAAACCTTGCAATACTGCTGGAGACTAAGAGTTCTTTACACTCCCTTCCCAGGCAGGAGATGCTACATCCCACGGCACCCAAGAGCGAGCTGTTGCCATGGAAACAAGTCTCTGGGAAGCAGCTCCTCATTGTTCCCCTGGTCATCCAGCTGTGGGCCCACGGAAGAACAGCTGTATCCTTGCATCAGAAAATGCCAGCCCTCCCTTACTTGATGCACTAAAAGGTAAGCAATCAGATGGAGGGAAGTTACTTACCACCAGAGAATGACACTGTCACCAGCGCCAACTCCTCCTCCGGGTACTGGATCTTTTCTGCCACGATCTTCAGAATCTCCTGCGCTGAAGTCGACACTTGAGCTTTCACACTGACATAGGAGTGCTCCGTTATATACACACGGCAGAAAACTGCACAAAGGAACAAAGACATGCTCAGCTGTAGGCAGAGATACCTGAACAGAGCAAAGAACAAACTTGCAGACTCCACCACAGCAGTGCCTCAGCTGCCTGGCTGCTGCAGGAAGGGCAGTCACTGTACCCTGACACAAAGGACATGAAACTAAGCATAAACATCACCGTTTCCCCCCTCCCCACTTCCTGTCCCTGGGAAATTAGAGTGGCAAGCAAATGGAAACATAGACTCCCACAGCAATATCTATTTAAGACTTCCTACCCTGAGGATTTGTCACAGACAACTTCCTTTACTGCCTATCTTCACTGAAACTCATTTGTTGCCATCTTTTCTCTCTACATTTTAGGTTCAGATAAATCACTGCCCTTTCAGTATACTTCATGTCTGCTGCAGAAATTATTTTGGACCCCCATTTCTACCTGGAGCAGGAAGCTTTGCAAAAACAGTGCTCCCAGGTTTTCAACCACTCCTGATAACTTATCTGTCTAGACATCTGAACTCTTTGCATTGCCAGAGTATTTCAGCACCAGCAGAGACTGCCCAAACTGCCATACAATCAGTTGTGACAACTCATTTCCTGAATCACAAGCAGCACATATAAATGGGACTGGTTTGGAGAAACTCCCTGGGCTCACTCCTTCCACTGAGGTCCACGAGTTGGTTCAGCTCTGGGAATGCTGTGGTCAGCTCAGCAATTACTTTCTTCTGCTACAAAAAGGGTTGTACACTCCTTCTGCCTGCCAGAATTTTAGGTTTACATCTTCTGCAGAGTTTGCCCTAGCTAGTTCTTTGAAATATGCCACACTTAAGCGGAAGAAACTGAGCTGCAGACTTGCATAAATATTTTGAAAATTACATCTGCTAATCAGAATCATCATAGCTCTTAGTTTCACACTCACTTCAGTGCTCAATTAAACTTTCAATTTCCTTCTCCTCTAGCACTTCTTACTCTAGACAGGCTGCTACCATGCCAACACAGAACAACTTTTCTTCTCCAAAACGGTTGTATTTTTTGTATTCTCCTTATTGACAGATGTATGTAGCAATAGCTTTTTGCTTGTCCTACAGATTTCATGGCTTCAGGGCACTTTCATTAGTGAAGACTATGCCAGAAGCAGTTAAGAAGTCTATCCTTAAGAAAAGGGATTTTTTCCTGCTGTAGTAAAGAAAAAAATGAATATGAGAATGAAGGGGTAACTTAACATTGAGTATTGGGGAAAAAAGCTGTTTTATTTTTTAATTCCTTTTTAACCTGTCTCTGCTGACAGAGAGTAAATGAGATGCTCATTCTACGGCAGAATCTTTTATCAGAATGGATACACATCATGAAGTTGGAGACATCCAACTGCACTTTAAATTACAAGGTAGAAAAATAAATTTCAGAAAATGTGACAGGAATATTTGGACTCCATATGCAGATTGACACACCTTGCTTACAGCAAATTTGCTTGAAATGTCCTCTCTGTCATTTGCAAACGGACAATGACAGTGATGTCATTGTATAAATGGGCTATTGATTTATCCTTCTTTTTACACTAAACTAAATCAACCCACAGGTCAGACGCTCATGCACAACCACCATAGTGATTCTCCCCCTCACACCTTTCCAACGTTCTATCTGTGGTATCTCTTGGGATGGACCACGTCATCTCTTCCAGGAGCCTGTGCTGCTCCTCTGTCAGAAGGAGGGAATGCCAAAGGGAGGAAGTGGCCATGGACTGCAAGCTGCCCTGGTAATGATTGCAATAGAGGATAAAACACCTCCGGTCAAGTGGCACAGTGCAGCTTGGACAGACCCATCCTCCAGAAGCACCATCAGTCAGACAGCATTCGACACACAGGGTTAGATGGCCAGCCTCTGCATCTGTCTCTCCCCTCCCCAGCTTCACTCTGGCTATTTCATTACTTCAATCCCATCATAGTCCATGTCTCCTGCTCTCAAGGAGTGAGACAAAAGCAATTTAACTCAGTCAGGAGTGGCCTTGCTGGGTCCTGTCCTGGTGACTGTCCTATCACAGTCACACGGTCTGTCCCCTTTCTTTCACCAGTACACTTTCCTTTCCAGTCACCCGCAAGCTGTGTTCAACTTTGAAAGAATAATGAATGTGGGGGTTCTCATCCACAAATAACATTTTTAGAAGAAGCCTTGGTAACATAAACCTCAAAACCCCCTACATTTGAAGCACAAAAAGAGGATTATCTATCAGCAGCACATACTGTGCAAGTCTTTCAGCTTGCTGTAGAACAAGCTCAGTTTTTATTCTGTCACAAATGAACACTAAAAATACACTGACTTCCAGTGAACTTCTGGAGTTTTGCTCTCAGTAAGAAATGAAGATCTACTGTCAAAGAGCGAGGCTGCCAGGTAGGAGTTCCTTCTGCCATTCCCTGCTTGTGTACACAGTGTTCTCCTCTCTGCCTCCTTCTTTGCTCAGGCATTGCAGTAGAGGGTGACAGCCTCACTGCCTTACAGTACTAACAGTGATGGAGGGAAATTGCCTTTTGAAATGACTGGCATTAAAGTGAAGTGGCACCTTGCACTCCACACAGAGATGTTTCAGAGCAGAGACGGAGCTAAGGCACATTCCCAGAGTTAGCAGATCCTGGCCCATTTCATGCGACAGGCTTATTCATTCACCTTTCACAACCAAGATGTAGGTCAAGAGACCAAGAGCATGAACTGGAGCACAAGTAATGCCTGGTGGATGGGCTGTCAGCACAGCTAGGACATACACAGGACTGTGACAGGGATGCTGGAGGAACTGGACAGGGCAAAAACCCCTTGAGATACCATGGCACTATTGAGCCCTGCAAACCAGGAGGAAGGAAGGTAAACTTGCCAAATATTTCTTCTTTTGCATCCCTAAGGTCTTATTCAAAAGCTATATGTCAGCTAAAGAATATTTACATGGAAGTCCTTGAGAAACAATTGTATAGCTTTTGAGCTTTTCCTCTACTCTTTCATTTTTACTCACTTTCTTCTGTTTCATTCACGGTTCCTCTGTGTTGCAGCCAGTTCTCCTTCACACTGAACTGGTGGAAAAAGGTTTTATTCTGTAAAGGAGTGGAAAAGAAACAAAGGGGAAAAAAACCAGTGATTTTTTTACGTCCTTGCTGTTTACAAAGCAGTAATTCACAGAATAGAGCATTTAACCCATATCTCTGGCCAAAAGGTTTCTGAATAGGAAATACACCCACCCTTTCTTGGAGCAGCAAACTGGGAGTTGCCTTACTAAATAATGGCCAAGGTGGGGATTTTGGAGGAAGCAGGACATGCCAAGGCTAAGCAGCCTGCACAATTCAAGGTTTTCTGTATTCATGTTCAGAGCCCATTTCTTACACACTTCTTATATACATTTCCTATGTACCAATCAGCCTATTTAGCAATTTCACTACAACCTCATGTTCTGCCTTCCACATTCTGCAGGAACATTTTAAGCTTATTACACACTTCAGCTTCAGCCCAGTAAAACTGTCAAGCACAGCAATTCACCTCTGAGCAGTTTGTACACCAGCTTTCTCTGGCTGCAGCTTCTCCCTCCAGTCAAAGAGACAGATTCATATTCCTCTCTTTTTGTCTGATCCTGTCACAACAAATCCGCCCTTTGCTCTGTTTACTTGACATCCACGTAAATGCCTGTGTTCACCCCAGTTTGCCCAGCTTGCCACATCCCTCTAGCTCGGTGGGGACACCCTCCCAGGCCTCTCCTGAATTTTGACATCTCAAAGCATCTTGTTAACATGCTAATACTGTCACAACCACTGCAGGTTAATTCACACTGCTGATATGCAGGATACACTCAAAGAAAAAAAAATGTTCCTTAAGCAGCATTGCAGGTCTAACCTCACTGATGTGTCCTGTCATGTTTTTGGTCACTAGTCACATTCAGTTAAGAAGCCAAGAAAAGAGAGAGAAGTGGGCAGAGAGGAAAAAAAAAAGTGAGGTGGTAAGTTATCTAGCTATCAGCAACAATCAAGTTGGCATTACCTTTCGATGAGGTGAATACTCATCTACAGTGCTGAAACAAAAAGGAAAATCACAATTATTCTTTCCAGCTAAAGCTTAGGAAAAGTTTTAGCTGTAACAAACTTTACAAGATCAGAAAGTTTTTAACAGTAAATGGTCACTGCAGAAAGGCTGCAGAGGTTCTTCAGGAAAAACTAAAGGTATCTGGCTCAGCCAGAGAACTTTCCTTTGACTTGCATAATCGAGGTAGTGAAAAGCAATGCTGCCAGCCCATGAGCTGTTGGAGTAGCAAACACAGCAGTCAGGGTCACCCTCAAGGGCACAGCTCCTTCCACTTCCCCCATGGCCAAACCATGGAAACAACCTCCATTTGTTGGAAAAACATGCCAATTAAATATCTTTTATAGATGACAATTATTAGTAAAATAATAACTCTAAGGTGACTATTCCAAGTTATTTGCTTCTCAGTACTGCAGAGAGAATGAAGGTACCATCTGAAGTCACAGACTGCAACTTCCAAGGGAATTTTTGCCAGCTTCTCCACAAACCATTGCTTTGTCTGTAAGTCATCCCAAATGAAACTGATGGGAGTGAATGTTGAGTCACAAACACTGCCCATCAAACATCAGAAAAAACGGAATAATCTAACCTTCGTTTTAAGATGAGATGATTTGTAAAACTGAATATGCCACTTGTATCACTTATCACCTTACTGAATTACAGAAAGATAGCAACAAAAATAAATTACACTCTGAATAAAAGATCACTAACATAATCAATACTTACTGACGGCGATGCATCCCAAGTATCTTCTGAAATTCTTTCAGGTCCTTCTCAAGAACAGGATACTCATACACATCATCTAACACATTTCTGTATATAGTCTACAAAACAAAGCAGGATCTTAGAACACCTGACAGCACAAACATTAAATCTAAGGCATCACATCAGTGGTCTAAGTCAATTCAGGCATTATCCTACTAAAACAGCAGGATATTATTATACTTATGCAAAACCTGTAAGGAGAGAATGTTCCTGTTTAAATTTCCAGACAGGTCAATATTTAATATTCTTTGGAGAAACACTCTTACTTAGTAGTGTGTACCAAGCGAGAGGGCAAAATGCTTTTACTATTTTGTCTATAAACAGGAAAATTTAAAACGCCACTTGAAGCTATTACATGAAACCTGGGTTAGGTCAGCATAACACATTCTGAACCATGACAGCACATCACACCATCACCACTTATCCAAAATGATAACAGATCATCAGATAAGGACTTTTAAAATGGCAAATATTCTACTCTACCTTTCCTCACATTTGCACACATTTTAAACTGATCTGATGTCTCCCACAAACTCCCACAGCTCTCCCTAGCTGTAAACTAATACATAAATAAACCTTACTTTTAAGTTGGGGAGAAGACATTGTTGTGACTGAAATTCTAGGAAATATTTTCTCTACACTTTTTCTGCACGTAGATCCTTCCCTTTCCCTTCTAAGGAAATGAGGATCACATGTATGAGCTGACTCACCAAGTTTGCTTTAGTCCCCACATTCAAAGATTTCTGCATGAATGATTTCAGCCGACGACCCTGTATGTTGGTTTTGTAACTACAACCATCATTAACACTATTGCTGTTTAATACTGCACACAAGCTTCCAGAAGAGGAACTGTGAGACAGTGAAGAGTCACATGCCTCCATGGCCAGAAAGCCCTGCATCCAAACAGGTGCAACTCAGGATGACATCACTGATGCCTGAAATGATGTCCCCTTTCCAGTACAGCAATACACATCTAGTATCAAAAAGCAAAAATCCTAAGGTCTCTGCTTCCATATGCAGTGTGTCCTACTTAAAAAACAAACCAAACCAAACAAAAAAAAAAAAAAAAAAAAGAAAAAAGGAATCTCAAGATTTTCACTCTGTCAGTGGTTTTTCTTTTGAATTATTGCATGTATTTTTTTTTCCTTTTCCTAATAAATTGTATTTCTGATTTGGAGTCTCTCACTGCTTTCAAACCAGAACAGTCATTTAAAGAAGACACATGTAAATCATTTTATATTATAGATTTCATGGCGAAGATCTAAGTATGAAAAAATATGTTTTATAGATTTTGCTGTTGGGGCTTTTTAGACACAGTATGTAATTAAACAGTGCTGAAATGCATCACAGAAATTGTTTCAATACCTTTAAAAATTGTTTTAAATGCTCATCTTCGTGTAACCAGTCTTTGTAGAGAGAAGTCCACTGAGACACCAAATGCAAGACTTTTCTTTTCCTACAGGACACATCAGAGTCGTCTTCTTTCCCTTGGTGGTTCTTAGCACAATAGGTGCAGTAGGTTAAGGAACATATAATAAGATCTCAAAGAAACTTTAAAATTAACTGTTGGCAAAGACTTTTCAATCATCTCATTTGCTAATGAAAGGGTTTTTTTCACTGAACTGCTCAGTTTTAAATGTTTTATCCTGTCTGGAGCTTTAGGAGTTTCATAACTTTTGGGAATGAAATTTTCAGTAATAGGAATTTCAATTCATCCTCTGTGTCAACAGGATTTTTTTCCCTTACAGATTAGAGAGATGAGTCTATGAAAGTAAAATCAATTCAAAAGGTATTATACGATGTTCAGTCATATCTTTTCTGCAGAACTGAGAATGAACCTTTGCCCTGCACACCGATGCCAATGTGAATGTCTATGGGAAGAATGGCAAAGCATAACTATAACACAAAAAACAGGCAAAGGAAGTCAGTTTCTTTTTGTCTGCACAAATTATACTATCTGCAGAAGTGACTCTATTTAAATTTTTAAAAAAGTGAAATATTATTTCTACCATTGCTCTCTATTCATAAGGCAGAAGCATTAAATGTCAGATGATACATTAGACACTTGCTCTTGTCTCTTCATGGTTCTTTGCCTTATAAGGGAAAAAAATTGATGGTTTCACCACAAAATTTAAAGATGGGGAAAAATTAAAAAAAAAAACAAGCAAAGAAACAAACAAAAGGTTCATTTTATAGCCACAAGTTTATTCAAACATTGATCCATAGCTTTGTAGCTTATCCAAGTCATTAGAAATACATGAAAATAATTATTTTATCTCAGAATGAGTTAAGACTTATATCCTGTAGTACATGATAAAAGGAGTAGAGACTGCAAAATTCTTTACGTTTTCTCCTTGTGTATTCTGTAATGTATTATGCACATACAGCTATTCTATGAATTAACATAATCTGGGGAGGTTTTACATTCTATCGTGTCACAGTTATAAAAGTTTATTTATCTTCAAACAAAGCTGACATAAAATTGCATTGTTGCTATGAGTTAGACATCTGTCTCAAAACCAGGCATGTAGCTTTGCTATAAGGCTCAGCAATAGATAAAACTATGAATAAATGCGTGACCCCATGAATATAAGCTTCAGTAAAAGGATATTGCCTCAGAAGGGCCTGGCACAAGTCATCGGTCGTCATGAAAACTGTGTATGTGAGAAGGAAATCATCCAGGAGAGTTTCTGCAGAGGAAGACAAAAACAGCCCAAGGTACAATACATTAGCAAGAGCAGGAAGAAAGTATATACTCCTGTTACTGTGCATGGCAGGAACAGGATGCCTGCCCTTAAAAAAAAGGCCCAAAGAATACAGAATACATAAACCTTTAAGTTTCAAAAGTTAACAATGTGTTGCTCCTTCAGAGATCAGTCCCTTTACTTATCAAGTACATCCTCAGCTCCCAAAGCACCAACAGGCAAAAGTATGCACAAAATCATTCATCATAGTTCAGGAATCAGTAAGAAAGAGTCCCTATAACAAACACTGCCATCCTAGTTAGCTCAGCTGCACACAAAGCAGCCTTTCCACACATTAACTTGTTCTGGAAATTCAGAAGAATAGCATTTAGTAATAAGAGAAAAAAACTAGGATTGCCATGAACTGTGATTAACATCTATGCACAGTAGTTGAGAACCATGAAATAAATATATTCAAATCTTCAGATGGTTGGTTAGTCTTGTGGGCATCTCTGTAAGTGCTGAGAAGTTTTCTCTAAGGTTTGTTCAGTTGTATTAATGAATGTTTTTTCTCCTTCTGGTTTCTATCAGTGTTACAAAATCAGGCTGAAGGTACTTGCCAACAGACCATCCTTATGCAAAGAAGATGTAGCATGTCATGTTGTCAGGACAAACAGACAGTTTAGGATTTCAGTGTTGCTTTTTCATTCCTCATTCCCATGTCACACTATTTTTAGGATTTCCCCAAACCTTTACTGCACAGATCACTGGGGTGAAAGCATTGGGTTTGCTCTTGGGTGATAGGGCTCAAGGTAATCTCATGGTTGTCTTCAAAAACCCAGTGGCAGAATAGAGATAAGACCAAGCCAGACTTTTCCTGGAGGTGTGCTACAAAATGATATGGGGCAACCATCAGAGATGGCAACAAAAGAAATGCTTTCTAGATTAAAGTACTTATTTTTTCCTCCTGTGAGGAGGTCCAACATGACATGTTACCTGCACAGTGTCCAACATCACTATATTCAGGGCTTGCCTGTGCAAAGCTCTGAGCATCCTGGTCTAACTGAAGCTGCTTCCAGCATGGGTTGGACCCAACGGTTTCACAGCTCCCTTCCAAATGAAATTATTATAAAAATTTTAAACAAATTTGATTCCAATTTTACTAAACTACTCATGCACGATGCATGATCTAGAGTATTTGGTTCACACAACAAAATCTTTATTGCAAACAGACAATGTAATTGGTCTTTGTAACCACAAAATAAAAATATTTCTGCTTCTTTCTCTGCTTTTGGGGTGTTTTTTTTTTCCCAAAAGGTAAGATTTTCCTCAAGTTTTGAGGGATTCCGTTTGACTGTATTTCTTTTAATTTCAGCAAATACGCTGTGTTTCCTTTAACAAGAGAACAGCTCTGGTTTTTTTTTCAGATAAGAACAGAAACATGGACAGAGGCTGAACAATAAACCAAGTGATTTCAATTATACTGTAGAGCAAAAAATATTTTATCAGTGTAACTAGCTGGTATTAGTTAGCACCAATTATACTAAGTTGTGATTTAAGTGGTGAATTTACAACTGCAAACACTAAGGGCCAAACCACACCTTATGTGAGAAAGACATGGCTGAGCCCTGATTTCCATATCCTGAATTTCTCCCTATTTGTTTGTGATCTATTCCAGTCCAAGCTAGTGCTTTTGTACAAGTGTTCAACTGAGAGCATCCCAGCAGCTTTCCACAGCAAGACTGCAATTTCACAATAATTTAGACCAATTTCTGTTACAGCTGCCTTGGACCTTTTCAGTAAATTATTGATCCCATAGCTGTCGTGCATAACGGCAATGAGAATTCATCCATGTATCATTCAAAGACAGATGTCACGTGGCTAAACACGGATGGATAGCTGATGACATCCCACCCTGTGAGCATGGGACTCAAAATACCTCCAGTGTCTTTAAAAAAAAAAATAGTAAGTCTATCTCACTCAATGCATTTAACAGTGCTGGTCCAGAAAGAGTCCTGATCTAAGGAGGCATAGGTTAAACCCCTTGCACTCAGAAGAAAAACAATTAAACTCTTTATTCTACCCAACATTGTTAAAAATGGTGGAAAGTATTATCTCTGCATAAAAAGAGTATTTTGTCTCAGTAAATGAAAAGACATGGTGAACAGCTTGTTCTCTATCTGAAAGGTCATCTATTCATTCTCTTGCACGTCTTTTGGATGGTACAATGAGGCTATTTAAGTTGGAGGTTTCACAAACATTTGTTTGGAAACAGCTGAGCTTGGAGTCAACAAACACATTTTAGTTCTTTACAGAACTATGTGACTGTGCAGTGATCCTCACAAAGTCAAAGAGATGTTTACATCAGATTATTTCCCTGATTTCCTAGTCTGTGTAGGTGATATCTGAGCTTCAGCAAAACATAGCCATGTGTTCGGAAAAGAAATTAACTCCTTGTTGAAGCAAAACTGTGATATTATCAATGAACTTCTCTAATTGTTCAAAGGAGTGTGACTTTATCATAGTAACTGGTGTTTAGCAAAACGACTTTTATGTTTATTTTTATTACCTGATAATCTGCTTTCTTCCAGTATCCCAAAGTGTTGGAATGGAAAGCAAGACTGGTTTTACTATCATGTCAGTTTCTTGCTTTTTTGTTTTCTTTTCTTGCAAGAACTATGTTACGGACATTACTAATGCAATTCTCTCTCTCTCAAAAAAAACCAAACAAACAAAAAAAAAAAACAACCTACAACAAACGGAACAGTGATGGAAAGTCTGAAACTGTACATTTGCCCAGGTAACTTACAATTAGTTTTAAAGCCCTCTGTTCATCTCCATCTCCACATCCTTCCATTCACAGTCACATTTCTAACAACCCCATCAACATACAGTATATCACTCAGCCCACTTAAAGTTGCACATATGTATACATAGTGATTTTTTTTATCCTCTAAATGCAGAAGAAATGCTAAGAAAAGTTAATAAATTAAGTTTCCTACAGCTTGTGTATAGGCTAAATTTCTTCAAATTGCTTCTGAACATGTTTAGAAATTTAAACCCTAGAGGAATGTTGTGAACAAAAAAAGTCTGGATTATACATGTGGTCCATTAATAGCACCACTCATCCATTAAATTACTTTAACAAGTAAGCAATGAAAGTGCTTTTGTAAGATTAAATATCTATTACCAGACATCACCTAAAGACTTTACAATAATATTCATATTTTAAAACGCCTGAACTAGCTTGTAGGTATTTTCCCGAAGTCCTACTGTTCACTGTAACTATTTTCTATATTTTCTTCCTAAATGCCCTGTAATTTAAACTCATTCCTGAATATTTTTTCATGTCATAGCAGGAACACAAAACCTGAGGGTGTACTGATACTTCAAAAATAATCTGCTCAAAACAAACAACTGCACATTTGTCAGACACTTTTGGACATTAATATGTGTCCACAAATGATGATTTGTGGTCTTAATCTACAAATGGAGAGAAAGGGTAACCATGAGAGGATTTATTCACAGCATATTATTCATTCTCTTACTAATGGCCACTAAGAGCAGTGAATTTGAATGAGGAAGAGCTGTAACTGTACAAGTTGGGCTGACAGTTATGAACAAAAGTCTTTCTGAGATTTTTCTGTTTAGTCACATTTGATTTAAGAGTTACAAGAGGCAATTCCAGTCAATTAATTAATAATTTACAGTTCACCATAACCCCACTCAGAATGGCAGTGAAATGCATAACCCTTTTAAAATTTTACTCTGTGTTCCAGTTTCTGCCTAAATTTGTGACAATTTCTCCTATCATTCCTATAGAAAAAGTTTTTCTATCGTTTGTAGCAAACAGGGAGAATAAAATTCACAGTAATAGCTGGAAAAGACATTGGAAGGGAAATCTTGGTGCAAAAGCCTATGATGCTACAATATTTTTTTTCTCTTCTTCATGAATTTTTATTTAAACTTTTTCTTCTAGCCATCAACCTAACTTTTCTTTGTTTCCCACAATTTTTCTTTATTTGGCTAAGCAACTATTACTAAGTCAGGAGTTATACTGCAGCTATGGAATATTTAATTTCAAAGACAATTTCAAGCATTTTAAAGCTTCATTAAGACATGCAACAGAACCAGCATGAGTCCCATGGCCTCCTGTTCTTGAAGCTCTTTGGGGGCAGCCTTAGGCAGTAATCTCACCACACCAATTCTGCGCAAGTTCCATAGGCATAAAAATAATAAAAAAGCAGGCACTGTGCTTGTTTGTTATTAAATAATCAATTTGCACCAGCTTCTGCTGAGACAGTTTCTCCCAGGCTATGAGCTCCCTCCTTCTCCCAAGTGAAATAAAGCACAGACACAGCTTTACCAGGAACCATTAGTACTGCTCCTCCCATTCCTCTGTGATGGACAAGTCCTTCTGCAAGACACATTCAGGGTGGCTGAGGGGTAGAAAGAGCAGTACCAGAGACACTCTCACCCATGTGAAAAATCCAGGGAACATTTGCTTTCAGCTGGATCCTGAAGGACCCAGAAATACATCTACATGAGAAGTTACAACTGCATTGTATGGATAGGGTGAACAAGAGCAATGGTGAATTTGGTGGGGAAGGGGGACCTAGCATCCCAGTGACAGAAAATTATAAAATATTTAGACGAACAACACATTATATATTCCCAACTACTAAAAAAATAGGCAGGATTCCCTGCTGCTTTCCATGTGCCTACCTACCTCTCTAACAGGAGAAATGCTTTCTCTCTGAGAAGACAGCTCTACAAATACCAGCTCAAGGTGATGGTACAATTAAAAAATGACAGGAGGAAAGAATGGGTTTTCACACCAAATCTGATTTTCCAACAGTTTCTTTTCTCCTTTCTCCACCCTATTCTCTAGGCAGGCTATCAGTTACTAAGGATTAGGACAGAAATTAATATAGATCTGTAAAGAAAAATAATCTGTGACACATATTTAACAAATCAGGACAGGTAGTACACTTCTTGGTGTTGCCACATCAAACATCTGTACCTTCTTCTCAAACTGGAGCATTTTCCTAAACTACTACAGTGGTATGAGGCACCAATGGGGCAGCCTCACTTTAATAACTTGTAACATAAACATTCAAAGAGACTTAATCTAAAGGAAATGCCTTTGTCACGCTGAGTAAAAGTTAAGTTCATTTGATTAAATTAGATATTTTTGAGGACATCTGTAAAAAGCAAATATTAAAAAAGCTATGTCATAGAATGAGCAAAGAAAAATGTATGCAAACATTCAAGTATTCCAGATAGCTACATATGTCTAGCTACCCACCTAGCAATTTATATGTTCACATATTATTTACTAGCCTGCACATGCATCAACCAGCATCTTTAGACCACCACAGCTAAACCAATAGTGCATATACATCTACATTACAAATATGTCCAATAGCTCAGGCTGCATTTAGAACACACCTATTGCCCTACTGCTAATATAAGACATACTGTCCAACTAAGCCAGATATAATTATTCCTAATGCCTGAGTCCTTAATCCCTTTATACCCACAAGAAGAGATAACTTGATGACAAATTCCAGTTTGTCCTGGTTTTCAGATCACCCTACTACATCCTGAATAGATTTTGGTTTGTTACTTCTCAATGGTTACCATAAAAAAAAGAAACCCAAAAATGAAAAAATAAACAAACAAAACCAGAAAAATAAGCCAAACAAGTCCTCCCACTTTCAGTGACAAACTGACTGCTGAGATGACAAAAACCATTCTCTTTTTCATATCAGACTTTACAGAGCAACTTTTCAGAATCTGTTCTTTCCACTCTCTGCAGCATTCCTTTTTCCATGTTCTACCCTTTCCATTATATGCTTATTTAAATACTATGAAAAAAATAAAGCTATGCAAAACAAGACAACAACAGGATTTAAAACATCAATGCATCGACTTTTTTTCTTATGACTGCATGACTTACAAAAGGCAAATTCCTCTATACAGAAGAGTATAAGCATATAGACTCCATGCATAGACTCTATATTCCTTTCTCTGCAGATTGTTTATGCCATGTACTCTTAGTTGGGGAGAGGGTACTGACAGTGAAATCTGTTAAACTGCAAAGAAAAACAAGTAATCTGTTATTTTAGAGTGAGTTGGTTTTTTTTAAATTTATCACTATTGTGAACCCAAATCTCTTTGACTTTGCACTGTACAAATCCATTGTGAATGGTTGTGCAAGAATTACAGAAAGATTTAAGGGTTTTCAGGCTTGTATTCCACACTAAATCGGCTTATAAGAAAATATAGATAAAGCACTGGAATGCAAGTCTTTATGCAAAGTAGTGATTCAGCTTTCTCCAAGGATTTGCTGGTGGAGGCGAAACCTGTATGGAGACTGAAGGAAAAACCAAATACCAACAATAAAAAAAGAGAAAAAAAAAATTGCCTGAATGAACAAACCACTGGAATTCAGTAACTCATAAGTGAAAACTACTCCTGCCACTGTAGTGGCAAGCCTTAGTCATGCTACAGAGCAGTTGTGGTTGTCAATATGTGTATGAGAGAATTAAACTTTGAGAATGAAAACCATGCACTGAATTAAAAATATAACACTCCAAACCCTCTGCTTTCCAAGCAGAGGAAATCGCTAAGTGTCCTTCCTTCCTGCTCAACTTTTCTTTCAGAAATGTAATAACTAAAAAGAGGTGATAATATCTTCTTCATCCTCATCATGTAAGAACCTTAGTATAATATATTGGTTGTCAGCATCTAGGAACTCCAGCAGCACAAAGTACAAGTGGGGCTACACATGCATTTTTCAAACATCATTGCAAATACTTACAGACTTCTGTATGACAATGAAGTTCTTGGTTGGGGGGGGATATTTTTGAGAAAGACAAAGATGAAGAGATAAATAAATGTATTTTAGACAACACAGAATTATAAAACCCTTTAGTCATGCCATTTCCCATTTGTGACTATGGCAAAGATGATAAGATGACCATATGGTCAGCTCCTGACATCCCCTTATGTTAATACACTTACCAGTATTAGCCAGAATTACAAATTAAATAATCATCAACAACTCTGCTCTCATTTACATTCAGTGCATAATCCCTACCTCGCAGGACCAGACACTTTTCTCTAACATTTTGTCAGGCTTATTCCCCAGAATATACTTGGGAAAAAAGAGTCAACTGCTAGACCAGCTGAATCCTTTGGAATTTTTATCCTGCTATGCCTGAAAAGCTGGGATCAATAAAACTAATGCACCTTCTGACCTCATAGCTCATATTGGAAATATTTTTTTAGAAAGAAAATATTCACTGATGGGGTTAGCAACACCATACTGATCAGAAACAGTTATGACATGCATCTCTCACAGTCATCAAGAAAACGCAGCCCTATGAGATGGGGTTACAGCTGGGCAAACAGACAGACGAGCCCTGTGCCTGAGTAAAATGGATGCTGATTACTTACTTTTCTATAGAGAATAAACAGTTTTTTCTATTTTAAATAATTAGTCACTTAGTTCAAATTAAACAAAATGAGGGCTACAGCAAAGCATTTCCAAGTTTTTCAGCCTCTGAGTGCTGAAAGCTCATAGCCTTGATAAATTCTTGTCAAACCTCTTCCTCCCTTCTGCAAAACGAGAAAAATTATAACACACCTCGAGGCAGGCAATGCTACACGTAGATTTTTTGTGTGGTTTAGTTCATATAATACTATGCAATGCTCTGAAACCTTTCAGCAATGCAAACAAAGGTCCTGGTTTGAGAGTTGAGCTGTAATCAGAAAATTGCTCGTTCTGCAGAAAAGGAAAAATGATTTGACAGGAGCAACTCTTTTCAAAGGTAGAAGTTTCTCAGTAATCCGTAATTCCACAGCAATTTACTAAAAATGTCAGGATGTCTCTGAGCAAAAACAGTAAATGCAAATTGCTATCTGATCTAGCAAGATATTGCTCATGTCTGAGAGGTCCCAGACCTCCCTTTCATTTAGCAGATGGCAACAGTGCTCAGGACCTTGCAGGATTAGCCCTTAATTCAAAATCCAATCCTCTAATGGTGCTATGCCACCATGGACACAGCATGAAGCAAAAAAAAAAAAAAAAAAGAAAATTATGTTGAGAAAGAAAGGTCAATGAAAAAAAAGAACATCAATATATAATTTGCTGGTAATGTATTAAAACAATTATAGTAGTTATGTCACCTAACAACCAAGGCACTGAGAAATCAATGCACAAAGGAATAAAGAGCAAGACATTTATTTCTGGCATTAGGTTAGAAAACTAAAATACATAAGGGCATGATACTTAACTTGTACAACCACATTTTTTATAAGAGCACAAAAGTCAAAACTAGGAATCATTTCTAAGGTCATCTCCCAGAAATTTCTGGCAGTATTTTAACATCTACAGAATGAATCAAACACATTCTGTCTGGTAAGGTCAAAGATGCTCCTCAAGTTGCATTCCAGTTGCTACTATCACATGTATTGGAGCAGGTTCTTATTTTGTTGGAGACAAAAAGCCCTGAAACCACAGGCAGAGAGCAAATGTCAAACTTGTCCAGCTTTAATGAGACACTAATTTTTCCACATAGAAATCTGAAGCTCTCTTTTTCCCCCAGGTGGGAGGGAGCCCTGGTGATTCACGTGCAGCTATAATGGTCAGGGTTACTTGAAATTATTGGACAAATCCTCTACGCCTTACACATTTTGAATCATTAGAAATGTTGCCTATAGCAGCCACTCTAAGCTATTGATACTTTTTGTTAAAAACGTGCCTTTGACAGCTGCAACTAAAACACTGACGCTTTCCATGCAAGGAAACGTGACAGTAAAAGGAAGTATTCCAATGCACATGTGAAATGTGAAATCCTCACACAAGCAGAAGGCAGACACTCCTTGTTCACATCAGGCATCTCCCAAAGTACTTGAGAAGAAAAAACCCATCCTCTCTTTCCATCGATTGATTATAATAAGCCAGCCAGGCCAGGATTGCCTGGAGCAGCAGGACAGAGGATAAAAGATTTAATGGTTCCCTTTCATATTTGTGCCTGCAGACCAGCTGCCTGAGCACAGCCTGCTGTGATGTGCCCTCCTGGGTTTGCACCTCCAGCTTGCACATTTCCTGGCACCCCAGGCACTGGTGCGGCTCACTGGAAGTTGTATGAGCAAGTACAAGGCAAGGTTCTACTTTTCTGCTTCTGTCTTGTGCAGGAACTTCTTTGCGTCAATGCCATCACCCTCCTCCTCAGGCAACGAAGGAGATGCAATGTCTCCAGCTCAGAACCCCCAGTGACACAAGTTCCAGGTGCCACTGAGAGCTGCCACTGCCTCAGTGGTGCGAGCAGGACAGGACTTTTTGTTACCTGGTGGCAGCACAGCACACAGCCATCCTCCAGCAACTGCCGGCAGTGCACAGAAAGGGCACACAGTGCACCTTCTTTCCCCTCTGCCACTGGAAGCCTGGCCCTACCAATTGGGTGCTCTAAGGTTCCCTAAAGCTGCTCAAGCCTTTTGCCTGGTCCATGAGTCCAGCACACATCCCAGTCTAAAGGGAACTTGAAAATCAGACATTCAGCTTTCAGAAGGTTAACACAAAGGAAGATGCATTTAACCTTTATTCTTTTCATCTTTGCTGTCCAACACTTTTATGGCATTGAAGAATAACAAAGTTTCAAGTTCAGCATGTCTTTGTCATTGCTGAATTGGAAAATCTACCCCTAGGAAACAGTAATCTTCAAATCTAATATTATATATAAACACAAAAATCATCACATCTTCAAAAAATGCTTGTGAGTTCCTAATTTCTAGATCATTGAGATGCTGTAAAAAAGTCTGCTTCACAGTGACATTTCTCAGAACATGAACCCAAATTCTCTGTTTACAACCCAAAAATACATATATCTCTGTATACATATATTTAAAATCTCTTAATTGGCATTATTTTCAAGTTGAGACTATTAGCCCAAAAGGCTTTACTTCCAAATCCACTTGGACAACATCCAGTCTGGCAGATTACAACAACTACAGTATAGTGACCAGAATACATTCTATGCTGGTACATGACATGGATAAAGGACAGATCAAATTACTCATGGCAGTGCCCCACCTAAAGTGCTGCAGGTCAGGTACAATGCCTAGACTTCAGTGTGCAGTGTTATCCCATCACCTGCTGCTAACTGTTTTCCATACAACCAGAGGGATGGATCCCTTAGGGGAACAGAAATGTACAGATCCACACTGTGTATTTTTTAAAGTGTTTAGCAAGAAGCTTTGATCTATTATTTTCCCCCATACAAAGCAGCAAGGGGAAATTTCTTTGTGCTTCAGCCCAAGGAAGGAGGTATAAGGAGTATCTTGTTTGCCCCTGGGAGCCAAATTATCATAAATATGCTAAGCAGTGCAAACTCCCCAACATGTGGCACTGGAGCATGTGCAGTACACATCACAGCATCTCTTCAGGGAAGCCTAGCACGACAAAGCCTCCACTGGCAAATCGCTCCCAGCTTCTGTAGATTTGACAGAATTGCCTACAAAGGGAACGACGGCATTTTCATCTGAGCAAGAGCTGTTTAATTTGGTCCAAATCTCTATACAAGATGGGTAGAGCATGCAGTAGACTAATGAGCAGACCGCACATTTCTTCCAGCACAGGAAAGGTCAAGTGGTGGGATATTTTTGGTGTATCGGGTCACGCACACTAGGTTAGGGTCTTGCACACACAGCTGTGGCCCACTGTCATGTAACCTCAAAAGCAGAGACTCACTTAACATCTTCTGACATATGGAGGCAAAAGGCCCAGCAAAGGTGCTGGCTGACTGGGATGTGTTACAGGCTCTGCAGAGGGCAGAGGGGAGGGAGGAATACATCTTGCAAACCCCACAGGACACCCAGACAGACACTGGCATACTGCAATGTCACTGCAGTGGTGAAGGATGCCACTTCCAGCATTTTGCCCAGGGTGTACAATACTTCAGGCGGATGGGCAAACAATTCTCAGATAGCTGAGAAATAATTTATTCAATATTTAACAACACACCTATGATGCACAGCGGAGGAGGGTGGTATGAAGGATGTGACATCCAAGAGAACCCAAAAACCAAATAGGGCCATCTTTGCATCTTGCATTTCCACACCTGTCTTCCTCCCCACTCCCCAGGCAGTGAAGCACAGCTTCACAGTATAAAACCAGAACAATGGGCACCAGAGCATTCATAAGGCAGCTGCATTTTGCTTCCCCGTGTGGTGAATGGGTGCCAAAAAAATCTGATGAGTTTCATGATGTTGGTGTTAAAATACATTGTTACACTAAGTGTAGACTTATTTATAAGATATAGGTCCTTAAATTATGCCCTGAAATTGTACTTGCTACATTGAGACACTCAAATCATTCCAGTGACAGGTTAACATGTAATTAAAGACAGCTTTTATGCCTATTATTTTACAATTTAATGGAAGATGGCAATAAAAAATGCCTTGCACATAGTCTGCATATGTATTAAGAATATCTAAAAACTTCAAACAAGTGTGTTTGTCAGTACAACCCTGTGCTGACAGCTGAATGGAAGCGATCACAAAGGTTCTTGCTTGCACTGTTTAAAGATTATACAGGGGTAAGACATGAGGAACAGATACTATCCAGAGTTCAGCTGCTTGTAAGTATTAAAACACCTGCATTTTCCTGTGGCAGCTGAACTGTGTTTGTGTGCAATTTGGCTGCTTGCAATACAGAGCATCTCAGTGCTACACTTTTAAGATACAAGAGCCTTATTTTGATATTTTTCAAACTATTTACATCCATTAATGTAAAGCATTCAGCATTAGATCCTTGGTTCGACTGTACCATAATTACTCAGGTTTTTTTACTTATGGCCTTGCTTATTTCAGTTAAATAAAGGGGAAATACTAAGCAATTTTAGATGAAAGCACAGTGGGGTAATTTTCTAAAGGTTTATATTCATTTTTGCCATTATTTCAGATTTTTAGTGCTATTTATTGATTCATTCACAAAAAAAAGAAAGAGATTTAAAACACAGCTAGCTTTCAGGCATAACTTTGGAGTGGTACAGTCCAGCTTTCTTCCTTTGTATCTTTTTTTCCCAAGTCTTATGAGATACTGTGTTTTTCACGTACACACTGGAAAGCATCTAATGCAGGAGATGCATTCTGTATTCATGGAAAGTATTCAATTTTTAGCCCTTCATCAAGACACCCAGCTGTCTCCTGGACTTCACAGGGCACAGAGGAATCTCCTTGGCTACCAGGTAAACCCCACCTTTCTGCACAAGCATACAGGAATCTGATGCAATGTTAAGGACAAAGGTAAAAATCACAAACTGCAATAACTGTATTAAACAGTGCCTCTTGGATCATCTGCTCCATGACCACGTTTCACCACTACAGCACCTGGCTGTGACTCATGCTCACTGCCATCCTTCATTTCTATAGCTCTTTTAGGCTCTAAGTGCCAGCACAGTCTTCATAAAATGTGCTTTATTTTGCCAGTGTATAGAGAAAAGGAGGCAGATAAGGGCTCAGGAGAGGGGGGAGGTACCGGCCAAGGCTGAGTACATAAACCCACCATCCCATGCAAACAACAGCAATGCTGCTGGCCAGCCCCATCAAATGTGAGTCAGATGGTGATCCCACTGCAAAATGCCTTTGCCTATCAGTTTTCCAAACCCTCTTCAAATTAAATAGACTAACAGCATGATTTCTCGGGATTTTTTTTTTTATTAAACTGAGTTGCTTATTCAATTAAAGGCAATTATAAAAAATTATTTTTTCTTACTAAGAAGCAGTATGCTTTCTATATCACCACTGCTTAGCCCATGGGAAATCATCAATTATGTGATGACAGTCTCGGACTGCAATCACTTTGCCATGGCTGCAGCCTGGTAAACATTTCTGCTAGGTGTAACACTTCCTTACAGCCTCTTTCAGGTTACAAAATAGTGAGCATGTATTTATTGTTCCTAAAGAGCCTGTCAGAGAAGGTAGCGAAGCATCTTAAAGGAAGACTCTGAGGATTACATACCACCCTTCAGCTAGATGAATACTTCATATATAAGAACATATATTTAAAAGCGATTTTCCATGTCAGTTTTTAGAAACACATCACCAATTACAGTAAACATACAGGAGCTGAAATTGATTCCATCAGGAGCTGCTGTTCTGAAGAAAGAGTAGCCCACACCCCAGAAGGACAATGAAATATAATATGCAAGCTCATTTAATCACTGTATCCAATTACAAGGAGGAATAAATCAGCACACACATGCCTATGTCTGAATTTTAAAAGGTAAATAGATCATGAACAGTCAAGCCAAATGCTTGATTCACAGATTAGCAGAGGAAGTGGTGCATTCACTTCCCATTTCAAATTTTTTGTTCCATTAGGAGCTTGATTGTACAGAGCTTACATTCTCTGCAGTAAGGGGACACAAAACTCTGACATTCACCTCAGTGGAGTTTGTGTATGGTCTAACGACAGGCTTTCCTGGTCTCTCTGCCCTGATGCATACCCAGGACTCCCCTAAGTCACAGGGGCTCAGAAGAGGAGGTGGCTTTCTTCCAAACACTACAAATAGCAGCACTTTGGGCACTTGCTCCTACCCTTTGCTGTAAACTCCCTCATCCCAGATCTACATGACCATAAGCTCCAGGAAGATCTGAATCCTCTCCATTTGTCAAGAAAACACAGTACAGCAATTTCTTGCAAAGCTGATGGCATTTTCTTGTTTTCCAGACGCTTTTAGAAAACTGTTATCAAATATTTATCGTTCTTTGTAATCAAGAACGTAGTTGCAACTTCCCAAATTACATCTTACTAACCTTGGCCCCCTGAACAAATTTCCTATCCATTAAACTATGATGTAACATGAAATGTCCCATGGCCCATTTGCATGTCAAAACCCTCACCCCAGAAGGGAGATTAGATTCTCATTAATAATAACACTATCTGTACTCACACATCAAAGAAAAAAACCTGTTCAAAGTATTTACATAAGCTGCACAAGCAGGTCATGACATATTTGCCTGGAGAGATGGGCCATCATGCTGGAGACTGTAACAAAATTTGCCTCAAGCCAGTGATACTACATACTCAGGAAAGCTCAGGAAAATGCCTTCTTGGCAATGGGAGAAGCCCAGTTTCAGCTGGCAGAGACCTCCCCCTGCCTACAGCTTTAGACTTCGCTTGTCCAACATGCCCAGGTTTCCCAACTGATCACATCCCAAAATCTCCTTGTGTGCTTTGGGGCTTCTGCCCACAGCAAACCTCAGAGGTCCCATGATGGCAAAGGCTCCCCAGGGTGGCACACTTCCCTGGGGAAGGGCTCTGTGCCCATCAGCAGCCCCAGCACTGATGGAGCCTCTAAGGCATTCACAAGCTGCTGTGGCCTAGGAGCCCTACAGAGTGCAAGGAGGGAATAGACAGGGTCCCTTTGCTTCCCTGGCCCTGCTCCAGGGACATCCAGGGGAGAGGACAGCGAGGAGCCCACAGCATGTCCAGGGCTGCCTCCCCACAACAGGCTGGGCTCCAGCAGGCCAGAGGTCTTGGCCTGTCTGTCCATCCTAAGAACCACCTGGCTGGCCCCATGCAGCCTCTTTGTTCAATGCCTGCCTAGTTGAAGTGGAAGTCAGGAGGCATTTTGCCTGCCAGAAAGTGGGATGCATGTATGTGCTGAATTGCTAAATCATCCTGTGGTAGGCTTGATGGCAGGTACCAGGATGGAAATTTTCCACCTGCCACTGCTTGATGGCAGGTACCAGGATGGAAATTTTCCACCTGCCTGTTAGAGTTAAACTCTACAGCCACAGAGACAGTTAACATCTACAGATAGAAAGAGGAGAAGATGTAGTCACCTTATAGGCAAAATGTTTGCATTTGCCCATTCTTGGTGGTTTTCACACTTTGGGGCAATGCTACATGACCACTGCTGCTTTAAGGCTTTCAATGAAAACCCTTTGACAACGGGGATCTGACAAATGCTATTTGTCTGTGGTTGTTTTTCACTGTCGTTTGTTTGCTTCCAGCTTGTGGCTGTGCATCCCCCAGGATGTTACTAACAGTATCAACAAACAAAATCCCATGGACAAGGCTCCTATGGGGCAGGGAATGAAATCCAACAAGGGTTTCATTATTGCATTGATGCTGGGGCTCTGAATTAATGGCTGGGAAAGAACAAAACCAAGATCTGGCTTTCTGGTTTTAACTGCAGTGGTTCCTAGAGAGAGGTCAACTAGCCCTAAATTCCAAGATATGTGAAGAGGGTTAAAGAAAGGCTGCTTGTGGAACTGGCAGAGCATTGTGGGCAGTGAGAGAATGAGGAGGGTTAATGGCAGGAGGAGGATGCAGAGTGTAGAAAAAGGAAAAAATGAAAGAAACTGAAAAGCAATAAAAAGTGTAGTATAAAAGCCTCCAGCAGTCCCAAGTCAGACAGCATGATTTCTCCATGATTTTATCTCTCATTCTGGCAATTTATATCTCCATCAAAACTCAAGTTCAAGCAAAGGAATAAAATCACAATTCATGCCACTTGCCATCGCAAGAAAAGCAAAGTTTTTTATTATTATCTTCCATCAAAATTAGACCCATCAATGCTGCCACTTTTTTTTACATTCATCTATTTTCCCCAAAATGTTTTTGCACTCAGTGTCCTAGTAGCCATCACATTTTCACATGAGAGAGAGAGTATGATCTTGGTTTTAGAAGGATCTCATAAGCTTTTCTGAACTAAGACAAGGTCATCTCATGATCTCAGCCTGGCTTGGGAGATAGTGATGTGAGCTGCTGCCACAGCTACAGCACACATCAGTATTTTTCACCATGTCTAGAAGATGGGACAAGTAATGGATTTTATTGCAGTAACTGATGCTATTCTGAAAAGCTCTTTCTGTCAGTGCCCGCTATACTCCATGAGGGTAACTGATATCTCATGAAAAACCTTTGGCTGTCAAAGTGCTGTAATTCTACTCCTATTTCAATCTTTGAAAGCATCAAAATTTACTCTAAAAAAACAAGCAGGACTGTCTCCAATGCCAACTACATAGACTCTCATAAAAGACGTTATATATCCTAAGTAATACCAAACTGGATCATACCTTTCCCTCTAAAAAAAACCAACAGCAATTTAAAGCCTGCATTATGAGCTTACCAATTGCAGTTAAAGCACAGAGCTTCTGAATTTATGCTCAATGCATTCTGCTCCATTATCTCCTTTTTAGACAGGTCCCTCCTCTCTCACAAAAGTATTCCTACTACAACCATCTATTTCTACATCCAACAGCCAATCTTCTCCCTTGCCCACTAAAATCAAAACCTAGCAAAACATCACAAACCACAGAAGAACACCCTGCCAACCTCTTCCAGCACACAGCAAATTTGGCCTTTAGCAGCTGCTGTCTCTCTCATCTGCTCTTTTTCTCCCTTGCCCTTGAACATGCTAAAGAAGGCAGCAGCCACAGTTAGGGCGGGCAGAGCCTGGCTCTGCTGCACCTGGTAATCCAGAGTGTGCTGGCAGCAGTTTGCCAAGGCCCCAGACCTTCTCAAGCAATTGTGTTTATTCAGCTACCCAGCAAGCAGAGGCACTCCGTGCTGTAATGCAGCCCAGGGTTCCCAGCTATTAAGGGAGGTCTTAAGAGCCCACAAAAGTCCCATTGGGAAATAGGCAGAAATCTATACCAATTAATGGTTCACAAATAGGTCTTGGGTTGTGGCTTTTTGTTCTTAATCTCCCCGGGTGACCTCTGAGCCTAGGGATTTACAGAAAGCAGTAGAGTGGGAAAGAAAAGGACTGCATCAGTACACTGCACAACCAAGCATCACCTAACAGCAGTAACAGGGAGCATTGACAGGGAGCCTAGTAAAGTAACAATCACTGTAGTTTGGCTATAGCCAAAACCAGTCCCACTCTTGCTCACAAAAATCCAAGGCTGCTACTTCCATAGTACTGTGAAACTGTTTGAACTCAAGGCCTGTTAAGAAGGATTGCGGGGGAAGGAGGAATTAACAGCATGAGAGTAAATTTAGTTCACAAGAGGGAAAAAAGCCGCTTTGAAGAACAGATTTCTTTCAGATTCTTAATACACAACCTCAAAGCACAGGTCTGCAGTGAATCCATCCTTCCACCCTGTAGGCGGGCAATGAAGGCACTCTTTATATTCCTCAGAAAACGTTAATCTCACAAGAAAATCATTGTATTATAGCAACTTGGAGCACTGGAAACACTGGAATTCAAACTCTGAAGACAGTGCATAAACTGTATTCTTGGACTCAGAGATACAGCAAGCACCTCAAGATACAGTTTTATCTTTTCAGCATTCTTACATAAAAATTCCCCCTTTCCATAAAAGCCTTTTTCAAAAAAAGAAAAATAAATTAAAAAATCTGAACTTCAGAGCACCATCTCTGAGCTTTACATCATTACAGATCCTGCTTTCAGGACAGAATGCTTTGCTGTATCCTGAGAACAAGGTCCCAACTCAACAACCATCACAGTAAGTGCTAATAGCAACACGGGAGTCACTAGTGTACAAATGCCGACTGAGGTCAGCAGCTGGGGAATCTTGGTGTGACTGAAGAAGAGTACCTGGATGACAGTGCACAGCTTTTCAACAGCTTGCAGATCAGGGTTTGATAGTAAAAGGCCTTAAGGAAGAAAAGGAGTACAACACTAAACGGTGAGAACAATAAATGGGGGACCTGAGGTGAAGGGCCCCATGTTTGGGGTTCCTGAAGGACAAGGTGGTCTCTGGCTCCCACTGAAGGAACAGGATGCGTGGACACTTTGTAAGAAGCAGCAACATTGATATTTCATTTTTATAGTTCCAGTTCCTACTCTCACAGCTTACTGACCTGCCAGCCCACACACCATATGTTGCTATTCCTCTTATGCTACTCTCTTAAAAATCAGGTCCCACTTTTCATCTACTAGAAACATCACTTTTTAGATAACTGTACATGTTTTATAGTCAGCTTCAGTGAGCCACATTCTGGGAAAATATGAAGCAGGGCTGTATCTGGGGGCTGAGAAGATCTAGAAAGCTGTGTCACCTCTGCAGCAGAGGTTATCCTCTTCCTTCATGTTCTTGGTGGTTTGATCAAATTTCTGCAGGAGAGTGGAAGTCAGCAAGAGCTACCACAGTGTAGATTCATTTCAGAATTTGGCTACAATTTTTTGCTAAGATGTTGTTGACTTGTTTTGGTGTTCCCATGGCTCACTAGAGGCAGTATGACATTAGTTGCAACAGAAGGTACCTGGCTGGCTTCATCTCCAGACCTGCAGCTGTGGAACTGACCTAACCTCCTGTGTAGCATTTGAGTCAGACAGGGAATCAACCTAAGTGGTTGGCGTATATCTAAGATGACAGGTCTCTTGATGAGAGACATTTCTTTGGCATGACCCCTGTTCAGTGATTCAGTTTTCCCCTTTGACTTCGTGGCCCTCAGTCCAAACCTTCTGACCTGGGAACACAAGTTATTTCTGCTACATTTGACACTGACCGGTCACACTCGAGTGATTAGAAAATTATTCAGAGCAAGACAGAAACTGAGAAGCAACATCTGCTATTCTTTTACCACTAAAATACAAGAATTTTTATAAAGTCTTCCAATAATTTTTTATCCCTTCCATGTACTTCTTGGCTTAACACCACCAGACAATTAGGAATTATCAAAAACACCATTCTGGAAAAAAATCTGCAGAAATGCTTTTCAAATATACAAACATTATGATCTCAGCTACTTAATGCATCTGGTTATTTATATATATATATATGAGACAATATATATAATTTCACGTATCTGAAATACTTTCTCCATTGATTTGATAGTTACAGCACTTAGACTTCCAATGTTATGAGAGCAAAAGGGATGTTACAAATAACTGATTAGATGTCTTCAGGGTTGCATTTCCAGCAACCTTACCAAATTCCCGATGTCATAACATCTTATCTTCCAGGTACCTCATTAAAATGCTTGTATCACCCAAGTTTATTTTGCAGTACAACAAATGAACATTTTCTGCCTTTTCTGACTTAGAAGCTTTTCCCACTGTCAAAAGAAAATTACTTTTACCCCTAAAAATATTCTCCTGATAGACCTACACTTCCTAATTCTTTTCTGCTTAAACTACTAAGTTCATCAAAGACCCTGATATTGTCTACAATGCACATCTTCATAATAAATGGTTTCACACTAGGCTTTCACGACAGCTCCTTATCACTTTCTCACATAGCAAAAGGCGACAACAGGCAATAATGAATCACTGAATTACAGGGAAAAGACTGAGAAACTGAGAATACTATGACAATTGGCTGTCATATAGAATGGTAGCTTTTTCTTCTGCAAATTTGGCTCAAACACAGAACATTAAACACATGGGGCTCTAGCAGGTATAATGTATTTAGGTGCCTGCAGTGCACAAAGTGCCTCGGTGCTCCCTGGCACACCGAAACCATGTGTTTTTTTGATGGCTACCTCAGTTACTTTCTCTACCTGAAACGGTCCAGCTTGCTAAGTGTACTCATAGCATAAAGTATTTGCAGCAATGAACTGAAAAAATACCATCTGTATCTACAAAGAGAGTCCTGATCATGCATAAGAGTGTTTATCATTCCCCATGTTGACTCTAGTTTCCCAGTCACTGAGTACAACAGTAGGACAATTCAGGAGCAGCATTCCCAGACTGTGCCTTTCCAAAAGTTTGCCTGAACAAGTTTTAGTGCCCAAGTGCAAATAAACCCTTTTCAGCCTCTGTGTTCTCATTTCTCAGAAAAAACTGTCTGAGCTCCTGACACAAGAGAGCATCTCAGACATATTCCCCTCGTTGGCTGCATTATCTTCGGCACTGCAGCATGTGACACACTGTCTGTCTGTAGTGAATCCCAGACATGGTGCTCCTGCAAGCTGATTCAGCTCACTACTGTGACAGAAAATAATCCTATCAAAGGGAAAAAAAAAATATTTCGTATTAAGTTACCTAAATCTACTTGGCACAAGGTCAAGCCAAGCACAGAAGAGGAGATGGGCTAGCATGGCGAAGTACAGTTAGAGAATGCCAGACCTTCCCATTTGAGAAGCCAGTGTCACTGCTGGCAGCCTTGGTCCCAATTTCATGCTACCCAGAGCTCCAGCTTCAAGTTCCACCATGCCATTTGGAAAGCCATTCAGCAGAAAATGCTGCTGCCACTCTGCTGCAAACTGAACTGACAACCCACTCAGTTGTCCCACCTATCTTACTATAATCTTAGATTCTGATTAATTCTTTCCAAACTGCAACATGCTGCATGCGATACTCTGGGTCAGAGCAAAGATCCTCATAAAAAGAACTAGGTCTTTGATAGAGGATGCCCAACAGAAGAAAAAAGAACTCAAAAAAAGATAAATACAGAGTTATCTTCCTCAGACACAACCTCTTCCAGCAACAGGCAGGGTAGATTTTCCAAGTGGGAAGTCATACTGATATCACTGCAGCGATGGAGTTTTTGCCAGGATTTTGCCTAGTTTGTGTTTAAACCCTTCCAAATTTTGGCTTCCACAGAATACTCACAACAAGGAATTCCACAGTTTAGCTGTGCATTATACTGTAAAACCACTTCTCTTTGTCAGTTATAAACCAAATTCACTGAGTTACAAAACACCTGCCTCATTATGAGAAACAATGAACAATCTTTACGTCTCACCTTCCCCACACAATTAATAGTCTTGTAGGTCACCATATATCTCTTTTACCAGAAGTTGCCTTCCCACGATGACCAGACCTAAACTATTCATTCTTAGATGCATTTAATCCATAATTCTAATCACCCTTGCTGCTCTTCACTTCATTTTCAACCTAAGCTGGGGGAGAAGAAGGAATCATATTATACATTCCATATTTCGCAGTTACACAATGGTATAACTACAGCTCTTGCTTGGCTTTTTTTCCTAATTAGCCTAAATACCACTTGCCTTTTTAACGAATGCTGATCAAAAATTTCCAAGAACTATCCACACTACCTCCATAGACCTATTTTCTACATTATAATAGTCAAGTCAGCACCCTGCTGAATATGTATAATAAGAATTTCCTCTTCTTCATGGTAGAAAAACACATTACTTTGCATTTTTCAAACTTGGATCCCATCTGCAATTTTATCCTGCAGTTACACAGATTTTTATTCCTTTCATCTTTCAGCAGCCATAGGGCTGGTTCGAGGGGCCTGCTCCCAACTTATTTTCCCAGTTCTACACTGCCCCACTCTTACTACTTTCATGAGACTAATTTTGAGTTGGATCAGCTTCCTGATGGAGCACAACAGCTCAAACAGGCAGTCAGATGTGGGGATAATAGGGCGTACAAGAACATCTTGTATGGCCACCAAAGGTGAAACTATGGCTTGGTTTACCAGGAGACTCTCAACCATTTAATAATACGAGCACATGCTGTTACCACAGATTTCATCCCACACTCAGCAGCACCCAGTCTTCAATGGAGAATTCCCTCCATTTTAAACACAGACAATTTACCCCTACCTTTCATTTTCTCTCTTTTAAGTAATTATCAGTTCTGAAAAGCATCTTCTTCCTGATCAAAATGATCTTTAAATTTCTTTCAGGATTTTTGGCCAGGGACTTTATAAAAAGCATTTTGAAAATATGAATATAAGATACAGGCACACCAAATCATATATATCCTCATGCTCTTTCGAACATTTAACAGCCCTACAGGATGCACAATATCTGAATGGTCTGCAAAAAATAATCCCCACATTTCCTGCTTCTCAGTATGTTTCTGCATGCATTTCTTCCTTCTGCATCTACTGTACTGACACCCAATTTTCAGCACAAATTCACAGCTTCATGCTGAAATTCTGCATCTAATCATACACCTGCAATCAAGTCCAGCTGCTAAAGACACCAGTCCTTCTCTCCTGCTGTCCTCACCTGCACACCTCTCCCTCCCTGCCACTCTCTCCCTGTGTCAGGGGAGCAAATTTTATCTCACTGACAGATCAATGGGATCTTAAAACTAATAATTTAATATTTCCTAGGTTAGTATCAACTAGGAACAGCTTTGGGTCTGCTGCAGAATCACATGACAAGACTGTAGAAGCACAGAGGTACCAGTGGCAAGAGTGGCTGGGAAAGGCTGAGCTGCTTCTTTCAACTCCAGCAACAGTTTATGCTAGAATAATGTATTGATAAAATGACAAGCTTATTACCTAGACATTCCGCAAATAGAACCATTTCTTTTAATTGGTATCACATTTTCCACCTTCCTCTGTCACTCAAGCTGCTTTATATGATAGATTACACACCACTGTTAGGAGTTCAGCAATTTCATATCAGAGTTCCTTTAGAAGTCTGCAGGGAGCAACATCTGATCCTGGTGATTTGTTACTATTCATTTTATTGATTTATTCTAAACCTACTTCTACTGACAGTCTAATTTAGAGATAGCTTAGACTCACACTGCATAAAGCAATGGTCCTCTGCAAGAGCCTCCCCAGGTTCTCTCATATTGAACACTGATATATAGAGGAGTATTTTTTATCTTTTCTGTTATTCTTACATTAATGTGCTCATCTAAAATCTTATTCCCTTCCTATAAGCATGGCAGTAATATGCATTTAGCCCACTTATTTTACCAAATCTTCCTAAAACTTCAGGGAAAAGTTTACAAAATCCTTCAAAATTATGCCTGACAACATTTCATTATGAAGGACTGTTAAGAGGAAGGGTTAGCAGGCATTTATTCTCTCCATCTTTCTATAACCTGGAAGGTAAGATCACAATGTGTTGGATGGGCAAGTATTTATTCTTGTTGACATCAGTTCACATGCATCAGATACACTTACACTGACTGAGTGACAGCCACAGGAGTACATTTTTCAACACCCTTTAATCATCAGTGAAAAGCAGAGTGAGCAAAAAACCTAGTAATATGCTTCATAACTAAGAAAAAATTATCAAAAAGCAACCAGACCTTTTTTTCTTGGAATATTAAACAAAAGACAATCTAGAAAAGGCAGAGCTGTCGCCCTTTTTCACAACTTCATTTAACAGCTGACTACAGTCAGTTCATGCAAGATAGTACCATTCCCCTCTAAGGTCACGTACAGTTCCACAGAGGGTGCCACTGTCCAACAGCACAGCACTGTCATTGGTGCAGTGTAGAAACAGAATGTGTTAAACAAAAGTAACTCTTACTACACAGGACTTCTAGGAAATAGACATGATCTGAAGGTCCCTCTGAGGTGGTATGTTAAAATCCTAAAAGTAAAACTGCTTCTATATGACAGGGGAGAGTTCCCACTAATCCAAGGATCATGCACAGTCCCAGATAAGGTGACACAGCAAGGTACAAAAGTCATTACTCCTTTCTTTTCCTACTCCAAAGAAATCCAGACCATACTTCTATTTTTCTGCCATTCTTTTAGCTATGTCATGAGGATTTGTCCTCTTTTTTCTGTCTCTTTAATCTTTCTCCAGGCCCTCCATCATTTGCCATCCCAACATCTGCAATAGCCTAACAAAACTGTCATGCCTCCCCTTTGTCAGAATCCCCTTCACCCAGTCCACTACAAAGATACATCAGTTTATACCGACACCACCATGTTGTTCCAGTCATACCATTCCACGTTTATTTCCTTTCTCTAGATCACACTTTCCCTCTGCCTCTTGCTCTCAAAGACCTCCACAAATGAATCTCTCCTCTATTCATTCCCTAAAATGAATCCTGCAGTAGGGAAGTAAAAGACATGTGGTGTCAGCAGATGCAGTAGGGGAGATTATGTTCTACTTCAGCAATGCTCTGCTTAAGCTGCGTGAGAGAGGTGGCTGACCCAATGGACTAAAGGAAATGGTCTGAGAGATCCAGGCAGGCCTGGAGCAGTAGCAGTGGATGTGATGATCACTGCATCATTCCAGAGACTGCCAAATGTTGAATGTAACTGCCACAAAGCAAGACAGCATGTTTGAACAGAGACCAGCTGGAGGAAACTCCAAAGATTACATTGGGATAACATCTAGAGAAGCAAACACTGCTAACATCCAATAAATAAAGATTTTACATAAAAGAACAATGATTCTGAAATAAATGGTGTAGTCAATGGGAAGGGATTAGAGACCCTGAGATGCTAAGATTTGTTCTCTTGAAGATTAGTTGTTCAAATCCCCACCCTTGATGAGGATTAGCCCAGGAGGTGTGTTTTGCATCTTTCACCTAGATACTGACGTATTTGAAGTGTATCTCTCTATTCAGTTCTTAAAACCTCAAATTGCACTCTAAAATGCACACTCAGCAGACATTCTCCAGTGATTCCAACCACCTTAGAGATGACTCAGAAAAGTTGTTTGCTACAGAAATTTAAAATTTCCATCCATTCCATAGCAGGAACCAAGAACAGTCTTCCTGGGGGTTGGTACTTTACAGGTTGTAGTACTTCAGTGAAATGAAAGCTTCCTCCCTTTGAGATGGAAGGCTGGCAAGCCTTTGGTAGTGGCAAGCCCAAATTTAAGGTGATATCCCAAGAACTCGCATATACTCCCTGTCACAGTCATCACAAAAATCCCTCAGTCATTAAACAATTACTAAGTAAGTTACGCCTGAAGAGTCTTGCAAACCTCAGGCTTTCCAGACATCCTGCCTATGGAAGTCATCAGAGCAATAGACTAATCTAGCTTTGCTGATTGCAGTGTCCTCTTCAGGTGTCCTCAGCTGCTAAAACAGTGCTCTGTTATATCACTGGCACTGGGATAACTCTTCAGGTTGGGTCCCCACCTGTTTATCATAGCAGAGTTTATTAAACTGAGTGCTTAAAGTGTCTTGCTGCAGGTTTAGCAGCAGCTGAAGGAAGCCTTAAAGACTGGGCTGGACACCAGTAAAATTTTCTCCAGATGAGCCCCAAAACTTGCTTTACACTCTCAGGTGCAAGCGGCATCTGCCGACTTGGGCTAGAAAATGGAGGCTGGCTGGAGCAATCCGTGGCGCATCGTTCAGCCATGTCGGTGTTTGGAAAAGGCAGCGTTCCATGACCACGCCAGCCCCAGGATAGCGGATTTTCTGTTAACAACCATTGAGGGCTGCAGTTATGATTTGGTATACAAAGGGCGGGAATGAAAACATGCAGAGCATCCCTCCTTGGGAAGCAGTGCAAAGGGTCAAACAGAACAACAGCCCCCTGTGCACCTTCGAATGTAAGAACAGCCCCTTCTCTTGTTCTTTACAAACACAAATAAGGAAACTGCACTGGGGGCTGCAGAGAAAGCAACAGGCCACGGAAGTCATCCTGGAACTGGCAAACAGACAGCAGGAGCAGCAGCTGGGTACAACAACATCGTCCTTTTATGTTCTGTGAAGCTATGCCTGCTAAAACATAAGCCTTCGGGGCTCTGAAACTCGATCATTCTCTGAGATGGGCCAGATTGGCACTAGAAAAAAAATACAAAACCCAGCAAATCCAAGTACCCAAAGGGCAGAAGGATGCCTTCAGGTGCACACACAAAGCTGTACATATGCACAATCAACATCCCATACTTCCTCATGCTAAAGGCAACTGAGTCTGCAAAAGAAGCTGGTAAAAACCATTACGGGGCATCCCTCTCATAAACCACTGGGAAACATAACTCCTAAGGTCTTGCATTTTGATGAAGTTCTGTATTATCAGATTGATAAAGTCAGAAGAAAATGGTATCTGAGGAACTACCCTCGAGGGAATGGAGGGCTGCTGGGCAAGTTTAGCACACATCTTTGTGATGGCAAAAAACCAAAGGCACAGCTACTTTGTTCTGCTCCTGGGATGCAGTTAACCCTGGCTACAGGGCAGAGTCTAATTGTTTCTTTCCAAAGGAGCGAGGACAAGGCAGAGGTGAGGGGAAGCTAATCAACCTTTAAATACTTTACCATCTGCTAACAACCAAGCAAGTAATGGTTTTAACATTTGCTTTGAGGACAGTTTACCAGCCCCTCTGTACAACAAGAAGACCAGGCTTAGGAATAGCCTCTCTGTGATGTGAGGGAGAGAGAGTAAAGAGATTAAAAAAAAAGGTAGTACATGGGAGGATGTATACAGCATCTAACACATTACATAAGGAGTGCTTTGCTTTTACAAACACTAAACTTTAATACATATCACTACTGAAAGTATAATTGTTTTCCAGCAAGATTGTGAGCTTATAAAATAAGATGAAGCAGACTATAAAGACTGGCAGCTGATGTTCCCCAATCTGTGTGTGATAAACATTAATGAAAAAAACTTATTCTATTCCAATATTTGACCTTAAAAGGCCAAGGAAGCATCCTCATTACACTGCCTACAAGCTGGTTCAAGTAAATTACACCCATAACTAGCCTACTGCATCTGTAGAAGGAAAAGAACCACAGCCTCTCTCTGCACTAAATATTAATGTCTAGGCAGACAAAAGCAGCACTAGGAACACTGTAATAATATCACTGGCAGACACTCTATGTGTTTCTTTGGGGCACTGACACATCAGCACTAGGAATATGCCTATTGTCCCACATTAAACTAATGACTCGTTCTGAGACATTCCTCTGGGAATCACAGATGTTACTTATATTTTCAGACAGACATTTCCTATTTAAAAGGATTAAAGTGTGTTTATTCTCAGTAATCTCATTTTTAGAGAAAGATATATACAGGCATCAGGAGTATGCATTTTAACCCTATTGGGGATGACCAAATATACAGTGCCATTGGCAGCCACCTACCCTCTCTCCTCTTCAGTATTCAGCACCTCCAAAAGTCTCACAGGCCTGGCTGCTTCCATTAAAAGTGTCTATGAATTGCAGGTTACAGGCACTTCTAATAAACTACTCCATAAGCTCTTGGTGACAGCAAGATGTGCATATAGCCAAGAGATCCAGCTGGAAATTAAACTGCATGCATGTCAAGTAGCCCGATTCATATAAAATTGCTCTAGGCTGGAATGAAATATCTCTGGTTGAAGACAAACAAGTAGAGCACTGGGCGATACAGTGTTCCCCGGGCTATGAGGAAATTTATAAGCCGTTTTAATGAAACAGACGTGCCAAAGTACTGGGGTGGTGGCAAAACGAGTAGCTGGCCAGGAGGTGAGGTGCGCTGCAAGCATCCGGATACAGGATGGATACAGGAACAGCTGCAGGCTACGAGGGATGGCAGCCCTGACTGCAGAGAGACGGTGCTGTACAAAGCCCGCCGCAGCCGGCGCTACCCCGGCGGCAGCCAAAGCCGAAGGTAAACCGGTTCAAGTTGCTGCCGAGCAGCTCCGCTATCCCCGGCGCTCCTGCCCCGGGGCCGGTGCCGCTCCGCCACCGCCCGGCTGCCGCCCCACACTCGTGGATTCCTCCCCGCATCGCCCCGGCTGCACGCCCGGCTGGCAGCGGCTTTCAGCCAGGCGTGCCCGGGAGCGATCCCCGCGCCGCTCTGCCGGCACCGGGACCGGCACCTCTCCCCCATCTCCGGCCGCCGCCGCCTCCCCGCCAGGCTCGCTCCTTACCCGTCTCTTTGTCCTGGGCGGCTTCCAGGTGCAGGTCGCTGAGGAGATGCTCCAAAATCTTCTCCGGCGTCCCCGACACCACCACGTATCTGTCGGAAAGCAGAGAGTCCCCGGAGTCATCCTCGGTGGAGGACTGCGAGCGGCTGCTCCACTCATCCTCCTCGTCCTCCTCGTCGATGTACTTGAAGTAAGGCACGTCGAAGGTGGGCAGCGGCCGCTCCCCGCCGCGGCCCGCCAGCGCCTCGGGCACCCGCACCCTGCCGCTGCCCATGGCGCCCCGCTCCCTGCGCGCCGCCGCCCGGCCCCTAAGCTCCCCCCGCGGGGGCCATCGCCCTGCCGGGGCCGCGGGCCGCCGCCCCGCCCGCCGCCGCCGCCGCCGAGCCCGGCCCGGCCGGCCCAGCCCCGCACGCCCGGAGCCGCGGAAGCCTTACCTCCCGCGCCGCTCGGGGGCCGGGCTGCGTGACCACACCTTCCGCAGCACCAGCGCCGCGCCGGCCGCCTCCCGCGCCCGCTCGCCGCCGCCTCCATCGTCCACCTTCCGTGCACAGAGGGACAGAGAGAGCGTGGTCAGTGCCCGCCGGGGTCGGGGCTGGGGCTGCCATCCCGCCGCCCGGGGGAGCCGCCGCCGGAGGCTTAAACTGGGGAGGGGGCTCTTGGTACCCCGGGACAGGTAGGCGGAACGGGCTCCCTTTGTGAGCTGCACTGGGCTCCGTGTGTTGGATTTTAATTCACAGAAGCCAGTGAGAGGTGGGCTTTGAATATGCGGGTTTCTGTGTCCCCAAGGTGATGGTTTGTTTAATTCCCAGACAGTCAAACAAAGCAGGGGACAGGTAACAATAGTCTGAAAGCGGCAAGTGCTCCCGAGCGTGCCAGTTATAGAGAGGCAGAGCACACCTTCTGTAAACCTTCTCTCCTGTACTTCAGTAAAGGCAATACAAACAGTGGGGCAGGCATGTAATGTGTACCTCTGAGCATCTCCTAAAATACTCCGTGTACGGATCTCCCTTCTTTTCAACAACTTTTTAACTTGGGAAACAAACACCCCCACAGAAAGTTCAGCCCAGTGACCGCTGTGTGTGTGAATCTTGGCTAAGCTGCGGTTTCTACACCGAGTTTCTCCCTCCCCGCTCCCTGAAACGGAAGGGAGGTGAACCATGACCCATTTGTGCACACGCAGCCCACATCCCCAGCGCAGCCGAAGCCAGCTGACTGAGCAGTGCGGGAGATGAGGGCTGGCTGCTGACTGAGCAGGGCGCATTGAAACACGGCGGGTGCCGGAGAGCGGCGCGCAGCCCCTGCGAGATCCTCCTGGCAGATTCAGTCACCGCAGAGTGAGCGACACAAAAGAGGCAGCTGTTTCAATGCAAGTACATCCCAGTAGATGCTGTTCCTCTAATTCTGACCTGGTTTAGTTATATTGTTCAGTATGCCAAACACACATATGAAGGCCATACATGTAGAACTCAAAGAGAAAACAGAATTTATGCATGAAGTCTACAGTATCCAGCAGTGAAAAAGACTTCTAATGGGTTAAAAATTGTTAAGGAACGGAGCTACCTTGGCAAAACAAGAGTGAGAAACCACTTTACGATTCCTCTTTCTATTCTTTTATTTTTTATTCTGAGACCCAGTGAATCTGACTGCTACTTCTGGTTGTCACTGTGGTGTAGACATGCCCAAAGATGCAGCTCCTGCCCTGAAGAAGTTTTCTTTATCAGTAAAGAACATGTAGAATTGATCTATTAAATTTCTGCAAGGTCAGACATACAGGTACTGAGCCAATTAATGTCAGATATTCATTGTAACACTCCCAGGAGACATTACTGAGCAACCACGTTACAAGAATACTGATGCATAATTGTAATCTTCCATTTCACTGGCCATGGTTTTTTGTTGCCTATATATTTGAAAAACTGCAATGAAATAAGCAGCAAAAGAGAAGGAGAGGAAGAAGAGGCACAGCATTAAAGCAATTCAGTAAAAGGGAGGTTTATCCAAACAAATTGCTCCATTTCTCTGTCTCTTCTCTGGCATTTCCATCCTCTAAAACAGCCCCAATCCTCATTTCCCTGTGCTCACTGACATTCCAAACTGCAGCACATGGAGAATGTATGTGATGTATGGTGCTGTATTTGTACAAGCCATCTATTTCCTCATAGATGGGAATGGATTTTAAGCACACCCATAGACATTACATACATGAGCAGCTGGCAGCAAGTCAACAGGGAGCACTGGGAGGGTGAAAGCTCTTTCATACTGAAAGGACATTAACAATGGTTGGTGTGGAAGACACTGTTTCCCCTTCAGCATCTCACTAGGCAGAGATATTTTTAAAACACCTTTGGAGTAGGTGTTTGCAAATTTTGAGCATAAAGTGCCCCAATCAGATTTTCACAAGGCTCTTCTTCTTGTTCTTGCCTCTTTTAGCAATTTCAAGGAAGAGAAAAATCAATCTGTTGTATCAAAAATTGGGCAAAACTAAGGCAAATTGGGTTCAAGTTGGATTTTCATTACCTATAATAAATATTTCCTTGAAAAAAAGGAGAGGAATAGAGAATTTCTTTATTTTGCTATCTTATATCAAAAACAATCTCACTTTAAGGGAAGAATTACTATTTCATTAAACCTCCACTTATACATGACATATTTTTGTGTTCAGTCAGGCCCTTTAATCATACAACAAGCCGCAACAATTAACCTGAACAAAGCAAAGCACGTACGCAAGTCTTACATATTTTCACAAGTTCCGATTTCAATACAGATATTACTCTAAAATGACATCAAGGCACGCTTCATTTACCAGAACCTGGAATGGTCTGTGAAATAATTCTTGCTGAAAGAAAACCACGCTGTTCTCAGCATGCTCCGTCTAAATCCAGTGACAGATGAGGAGGATCCAAGGGGCCCCCAAGTGACAGCAGTGTGTACTGAAGGGCAAGGCAGGACCCTGGCCGAGTCCCTGAAAGTCAGCAGACTGACTCAAGAGACATTCTCATCACACTTCCAATTAACAAAGAAGCCTTCCAGCAGTTTTCCAGACCTTCACACAGCCCTTGCAACCTTCGCTGGCCGTGCAGGGGAACAGAGGCACAGCATCATCATCTCTCATTTTATGGCTGGGCAGAAGGATCAGGGCAGAGAGGCCACCACAGAATCCCAGTTTGCATGGGTGATGCTGCTCCAGCACCTGGACTTTGAGCCCCCCACACTGACTATCTGATATTTATTTTGCTCCAGGGCAGTGGGTAGGAAATTACTCCCAGTAGCCTTGATCAGAATATATTTGAACTTGAGGTGGGACAGAAAGAGGTAGAGCACCAAAATGCTGCAGAAGTAAACTGCCATCTCACTTTACATGTGGTCTTATGCACACTCTCTCTGTCTCATCTGTACCTTCAAAAGCACCATTCACATCCTGTTAGGATGTTATAATCAATCCATGGTGCACATTACCCATCACAAGGAAATTTAGCTAGCTCTGCATCTGTCAGCCACTATATTTCACATTTATTATAGCTTTTAATTAATCATCTCTTGATAGCTAAACACAGCACTATCAACCTCGATGTCAGTTCCCAGCAGGAGTTTCAAGTAAACAGCAAGGTTCTCTGGACTCAGTGGATCTTCCAACCGATATTATAGCCAATTTTCCACTCCTCTCATCCATCTTTCTAATACTGAGGTAAGCCATTTATCTCGTGGGTAATATATTTTAACAGCAGACAAGTGCTACCTTTATTTTCAGCATGAAAGGAGCCCTGGGGTGGTATAAATATTTATATGCCTATAGGAACGAAACAGCTGGAAGTCATTGCTTAGCGGGCCTCAACTTGTGAGTTACACTTTGCATGAGCAGGAATATGACCCCCTGAATTAGCACAGTGGAAGAAGGAAGCAGAAGGAACCTATGGCATTGTTGAAAACAGCCACAATGGGCTGGCTTCCTTATGGAAGCCATTAGGTTTCTAGGTTATTTGCAATTGGCAGGGAAAAACACACTCTCTGGCCAAAGCAACTGGTAACTTTGGTATCAGGGATATTTCTGTGTTCCTTGCATTCCTGAGTTTGGCCTTTTAATTAATAGAAAAAGGATCCAACACCCAGAATGCACTGCCTCCTCTCTTCCTGTGAGAAACCTCCACTGCTAGAAATAGCATTTAAAAGCTGCTCTGCTTTCCACCAGCTTTCTAACAGAAAAAAAGAATATAATCTGCAACAGACAGTCTATTCAGAAGCCTGCTTCACTGAAAAGAAAATCCATGTTCACATAATTACTCCAGGACAGGAGTGCAAAGATTAATTTCTGTATCTGTGTTACCCATTACCAAAGTGCCTGTTATGTTGGAACATCCCTAACCAGTAATGCAAATTATGCACTTCCCAATGACAGAACTTTTATTCAACATCTCTTCACCTGCTTTTTTAAAAAAGGAGTCAGACCCAGAGCTACCCCAGCCAATACCAAAGCCAGACAGATTCACACACTGCTGGTTTCATTGGGTAAAAAAAGTAATACAGGAACTAAGAGATAACCTATAAGGCACCTATACATTTAATAGAGCATGGAAAATCCAGTGCACAGACACATTTTCCTGCTGCCAAACAACTAAGCAAAGGCAAAGAGAATCTTCTTTGGGCAACATGCAACAAAGCAAACTTTACATAGACTATCTGCTTCAAAATCACATTAAAGGACAAAGAAATTGCCTCTTCAAGAAGTTATGGAGGGCAGGAACATTTTGTTTTCCTAGCATAATTTGGTAAAACTGACTCAACGCAATCAGATAATGTCAATCACTTCTGCCTCTATGTCTTTTGATGCTGGTGCCAGGTCATGCCCTTGAGAGGTACGGGAAAAGGTGTACGTAGAGGATTCCCAGGGCTGTTTGTGTTCTGAAGAGGAGACCACTCCCCTCAAGGAATTTAAGGAGCTTCCCCGTGCACACAGGAACATATCCAAGCAGTATGAAACACAACAGCAGAGTCAGGAAGCGAGCTCAGAAGAACAAGTGTAGAGAAGCTTTGACTGCCCATGCAGGGAAAGTTCTCAAATTGGTGACAGAGCCTGACAAAAGCCACAAAATAACAAGATCCTCATTTCCAAAGACTGATTGTTTTGCTGGGCAGGTGTCTTTTTGCTTGGATATTATAATATCTCCTGTATATACTATCCATGCAAAAGAAGAACATGAAAAAGACAGAAAAGTCAAGTCAAAAAACTGAGAAACACTGACTGTAATCTTTGTATTATCTAATGTAGTTCCTTTGAATAAAACACTTTTTTTTTTTTTTTACTCTCTCCTGCTCCATTCCTACACCTCTTCCTTGTTCAGTGTATGTTGAGACTTAACTTGGAGACTGAGTCCAAGCTGAGACAAAAGGCCTTTGCAGTGTGGCATTGAAGTCCCCAAACCTGCCCACTGAGGACTAGGTTGGACACACCAAAAGTGACAGAACTAAATCTCCATCCTGGCTCATTTCATCCTACAAGCATATTCTAGTTTTAACAGCCAGGAGCTGCAGCTGTACAGAAACCCCTTCACAGCTCAGGGTGAAGCATGCTTGGAGCTTCCACAGCCTTTAAATATTAACCTCCAAAGCTCTAGAAACTCTCTACAGAGCTTGTAGAAACTGCATTTTTTTTGGCCTCTAACTCAGGTCATATTTGGGCAAATATTTATGAAGATGGCAAAAAAACTGCAAAAGAATTTCAGATCCCACCTCAGAATAATAAGGGCATAAGAGCTTTTCAGAGAACTACTGCAAATTTTTTTTTTTTTTTTGATATAGCAAAACAGGATTTACCCCTAACTTCACTCTTAGCTGCTTCTGAAAAATGTTGACTGCATTTTTCATATAGAATCACATAGGCTGATGCAGACACCTTTCAGAACATACAGAAAATATGCAACAACTCCTAGAAGCAATGGAAAATGAAGTTTTAAAATGTGAGACATTTGCTAGTGCTAATATTGCTAGACAATGAGATGAGTCCTGGCTATAAAATATAGGCACATTTATACTGCAAACATAAAAGAAAGGGAAAGGGGAAAAAAAAGAAAACAAAGAAACACATTCTATTAACAGATCTAAGATACACTTTCAGACAGCTTCTATCAAGACTAAAGATGATTGCCTTCTTACATTTCCCTGTGTTTCTCCCTGGAACCTGTTATTGTGGAAACTGCAAAATTAGATCTAAAGTCACCAAAGTGCAAACATGTACAAAAATTACTCTATTCTTCACAGGCTATTCTCCTTTATTTGACAAAAAAATGGAAGTGAACAGATCACAATTAATGTGAGGGTGGATGACAATATCTCTGATCTCTGTGGATAATCCGTCTCAGAATATGTTACTGCATTTCACAGAGTTTCAAGAGAGATCAAAATCTGTATTAAGATGTTTGATTAACTTTCAACTACCACAGGAGAAAAGCTTTCAAAGTCACCAGTACAGCTCAACCCCACTATGTACGGAGGAGACCAGTATTTTTTCTGCAGTGGTTACCCTCTCTTAATTTTAGAAAGATGAACATAAAAAAATAGTTACTACTCTACCTCAATTTAAAATATGAAAACATGAAAGATTTTCAATGGGACTGCTTGTTTTGAAGTTGCAAGATCACCACTTTTTCCAAATATCAAGGGAAAAATTACCTTAAAGGATTGCAAAACCATCAACAGCAGTTTGTCATATGGCAATTCTTTAGCATAAAAAAAAAATATGTTACCTAAGGCTGTGTTATTTCATTTCACTACAAAATACAGCTCATAGGATATACATACTGCATTTTATTATTTTTTCTGATGTCATGATCTTTTCCTCAGTTCTCCGTACTTTAATATTTTTGTTTTCCCCTGCAGTTGTTTATCCTTTAATGAAAGTGGGCTAACCAAAGTATACTGGTAGAAATCGCCTAATGACATTAAAATGTCTCACACAGTGATTTTGTTTTGACTCTCAGGGACTTCTGACTGGTCTGTAAAACCACAAAACACTCTAAATTTTGACCACAACCTCCCTTCAGGAAAAAGCACTCAGGCATTTTACCAAAACTTCCTAGTGATCTCACACTGAGCTATCAGTCTGACAGATACACAACAACATTTGGCTTAGCACAACCTCCTCTGAATTTATCAGCTACACAAATGGTGATAAAATGGTCACAAGCCACAACACGGGGGAAAAAAAATCAAAATCCTTTGTTGCTGAAGCCAGTTTTGAATACTGTGTCTGATAATGCACAGAACAAGCCCTTTTAGAAAAACTGTTGATGCTGTCATCTGCATACTGAGCATCCACAGCAAAGGCAACGTTCATAACAAGTTATCCTTGTAGAGGGGTCAAAAGGACAGTGCTGGTAAGACAGAGATGACAGACAACAGGCACCAGGGAAAAGATTAATATCCCTACACAGTCATACATCAAGGAACACAATTTTTGCCTGTAATCCCAAAACTGCTGAGAGTAGGATTATTTCTGCTTTCTCTATTACTAAGAAAAAAGAAACCACTCATGGGAATAGGGCACTGCTAAATGTGAGTCCTTATGTGAGCTGAAGGGTTGCAGTCAGGTCCTAAGGGAAAAAAAAACCCAAAAAAGTCAGTTGCATGATGTTCCCAAGCAGTGGTCCAACTACAAGCAGGGGGTAGGGGTTTAATTGTGCCAGCCACTTAAAAATATGAAAAACATTTGTGTAGTTAAAGAAAGGCAAAAGAAGTGAAAAAATAGGAGCCTCATGAAGGTTTTCACAGAATCATAGAATTGTTTATGTTGGAAAAGACCTTTAGGATGAAGTCCAGCAACCAGAAGGTTCACAGTTAAAAAGGAAAAAAACCCTTAATATTCTTTGGAAAATAACAGAAGCATAAAATTCATGACTGAAAGCAGGAGTCCTGGTGTATGTACACTTCCCTGTGGCACACTTCGATGGTGCTGAGCTGCAGTACAGTTGCAGATACACTGTTTGGATGTGCAAGAAGTGTTCTAAACAGAGACACAATTGTTTGCACCCCTGACTGGCCCCCAGTTTCCTCTAAATATATTTAAGGTGAGAACACTTTGAGGATTGGGCTTTAATGAAAGGAAGCAATGCCTCTAACGCAGGAAAAAGGGCACACTTTCTAAAATAAGATGAAAAAACCATTACTGGTGTCACAACCACCAAAGTAACGTTATCATAACCTTATCACTCCACAACTCTTTGTTGGTTAATGAGAAATGTCTTCTCACAACAACTGAAGGCTATGCATTTCAGTTTTCCCTTTCTTGGAGCACACACTCTTCATAGCTATTAGTGGGTAAATCTGACAGACTGACAGAGAGCTACCCCCTTGGCAAGGACAACTGAGGAGACCTTCTCTCTGCAACTGTACAAAAACAGAGAAAAAAAGAAAGGGGAAGGGAGTTAAGCAAGGCAGAAGACAGGATGATGGTATTAATATTGCTATCATTCTCTCACAGCTGGCAGGACAGCATTTACTTGAAAAAAATGTCAGTATACAGAAGAATTGCAGGCTTAGAGCATCTGTATTTTTAGAAAGACCTGCACCACACCAGGGCAAATTAACATGCCTGTAGAAAAAAAGGGGCAGATGCCAACCATCCCCTTCAGAGGCCTTGCAATTAATGTGGTGGAGTATGGACCTGGTTAGAAATTTCCCAATGAAATTTTTTCTTTTCACTGAAAAAAAAAATGAATTCAGTACAACTGAAACTGTGCCATAACTTGTCAGTTTGAACAGAAAGTAGCCAGCCAGGCTTCCCCCACTGCCTGCACATACTGCCCACCCCAGGCTGGCAGGGCTTCTGCATCCCCTGCCACACAGGAGCTCAACAGGCCTGGAGGTCCAGGTCCCAAGGTAAGTGTCAGGAAAATTCAATTTGTATTTCTGCCCTAAAAGAGTCTTGCAATTATTTTCACCAGAATCAGAATTGTTTCCCTCCCCAGAATGTAAAGTTTCCTTCAGGACAAAAACTCAAAGACCAGATGCAAGTATCTCCTTTTGTGAATAGAATAGAATAGAATAGAATAGAATAGAATAGAATAGAATAGAATAGAATAGAAATATGTAGATGAAACAGTTCAATCCCCCAGCTATTTGGAGGAGACTCTGGAAGACACTGGAACAGTGTCTTCAGTGATGTTAGTGGCAGTAGTTCAAGCCTTAGCTGCAGTGAAGAGCATGAGGGAAATGATATAAAAACTGCAGGATTTATGTTTCAGCCAGGAACGGGGGAGGAGTGCCAAGGCTTCAAGGAGGACTGCATATTTAACCTGGATACCCTAGGACTGATGACACATACTACTATTACCATATGGCTCAGGAAAAGAAAAACAGATATATGTAGATAAATGTGTATATATACAGAAATTATACTTGAGAGAATAATCCTAACATCAGACACGTGAAGTTCAAGAAATTACTGGCATATGAGAGGAAATAGATAACAACTGGATTAACATCTAACAGGGCTGGAACTTGACTTCTCTGGCAGCCCCCATACAGCTTTCACTCAAGAATGAGAACTGCAGAATACAGCTCACTAAGGTTAGTAGATTTAATTTATTAATGTAGACCAATATTCACCTTGGTAAGGACACATGTACAAAGGCCTTACAACCTTTATAATGGAAGCAGTGATAAATAAAGTCTCCTGAAAGAATGGAAGAGAGATGGCAGTAAATATATGACACTGTCAGCCTTATATTGTTCTAATTACCAGTTCTGAACAGATACAACTTCAAAGTCAAACAGACAAGACCAATGATGCCTTTCGTTGTCTTTCACTCCAATTTATACTGGGTGTGAAGAAAAATATTATTTTAAAAAACTCACTTACCCCCTTACTGTCTCTGAGAGAAAACTGTCTCTTGACTTTTGTCTATAATACCTCTCAAGGCTGCCAATGCCATCACTCCAATAAAAATAAAGTAAAATAAAATTTGTACACTATTCCCATTATAAGCCATAATTGCAAACTAGGAAGGTTAAAACTTGCCTATTGCTGCTCATTACACTTATCACTGTAAGGCATATATCTTTTTGTTGAAGTGTTATGCTCATGGAAGGATGCAGATTATTTTTCTGAAAAGAGTACTCAGTAAAGGTCAGGAGCTGGATCTGACCTCATAACAGGCTTAAGAAAAAGGTTCTCTAGAACTGAGTATGCTATATAAAGCTCAAGCTCATTCTCAAGAACTCCAGAATCAAACTCTCTGAAATGCACTGACATTTAACTGCAAGTGTGAAAAGGCACTGAGTAAAGGAGTAAAAAAAAAAAAAAAAATCCAAAGCTACTGTTTAAAATCAAAACAATTTATTTAACTTCTAGACCAATAGCAGTCATCACAACATAGAATTTATATCCTGTGGTTTGGTGGTTGTTTTCAACTAAGTTAGACATAATACAGTGATTTCTTTTGAAGAAAGTATGAATCACAATGGCTACAATTTTCTTGGGTTTGGATGACAGTTCTAATCCTCTCCAAAATAGCCTGAAATCACCAGCCCTTTTACTAATGCTTTCTAATGGTTCTTTCCTTGTTAATTAATTCATGAATCTAAATCATTCAAGCATAGATAAGCCACTAATCACTCACAGACTTGATAACAGATCCTAAGTAGACAGAAATGTGTAGAGCATGCAATAAAGCTGCCAAAAAAAATAAAAAGGAAAAAGGAGTTAGAAGGAAAAATAAAACTCACTCCTTCCACCTAATAGCAGGAGATGTGATTCTGCATTTATTATGCAGGATAAAATATTCACTGATGTCAATAGTAGCTATAGAAATGAGAAAAATCAGGCTGTTTCTATATAGAATGCTTTTTTTCTAATATTACATGCACAAGAGCAAATTAAATGATCCTTTTTTTTTTTTGGTTTGTTGTGGTACAATGTTTGTTGTCAACATTTAGCGAAAGGAAAACAGAATAAGGGAAGTGGGGTAGAGCAGGTTAACAGTCAGCTCTTGTCAGCAATAATTAATTCAGAACTGGAGGTTATAGCACCCAAGAAATAAAGAAATTTTATTGCAGGATTACAACAAGGAAAACAAAGAAAAGTGCTTTCTTGCATACTGCTATAAAGCAAATGCTATAAAATTATTAAATAAATTTTCATGTATTGAAGAAAAGCAAAGTGTCACAAGCAATACAAATTACAGAAAAATGTATGACACACATTATGAAGCAACATTTTGTATTTCTTTATATTTTATGATTTTAAATAATCATATATTCATTTGCTCTTTATTTTGTGCCTGATGTATTTATGTACACATGCTTGTTGCATGCCTATATGCTCTAAATTTATTTCAGTAGGAATGCTGGGAGTCTCCTCTCTGCTTTCCTTAGATAATAGAATCGTGCCCAAATTTAGAAGGGAGCTAAGTTAGTTATACAAAGGGCAACCTCAACATTTATTCAAGTTATGGAATGCAAAAAGCACTGTTACCATAGCAACTAGTAAATCACATTGTATCTGCAATGAGATGCAAGGCATCTTGAGTAAACACTCATCTGCCTCCTCGTGTGACCTCCTCCGCAGGGAATAGTTCCTCTGTGGAGGAATATGTACAGAACTGTGCATAGTCCAGATTTCACTATCTCTTCTGCAAAAAGTTGACAGAAGTAATCCAAAGTGCTATTTTTGCGTGGGGAGATTTAACCAGCTCTATCATTAGAATAGGAAGAAATACTGGGTAAAAAAAGATCAAATATTGAATGTTTTGCTGGGATTTGCCTCAGTCAAGACCACAAAACCTTACAATGTACCTCAAACTCCTGTTGCAGGCCCTGCACCTGAAGACCATTCACAACAGCAGTGGAAAGAAAAGCCTTGCTGCCAGCGTGGAGGCTGCCAGACATGCAGCAGCACATCGCGCTGGAGCTGTTGCCGCCTCCAGCCATCTGCTCCACCCTACTGAGGGATGTTGCCACCTCCAAAACAAGGACATCTGATCTACCCTTAGCCAGGCTGCTGCATGTTTTGCTGGGCTCTGATATTATCAGCACACAACATACCAGCTCTGCCTGACATAGCCTTCCCTTCTTCACATGGTAGGGGACGGCTGTCTTCAGAACAACTCCTCAAACCATGTTGCTCTACTGACAGTCCCATCCATAAAGTCTCAGCCCATCCATCAGCCACTGGGCTTTCACTGTACTTCCCTGCTGCCCTTCTCTAGCTCTTCTTCAGCCACCATTATGCCTACATAAGGCTCCTTCTCTCTTTGGTTAAGTTCACCATGAGAAGCAGCACTGACATCAGGTTCCCAAACAATCTCCCTTGGGACACTTCCCTTCTCCTTCCTTGAAGTACCTCCTCCTGAGCAAGCTGGTGTTATCTATAGGGAGAAAGTGACACTCCATGATGCCACTTATCAGCTTCTGATATATTGTATGCACAGTGATTTCTTCAGCCAACAAAGGCTTCACTGCAGGCTGCAATTTTCCGCTGACATATCTTCTGATCCCATTCTGCTTCTCTCATCACATCCCATTACTTTCAGACTGTGTACTACAGACTACTTAGACGCTGCCAACACCTCTTATGCCACCCAAGGAATACTGAAACTCTCATGTATCTCTGATCCTGGCTTCCCTTCCCCCATTTCTAGCTTTGATATCTTCCTTCCCATCATAGCTTCAAACAATTTATATAGCTTTCTACAACTACATCCTTTTACATGTATAACTGTGAGATCTCACCTAACCAACTTCTTTCTCCCTGTTCAGAAAATTATTTTTATGTCAAAAATCTCATAAATTCACCTTCTCTTATAAGTCCTTCCAGAAATAACTTCTTAAACCTGTTTACTTGGTCATTACTGGGTTCTTCCTTCCCACATGGTTGGCCATTTACTATTTGACCTGAACTTTGATGGATAAGGAGGTGCTGCAGGTGAAGAAGACGTACAGTCTGGAATTCACCATCTACCACAGAGCATTTGAGTAACAGAAACATAAAATGAGATGTATGGAGAGATGACCAGGTCTTAACTCCCTAATAGAACCCTGTGGAGAGGGTTACAATATCCAGGTACTCCAGGGAAATAACTAATGATCCTTTCTTCAGTGCAGTCATGTTTCAAGAAGCAATTGCATGAGTTACTAAGTGCTTGAGACTGCCTCAGTAATTGCAATGATTTATTTTATGCATCATCGTAACTACAAGCACTAGGTCAGGAGGACACGTGCCTTATGGATGCCTTGAATTTTAACACATGCATTGGAAGCAATCAGAAACACAGAGACCACAGTGGGGGACAGGGGGGTAGAGGAAAGACAAAGTCCAAAATCCTATCTAAAACATAGATTTCTGTTAAATTTTTTATAAAATGTACTATATTTTCAGATGACTCTAAGCAGAGGTTGCTTACACTTTCTTCTGCTCCCCTAAAATGCAAGTGATCACTATCTAATGCTCTTAAAATATGTTGGGATTTTTTTTTCCAGTGTAAGTAATGAATGCGCAGTTTACAGTGTAACTATCCATTCAATAAAGACAAAAAAAATGAAAACACAAGCCTGTTGTCTCTGTCTTATACCTCTGTTTATTCCAGACAAAACCTTCCCTGTGCAAAGCATCTTTCTTCACCTACCCTTCATCTGTACTGGTGCATTGGCTGTCTGCTAGCAGCCAGCAAAGAGGGGGATGAGACTTGGGCTCATGAGCATTTACTTGACATAGGAAGTATGATCTCTACAAATAGCAACTCACCTGACCTACCAAAACGAGGCTGCACCAAGGATATTTTGTGAGGACTCACACCCATGGTGCAGGAGGCTATGTTTCTGCAGCTTCAGAAGAGATTTGTTAGCAGCTTCCTGGGCATGCCCATCCTCCTGACATTACTTAAACTCCTTTCTGCAGTCACTTTTCCTTTTAGCTATGTAAGGCTTCACTGGCTCAGAAGGACATTTTTAGGATAACGGTAAGTTAAAGTGCTGTCATCACCAAAACTTTCAGGCTATTTGAAGATCCTGAAGACAATTTCTCTCCACCCCCATAAACTTCAAACCATTCCCCTATGATAACCCAAGAAAAAGCACTGCTAACCTTCAGCGCTGTTTTCCCATTTACTGTGTTTCAAGGTTAGCAGTGTAAAAACACTAAACCAACCCAGTTCTCAAGGTCAAAATAAAAAATGCAGCAATGATATTCCACAGGAACTTTCATTCATTTGGTATTCAGGACACATTCTTTCTGAATATCAAAACACAAAATCATTGCCAATTCATCAGATTTTAAGCTTTAGCTTATTAAATCTTAGACTATGCTAAAAATAAAATGCAGGTTTTCATTTATCTTATTAAAATGCTTCTGTACAGCTTGATCTAAGTTTCTAATTATCTATATCTCTATATTATCTCAATTGTTATTTCAATATAAGCAAATTCCTAACACATTTTAATGGAAAATATTCATATACTAAAAAGTGGTAAAGCATTAGAAGTCAAAAAGTTGAATGTCAAGATGATAAAAATGAAAATGTTTCTCTACATTGTGTTTGCCAGGAGAGCAAGAGCTCACATGACATTTGGCAGTGATTTCCCATGATGAAGCAACTCTTTGGTGTTTTCATTTCCATAAAAGCCCTAGTCTATTTAGAGGTAGTTCCTAGCTCCTTGCCCTTAGCAAGGCAATACAGATAAAGTTCATTAAATATATTGTCTAAGGTAGGAAAGTGAAGAAGTTTTGCTGTAGCAAGCACTTAACCTTGGGAAAAAAAAAAAAAAAGAGTAAAATAATTGAAACAAATTATTTTTATAAAAGCAAAGGTGATATGGACCTATTGGTATTGCATGTTCTGTTGCGTTCACAAAATTGCCCAAATGAAGAATCTCTGGATGGGGTGTATTATTAGACCTTAATCAATAGGATTTTTTTCAAGCAGGCTGGGCATCCAACTATTTGACACAGATCTTTTCCACATACAAGAGCATTGGAACACTGGAAACTGCAGCATTAATGAATTACAAGGAGGATTGCATATGCCTGTGATTTGAGAGCTAATTCTGACAAGATAATGGTCAAGCAACTTTTACAGCTTTTTGATACTTCTGCTGGAATGCTGAATTTTTGTTTCTCCTTACAGCAGGTAAGACATGAATTTCTACCATACTAAAATGAGTGAATTGCTATTTGCTTTACTGGTTTTATTCTTTGAGCATCCTTAATACATATTGAACATCACACAGATTAAAAACTAATAGCATTTTAAAACAACAGTAATTGCATGATTTACTGTATAGCTTTTGTCTAATGTAAATATTTACTATTTACATGTCACTGCAATGAAAACAGTATGTGTCAATCGATTAACCAGTAAAAATATTAGACAGAACAGGAGAGCATTGCTGCAGCAGCTGCAAAGGAAAGTGGTGTGGTGAAACTGTAGCCTTTTTGCCTACTGGGTACAACACTAAGTTTTGCTCCAGGGAAGAGACAGTCATAACTGCACATATACATATGTGTGTGTCTGTGTGACAGCTGAGGGTGGGAGAGTGAGAACAGACGAGTTACAGGGAGCATACGGGCACCCAGTGCAAGAGCAGAGCAGCTCTGCTCTACACATGGCTGCGGATCCCACACAAACCAGCACACATACCCACAGCTCTGCTGGAAAATTGGAACATGTTCCCCCAGTTCCTGCATATATTCCTACAAAGAAGTGTCTAAAACGAAGTAAGAGAGGCACATTTTTAGGGGTCCTTGGAAATTAAAGCTATGGCTCACGCACTGAAAAAAAAAAGAATTTATAGGGGTCATTTTTAAAAAAGTACCTGATTTGAGTGTCCTACATTAAAAATCTGCCACCACAAGCAAGTTTCAGGTGGTTCAGGTGTTCAGACTTAAAAAAGGTATCTGTTTCAACCTATTTATAGTATCTCTCAGCCACCCAGTGCACCCTAACTACTCAAACACCCCTTCTGATGACCAAGATTCAGGTTTTAATCTGAAGAACTGAGAAGGAAGTTGTAACTTTTCAGAATCTGCTAGACAAAAACCCAGTGCAATCTGAAAAGAGGAAGAGAAGGAGAGGACTGTCAGAACAGATGGGTCACCAGGAGAAGGCATCTTCTTTACGTTAACAACTGAAACCATGTGTTTAAATGACTAGTTAATTCTACAGTGTGAAAAGGGGTTCCATAAGTAGTCTTTGTAGGAGATTGTCTTTGCTTTTAGCAAGTTATGCAGTTTGCTTAATGAGTAAATATGTACAGCACATGCACACATAGGAAGGTGTCTCTACAGAAGGAGAATTGGGGGACCATAAACACTGCAAATTCTTTGGTGGAGAAGAATTCTGCCACATCCTTGGTGAAATCCTGAGAAAGAGCTCAGATGCAGGAAGCCATCATCTGCAATGTGCAGGATTTGATAACTTCCCAGTGCAGCACTGGGCACTGCTCAAAATTTATTGGGAAAGTCTTGCAATGCCAATGATAAAGCAGGTAGGAAAATCCAACCTAGCTTAATTTACTTCTGTCTCTTTGGGAAATTGGAGTAAAGAGTTCACTGCAGACAGAGCTCTGCTTAGAAGCCACATGCTTCCTTTTCATAAGTTCATCAAAATCTAAGAATCCAAAAAGAAATCAATATGGCCCAATGATTAGCTCAGTACAGTTACTGTGTAGAGACTGAGAGATTATTTAGACAGACTGAATTAATGCGTGGATTCCACTAAAAAGATTCTGGTTTCTCACCTGAGGAAACACAGCCAGAGTGTCAGTACATTTCCAGCTATTTGCCATTCACACAAGGAAGCCCAGGCCTGAATCTATGTGTTTTTTAGCTCAAAGCCTGAACAACCAGGCTTTGCATATGAGAACTGAAATTGTGGCCACTTTAGATGGCTCTGATTAGTGTCTTCTCTGACCCTGACCACATCCAATCTCTATTAACTTGCTAAATATGGCCAAACAGCATATATTGCAAACAGTAAATCGTTTTAACAGTTATATTTGTATCCACAGATGTGTTTTAAACATTCCTGTGGTGGTGAATAATCCCCTATTTGCAAGATAAAAGTATTTTGTAAAAAGGCCTAAACTGATGCTGTATTCATTGAACAAATATTAGTACCTCTAAAAACAGGAGAGACACTGTGATACTGCAACCAAACCAAAAAGGTGATGCACATTTGCATTCTATGCTTGTCTTCTACTCTGCCAAAAGGAGCAAAGCTTGTCTTTGTTCCTCCCAGCACCAGACTAAGTAGGAATGCTGCTCCTGATACAACACACAGGTCTACTCCCCTCACCTCCCAGGGAAAACAGAGATTAAATGAGGGATGGTGCTCTCAGTCCAGCCACTCCAAGTGAGGAAGCAGCATCAGTCAGGCTGGCAGGGGACAGAGCTGATGCACAGCAGCTAACAAAGGCATGTGAGCTGTAGGCCCTTCCCTTGATCAAACAGGGCTGTGTAGCTCAGCGTCACCCCCTGTTCAGGGCTTACCCTTTTCAGAGCCTGGAAATCCATCTAAGATTTGATCTTCAGCAAGCTGTTAAAGGAATTACCAGCCACTATTCATGCTCTTCCTGAGTTAGGTCATCCTATTATTTTCCCAGTCATCAAAAGAGGCTAAAGTACTTTTTCCTGCAACCAGCAACTGCTGCCGCTCCCACATGTCAGAGCCTTCCCCGCTCGGATGCTCGCGTTCCAGGCAGTGACAAAAAGAGCTGGGAACTGCCTGCCACACGCTATCAGAAAATATATTCGAGGAAGGCCTCAAGGTCATTGCTAATTTCAAACCCTGTTTCATGTTTCCACATGAAACACCTAATTAAAACTTTTCACTGGGTAGTTAAAATGAAATCGGTGCATATGCACTTGAGACCTCATTTTCATGTGCTGTGAATTAGAATACAGGAGGTGCTGCACACAGCGGTAGGAACACTAATCGAGGAAGGAGAGGGGAATACCTGCTTTGATTTAGAGGAAGATAGTCAGCAAAAATACCACTAATCGCCTAGGTTTTCATTCCTTTGCTCTTTGACTGCCACACAGAACCAAGAAAAATGGATGCAAGTGGTGTATTAACTGCTACCAAATCAGCGTTCTCCACAGGTGGCCATGTGTCAAGCACATCTTGCAAAATGCCACTACCTTCCATGGCTACAGTGTGACAAAAGCTTTAGACTCTACAGGCTATATACTGCTCTCACCAAAAAATATCTATTAACATCAGCAGGGGCTGAATTAAACTTTAAAATGGAGGCACAGTGAGTGATGGAATGGCCATAGCAAAAGGACAGGTTTCGGGGGAGATTTTAGGGAGGTTTCATGATTAAAATAAATAAATACTGGGGGGGAAATGGAGCCTGCAAAAAATACAAGGTCAAAGTGTCCTTACATTCCTGCTGTGTATGTGGTTTCAACAAACAAGGCAGAGACAGCCACTTTACAGCTGCCACTTTTCCAAAAAGTCCTCAGAGCAGATAGCCTAACTTTGGTCCAGCAGAGGCAGCTGAACTTAGGGGTATATATATATTTATCTATAGGGGAAAGGCGGTCTGCACACTGGCATTCTCCAGGTGGTCTCCAGAGCATGCCTGCAGAACAGATGCCAACAAATGCTGTCAGCATTTATTCCAGTGAGGTCCTGACTCAGGCCTCATCGACTCCAGAGCATCCTGCCACTGGAATCACGCTGACTTTGGCACAGACTCCAGATCTTACTGGAAGAATTTGCTCCAATGTAGTTTCTATTTGTAACAAAGCAATGTTTGACATGCAGAAATGTGTTCACTTGTTTAATGACACTCGACAGGTATCTTCTGTGTTACTGGCCCAAATCTTCACTACAGTGAAAGGGAACGTCCTTCCTGAAATTATTCAGGAGGATAGGAGGAAAAAGAAAGAGAAAAAATGGATACCTAAAGCACTGAATCCTTTTTACATGACTGTGATCTCTGGGCAGACTACAGAATCTCAGACAACTTCCAAAGAGGAAGCTGTGGTAGACAGCCATTGGTTTCTAGCTTATCAAAAAGTTTTCCAGTTATCTTGGGTAGTTCTTTTCAGCCAGGTCTAGACTATGAGCCAAAATGAAATGTCCTTGATTAGTTTCAATTCCAACAGAAAAGTCTGGTGTAAAACCGTGAATTACTTAAAAGTTCTGCACCACTGAAAAGTGAAAGACAAAATTACTATTCCTGAAATTCAGAAACTGCTTAAAATTTCTGACCTAAATTTGCATGGTACATATTCAAAGTATTATCAACTTTTCTTTTTATCTTCTTGAATTTAGGTAATGAATTCCCTAACTTAACAGAGAGATCCAGACACCTTTGTTATTCGGAGTTCCCAGAAAAGAAAAAGGGTAGTAGTAACTGTACAGAAGTAGATGGCAGGATAAATCCACTGTATTATCAGCATAACTGGGAATTTATTGATGTCATAAATCAGGAAAATGGAGAAAAGAACATTCAGAATGTCATCAAATGTATTTATCACATGGATAGAGGGAAAATTTAATGTCAGAAAACAAAAGAGCAGATGCTTTGAACTAATAAACTGGTATTTCTACTTCTCCAAAGGGAGAATATGATAAGATTAATTCTGTGTTAAGATTAATTAAGCCTTTGGACAGTCTAGAAACATAAGCAGGCTAGTGCTTCAAAATCTGGAGAGAAACACAGAAGCAGGGGACAGTGACAACTGTCCAAGATTGCAGGTCTCAGAGAGTTTCTCTACTTCTTCATGTGAGTAAATGGAGCAAAAACAGGACCAAGGAGCCATGCTTTCAGTCTTAATACCAACAGAACTGTGTAGTCCTGCTGCCCATGAGAAAGAACACTCCTGTCTTCTACCTGCTCCTGGATGTTGACCCCCATTCATCATTCATCCCCTTCTGTGTGCATGTGTGCCTTCATGAAGCCACTTGGTGAAACACAGGATTTAGATTAAAATACTGCCAACCAAAAAAATTGCTAGGACATTTAATTTGATCCAGTCCAGTTTCTGGATTGGGCAAGTCACAAGCTTTGGGGGATTTAGGAGGATGGCTGTGTTTCACTAGGAGCATCAAAGTAGCTCTCGCCAGCACAGGTCATCCCTGACACCATATCTCATTCTTACCCTGTATCTGTGACCCTAGAATGTGAGGGGAACCAATCCAGTTGGAAAATAACCCCACAAGGAAGGTGTAGTCTTTGTATTTTTCAGCTTCTTTATTCCCTCGGTCATTTCAAAAAGCAGCACTACCTGGGCCAGCCCAGGGCTGGGGACAAGCGTTTGGGGCAGCACAGCCCCTGAAGCAATACCTGAGGACCCAGAGGCTGTGTAGGGACTGCAAATGTTTGGCCTCGCCTCAGCTATGCTCAGGATTTTTTTTAAAAGTTCCTCCTGGCCATCAACATTTCAACCCACTTCCAGCTTCCTTGAGATTCCTGAACCAAGTCTCAAGGATCCCAAAGCAATTCCTCAACATTCATTAACCACTGCAAGGTTTATGGCACCCTTCAAGGTCCCACATGTTTAAGACCTCATTTTATACCTGGGTAAACAAAGGTGCAGAAAAGTGACGAGATTTGAAGAAGGTTATTTATTAAATAACCAACGGAGTCAAAAATAAAAATTTAAAGTTCTGTCTCCCAGGTTTTAGTCTGCTAAATACCATGTGCCCTTTTTACCCCTTTCAGCACAGGACCTAAGTCATTGTCCCACAGAAGAATGAGTCACCATTCCACTCTAAAGCCCAGCATGCAAAATGTGTATGTGGAATTTCCTCCTATACAAAGTAGCATAATGTTACAGAATAAATCAAAGAGGAGAAAATTAGGCTTTCTTTTCTTTTAAACACTAGGATGAGCATCTGGAGGAAAGAAAGTATTGTGGGAATACGTAACTTGACTTAAAGGAAAATACTGAGGTTTCTATTCAATGTGTTTCTATACTATGTTCACAATATATCATGGGAGCACAAGCATGACTTGAGTGCTTTTTTTTATAAGGAGAAGGATGACATAATTTCACCACTCTTTTGCACTCCTGGCATGAGGATGTTGTCCTCCAAAACTTTGTCCACATTAAATAGACTCAAAAAAAAAGAAGAGGAAGTCCTCTTAAAAGTATGTAGTAAATAAAAATAATTCTATCATTACTTTTAAAGTGCTGCAAAAGACTGAAACAAGTATGCAGATGATCCCAGTCCTACATCTGAACAGGAGGATCCTTATCTCTGGCAAACTTTTTCCATTTCAAAAAGATACCTGTGCCTGTCCCATACTGGGAAAAAATAAAGGAAAAAAAAAAAAGGAAACAAGGGGAAAAAAGGAAAAAACAAATTATAAAAAAAAAAAAAGAGAAAAAAAAAAAAAGCCTAGGACCTGCAGAAACCTTTTCTTCTCAGAAGATAAAGAGGTTGGCTTATGAAAAACAGGTGATCACCTGGGGCTATGCATTCATTCCAGCAGATGAAAAATCGAGCATCTGGAATGGGACATTCTCTCCAGAACATGACAGAACTAGATTCCACTCCCTGTTTCCCCTGATTCAGACCAGAGAGTTGAACTTCAAGTTACCTCCACAGCAAACATGTACCTAACTCTTAATTACTTATTCTTACTCAACAAGGAAGTATATTCTGACAATCTCATTGATAGATTCATTTTTTCTTGGCTTGTACTTGAAGACTAAATCAAAATTGCAAACTATCATCTTACCCTGGTAGAGCTCTCTCTACTAGTGCTGGCAGGTCCAAGAGGTATAAAGAGAAACAGCGAACTCCTGTGCTGACATGCCAAGTCCATTCTGTTTAAATGACTTTAGACATCTATACCACCTCGTAGCTGTTCAAGCCATGAAAGTTTTTGCAAAGCTGTGCTACAGTTGTTATGACCACTTGACCAACAGCTCTGCAAGAGATGCAGAGCAGCTGCCAAGAGTCAAAAGCAGTAAACCAACAAGCTACACAAGAGATCTGTCCCAAACAGAGCAGATACAACAGAAGTGATGATGTTTTTAGAAACTAATTCACAAATTTCAGTCACTGACTGTATTCAGACATCATTTGATGTCAATGTTTTAAAGAATATTTTTCCATTGGAGCCCTGATTACTGACCGTCAATCCAGCAGTACATCAGCCTGATGCCACAGCTTTGTCAAGCTAACCAAAACTGCAGCTCTGGACATGTCCTGACGTTCATTCTTGTCTCCGTGCAGGTGTCCAGCTGGGCACCCTAAAAATACCCCCGGTTTGTCATGGCTGGAATTTCCTTATGAAATTCCTCGGTCATGAGCAATCTATACAACCCAAGGCTCTAAATCATTAATCTTCTGTTGTAAGCCTTTTAACAGCTTCAGCTCAACCACTAACCTGCTTCAATGAGCAAATCATCTGTCTTCTTAATGAGACCACTGATTACAAAAGTTAGTACCCAGCAAATTAACAGAACTGTTCTTCAGTATCTGTTGTCCTTCTGAAAACATACCTGCCGCATATAATATATCTCTTTCATCTTGAATTAAGTCACAGAATCAATACACTCAAGCTGTAGCACTCATATTTTTTTAAGCAGCAGGTAATTCTAACTAATGTATACATTAGTCTGTAAAGGGAGTACGGGGTGGATTTAGGAAATGTTCCCCTTCCTCCTGATGCAGTAAAGTACTGGAAGAACCTCCTTGGAACATTCCTGTCAGTTTGTGAACATTTTATTCAGTTGATCTGACTATGAAAATGATACTATAATCTATAAAATATTCTCTCCATTTGCTGAGGTGAAAAGCCCTTTTACAATTTTACTTAAACAATGACACTATAAACAGACATGATTTTCTTAATGAGTGCATCACTTCATTGAAATAATAAACTGAAAATACTGAACAACACATTTTCACATCTATTAAAAGGCATTATTCGAGTTATAGTTGACCAAAAGGAATTTCAAAAACTATGGTTTAGTGCAAATACATCTTGAATGCATCCCAAATGTATGCTGGAGGGGAAAAAAAGCCATGATAAATGACTTCAAATGGCTTTACACACACAGCTTGCTTTCTATATTATAATTAATGATAATAATAAGCAAGCCTCTCCAAAAAGCAGGCTTGCTCTATAGCTGAATATTTCAATACAGATTTTTCATCTATTTTCTGTCAAAGCAATTTTTAAGGAAATTAAATATTTAAATTACATAAAAATACAAATATCCAGTTTCATATTTCCCTAAGTGTATAAGTATGATATGCATGTGATGATAAAATTAGAACTGCAAGCTTGCATAGTTTTTTTATGCTACCCCACATTCGATATTAAAATAATTTCTGTGTGTTTTAGACAATCATTTCATTTTATTTATTTATCAATACATTGTAGGAATGCAAAAGCACAGAGAAGAAGCTTATCTGCCTATTTAGAAGCTTATTGAGTTCTATTTACTTTCTACTCATAAGCAAAGCTGAAGTTTCAGGGAACCTAACACATACAGTAAGTTCAGTGCCTTCATTAAGCACCTTATTCTAACACATTGGGAAGAGGGAGTGGGGAAAAAAAAATCACCATTCATTTTTGTTTTTCTCTACAAGTCTGTAAGCACTCGTTATGGTTAGAGCACTTTTCAAACAGTATATTTACCAGAGAAGTTGGCACTGTGTGCTACCATGGAACACCAGTTCCAATATACCAATCTAGCCTGGTCACTGTCAGCTTCCAGTGTCAAAATCAATTTAGCAGCTCACATATAACAGAAACTGAACACAGAACTTTTTAAATTATGAGTTATTCAAAGCTCTTTTTTTCATTCAGACCATAAATGTGAAATGATACCATCCCAGAAAACTAAAAAAAAAAAAAAAAAAAAAAAAAAAAAGCAGCATGGAGTTTCTGATTTTGTGCAAATCATCTTACAGATAAAGATATATATACCCCAATTTTACACCCTCCAGAACACAGCCAGACTAAAGGAACCCCTTCTCCCACCCACTAGTTCCAAACCAAGCTTTCTTCCAGTGAGCCAGCCAGCTGTCACTTATATTCCCTCTTCCAGACCATCTGCTTTTTCTGAGAAAAAATAATTATATTTCCTCTTCTGAACTAGCAACCCAAACCAGTCCATGCTTCACCTGGTCCTTGTGGACTACAAACTTCCAAGACCACACCTCAAAGAATACCTTTAGGAACTTTATCTGCCAAAAAACCTCTTGTGCATCCAAATGTCATCTATCTTCTTTAGGTGAGTCATTAACTTCTGTACTCAAACTCAGATGAAGATGGTGAATATTTATTTGAATGACAGGAGAGTTTACCAGTCCTCATAATCAACCAGTCTAGCTCGCTATCACACTCCACACCTCATTCACTTTACAGGAAAGAGTTATTGAGCTACTAAATCAGTACCAAATTCTTCAATTAGGCTCAGAACCCTTTCTTTACAGAAAAGCACAGGAATCACCAGAGCTCAATTATAATACATTTATGTTTGCTGTTAATGCTGGAAACCCATGTGAAGCTGTACTGATCTGAAGAGACCTGCTTTAGAAACATGGTGGGTATAACACCGGAGGAGCCACAACTCCATTTCCCATCACATGCCTGGCACACAGTACATGTAGAGAGGAATTATGCATATGCAGAATTCTAACTTCATGTTCAAGTTGGGGTTTTGGGGTTTTTTTCATATTCCTAGAGGAGAACAAACTAGAGAACTCTGCTTCAGGCAAAATTTCCCATTGGCCATCTTGGAAAGAGCAGCTTAACTTCCAGGCAGGTTATAAAGCCCCCAGCTTTTAACAGTGACACTGGCCCAGGCTGACAGAAACACACAGACCTGCAAGCCAGGAGCATTTCTGCTTTGAGCTGAGCTGCCAGGAGGCCAGCCTGGATAGCAGGCTCTCCAAGAGCAGGGAGAACAGCCTGGCAGGGTGTTCAGGCCTCTCATTTACAGACTGCATGCCATTCCTTTGAGGAAGGCAGATCATCCAAGAAAGCCCAGTTTGAGCTCCCCAGGAGGGAAAGCTGGTGAAAGCTTTAGTGCAGGGATACTTGCTGAGAAATGAGGGTCCTGTGGAAAATGCACAGAGCATCTCTATTTTACTCCCGCACTGAGTGCCCATCACCCTGTGTTATAAAGAAAGCAGTGTAAAATGAGCTATGCTTTAAAAAATTAAAAAAAAAAAAAAAGAAAGATGGGCATGTCACACATAATAAGGATACCACACCCTGAACATGTTGTTCCTCTAACCTTTACAGTGAGCCCAAGGGACTGGAGAGTAAGCCAATGCCAATGAATCTGCCATCACTTTTGTAGCAGCAGGATGAGATGGGAAGGGCTGAAGTCCTGGATCCAAGCAGTATTCACTACAATTTACTCACTACAATTCGGCCTGCTGCTTTTCTCCTTGGAGAAGAGGGGGGATATCTGCCTGGAGCAGTGAACCCTGCCCAGCCAGTCAAATCCTGTCACCTGCACGTGTACCGGATCAGCTCTCAGAGCACACGGGAGGAAGGGAGGGAGAGGAAGGGATGGAAGCTCATGGCTTCCTGAGCATATGCAAGCCGCTGCCCTGCCACGGCAATGTGTGCATTTTTTTCCACTGAAAGTAAGCTGACCTGAGTCAGCTAAACTGAGAAGCTATTACAAACCTTGCCCATGTTCAGGGTGCCTTCTTGTTGACTATTCCTAATGAAGTCAATAGTCTAGCTGGGGGCTTACCAGACACACCCACAATGAGGACTTTAGGTTTCTCTTATAACTGGGCAAGGGCTGCCTGGACCCACCCTACAATGACCAGCAAAGTGCAGAACAGGGGGAAGAAGCACACCATGATTTATTATTGCCAGCATGAGCTGTAGGACATTCCCCACCCAGAAAAAAAGGGCACATGAGAAATGACCTGGGCTTCTGCAGTCTCTCAGTCGACATTTCTCTTTGCTGTCACCTCTAAAAGCATGTCCTAAAGGTCTAAAGGCATATCCTTGTCTGAGAGCAGTAATTGCTGTGATTATACTGCTCAGGATGGGTATGAGCAAATTGCTTGAGCTCCTGCTAAACTGAAGTCACTCATCTCCTAAATAGCAGTGACTGCTAAGTACCATACTTTTCAAAAGGAGAAGAAAAGCTGAGTGCTGCTTTCCTTTCCATTTTTGGAACTGTACTGCAATCTGTGCAGCTACAGAGCTGCAGCTGACTCCACAGCACCCTTTGCAATGACCAGAGTAGCAGCAAAAATATCCACTGAATTTTTTGAGTATCAGTCTCAACACTCCCCTCTGGTCTATGTCCACAGATCTGTAATCTTGTTTCCAAATCCTGAAACCCAATTGAAATCTGCTCCGGTTTAAAATCTTCTTTGCTTGAGCAACTCAACTTTTAATTGTGCTTTGTGGATACAGTTTAAAGATATATAGAAATTCTGCCAGACATCCATTGCTAGAGGGTCAGCTGAGAAACAATTTAATCTTGGGTAATTAGCCTAGCTAATTGCCCTCCTCCCTTCTGCACACTTACTGATTACACATCTAACTACACCAGACCAGACCCTCTACACTGCCGAACAGAACAGCATGAAGCTCTGAAAAAACAATTCATCATTCTCTTTTCCTTTGTACAGCCTTATTTCAGTAGGAATGAACTTGCAGATGACCTGAAAAGTATTTCTTTTCTAAAGTACAAGTCTTTTTTCTACTGTCCAGTGAGCAGAAAATGGAATAAATTGCATATACATAATGGCAAGAGACATGAACACTAGGTGAGTTTTTTGTTGTTTCTTGCAGTTATTATCCTCTGCACCTTTAGATGAATATGCAATCAGAATAGAAATCTTTACTAGGAGAACAAAATTAGGAGACATTGTGCTATAAGCAAAGCAGTCAAGTTTCTGTGAATTTTCAGTCCAGTTATTAACATCTGAATAAGTGCTTTCAGAAGCATTAAACAGAACGCTGCTTTCTTCAGTGTAACTTTTGATTGAAAACACAATTTAAAAGAAAAAAACACAAACTGCTGAATTCCCTATCCAGACCATTCTTTTTAATTCATGCTGAAAAGTTTCAGCCAATACTTGCATCCAAATATGCCCCCAGTAAAGTAATTTTAAGATAATTTAGAGTACTTGAAGCATTCATATGCCGTATACATTATTTAAATACACCATAAAACCCAACAATTCGGTAAAAAGCATCCTGAAATCATCTGCTATATCCTAATATAAGATATTAATAACAGCATCTAACAGTTAATGACAACATAATAATTTAAGTGTGTTGAAAATTATTGACCTGAACGCACTTTAGAGGAATGTAAATGCCAGAGGAGAGCAGCTACAGCTCCATGACTAATGTGTGCCCTGGATTCTGACCATCAGCTTTGCTATTTCAGTTTTGTGACCTAAATCTCCCTCCCCTACCCGAAAGAAACAAAAAACCCAAATAAGAAATGTCTTACTTGTTCTGCCTTCTCCAGTGCTTTTCTATCCGCCTGGAAAAACTGGCAGTTCTCTCTCGCCAGCTTTTGGACCAGCTCAATCCGTCCGATGTCATCTCTTCCCTGAAGCTTGCATAAAACTCCTGCCTTAAGGGTGGGAGAAAGAGCAAACAGATACTTAAATCCACAGTCCCAGGACATGACACCACCACAAATTTCAACCTTAAAAGAAATGCATTTGTTTTTTCATATTTGCGGTACTTCGGTGCCACTTGCTGAGCACAAACAAGTCACTGCTTCCCGGGAAACAACTGGAGAGGAACAGAAGCACATCTGAATCTCCAAAAGCATCTGCTCTGGAGGAAAGAAGGCAGGGCTAACTAAATCAACCTCTCCTCCGAGTGCAACTATCAGATATGCTGTGTTTTATTTGTTCCTGTCAGCCTGTTTCCTGTTACATAAGAGAACAAGAGCAAGAGGTTAAAAACTCATGGGAAAGTTAGCCAGGAACAGCCCTGGAAAAAGAATGAAGTGCAACACAAGGCACTCCTAAAAATAACAGTCTGTAACTCCCTCTGCTTCCACTCCAACCATTTTTCACATATGCAAGACTCAGGAGTTAAAAGACAGTTGTGCCACATTTATTTATTCCATAAATAACAAATCTGTATCTCTAGGTTTTGTTTAAGGAAGGAAATATTTGCTTTAAAAGCTATGTTAGAACTACTTTTTTTTTTTTTTGGCTAAATCTGCTATTCAAGGTATGTTGATAGTGTTTTGTCAAAATGGTTGTTTTCTAAAAATGCAGATAGATACATATAAAAAGCTGGATTTGTGCTTGCACACAGGCACAGTAGAGACTCATTGCAAAGTTAGCTGATATGGGCTAAACTGCTCCTTGCAAAGTCAGTGGCTGATATCACTGTCCATGATTTGGTTATGGATATAGCCTCTGCATAACTGAGACCTGGGGCGATGATACCACCAGCTTTTATCAGCCCAGATGTTCCCTGATGGGAGCAGCAGATGCCTTGGGAGGGCCCATCATGTGGCATAGCTGTGATACGGCTACATGACTTCAAAGGCGATCTGCAAATAAACATTTTTCTGGTGAACTTCCTTCACAGTTTTCTTTCTACTGCTCATCTTGAGTTTAAATTAATCACTACCTACTCCAGAATTCACAACACATCTTGTGAGTCAGGCCCAAAAACTAGGGATGCCCGACTTGCTAGCCCTGCAGGGTCCAATCCTTTGGCCTGGAGCAATTCCTGTCCATGACACTTGAAGGCATGAGAGTGCCCACCCAAATAATCCTATAGCCTGCTGGTTTCTCCAGCCAACAAGTGGGGGTTAAGACTTCTTCAGCTGAAGAAGAAAACAAACCCACTTTATGAATAAGTTCTTGACTGCTGATGGAAAAAAATGGGCTCCATGACCAAATCCAGAGTCATCTTTACCCAACTCATCGAAAGAAATTTGTACATGCCTACACTCTTCCAGTCAGAATGAAGACATCTCCTCACAAGTCTGCATCAGACACTTCTGCTCTGATAAAGTAAAGGATTTCAGATACAGCCTGTCCCTTGAATGTCCTGTGCTCCTCCTGAGCCCAGCCTCCTGAGGAACCCAGCTTCCCTACTCACTGGTTTGAAGGTCAGAAATCCACTGAGAAACTAAGGAATTGCATTGCCTAATCTCAAATTCCTTACATAGTCCATGAGTTCAGTGCCCCTTATCTTCTAAATTGGAGACACTGGTTTATAAACCAGTTCTGACACACTCTTATCCCCTGCAGATCAGCAGCAAGACTGATTTTATCAAATGTGGAGGAATATAGTAAACTAGTTGTCCAGACTTGTTTAATCAATAGAGAAAAAGGGGTATTTAGGAAGACATTTTTTTTACTCTACACTAGACATTTAAAAATTGTCAGATCAATTGTTTCCTAATATTCTCCTTTTTCTCCAGTAATTTGCACAGGGAACCTAAGACTTGGGAGGCCTAACGTCTGCACTTTCAACACTTTGAGTGCCTGGGGGCATCAACTAAATCAAGCCTGCTTATTTCATGGCTGCAGGACGCTTCTAGCAGAGTATTACATCAGTGTAATGTAGGCTAAGGACAGCTTCAAAGTGTTATCACCTACTAGGACTTCGGGATGATAAGGATTTCAGCTCTTTCTGGATCTGAGATGTTAGTACTGTGGAGGAACTTTTTCCATCTTCCTGTTGTGCTGTCCTGGTTCAGGAATGGCACTCCCCAGTTTAGTGCTCCCACTGAGACTGAATGAGGTGCCACTTGCTCCCTCACCCTTCTCCTCCCCCACCTCCTTTGGGTAGCTGAAGAGGAGAATTGGAGGCACGAAAGGCAAAGATCACAGGTTGAGACAAGAACAATTTACTGAAAACAGCAATGAGATAAGAAAACAAACAATAACAGCAACAATAATAATGATACATAGGGTACAAATAAGGAATGATTCACACGGAAAGCCCTCGACAACAGTACTCAACCAATACCTCCTCCACAATATCCCAGCCTGGAAGAGAATCCCTTCCCCTGCCCCCACCAATGATGTGAGGTGGCATAGAATAACCTCTGGGTCCTGGCTATTGAAAAACTAACCCTGTCCTGGCTGGAACCAGGACATGTGTCCAGAGAAGGTAGTCCATGACCTGCAATAACCACCAAGTAAAAATGCTACATTTTAACATGTCCCCTCCTCCTGTCACAGTTCCTTAAATTAAAGAGTTGCAGAGAACATGAAAAAAAAAAAAAGTTATTTAATTGGGTCTCTGGAGGATAAAGAAATTTTGGGAGGGCTAAGGTATTATTAAATTAATTGCATATGTTTGGCTCTGGGAGTAAATAATGCACTTGAAACACAAAAGGCTAAACATGTTTTTATCATAATTAAGAAAAAAAAACATGATTCCTTTACTTTTAGTTCTGGTTTCCTCACTTTTGCTGATTTTCCACTATAAATATTTCTGCTAAACACTTGTAAGAAAACATCCAGGTCAATTAAATAATTAATTGATGACGGCTTCTAAAACCTGGTTAGGAAAATGTTGACAGTATCCAATTACTGGTCATTTTCACTTCTCAATACAAATTTAATTTTCAGGCAATACTTTGAAAGCTTTTAAACAAAAGGGTAGAGACAAGTCACCCTACTTGCAAAGCACAATTCTGATTTTCATTTTGTGCAGGCATGCATCCTCCCTTGTTGGTGCTTAGACCCGTAATTCGTGTAGGCCAAAACAGATACAATTACTGACATATGTGAAGGTGAAAAACCAAACAGTTGCATAGTTTAACTGGCTTTACCTTAATGAATGATAAAAGAATGTACCTTATAATAAAGCTTTACTACCATTCATGGCTCAAAATTACTATAATTAAGTGTGATTGTGTAATATTTGAAATGAAATTTTAAAAAGTTTAATGGAAATGAAAGCAAATTAGTCACTACCGAGGGTGGGAAAAGGAATATGCTGACAAGATACTTTCTGTTTTGGCATATCCATCAGAAAATATTCCCTCTGCACAGGTTATAAATGAGCACCCTAGCAATGACACAGAGGTGAATTAACACATCCCTAGGAAGACAAGATGGGATCTTTTATTTACATAATGTACATTGTTTACAGCATGTTTGCTTTTGAAAATCCCCTTGTCATTTTTTTCCACACTTCTACCAGTTTTGTTAACTAATTCAAGTGTAAATCAAGCCTCTCTCCGAGAGAACAGTGTTTAGAGCAGGCACCACATCCTTCAATTCTATTAACAGAAGGTTTGTGGTGGTATGTTTTTTTTTCTCCATACCTTTCTCTCTTTCTGTAGCTGGTGAAAAAATATAATTATTACTGGCTTCACCTTTAATCAACCTGAAAACTTAAAACCATGTGCCACTGCCTGAAAAGAGAGGATGCCTTACTTTGCTCCAGTCATATGCACAGTCCCACTAAAGTGAAAAAAATCATTCACTCCTTTAAAACAAACTGTATTTGGCCTTCACTGGATATCATTTTTATGGTGTTAACAAACTGGAGCAACCACTGCTTTGATAACACTCCTGCTCTCCTCCCAGAGGAGCACATGAATGCTTTGTTAACTGCTCATTTAATAATTGTACAATTTTAAATGTGTTTCATATTTTTTCAAATTTTAGAAGCTGGTTACAGTCAATTACATCCTGGGTCAATCAATACCCCAATAATAAATTTTTATGGCTTTTTTAATTATTCCAGGTAATCTTATTAGCTGGCTACATAGGAGTTTTGCATGTGTATTGTCTATGTCATAAATGGGAACAAACATTTTCAAAAAACTGTAATAACTACACCAACTAAGTAGAACTGAGAATACATTAAATCCTTTCCCTTCCCCCTCCCCCCAAAAAAATCCAACAAAAAAACAGCCAAATTTTTTGTACAGTGAGGTCAGTGTTTCCTTCTGGGTCCTTCCTATATCTCTGTAATGCACTCTTGGCTACATGGCTTGTACCCTTTCGGCTAGGCTTGCTCACAGACATCAGCATAAATCCTGTCTTTCTTGCACACAACTTTTCAGTTTGGCAACATGTTAGAGAGATAAATCAGAGGCAGGAATTGCAAGCTGCATATAGGGGAAGGAGAAAAGGTGGCAACTTGTGGGGAACATAACATTTGCAAGAGAAATAGAAGGAAAAAAAAAACAGTCAAGACTGGGAAAAATCAATTTTAAATTAAAAGCAATAATCAGTACCAGTACAATGAGCAATACATTTACACTTGCACAGCTTGAATGCATGAATAGAATGATTGAATGAATTGCAGATTAATCAAAAAAGATTCACAGAATTAAAAAGGGTAAGCAATTCCACAATAAAATACTCTAAGAGGCAGCTTAGTTTCTTCTGAGCAATATCCAGAAGTGTGCTTTGGTTGTAAATGAGGGCAGTTAGGGAAAAAAAGAAGAAGGTTGTTGCTTGCACTTGAGTGACTAATAAGTATCCCTATTTCATTGCATGTCTACTTACAGTGATTAAAATTCAATTAAAATGTCATATGCCCTTGTCTCCTAAAACACATCTCATTTTAATTTCACATCTGGTATATGCTATGTGTATTATCTAAAAGGAGCAGAAAGATAGCTGAAGAATGCTGTCCAATTGCAACATCATGGGATTAATTGCCAGAATAATCATCAATCTTATTCTAAATAGTCACATAAGATGAGATCCAGCAGACTTTCTCCTTCCTACATGCTCCCTGCACAGAACATAGAGGAAAAACCATTTCCCAGACCTATTGAAAGCAGTTCTTCAACTTGTAGATCTGGAAACATTCCCAAGACTCCATTAATCTTACACATGTACCTGTGCATCAGAGGTATCCTTGAGATCTTCTAGTCCTCTTATTTCTTGACTGCTGTTTTCTTCATTTTGATGAATTGCTAAAAATAAGAAAGAGGAATATAGTGGAAGCAGGCAGGTTTAAATCACAGAAAGCAGCAAAGTGGTATGGCCCACTTTAGATCAAATAGGATGACCATTCAAGGAATGTTTAAACTTTAGCATTCCAGTTAACTCCTGGAGTGGTTTTGGACAGATTCTATAAGGTACACCTTACTGGGTTTAGAAAAATGCTAAATACAGTATACTTTATTTTTTCCCAGGCAGTAAAATCCAATACTAAATAGTTGCAATCATGTTACTGTTTGTTCTGATAAAACGATGACATTTAAGAGAATTCCACTTTTCCATACATTGTAACAAGATATCATGACTTGTAAGCAATAAAAAAAAATACAGTCTCTCTCTTCTTCCATTATATTGCAGAAGGTCAGGTCAGACTAAACAAAAAAAGCAGACTTATCCCTCATCCCCAACTTGGAAAATTCTTTGTAAGCAAAGTGATGCCAATCTGAACAAATATCACCACTAGCCATGAAAGTAATCTCCAGAAATAAAGGGTAGCAGGAGATGTTTTATCAAAAGTTCTTTGCTGCTGGCACAGTAGAAGAAACCAGCAACCTCATGCAATTAACATGACTTAAATAACTTAAAACCAGCAAGTTTTGCTAGACTTTAAAGTTTTGTATCAAACTTGTAATCCCCTGAAGGGTCAAAACCAGAGCTAGGAGTTTATCCAGCTAAAGAAACAAGGAACCTTTTATGAAAGAACACCTTATACTTCTGTATTGCAAACAGCTTCATCTATAGGCAGTTCTACTATCTATAACCCAAGCCACCCTTTCAGTCAGCACAGCCACCTGCTGTATTGTGGTGGGACACTGACACTCAGATGTTCTGAAATGTGACATGTTGGGAGAGTCAGACCAAATGAAACACGTGTAACATGACTTTACCTTATACTGTACACGTCACCTTAGAAGAACCACACGCAAATATCTTTGATCTTGAGTACATATTGAGTGATTTCCTGGTTTAGCCACAGCATTTGTGACACCAGAAGTGTCCTTGAAGCAGCAGAGCTGTCACATCTAGAAAGCACCTCATGGCTCATGGCTTTGATGGATGGATGGGTGGGAGGACTGAGCTGGTGCACTTCCTCCTGCCCACCTCCTCTCTCCTTCACCCCTGTGTACCTGAGCTGCTCATCAGGCTGCATCTGAACAGCCACAGCCCACAGCACAGTGTATTCAGACAAGGATCACCAGTCCTGTGTTGCCTTAAAACTATGTCTGTGAGCTGAGGCAGCCCAGAATTTGATGAGCAAAGGGAGCAGGAGAAGGGCTGGCAGGTAGCAGTACCACCCTCCCCAGGCATCCTCAGCTATGCAATCCTCAGCCCTCAGTCTGAATCTCCAGATATAACCAGGTTATCATGGCCAAACTCATGCACCTAATGTGAGCCATGAGGTCCAGCTTGGTGTGTCTGCATGGGTGCTCTGGGTCTGCTGCAGACAAAAAGCAGCCTAACATTTAGGCAGCGTCTAGTAACTTAAAAGAAAAGTAACTTTGGACTATTCTTGACCTCTAAAATAAATTTTACGGATTTATTTTTTCTTATGCCAGCATTGCTGCTGATATTGCTATGCCATATAGGATACATTTTTTTTTCTTCACCCACAGTTATGCTATAAAAAATAAAAGGTAATAAAAATGTAATTATAAAAGGGGAAATAAGTCATTCTGTCAATACAGTTTATTCCATTATAGGATCTTTTAAAATCCATTATCAGATTTCTGACATAAATCTTCACCATTGGGTTTGCAGGCATCACTTTACCAGCAAACCTCCGAAATGCAAGGTGAATACTGAGAACACGGGGTCAGACTATAGCTGCAACAGACAGCATGTATAATGGGCATTAGATCCCAGCATATTTAAAGCTAGGCAAAACCAAAACACTCTTGGGATATTGTGGCATATCTCTGCCCCAGCCTGGAAAAGGAACAACATCATGACCCAGTAATGAGAGGGATGGCCTGAGCAGCCATGTGTGACCCCTGCTTTTCTGGTGCAGGGCGGGGTTTCTAAAGGCAACCTACTTTATCCAGCCAGGCTGGGGGGTCTGTACAGTACCTTCCTGTGTAACCCATCTCCCAGCCTTCCTCCCCAGGAGCTGTCTCATCCTCTTGCACAGTCCCACACATGCATGACCCTGTTCTACCCACTGCCACTGTGGGAGACATGGAGCATTCGGGACACTGATTTGTTGACCCCTACAGTACAACCTGCCTGAGACAGGAAAGCTACAATGCCGGAAGGCATTAACAAATGCTAAAAATCGGTTGTTTGAGCAATTCCTCAAATTGTTAAGTCTGCATTAGCAGAACATTTACCCAATTCTCCTTTCAATTTTCTGATTTCTTCTATAATCAGTTTGCTGTAAGTACTCATGGGCAAAATATCCCCCCAGACTCCAGCTATTAATCATGGCATTTAGAGGAGTGGTACCTTGCTGGTAACACGGCCATGCCTCGAGGTTTAAGTGATTTACATTGATCCAGCCAGCTTTTCCACAGTCCTGAGCAGATGGGAGCTCCACAAACAGCTGTGCCAGGGGAAAAGGTTAGTGCCTGCCAACTGGCTTCTTGTCACAGGCCTTGATTAAAAGTGTCCCCTTCCCTGCCCAGTGCCAGGGCAAACACCCCAGAGCATCTTCAACCAAAGTGAACAGGCAGACATTCAGGGAGCAGCACCTCGGGCTGGGCAGGCAGGTGAGAGGATGGTGTCTGGCCAGGGAGACAGTGACAAGCAGCAAACACCCAGAACTGGGGGCAGCAAGATCTCTTACCTGGTACAAAGGGGAAGAGAAAGAGGGTGCATGTCCACAACCCCCAATGAATACAGCTATCCTTGAGTGTTGGATGATTTTAACATGATTAGCAATTTTAAAAGTGATGAGAAAATTGCCTCAGTTTAAGTGCACTCTAAGTGAATGGCTTAAAAAAAAATTAAAAAAGGAAAAGTTTTTTTATCAGCAATTTCACAACTCAACTCTAAAAAAACCTGAATAAGTTTACCATCCAGACCCAGCTCTCTTTGGCTTCAATGTTGTTTAGACTGTGTAAGGAATGTAGAAAAGAAGCAGTAAATATTTTCTTAAAGGAAAAAAAAAATACAACAGATCTCATACTGACGTTCTTGCAGCTCTCTTGGGAGTGAAGGAGCATTTGACCTCTTTTTCATGAAATTTCCATCACAAACTTGATTTTTTTGTCCTCCTTGCCTCTCGACCAAATCCATAAGGACCAGCCACAACTAAAACATTTAACTTCACCCAGGGAGCAACACTCAAGGAATCACACTGTCTCATACCTTTTTCCCATCACAAGAACACAGTCCCTTGAAGGCTGAAGTGGCCACACAGACAAACAGAAGCCCTTAATTATATTTTCTTGGTTTCTGTAGGAAAAGGTTACTATGTGTTTTGTCTATAAAACAGAGAAAACCCACATATTTCTTAAAATATTCTGGTATCTTTAGAAATTTATGTTACCAGGGGCCACCACATACATGTAAAAAATTGATTGCAGTATTTTTGGACACAGTATGCCTCCTAACCCCATAACAACTCATAGACATTCTTTGAATTGGCCCAGGCACTGCTCTCATGGGTTATTGCACATGCAATACAAGTTCGGTCACAAAATAGAAGAATTCAAGGATAATTTTCTACTTACTGTTAGTTGGCCATTTATTTTTTGATAAAAAAAATTGACATTGCAAATTCAACCATAGGACAAGCAAGTGGAAGCTTAGGGTGGGATGGGAAAGACTTTCCCAGGCAAATGCTGATTCTGGAATTGTACATACAAAAAAAAGTTGTGAACTTTGGAGCTGAGCCAAACATTTCCTTCTCCACCACCATAAATCCAGCTTTGCTCCCTAATACAAATATCCCAGTATGTTTTACAAAGCAGCAATAACAGGGAAAGGCAAAGATAGTTTACCCTGATCAATATGTATCTATTTAAAGTTATGTTTGGGTTCAGCTTGAGGCAGGAAAAAATAAAAACAAATGTAGAGTCATAATTCCCTTTTCTACTTGCAGCATTTCTCCTTTAGAAAAAAGGTCACCATGAATGAAAAAAAAAATGTCAAATGAGCATTAGCTTGCTAATGTGCAGATCAAATATGTCTGTTCACAAATTAGTCAAGGGAATTCTGGATTTTGGTGTTTTATGGTCACTTAATGATCACAAGGGCCATCATCTATCTGAGTTCCTGGTGGCCCCACAGAGCAGAGCTGAGATTTTGCTAGTAGATTCTTCTGTAAACTTATATTAGCACAGAGAACTCCTGTGGGGGAGAGGTTTGTCCTTTAGTAATTCCATTTCAGATCATTAAATCAGCAGAAAAGAATAATGAAGAAATAAGAAACCAAAAGAAATTATTTTGTACCTGCTACTATAGCAGAATCAGCCATCACACGGGGGTGTAAAAGGAAAGGGAACGTAACCATTGCTCACACTGGAACCAACCAGCTGTGCTCCCTCCTGCTTTTACAGCCGTGCCACAAAGTTGAGCGTAGATTCAAGGCATTGGAAGGGATTTATCTTTCCAGCATCAAGGAGCACAACACACAGGCTAAAGGGGCCACCTTAGCTATACAGGCTGGCACCCACTGAGGGTAACAACAGACACCAGTAGCACTACAAACCTCCTGCCTATGGAAGAATCTGCTAAGGTTACCCACAGAACAGTGCCTCCATGACACACTCTTCTTTATGCCACAAACTTGAAGGTAATTAATTACATTAATTACATTTGATGAGTAAGATTTTTAAAAGTCACATAATATTGCAAGCACATTATTTAATTTTAATGCTTCATCTTGTTCAATATTGCAGAAGGACAGTTTAAAAAATACACACATAAAGCAACTCCTGGAACCCACAGCGTTGTAATCTTCCCAGAGTCTTTGCTGTATTGTGCTTTCTTCCTTTTCTATAAATGAAATTTCTTCTTTCTAGCCCTTCTGGCTGCAAAGATAACCTTCTCAACACAAACCAAGGCACTAGCGTCATTCGGCTGCTACAGCCAGCTAGACTGGAACAATAACATCAGGAGAGGTGTGAACTTCCTCCTTTGGCTTAATAGGGTGTTAACTGTGAAAGCTAATTATTTAAATGCTTAAGAAAGGACTGCCATCACAGTTAACCATTTTGCTGCTGAACAACAGGCAAGGACATGCCATCTGTAAGCAGCTGGCTCTGGGTGGCACCCACATGGCCATTCCAGTTTAGCTCCCCATCCCTGCTGGCTGCCCCACACCCCTGTACTGACTGCTCCCCCTCTGTGCTACCATAAAGCATTTGGGATTTGTGGATTGGCAGAGGATCACCACTAACCCGGCTGGGTTTGATGACCTGGCTGAGAACAGAACACCCAGGCAGCAGGCAGGGGGACAGGACACTGCTGCCAGGTAACGCTGCTGCCAGACCCCTTGTGCCACACAACTCCAGCTGCAGCCCTTGAGCTTGCTATGAAATCCATCTCTGGGGACAGGACCGCCTGATTTTTGGGGACAAGAGCCCATAAATCACCTTGCTTCTGCACTGCCCTAGGCTGCTCCTAAGACCAAATTCGCTTAGCCCGCTGCAAACCCTCCGGCACAGCCTCAGTAGCAGCTGAGCGTGGGGGACTGCAGCTGCACAAACACTGCCAGGCTCACCAGGACTGCACAGGCTGCATGGGGACTTCACTGTCCCCACAGCCTCTCCAGAGGCAGCTCCGCTTGCCATACAAACCTCGATCACCCCTAAGGCTACATCGCTTATGTACTCAGAGATGCTCCTTCATTTCAAATGCAGACATTAATCTATTATTTAGTATTGTTCTTTAACCTGCTAACACCCGAGAACATCAAACTAGTCTGCCCTTTGTATGATTTCAGTCTTTGCAGTACTCTGTGATCACAATTCATGTATGAATCTCTTTTATCTAGCCAGTAAGTAAAAGGCACCTACGTGCAGATAGGAGACACATTCCCATCTTGGAAGAGTTGAAGAGACTACTTCTGAACACAAGGACTTCGTTTATTTGACAAGCCAACAGACTTTCACTGCTGGATGGTTATAGCCTGTTGTGGGAGTTTTTTTGTCCCTGTCAAAACTAACAAGACCTCAGGAATCTGCAAGAATATTCCCTGGGGAGAAGGCTCCAGAACTGCCAGCAGCCTGCACTAGTTGATTTATTGTCAGCTGCTGAGAAGCTCACAAATTCTAGCATTCTTCTTATATTCCAAATTTTTAAGAGGAATGTTTGTTTCTCTTCTGGATTTTTTGTTTTGTTTTGTTTTGGGTTTTTTTTTTTTTCCAATGGAAGCTGCTGGCATGAAGCTTTTAAGAAAAAAAACAACACCCCATTTTATTTTTTTAATCACATAACTAAGCTAATTTCATTATTTTTGAAAACTTTACTGTTATTTTGAACAATGGAACTTGTGATATCCCTTGTTGTTCTTTGTGGAGGGTATACAGCGAGCTCTGGAGGGGTTGGTTACTATGGCAGCTCTGAGCTGCTTGACAGTGTTATAATGTTTGCTGATGCTTATTAATTTATCAGAGTGGAAAAAAAATGAATAGCTCATATTGACACCACTGGGGAAACTAAAAGCCAGATCCTCTAGGCTATGTAGAGCACTAGTGCTGAGCAATGGAAAAGAAGATGAGCAGCCAGTAAATGCTTTGTAAACCTCAGATTTGGGGACCATTTTAGACCAGACCACATCCTCATGCATGTTCCTGCATTTTCCAAGTTTTGTTTCCAAACTAAAGGGGAAAACTAACAAGCATCTCTGAAATCCCCAAAAGTATCTCTGAAATCCCCAAAAGCTGCTTGTAAGAGAGCAATAATCTCAGGAACAAAACCTTCCAACTGAGAATTGGTTCCTTATTTACCATGAAAGAGTAATCTTTTCACAGAAATTACTGAAAAGAGAAAGCTTTTTAAGCTCATCCTTAACATGTTTCCTTTTATTAGCAATATAAAAATTGCCTTTGAGCTTTCTTATTCCTTCCCACTACTTCTGCATATATATATGCAAATTATCATACAGATTTCCCTTCACTGAGTACATTACATATCTCTGAAACAGTTGGCAGACCCCTGGGGGGTGTTGCCCAGACAGCTGTGCAATCAGCTGAGTAAATCAGCTAATTAAAGAAACAAAGAAAATGCAAAAATTATTAGAGACAGACTCTCACTTACAGCATTGTTCAGCACCTCTGTATGTAAAAAGCACAGCAAGCACAAGATGGAATAAAGGTACTTATAAATCAGTAAATGAACTATTGCACAAGTGACAACGACGTCATTTTCTCTCAAACCCTAATCTGGGATGCTATGATATTTATGCTTTGTAGTTCAAATCAATTTAATACAAATTACTCCAGCATTTTATTTTACAATTACAAAAGTGTGAAATGTAATGTTGGTCTCATAACTGACTTCTGTACTTAAAAAATAGTCATTAACTTCTGCTTGACCTTAGGTGTAGAACTAATACTGAATTTGCACAGAGGGTACTCATTATTCTGATTAGTTTCCATGCAGAAAAAGAAGTTCCCAAGGGTCCTAGTGCTACAAGCCATTTCTCAAATCTCAAATAGGAAACAGGACTCCAGAAAATGATGCAAGAGCATTTCCTCTCATTTCAGAGTTTATCAAAAGGAACAGATAACAGCAACGGTAGGTATCTGCAATCTAAACAGAGCAAAGCCACTGTGGTAAGAAAGGAGGCTGGCAGATGTAGATGTGGTCTTGCTGATCACCATTAAGGCACCATTCCTTCCCACTGCTTCTAAATGACCACAGGAAGGACAAACTTTAGTTTAAATGAGTCTCAGGTCTGCCTACATTATATAGCCATTATAAATTAAAAAATGAGTGTACCACGTAAAGCCACCAGTATTTCCCAGCTCAGTTAGATAATGGTCTTTTCACATTATTGTACAACTGGTTTTGTTAGGAACTCCTGTTTATTTTATTTATAAGAACCAAAGCCCCAGGTTCTTATATCTGGCTTTGAAGGTCCATATTTCATGTAATGCATTTGAACAACAAAATTTGTAAAACACCTCTGGCTAAATGAGACAGGTATTTTTAAATAGATAAACAACTACTGTTGGTTCATATGGCCAGAGGAAATTTGGTTTTCAATGCCTGGCCCTTTGTGATGCATGCAAAGATAAAGCCACATTTTATACTCACCTTGTGAACATATGACATCATATTTTTTATCATGGAGGAAAAAAGTGAAAAATTATAGAAAAATGCTGTAGGATTACTACAGGAACAGACAAAATCAAGGGGTTTTGTACCAACTGCAGCTCAAGGGGAACCATTTGATGCTTGAATGCAGGAAGTGTTAAATTTTACCCAGTAATTGTAGATATTTGTTCTCATGTGCATGATATTTAAAATTAAAAAAAAAATCACATGGTAGTGAATGTACCTATAACAGTTTCATCTGAAACGAGATGATAGAAGGTTGGAGAAGAAAGACCCCATTAAATGATCAGAGAATGGTTGCTGGGAACAGATCAAACAAGGAGGTATGGGCTGTTGCTGAGCAGGCTGGTGCAAAGTGAAACAGGGCTCTATTCCATGGAAACATCCCCCAGGCATGGCCAGGAAAGGAGCAGGAAACAAAGAGGACTCTGAATAAATAAATTCTGTGAACTCATTGTAAATGCCTCTCCCAAAGTCCCAGTAAACAAAACATTCACCTGAGGGTTGTTTTTCGCACAACTGCTGTCTTTGCGACCTTACTGTGCTGTCTCTTTTTGAATATGTGCAAAATATCTCTCCCCTACACAGCTACTCTGCATTGCTGGTTTCTTCTATGTGAGTACCTCAGATCACACAGAAAGAACTATGCCCAAGGTCTTACAACTGCAAAAACAAAACCATAAACTGCCAAAGTCCCTCTCACCACAATTCCCAGCAGAGAGCTCTTGTCCTTCTTTTTCCAAGTCTGAGTCCATTCTGCTTTATATCAGCTGTTGAATACACAACAGCTGGTAAGTGTTACTGTGTAGTTCCTTCACTGATGTTGTCCAGGGTTTTCCCACCCCCAGCATCACCCAGGGTGGGCACAAATGAGCATCATTCCCCAGGTCTAGAAGGGGTCTGATCATGCCCTTTTGAAATGCTGTCATTTTCTGGGTGTGCTTAATCTCAGGAATAATGGAAGAATCCTATGTGATGCAATACATCATTGTATTGCACTAGTCCCTAGGGGTAGGGATTTCCTTCAATAGGCCACAAAATGTTTTAAAAGGATTGCTTAAAGAAGCAAACACGATTCAAATCATAGAATCACACATAAATTATGCTGAGTTGGAAGGGACCCATCAGGATCATCCCTGAGCAGGGCACCCCAAGAATCGCACCATGTGCCTGAGAGCATTGCCCCAAAGCTTCCTGAACTCAGAAACAGCTGGTGCTCTAACCACTTCCCTGGGGAGCCTGTTCCAGTGCCCAAGCACTCTCTGAGTGAAGAACCTTTTCCTGATATCCAAACTAAACCTCCCCTGACTCATCTCCATGCCATTTCCTTGAGTCCTGTCACCAGTCAAGAGAGTGAAGAGATCTGTGCTGCCCCTCCGCTTCCCCTCATGAGGGACCACCACGAAGTCCTCTTCTCTAGGCTGAACAAACCAAGATCACCTCCCTTACTTCAGGATCTGAAATCACAGACCTTAAGGAAAGACCCTGAAGTAGAGTGTAACTTTTAAAATATTGCTAGCTATGTTTTCAGGTGAAGTTTTATTTTGAATCACATTTCAGTGGGCAGGGGAAAAGTAAAGATACAGTCACCATGACCTAACAGAAGCACAACAGTCCTGCACCTTCACTTTAAGTGGCCATTTCTCCAGGGTGAATCTTTAAGTATCATTTGCAGAAGAATTTGCAGAAGAACTCTCATTCCACACAGTTTACTAATTTCAGCCCTTGCTTTAAACAGCTGGGTGCTTGGAGGAACTGGGAGTTGGAATGAGGTACTACTTAAGTAAGCAAACCTGTTGAAAAGAGATACGAAGAGAACAGAAAAGCAGTAAGACCCTACTGATTTACCCTTTTCCCACCCTTCAAATTTTCTCAGTTTTTTCACAAGGGAAAATGCACACCTCTCTGGCACATGACTGTCACTTTATTCTGTAAATAGGACCAAGTTTTTTCATTCCTCATTATGCCCTTTTTCAGTGACATAAGTGGTAACAAAGCATGCACGTTTTACTCCAAAGACATTGACTACCTGGTTGTTTATGAAACATGTAAATTCAGTAATCCTTAATATGTTTAAAATTTACACATAATGCTGAACTGGTCCACTCTTGAATGACCTTTGATCATGTATTTGTTATGTCATTTTTCAAGTGAGTATACAAACCTAACTAAAATTTGTAATGATTTTCATTTTCTATATAAAAACACTTCTACAAGTGAATAAAATGAATAACATAGCATAGGACCACATGACAAAACTTTTGCTAATTATAGTAGAATAAATTTACCGAGAAGTCTCAAAAGGGTCTCTACTACTTGAGGAAATGGGCTGAAAGATAAAGATGTGGTTTTCTGAGTTAATTAAGCTGATAAAACAACTTAATGGTGCCAAAAGTGTCTTACTGGGCTCCTTCCCACACACCTCCACCTCTCTACCCTGATAAGAAGCTGCCACCCTGACTTTGTGACAGCTCTAGCACATGTTGCTGCTATACTCTATGCTGCTCTGCCTGCCCCATCTCAAAAGTAATATAATAGATGTAGCAAAGATAATCAGATTTAATGGAAGAGATTTTATATGAGGAATGACTAGAGAACCAGCTGGGAAAGGAGACAACTCACAGGGGTATGACAGATGTGCACAAAATCCTGAATAGTATAACAACAAATAGGGAATGGATTATTCACCACTCTCTGTCAGCAAAGAGCTATATCACAACAGAGTGAGGGTCATGGGGAATGCGTTAAAAAAAAAAAGAAAAAATATATTTTAACATACTACACATGTGAATTGTGAGACTTGTTGCCATAAGAGATGATGAAGGTCAGGAGTATAAGCAGGCTTAAAAGGCAATTTGAGAAATTAATGGAGAAAAGGTCCAGCAAGGGTTACCTACCACAGCACTGTGGGTACAGCAAAATCCCTCTGTCACAGGCTGGTAGATGCTGAGTATGTACAGAAGAAGTGTACTTGCTGTGTTTCTCTACTCTAAGCATCCCCTACTCATCTCTCACGGAAGGAGCGTAGCTGGATGGACTTTTAACCTGACCCGGCCTGACTGTTCTCATGTGTTTAACCGGGCTGACATTGCCTGCAGTGTGTTTGAGTCGAGTCACGCAATCAGCCCTGACAGCAGTGCTGTAGAGGTGGTGCAGTGCCTGGGAAAAGGAATAGCTGTTCACAGCTTGCTTTTCATTCATGTCGGCAAAGCTCAAGCCCCAGTGACTGCTTCATATTGAATCGTCTGCACTAAAATAAAAATACGAAGCAAATCACATAGGCAGTTAGGTTCTGACAGAAGCAATACAAAAGAAAAGGGGAAGGGTGGCTATGCATACATATATGTAAGAATAGGGTGGAGGCAATCCAGAAGATCTCAAATATGGAGTTAATACATTGCAAAAGTAATATTATTATAAATTACTATACATTATTATAAATAAAATGTAAACGACATATTAAAAAATCAATAGAGCTTGCCAATTCAAGAATGGCATGACTAAAATGTATCTAATTATATAGTGGAAGCCTGAATATCATTCATAAGGGGGAGAAAAACCGCACACAGGTTCTAGGGCATTTGTGGCTGCCCTGCCTTCACAGTGGGAGGGAAAAGCACCCACAGACCTGCCGCTGCTCCTGCAGTGCCTGGGGAGAAGCTGAGTCACCATCTTCCTACTCATCCGTACCCTGTCAGCTATTATCTTAATTAGCCCCTGTATTCATAAACACAAAGACCTTAAACACAAAGACTCTTATCAGTTGATCCTTTGCACAAATAAAGTTACAGAAATTCCTTTTTCTATAAAGGGATTTGCTGGGTGATGCCATGGGGTGCAGCTCAGTTTGTGCACAGAAATGCAAGGCATCTTATTTGTGGATTGGATTAACAGCAGTACAAAGCATCTACGTGACAGGTTTTGATCAGTTCAGGTGTACCCGTGCAGCTTTGCCACCAGCTAAAGCCTCCAGCCTTAGGCTACTTGCTGCTTTTTATCCTTGTTTTAGCTACTATCTCTAACACATAAGAAACATGTCATGAGCCATGACAAGCAATTGAGATAAATGCCAACCCTTGTAAACCTTCAGAGGGGAGGCTGCATTTATGTTAAGTTTCAGCACATTTGCAAAAGCTATCAGAAGCCAGCAAGGTATAAACAAACAAAACAATGTAATGCCAAGTGCCTACAATTAAAGGAAAAGTTCCTTTCTGCTCCAGTTATTTGCTACCCCAAGACCTTTTACCAAACCACAGAAGACAGCATTTAATCTATTTATTTCTAAGGTTAGGCAAGAATTATTTCAATGCATTTTTATAAGCCACATAGAACTGCACAAGCTCATTTCTCCCTCCTAGGTCTCCTTTATCACGAGAGCTTTATTCTAATGAAATATAAATGTGATTTCAAGCCAACAGTGTTACCGAGGTCCATCAACACTCTGGAATTACAAACACTTATTTTACCCTGGTTTAGTTTTATTTGCAAAGAAACTAAAAGTGCTGAGTTCCCTCTGCATGAAGGCTCTCAAGCATGTCTCTGTCAGCATATGCCTTGTTATCAGAGTGGTATACTTGCAGTACACATCTGGAATATGAAAACAGAGCTTTTTTCCCACAGCACAGAATTTTTTAATTTTTCAAGTTCCTCATTTTTCTTTCAGCATCTGCCAGTTTTATGAATTTCTCCTATTCTTCTACACCACAGTAAGAACAGAAGAGCTCCTGGGGAAAGGCATTCTACCCCACACCCTACTGGCATTTTATTTTCTGGTAGCAGACATTCTCCATCAAGTCAGATCCTGTAGTAGCAAGAATTTGATACTGTGCCCTACCCCACAGCAGGCTCAGGTCTCTACCTCGGTATTTGTCAGCAGATACAGTGTGGAAATCTCTGCCACAGCCAGAACTGTAATAGTTTCAATTACTACCTGTTGCATACATATACTAGGTAGCAAACACAAGCTTCATTTAAACAAAACCAATTTCATTCAGGTAACCAAAGGCAATATTTGCCCCCCCCCACCCCACCCCAACACAGTAAACCTTCCTACTTGGAACCTCTTCACCTCTTGTACACGGAGCTGTGGTGTTTAGGTGCTTGTGTAGTGCTTTCCATGCAACTTAACACAGTGATTACCACAGCAGTTCTAGACAAATAATCAAATAATGCAAAAACTTAAATCAGCCAGTTTTTCTAGTACAATTAAATCACTGTAAAGGGTCTTGCATTACATAAAGATGCTTTTTTTTTTTTTTTTTTTTTTTTTAATGGGATAGGGGGCCTGCTGATCTCTAGGAAAGCTTTTGATTAATGAACCAATTACCCTCTACAGCCAGGTTCCAGACAGCAGGTTAGGACTATGCCCATCGCCTGCCCTCCCCACTCGTGAATCCCAGGGTGGATGAGCCAGGCTCCCACGCCATTCACACCAACCTGGAAGCTACCCAGGGCAGCTGACCCAAAAAGCCATGTTCCACTCTTTTCAAGCCAAAATAAATTCTTTGTCTGACTTTTGGTGGCTTATTTCCTGGAATTATGTGGAGTCTTGGAGAAGATTAGAGGAATCATATCTTTGAAAGATACTGTTGCTTACAACTCCAGAAGTACTTTCTCTGAAACATGCTTCACTTCACTAGGCACAGCACACTATAGCTTGATCACTCACAGTAACTGCTACACTGTCAATTTAACCACCAGCAATAAAATAAAGGAGCATAACCAACCACCTTAATTTACTCTGCACCTACTTTACTAGAGGCATTAACTTAAATTAGACCTTACAGTAATGCCTGATCATATACCCATTTTTTACAGGCATCCAAGATGAGGCATAAATAAATGCAAATTTCAACAACAAGTACACACTAGTTAATCTGACTAAAGAATTATCTTTTGTTCAGATCTGAACAGATATTTTAAGTGTTTACATTAATGTATTAGGAAAGGCTGGACAGCACTACAAAGCTCTATAAGGAGCTTTGGTTTTTTAAGGCTGTGATTTTTAACTGAAATATTTCTACCTGTTCGTTGAGGATTGCAATTACACCAGTAAAAAGGAGACTCCAAGGGATATTATCCTTTTGGATTTTCATCTCTTGCACCTCATTCCTAATCCAACGCCCACCCCATTTTCTCCTCTAACAACCATCCACCAAAAGGAAATAAGAGGCAATTTCAAGCTAAAAGCAACTCTTTTGGGGGGAAGACTTCTATTTATAGCTAATAGCCGTAGTAATATTTGCTGACAAAACTGCTTAAAAGCAGAAAGATTTATTATACCTCCATATGCAGGAAGTAAAAGTCCATGTCACCATGCTCAGCCCATTTAGCAGCAAAACAAAAGATTACCTTGAGCACTTCTTTAAAATAACCTGTTTTCCTCTGCACTGAACCACAGCAGAAGCATTTCCATGTTCAGCCATTACAAGTCAGGTGGGACTGGGGTGACACCAGGTAAGGGCGAGCAGCCCAGGGGTGTTGACATCATAAACTACTACAGCACTTTCAGAAGCAAAGCTTCCACACAAAAGCAATTCAGGTCTGAATCAACACTCACATTTGTGTTCATTTTCTACAGATTTACATTTATAGATGAGTGTGGGTATAACTTACGGGTACTTCTACTTCCAGAAAAAAACGGCATCAAACTGTGTCTAGAATATTTTTTTTAATACTTACATTTTCACAAGAAAATATTTGCAGGTACACCAGCCACATCTTGGTGCCTCCAGTTTATGATACCATGCTGAGTGCTGTACATGTGTGTAGTAAATTTTGTGCTGTACTTGTAAGCCACAGACAGACTGATAGAGATGCAACACAATGAGCAAGTCAGAAAATAGCTCAAGAAGACAAGATCTGTGACTTTGATTTCTAGAAAAATCCCTGAAAATCACAAGAGATGCTCAGTGAAAATGCATTCAAAGACTTCAATGGCTTTGGGAACATGCTAATAATTTAAGGCCACTCCACCTCTGTGTTATTTTAGAAATACATTCAACTTGCTGCAGAAGACACTGCATGAAGACACCAGAGAATTAACCCTGTAAAGAGTCAGGTTTGGCCAAATAGGTTTTGTTGGTTCCTGTGCAGTGCCTGGAAAACACAGCTTCCTTGCCTCCTTCCTTGCCTCAGCAATGCAGACTCTACCTTCCAAAGTGCCTGTGCCACCAAACCCTGATGGAGCTGAGATGGCCACGTATTTCAGTGCCTTTGCACTGTGGCACCAGCATTTGCAGGGAGTGCTTTTACAGTCAGAGACTTCCAGTTATCCACTTGCCTTTTCCCTTCTCCTGCCCGGATTAGAGACTTGTCTCTCCAGCCATACAGATGAACAGGCAGGAAGAACACCTTCATGCCTGAAGTTGCCCTTTTGCTTTAGCAGTAAGAAAAACACCTGGCTGGGCCAGTAAAAGGCAGAAAAGATTATGGCATGAGATACTGGATGATAAAAAAAAAAAAAAGGAAAACGACCAACTTATTTTTCTTAAATGTAAGTCAAATAAAGACATCAGCTTTTTTTATAAAGCACAAGCCTAGAGAAAATAGTGATTTTGGCCAGAAAGAGACCCAAGTGCTACAGTGACACTGATTTTATTAGCTAGGCTGTTAGACGTAGTGAGCTGGATGGAGAGAAGCTTAACTGTAATTGCATTGTGCTGTATACACAGATTCTCCATCACCATCTTTTCTTCCTCATTTTAAAAAGACAGCAGTGACAATTCAGATACTTCAAGAAACAACAACAGGGAACAGCATTACAAAAACCCCTCTGAAGTTCAGCCTGACTCACCTGACTTCCTTGCTTTCAAGGCAATGACAGCAGCCAGTTCTCTCTGTACCTAAAATATCAGGAAAAGAAAAGGATGGTTATAGTTCCTAGCACAGTTAAATAAAATAAAATGCAACACTGGTAAGATAAGAGCTATCAGTGCTTTGCAGCAATCAATTCCATGTGAAATTATGCCTGGTTTTGAAACTACACTCAATTTTCCTAGCAAACCTATCTCCTTTTCAGCTGGGAATTCTGTGACTTTAATTTCATGTAAATACTCCACATTCCTTAGGGAGTGGGCAATTCAGTAGCCTGACCTGTAATTTATTTGCACAGCATATCTCTTTCACAAGTACACACTTGAATCTTCTCCCTCTCCTTGTTACATATTAGTTTTGCTTTTGATGAGCACACTGTAATGCTGGATTTATTGTGTGACTCCAGAATAAGAAAGTCCTTCATGCTGAGGTTTCACAGAGGTTCCTGTATATACTTGACCTTCACTTTTTGGATCTTCCAGGAGGAAACAACCTCTCCTAGTAGCATGGCTGATAATTTCTGGACCAAAATTTTACTTGAGATGCAAATGCAGAAGTCAGGGCTATTTTCAGTTTTACAGGGTCCTTCACTAGCCTGTGGTGACACAGGCCTGCCATGCTAACCAGCTCCATTCCTCGTCCTCTTGTCTCTGCATTCTTCATATTCTCTGTATAAACCAGCTAGTCTCTCTTTAGCCAGCTCAACTCAACATCCACTTCTCTCCATAGGTCTATTCCTTTTTATACAATTTCTTTTTCTATAATTTTTCTATACATTCTTCTTATGCTTCCTGCTTCTTCACTGCCATCATCTGTCCCACTGCAGCTGCTTGCACTTGGCCTACAGCACCATAAATGCTCTCTGCTACATACACCTCAGTTCTTCCCTTCCTCTGCCTCATCCATGCTCTCAGATTCCTTTAAAGATCTCTCAGCTCCTACCAATTTCCCCAGTTTTCCCAAGACAGGTTGTCTTCAGTATTTGAAAAAAAATAAATATGGCACATTCCGACTTTTTCTAGGCATTGTCTGACCTCTCTGTACAAAGTCTCCAGCAGTGCATACTAGCCATCTTGTCTAACAGACCTAGCCAAGGCTCAAGGCTATTCTGCAGTGGGAAGTTTGACATGCAGTTTCTGAGAGACATGAAATTTTCAAACATCATTCTCAAGATATGTGGTTCAGTCATAAGGCACAAAGCCCACAAAGGATTCCCAAAGTAGTACAATTACTAACAACTGTCAATGTCCCATTCATGACTCTGAAGAGAAGTTTGAAAATGTGAAAGAAAATAGTTAGCATTATACTGGTCTGAGCAGAAAGACAGACAAAATCACTCAGGGCATCTCAGTAACAATGGTAACTCCAGCATTCCCTGATCAGATCCTCAGGAGCCACGCAGCAGTACACTCTGCATGTGGAAGAAGCCAGTCATACCAGAGGCCACATCCTTCCTCTACTTGCATCCTTCTTTCCTTTGTAGCAAAGAACCAAAAGGATTTTTTTGCTGTCCTTGCAAGGGAAAAGGATCTTTTTTATTCCTTGATACTGCCCTACTGAGAGGGACAGAGTTCTCTGCCACTCCAAGCAGGAAAATATGAAGGTAGTGCCATGGTTTTCTTAAATGTCATCCTGTTTCCAGCACAATTGTGCAAGCTGGCAGTATTACCTTCCCTTCCTTCCTTCCTGTACACTCATTCCCATGTCTGGAGAAATATTAATCATGGATAATGTAAGCATAAACTTCAAGTAAAATGGGAAAGAACAGAAAAACAACTCCTGCTTCCTTGCAGCAATTGCTATACACGAGTATTACAAAAATACATATAAGCTATCTAATAAAGAACAGGATTTTCAATAAAAGCCCAAGTTCTTTCTGAATAACACCATGACTTTTCATGGCTACACTTCTTGGACCCTCTCCCTTCATTAAACTCAGAAGAAGGTACCCATGTCAATTCTGGTCTACTGTCACAGGTTACTGACAGTAAGAAGCATTTCACTGATGTCTCATCTTTATCTCTTAGCATTTAATAAATGTATTATCCTAAGATTATTGTTATGAGACACTACAACCTGAAACAATTGCAAATGTATCTCTTAGCCCAATCAAACATTCAAGAAATGCAAATCTCTCCATGGCTGCAAAGAAAAACACATCTTGTCAGAAGAAAAGGCAGCATTGTGGTATCCTGCAGTTGTATTTGCAGTATTACTTTTGCTTATAGGATGACACCTTTTAGGTTTGAAAGATAGTGCTAAAATCACGGGTAATTAAAAGGCAGTGTTTCTATACTTTGTCTATGCCAAGCTAAATGTCTCATAGTTTGCTGCTGGCCAGGAATGCAGCTGGTCTTTTACTTAACTTGAACAAAACCCCTCAGATAAAGCGGGAGGAAAATATGTTTCTCTGGTGTTAACAGTAAGCAAAAGTTCCTTCATCAAAGGGTTCCATCAGAATAATCTGACCTCCCTCCCATAGGATTCAGTCCAACCACAAAGAATTGGTACTGCTGAGCATCCTTCTGGATTTGATTGGTGCCCCTAGATTTCATAACCTATATGCTTCTGTCTATTTTAGCATAAATGCACTTGACATCCCTGCTGGACATGCAATTCCTCTGCATCATTACACCAATAGAAATCCATGTATAACACTCACTCCTCACTGCACACATGCTACCCATTATCATGCTTCTTCCTAATAGGATTTTCAGTTATTGCCTGTTTGACAAAATCGATAGTTGCACATCACATTGAAAATGATAATGCAGACACAAAATAAAATATATAAACAAGAACTATGCCTACCATATTGACATATTAAATTTTAAAAAATGTTTTATACATACAGATTGTTGCTACAAAGCTAACACTATCCAAATAGTATTCCATTTGAGTAGCATTGCAGATGTCAAAACTGATTCAGTTTAAAGGCCAGTTCACCACACAATATTTACAGAAATATTATGAAAGTCTGAAAGAGAACATTGTGAGTGGGTAGTTGGCATGTTACCACATCTCAATCAGTTTTCTTTCTGCAATATAGAAGAGTATGCATAGAAAGTGATACCCGGGTATACTTCTGCTTGATTAAGTACAAATGGCTCATTTATATGGTGAATCTTGTCTTCAAAGAATAGAGAATTTTAAAAAGTAAATGAAAATTACTGCTCTTCTCTTATCGCAAATCTCATCATTTTGTCATACTGGGCATAACTGTGCATCTAGCAGACAGTGCATACCACCTTTTATCCTTTCTCTTTTTTCTGCCCATAGTAGTTTTTTGTGAGACAGTAGTCTAATACCATTTTGCCAAGCAGGACTTCAAATCTAGAGACAAAGTGCTAATCCTTACAGAAACTCAGAATGAAATCCTGCAACAGAAGGCTCTAAACAGCAGAGTTTTGAAAAACAGTAAGAGTCTAGTTCACATTTTTGCATCTCAAGTTATGATAGTTTGATGGACTCTAAATAAAAGTAATATTAGCTGATGCCTTAAAGTACTAGAAAACTATTTTCCAGATACACCTCATTAACATACTGATATAATCTTCTGTTTCATCACAAGGTAAGGTAAAAAAGCTTTGCAGTGGAAACACTTGTAGCTATCCCACCATGTTCTGCTTTTAGCACACAAAACACTGAATATGAAACTGCTCTTTGGGACATGACATGGGATGCATGACACCTCTGGAATGCTTTTTTTAAACCCATGAGTAATCATTGCATTTTTTTAAAAATTCATGACCAAAAAAAGATTATCTGATGCAAATGTATTTCTAATGGCATTTTGCACTGCTTGCAAATTTTGCACTGCTTGCCTTTAGAAATTAAGTTTGATGGTTTTGTTGGTGCCTCATGTAATGGAACATATGATATAATCATATATCACATCTATGACATACTTGGATAGATTAAGAGAGGAATTTATGTTTTAGCCACACAAATTCCTCCAACATTGCTTGGGTTGGATCCTCACAATCAGTGTAGGTTTTAAAATTTGGAATGGAATCCTCTGGAAAAAAAAAAAACTGCCACAGAAGCTTTCTTCTGACCCCAAAAAAATGTTTTGTTCCATGAAAAGCAAAAAGAAAAGTAGAAGAGACAGCAGTGGGATTTGCATCTCCAACTAAAAAGTCAACTCTAAACTTCGACTGCTTTAGTGCTGGGCCAGAAGTAGGGATGATTTTGTGAGTTTTTTCACACTTCTGAAATTCTGGTGTGAAGAGTATCATGAACAGGATTTTCAGTTATGAATTCTTCAAAGAAGAATGATTTAATTTTGTACAAAATACAACAACATTCAGTGAGCCAAAAAGCCAGTGTGAACACATTTCCAGTAATAGCTGATAACTTCACTTTCAGTTTCTAGCTCCTGCTTACAAAAAAAAAGAGAACCTAGATACTGGACAGTCCAGCCCTCTGTTAAATGGTGTGAGCTGAGGTTTCAAATTCTTCTGGGACTTAAAAAGACTTCCCACAAGGCTACAGTGAGTTTTTTAGGTCCCAATCTACTGTATGAAGGAAAAGCAATGCTCTGGAGAGATAAACAGGAAAAGTTCATATACAGATGAAAGTTCATATGCAGGTGAAATGTTGAGGGTTCTGCTCTGGTCTTGTGCCTTTTCCCCAGGGGTAGACTAGAAAATCATCATAGAGGCACTACAAAGTTCTGTGGAAAATCAGAAAATGCAGGAGAAAAGATCAGATTCTTGGCATCACCACAGCAATAGATGGGTCTCAGGCCATCTGGAGATGGAACTGCCTAATTTTTCTTTAGCTAGTTAGCTACAGTAATAACATGGTTCATTTAAGAAAACCCTGTCCAGGTGCCCTACTGCTGGAATGACTCAGGATGTAGTTCACAGGTTCGACCTTGCAGATGTGAAACACTCTGAACTCACTGTCAATTAGGTGTTCAAGGATATGTGTGTTACTCAAGTGCATCCAGCAACTGCTAAATCCAGTTCCAAAGCTCAAAAGGTCACTTTGTTTTGTTGAGCATATCCCTTTTTTTTTAACTGACAAAACCCCCATTATTCTATTTTTGATAGGTAAAGCTTTTGAGGAATACTGGTAGTGTTTTATAGATTGGGTGTTTTGCAAGTGTTTTTAAAAAATACAACTTTGCAGAAAGTCTTTCACAGTTTTCTATTTTTGCTCTGTATGGTAATGAAAACGGAGGATATTGAAGTTCTGAGTTCACCTTTTGTTTTCAGTTAAGAAAAAAGTAGAGAAAATAAGGAATTTGAATATTGAGATAATAAAAAAAAGATATTTAAAACACAGCATTTGATTATGTCATACATTTTAAAATACTTTTGAATAAAGTTGAATATACAGAATCTTTCCAAAAACATTATTAAATGTCTTTTGTAAAGACATTTTTCTTTACAAAAGACAGCAAAAATTCTTCTTTCCTCCCATTTTCCAGCAATTTCAAGATAGCACTTTGCTTATTTTTCTTAAAATAGCTCTTATCCTCATGCCTTTTTCATAAAAGATTTACCTTGCTTGCTTCATTTTTGTCTCTTTACTTTTTCACATGCCAAAAACAGAACTAACACAAATTCCATGTTTTGATGATACCATGACTTAGGTGCAGTGTTCACAGAACTGCACAATTGCAGAGTGGTGGAGGTAGGAAAGCACCTCTGCAGATCTTTTGATCCAAACCTCTGCTGAAAATCATGGCCAGCTAGAGCCTGTCCATCAGGTATTTGTAGACATCAATAAGGTTCTCCCGCAGCCTTCTGTTCTCCAAACTCCACTCCCACTTCTGCCAGACTCTCCTTGTAAGTCAAGTACTCTAATCCCCAACCATCTCCATGGTCATTCACATACACTCCAGGACATCCGTATCTCTTGTACTGAGAGTCCAGAACTAGACCCAAGACTCCACATCTGGCACACCAGTGCTGAGGAGAGGGGAATAATCACCTGCCTTAGCCTAAGGACAGTGCTCTTACTAATGCAGCTCAAGAAGCACTTGCTTTCTTTGCCATAAGGGCATGTTTCTGGTTCAACCTGCTGTCTACCACAACTCCCAGGTCCTTTCTGGCAAAGCTGCTTTTCAGTCAACACCCAGCCTGTATAGAATCATGAGGTTATTTCTCCCAGATGCAGGATATTGCATTGCCCTTTGTTGACTTTCCTGAGATTCCTGTTGGCCCATCTCTCCAGACTGTCAAAGTCCCTCTAAGTGGCAGCACAACCATAGAGTCATAGAATTATTTTGGTTGGAAAAGACCTGTAAGATCATCAAATACAGCTGTTAACCCAGCACTGCCAAGTCCTCACTAAACCATGTCCCCAAGTGCCACATCCACACATCTTTGAAATACCTCCAGGGATGGTATGGAACAGACCAACCATTCCTCCCAGTGTTGCACTGCTTGCTAATTTTCTGAGGGTGCACTCTGTGCTATCATACAGATTACATCAAATTGAGTCAGTCTAGCTTAACTTTCTTAAGTCCTGTCTGTCTTCTTCTTAGAACAGTGATCTCACAAGATAAACAAGATGCACCACACTCTAGCACAGACAGAAGAAGCTATTGTTTATTATGATGAAATTTACTGAGGCTAAACGTAGTTGGGAAGCTCAGATTTCCAAGGTGGGTGTTATCAGAAGTTTATGATAATCTACACAAGGGCTGCTGAAGACTTTTGTCTCCCATTGATGTACACTTGGCCAAGAGGGTCTGAGTGTAAAGCACAACACACAAAAGTCACCTTAATCCTCCAAGATGGTATCTTCTGGGCCATGAATAGCATCTAGTACAAGAGCAGGCTGCTGCAGTCCTTGCTTGGGTTGATTTAATAGCTTTGGAATTGTACACTAAGACCTCAGTAAAGCTCTCCCCTTCCAGAGACTAAAAAAACAGTCTTCATATACAAACATCTGTTCAGCTAGACTCTGTAATTTGAAAGGATCCAAAACATGACAATATTTCAAACATTATCAGTTCAAACTTTGATGCAATGACCTTACCGCAGAAGTGAGACGAGCAAGAATTTCAGCATTGGTTTCTGCTGTATCTTCTATTTTTTGATCAGGCCTTAAAAAAATAAAAATAAGATTTTATTATTTCTTTCATTCTGTTTCAACATCTTTTGATTCCTGGAAAGTAAGGAACTGTGTAGCCACAGGCACTAATGTAAAAGGGCCTTTGAGATTCCACATCAAAATGAGGACTGCAGCATGACAATAATTAATCATGTCGGTAACGACACAGTACACCCTTTGTCCCTTGCTGTCAAGAACTCTTTTGATCCGACCAACATGAAGCAGTGAGAGAATTCTTCAGCTATAAAAATATGATGAAGAACTGAAGAATGCAGGACCCTTTAGAGTAGAGTTGCTTATTTGACTGTATCTTTTGTTTTGCTAAAACATAGTCTATGAATGGAACAAAGAGTTTTCTATCTGCCCACCACCCAGCTTTGCTAAGGTGTGGAGCAGCACCTATGGAACAACTTAATGTAGATGAAAACAGACAACATCAAAATAATTTTGTCACACATGAAATTCAATATTCAGAAAAAATAAGTGAAAGTGAAAAAATAATATGTTTAAGAAGCCATAAATAACCAAACTAAAGCAACAGCTAAGAACAATATTAGGATGTCTTGACAGTAACTCGCAAGAAAGAGACTTAATGTGTCTTTTCAAAAGTGAGGCAGTAAAGGCAGAGTCCTCCAAGAAACCGTCCCAGAAGCCTGGCCCATGTGGAAATAGCCACACAAAAGTGGACAGTATATGACAGGATAAGACTGTGTTTTTCTTTAAAACAGTCTAATTCCCATCACTAAAACATCTGTAAGCTTTTCAGAAGCTTTATGGACCATCAGAAGCATTATACATATATGATAGGGTTCTAACTACAGGAAGAAGTAAAAGAAAATGCCCTTGAGATCTTTACTTTTCATGGTATTCAAGAAGCATGCCAGCAAGCTGAACAGATACACAAAACTGCAGCTGCTGAAATAAACATAAATCCTAGGTATTAGCAGAAGCTTCTGCCTTTGACTAAATTATTTAATTGCTTATATGCCTTGATGTCCTTAGGGAGAGAGCTGGCAAGACATCTGGAATATGCAGCTGGTATATTGAGGTTCTTACATCCCATGTCCAAAAATTTCATTCCCTGATTAAAAAATTAAGGTCAGAAAGCACAGAACGACACATGCATTCATCCTGGGGCAAGCAAATTCAGATCAAAATGGTAATTCAGATTAAAATCACAGTTATTTTCACAACTGCCTTTCCTATTCAAAGAAAACGTGATTTAACATTTTGAGTGTTATAAATGGTCCAAAAGAAATCAATGAATGCATTTTCATTTACTAAGACTGATTTATTCAGGTTTTCTCTTTATAATTTGGAATGAGATTAAAATAACTGAACTTTTTAGAAGTCTCTCTACACATCTGTTCTCTTCTGATCTCTCAGAACCAAGCCAGGTCCTGATTCTTCTAAATTGGAGGCAGAAGATAGCAGCTCAGTAGACACAGCCACAGATGTAATCTATAAACCCAGAACAGCACATAGCATAGCTAGTTCCTTCTTGGGCCTTTATCACTTCATTTTCTATTTAAAAATACTCCCACTATTCATCTGCATATGATCATCAAATACTTCTGAAACAACGAAAACACTAAAAATTAGAATCAGCTCTTCAGAATCAGAGAGGAAGGGTATATTTTGACACCTAGGCCAATGGACAAAAGCAACAGTTATCACCCTAATTTTTTTCAAAAGTGGACAGCTAGGACCTAGTGAGTTTGGTACCAAACAGGAGCTACCAAGCCCAGGCAAATTAGTGCTTATACAGTTCAGTGATCTGTGGGCTCAGTCTGCTAAGCAGAGTGAGATGCAGAGGTGCTTGTCCTAGATCTGCAAGCAGACAAGTCAGTTTCCATCCAATACTTGAGAGCTGTTTGTGTTCAGCAAAAGCTTTCCAGGAACTCCATAAGGCAGTAACTAAATCAATATCCCATCCTGGCTATTTGCATGAAAACCAAATTACTTCTAAGAATGGTTATTTTTCTGATATCAATAAAATGGAAATTGTTTCAGGACAGAAGACAGAGAATATAATGCTTCTGAAAATAAAAAGCAATGCAAGATTAAGAAAAAAAAAATCTCTGCTAACATACCTTCCAATAATTTTTAAAAGTATTATGGGATACATTTCAACAGTCCCAGCTACTGACTGCATTTTTGAAATGTTCCCTGCATCTACCAGTGGTTCTGGGAATTGTTAAAAACACTTCCATTTACAAAGAAGAAAATAGAAGCACACAAGGATTAAACACCTGATACAACACCATTGCAGTAACTGGAAAAGAATTCAGGAGGCATTGAATAAGAGCCCAAGTGATTGCTCAAGGTTGTAAGGGAGCCCATGGCAAAGCTTTCAATTCAGATTTTTTGTTCCCAGGCTATTGCAATATTCACTTGTTTTCTACTCAAGTAGAATAACTGTGATTAACACTGGGTGTTTAACGACCCCAAGAAGCCTCTTCATTTGTCCCATCTAATTTGACAACATTTATAGGGTCTGAATCCTGTGGAATACACACAACATTAGCCTTCAGATTAGCATGAGCTGCTGAAAATCTGCTATGTCCTGACTTATTTTCCATGGTGAATCCCACCAATGTTATGTTGAATGTAAGGAATTTCTGCCAAGTCCAATGGGGAGCATTTATTCAGGAATCATAAGCACATCTCAGACTTCAGAACAGTATTTTCATTGTAGAGTTTTCTACAATAATTTGGTAACACCACTAAGACTGACCAGGAACAAATACAGATCCATCAAAAATCTGTACAGCAAGTCAAATCTGAGCTATGTTTGTTTAACAGGGTTTCCAGAATAGCTGCTGAAGGAAGTCCCCAGAGCTGCTACTGCCTACTCAGGTCTACAGACTCCTTCTAGGAGAGCAGAACCATGGTACTCCAGAGACCCACTGATGCAGTCCAGGCTGCTACCCACAGCTGCAGAGGAGACAGAGGTCATCTGGCCCCTGGAACCACCAGGAGATATCCAATGTTCCCTTCTGGTGCACAAGCAGGCAGCTGCTTCTGATCTCATCAAAAGCAGGGAAACTAATTAATGAAGTAAGAATTTCTCTATCCCTATAGAGTTAATGCAGTCAATATAGATTGTGAGAAAAGCTAAGACAGAAAAATTAGTACAAATATGAAATTATTAAAAAATCCTATGCTTCTAATGGTATGCAAAACAGCTTATATATTCAAGAAAAGACAAACCCTGCATGGAAAGTTTTTTAGAATTGCTCTCTTTCTTCATGAAAAGGAGTATATGGCTTTATTTAACCAGGTCAGACAACTTTAACAAACATCTCATCACACCTATTCCCTTTCTGAGTGTGTTTTAGTATTTTATTATTTGCATCAAGCATGAAGAATTTTGAACATGGAAAAGCCTCCTTCTGCTTTAATATCACAATCCCTTAAGTGTATACCATTATTTAAAATTCAATTCCTACAATATATACTTTTTCAAAAAGCACCCTCACAATCTGACAGGTAAAAGCTCCAGAAAACAATTTTTCAGTGACAATATTCCCAAAAGGAATCCATCTTCAATTCAAATTTGAATAATGTGAGCAGGAAGGAGCTGGAAATGTACATTAATGAATAATTGTTCAATTCATGTGACAGGGATCATCTTCCACTGGAAATGACAGTCGCACTGAAATGATAAAACTGCAAAGCAGACTGTAAACTTGCACCTAAAAAGCCTTCAATCCATTTTCCTACCCAGCATTCTTCATATAACACATCAATATGACCTATCTGTTCTGTCTTTTTGATTCAAGTCCTTTGAACAAGTAGACACAAACCATGAAAAGTGGTCTGATTTACAGTGATGAGAAAAATCTCAATTCCCACTAAAGTCAAGATCAAAATGCCCTGATATTTAAGGGACAGACAAACTGTTTAGCGCCAGAGTTGTCTGGAAGACAAGAATTTCAATTTGCAAAAATAGTCAAAGGTTTTCTCCCATGTGAGTCAGCTGCTTAGAAGATCATATTCAGTCCTACTGCTCTAGCCAGCTTGGGGTTTTGTCACTTGCCTACACTCACTCAAGCTGATCAAATAAACGCATTTTGAAGAGAAGTTCCACTCCAGAACTGCCAATATTTGATTGGTGAGGGCAGTCAGCAATAGGGAAGGGAATCAAGTTTATGCCTTTAACCGTGTAGAGAAATTACTGAGTCTTTTTTCCTACCAGCTCAGCATGTCTGAATTTAAGAATCTGGGCTTGAGACAGCTTACAGGGTCTTTGTACTTTGTGCTCCTTTGAAATATTTCTACTGGGCATTCATCTTCAAGAATGAGCATTTTTAAAAGCTAACATGTAGAGAAGGAAAGTACCCATAGAAAAAAGTTTTGTCTTTGGCATCAAAGACAATAAATTCTAGTACTGCCAGAGTAATAGTTATCCAAATTATTGGGTTTGAGGATCATCATGCTAGGGACAATGAAAGAATTTAACTCACTTTGTCAGTTCAGGCCAACTCCTGCAGATTTACTAAAACATAAATAGTCATGAGTCTCCAGAGCTCTCACTAACACCCTTCTCCTCTATTTTGGCCTCTCACTGTGGAACAAGTAACTATGTTTTCCTTCTAGCCACTCTAAACAGGCAACCTTAGAGTGCAGACATATGAGCACAGAGAGTAAGTATGGTAACATTTAATAGTCAAGTGAAGGGGGAGACATATAGGAAGCAAAACTTTTAAAAGGCATATTCTAAAAAGTGAATAATAATGTGAGTTTACAGAGCTCTGGCAAACATACAGTAGAAAATTAAAATCAAATGACTGAAGGTACCACATTTCACCCATCTTGTCAATCCATCTGAAAGCTGATCCTGACACATCACAAGGGCATCTGATATGCTAGTCAATCACCACCAGAGCATCCCTGCTGCCAAATTCATGCCAAGCCTCCAAATGTAAGAGGAGACCAAAAAAAATCACATGCCCAGGTAACAGAGCAAACTAGAGACAGCAAGCTAGTCCCTAAAAACTGTTGTATGTCCAAACTCCCTAGTCAGGGGCCTCCATTTTCCTACCCATACTGAGTTTCTCAGATGAAAAGCACATATCTGCAAGATTTTTCAACCCCCAAAAGAAAGCTGTCTCATTTGCAAGGTGGTTTGGGGGCAAACTGTCATTATAAGGCCAGACGCCTGTAAAGTAGTCAGTAGAAGTTGCAGACAGCTATATATGCACACTTACATATTGCACATGTCAATCCTGGGAGGAGACAGTGGCAGTAGTTGAAGTAGGAGCTTTACTCCATTCTTCCATGCTTCCTCTTTCTCAAATTCACAGAAAAGGTAGGTACATTCATCCGCTGAGAACTGGTAGAAAACATGACTGTCTTGAAAATAGAGTTGCCTGTCCACTGTAAGAAAAAATAATATTAAATACTCTTTAAACTTTCAGCATGTAAAGATTCCTACCACATTCTATATTACACTTGATCTTAATGCTGAGTTATACCATCACACAAGACAAAAGGATTGAATACTCAGCACAGAAACAATCCTGACCTCTCAGTTTAATTCAGTGCATCCAAACAGGAAAACCCCAAAACCCCAATTTAAAGATCTCCAGGATCTTGAAATTCAACCATTAAGACTGATGAGTGTTTAATCAGTTTTGGAAGCTGTTCAGGTTTAGGGAATAAAATCCTTCCTCTTTTTTTGTTAGATTTCTGAGTCTCAGTTTCCACTGGTTTCTAAACTGATTTCACTAATGGTCAGGCACTAGTAAACAAAGTTCAGTAATGGGGATGGAGCCCATCATTATTCCAGCTTCTCTTGGAATTCAGGGCTACTGGAATTGCAGACTAGACCTAAGAATAAGAAGATGTATTAGTTGTCTTCCCTGAAAAAAAAAAAAAAAAAGAGATTTAATGGGGAAAAAAGGACAGAGTCCAAAGCCAAAAGCACAAGCACCTGCAACAAGTAATTTAGCCCTTGCTGAGGCTGCATGACCAGCCATGCTGTCAGTTTAGCTGAAGAAAACCTTAAAGTACACTTTCAATGTACATATGTAGAAATCTTCCATAACTTCTCACCTTTTCACAGGAGGTTAAGTGTCTAGCACAGACCCCAGGGAGGGGTATGATCTGAGTTGAACTACCTAAGTAGTCCCAGCCTCTAAGTAAGTTCCATCATCTATCCAGAAACTAGTTACCAGTGTAATTATCACCAACCACATTAGTTGGACCAAATCCCTCAGCTTGGTGGGGGAGTTGGAGACAGCACGGTAGAACCTGGCCTCACCACCGTCTCAAGGAGCTGGATCCTCTCTCAACCCATTGTAATTAAAAATTATAGAAAACAGAGAGGAAAAGAAAATCATTAATAGCTACAGAAGTTGTCTGGTAAAGCCATGATCTGCAGCCACTAAACAGCTGCTGTCTTGTGAGAAACTTAAAATAGCTTGAGGGGAAAAAAAAAAAGGCTGGAAAAGACACGCACTCTGTCTGCAACTTGATAATAGTCAATTACAGGAATGAAAAAAGGAATGAAATTGCCAAAAACAAGGGATTGATCTTTGGTATTTATGAAATGAAAGGTCACATAAGTGAGCCTCTCAGAAAGATAGTAGAAAAAAGAACTGGCAAGAAAATTGGATCAATCTGTGCTTTTTTCCTTCCCCTCCTCTGATCAAAACCATGGCTTTTGTCCTATGCAGGAGAAAGGGATAGCTAGCCTTCCTCACACTGCAAGTAGTGGCAGGACTGACCTGACAATATAATGCCCATATCCAGGAGGAGCTGCCACACTCCAACTGCTGTAGATCTGCACTTGACAAAAGGGCACTGCTCCAAAAGCCAGTCTACGAGTTCTGATCCAACACAACTTCTCCTGAAAATAAGCAAAACATCACTTCTTAAACTACAGTAATGTTAAAACATTCTTTTATAAAAAAGAGCTATTTTTAAAGCTATCAAAAGTCAGCCTTTTGTTCAGCAGAGAAAACTCTTTGTCTCAATTCCTAATTTTTGTAAACCTATTCATTTCAAGGGAAGAAATTACATTGGCAAGCCTCAGAGGATACCTCCAGCTACTGTGAGGGAACTTATGTTAGATAAGCAAGTTCCCTTACATACCTGATTTGCATAGCATACTTTGTAACACGTAGCAATTTATCAATTTGTGCTGCATACAGGTCATCCAAAGATGCATAAGAGATAAATAAAATCCAGCTTTTAGCCTCAGCCTTTTATCTCCTTTCCAAGCATGGCATAATCAGTACAGCTAAACAATATGTGTAAGACCTTTAAGTACTGCTCTAGGATGTACTTAATCTTTCATATTATTCGTAAATCTTTCATATTATTCGTAAATATAAATTATATATTTAAATGATAATAGTAGTGCATTTTTCTTAAATGCAGGTGTGAATGAATGGTGCCATAATACAGAGCTGCACATTTTGGTGTAATTGAAAACAGGAGGAAGCATTTATGCTACAATGCAACACAAATGGAAAATCACTTCATTACAGAAATATTCCATAAATTACATGCAGAAATCACTGTGTCACTAAATCTTGGAATCCAATTAAGCTCTTTTATAACTCCAAACCATGGCTGAAAGGAATACTCTTTCTTTTCAACAAAATAACTGACAAACACTATTGTATATGAAAACCATAAGCAATTGAATTAATGTATATACAATCGGGCAACTGCTGCTTTCTGACAACTGACATTGTAATGTAAGAAAAGATATTAAGGTACATGAGACTTTAAAGAATTTTTTTAAGAAAATATTTTTAATTCTTAGTGGCATACACAGAATTTGTCAGAATCTGATTTTGTCAAATCAGAGCATAGATAAATGCAAATAAAACTCTTACAGCTAATTAAAACAAATTATTTTTATTTACCTGCAAATGCCAGTAAGGTACACCCGGTCTTTAATCAGGTCAGAAGCTTGTAGAGTAAAAATATTCCTGAGAGCTCTCCCAGCACAGGAAGAACTTTCCCCATAAATCTGAATGAAAAGAGAAATTGAAAACTGACAAACAGGGATTTATTCCTGCTGTAGTAAATTTTCTTGCCACTGTCTGCTCCCTCCCTTTGAGCAATGCCTTCTTCACAGGTAAATGACAAGCAAGCACCCAGTCTCATAGGAAATGCACCCCAGCTTCTGCCAGTTGTATCATGGGTTGTAGGTGCCCCACGAGCTGGGCTGATTTTAGATTTGCTGCTCTAGAAAAGGAGAGGTTTAACTATCCATCAGCTTTACCTTTGAACAAAAGACAATTTAAATGAAAATGTGTTATTCTAGCAAAGCAGAGACACATGAACCATTGCAAAATCACACAGATACAGTTTAAAATATATATAATTTCCTATGTATTTGAGCTAAATAATTTATTTCAAGCTTAATACACACTGAAAGACTATTTCGTAGTCTTTTTGTTCAAAACCTTTAGAGGTTTCCTATGATAGCTGTAGATCAGTTCATCCATGCATTGCCAGGAGGATGTGGTCTTTCAGAATGGACACACCTCTGATTTCCCTACACCTGATTTCTGCCCTGCACCTCAAGACTGCAAATGTGTCTGCCAAAACAGAACCCAGCTCAGTCTTCCATAAACCATGTTCCATCCAGACTCTCTGTACTACTCCTTATTGAAGAATTTACCTTGGGCTTCTATTGTGCTGTTTCCTCACTGTCTCAGCAAAACACACCAAGTGACACAAAGAACCAACTTGATTCTGTTTGGTTTCACCTTTTTGTTTGTTTGCTTCCTATGCTTAGGATTTTTTAAGGCATATAGAAGAGTTCTGAGGGAGCAAAATCTTGAGACATGCAAACCAGAGTTCTCAAAATACTGTAAAAATAAGCTAGACAGTGGCAATCATTTAAGTGACTGGGAAGCAAGTGCACATTGGAATTAACAACAATTCAGTTTGCAAATTCAGTAATAGCAGGATGTGATTTATAAAACACACACACAAAATGATAACTTCTTGACTGGATTTAACTGCAGGTCACATTCACAAGTACCTTCAAAGCTATGAATAAGAGGTTGAACTGAAGCAGAAGCATTCCTCGCATTTTATTTGATGAAATAGAATTTAAAAGAAAGTTCACAAGTACCTTATTTGAAGGAGTTTCCAAATAGGGATTTGAAATTCTTCTGGACAGGGTCTGTAAGATAATTTGGGAGACTGTTAGTTTTGTTATGGTTTTTGCAAAAAAAAAAAAAAAGTAGCTGCAATCTAGTCTTTTAGCTATTGAAATCTACATAAAAAGAATTTATCAAATCATCTGAATAGTCTAACATATGTCTCAAAATAATAATTGTTTCACATCAGGAAAAAGGTTTGGTAAACTCAATTCTGTGTTTTCTATTTCATTTATTCTTGATCTGGAAAAAAATATGAACAATGAGATGGCAAAGCTTAGAGATAACATACAATTATTGTGTCAGGAAACATCAAAAATGACAGTGAAGAATCTCAAGATAAGCCTAAAAAATACTGGATGAAAAGACAATATCATGATGAGCTCAACATTGAAATCAGTATGTACTAGAGGGAGAAAATGGAATTACACATACTTTAAAAGCAAACTTTATCAATTCAGTAAAGACACCTCAGGGTCACAGAACCCTTCTCAAAGAAGACCACTCTTCTAAATGAAATTCTTAACTGCAATTAAAAGAAATTAGGATAAATGGTGAATAAAATGGTGACCAGTGAGGAGATAACTAATGTGGATCAGCGTTATCTCTGCAGTGCCACGTTGCACTGGTAACAGCTTTTCAAGAAATGAATGCTCCAATGTTAGAGGGGATTCAGACAATAATAGTAGTAGGAATAATAAAGGATTTGGATAAATTTTAATATGAGAAAAGACAGAAAAGACTGTGGCTATTTACCTTACAAAGGAGAGATACAAGAGACATTATGCAATTATGCAGTACGGCACAAAGAAAAGACTAATTTTCTGTGCTCTACTTTATGTTACATGAAAATAATTGATCACTTAATGAAATTAGAGAGGATTCATATTTGAGGAGACAGAAAGGAAAGTCAAAAATAAGTCTTCACAGCAGGGAAATGAAAATGTCAAAATCTTACCACTGATCAATAAAGACTGGGATTTAAAATTATAAAATTCACAGTGAACCAGTGCTCTGAAAGGCACACAGGATAAATATCACCACAAGAATCTGGTTAACCCACTCCTACTCATCATGATCCTTCCATATCTTTATCTATTAAAAGACAAGATATTGTCTATACTGATGCTTACTTGCAACTTCTATCTTACTACAAGCCACACAAGACACAAATAAATACTGCCTAAAATAAGCCTGGAAGTGGAAAAGAAGACTGCAGATTGTAGAGGTGCACTGGCACTACAACAGGAAGATCATGTGGTGCTCCCTCACATTATTCCAACTTCTAAGCAGCATAATTAATTCCTTGCTTTGAGAAGGATCCAATTCTCACTTGGTATATTTCAATCATAAAAAAACCCCATCGTTCACACCCTGTAAGAATTACAGAATCCATATTTCAGTAACACCACCTGCTTTTTCCTCCCTATACTCTTGTTCCTGTATTTTTAGAAAGGGAAAGGACGAGGAACCACAGAAGCATCTATCGCTGTTTACCCTTCCACGCTCATCACAAGCCTTAGTGTAGTTCCATGCATTACAGCACCTCCGTATGGAAATACTGTAACATATAAGCCTAATTTCCCTCTCCTGTGGCCAACAAAGATGCTGTAAGAGCACAGCACTGCCTCAGATCCCACTTACTCTTCCTAGCCGGCATGTCATTAACACCTCGGCTCTGCAGCAGCCCTACATACCACCACCTCTCTTGGTTTCTGTCCAAGTCTTTCATTCCACAAGCCTCACTCACTGCAGTCAAAGTTTATACATTGATTTCCCTGCTCTGCTCCCTACTCCTTTCCCAGGCTGGTGCTGACAGAGGACAGGGAGGGTCACCCAGGGAGAATACTGGTACTGCAGTGTGCACTTACATGACAGCGTAAGATGAAGCTCAGCAAAAAGGACAAATTTGGTTGCCTTCTACAACAGGGTTGCAGTGGTGATGGATAAGAGAAGAGAGACTGAGATCATCTACCTGGACTTGTGCAAAACGTTTCATACTATCCCAAGCATATCCTTGTCACTAAAATGGAGAGACATGGATTTGATGGATGGACTACTCAGCAGATAAGGAAGTGGACACACTCAAAGAGTGTGTCAATGGTTTGATGGCTGTGTTTGATCACCAGTGATGGCTGTGGTTTGCTCCCCCAAAATTATTTTGATACATGTACCGATAGAAAATACATTTGCAAATCACTCTGAGAATGAGCCAAAATCTGCATTTAAAGCAAATTAATTAGTCATCAAGCAAACAGCTCATCTCTCATGAAAACTACCTTGGAACAGTTACTGATGCCCACGCCAAGTGCTGCTTTCTAGCTACTGCCACCCTGGCATCCCCACGTGCCTCTTCACCAGCTTGAGGAGAAGCTTTGCCAAGCCCCATGTCAGGGAGAGGACAGGGCTGTGGCAGCACGTGTGGTGGGACAGAAGACCGTATGTGTGCAGGAGATCCAGAGCACTGGGTGCCCTCCAGAAGGGCTGTCCCATCACACATGAGTAGGAGTGCATAAGCAGCTTCATCTTCCCTGCTGGGGATGCAGGAAGAAATAGGCAGGGAGAAGTCCTGTGGGCTGGACGATCCAGAGTCTGAACTACGAACACGGCACAGGGATGGCACCGTCCTAGCTTGGGGACACAACCTGCATTTGACAGGAAAGGACAGCTGGGACAGGAGAAGGTTTTGGAATAGGACTGCTGGTATCAAATCTGAATACACCACAGAAAATTTAGTCTAAAATTGGGAAACATGATAAAGGAATTTACTGTGGTATTTAAAATCACTAAAATCACCAGGAGTAATGACATTAAAATAATGGGATGATTAAAATAAAGTGAACAGAAATTAATTGAAACAACCAGGAGGAAATATTTATCTATAATCTATATGATCAGCTTATAAAACTATAAACCAAAGAATTAAATATGCCAGGTAGAGTTTTAGAAACAGAGGCTAATTTAATGACTAATCCTACTATGCAAAGTCTATACCTAAGTTTAAATTAGTATTGCTTCAACTGTACAGTTATTTTTAAAACAAGTTGAAAATTTCTGACGTTACTTAAAGTTAAGCATGCGAAGATATTGATGACAATATTTAATATATCATCACAAACTGATTTTTTAGAGATTTGGAAAGAAATTCCTCCACAACAAAGTATACTAATGGCTCCACTGGAAAGAACAAGCTGTATCTTATTGTAAGATGCTGACTTAGTTCCTTCCTTGGGAGAGTATTGAACTGGGTCCACTACAGCAACTCCCTGTGCATTTACTGCAACTTGATTAATGTTCTGTTCAAGGGCTAATGGTACTGTAGAGCATGGATTTAGTCATATCTTTTGGAGATACATTTGAATTTTATCCTCATTTTTAGACCTGGGATTTTGCTTTGGCCACATCTCAGCTTGGGAGAATGACTTGCCTACTAGTTGCTTGTGCTTTGCCTCCTGCCCAAGCTGTTCCAACAACTGCTGGTATTTCTGCCATTGCCAGCACTGCAGTCACAGTAGCATCAGCAAGGCTCTGTACATCTGCTAGCAATTTAATCACCAGCATGCTCAGAAAGAAACGAAGTAAGAGTGCTTTGAGCTCCAGTTCAAGTGCTTTCCTCAGCTGGGATTTAGTGCAGTGGTAGCAGCCAGCAACCTGTCTACACTAGAAGTCATAATGTAACACCTCAAAAGAGGCTATAGAAATTGTAGGGAAATAATAATTTCAAACATGGAACAGAAATGTTTTGCCTTTCTTCTAAGAGCATCTGATACTCATGCGCAGTTAGCAAAAAAAAAAAAAAAAACACGGGAAGGAAGAATTTCATTTTTAGTCAGGATTATTCCTTTTACTAAATCTTCTAAAGTGGGATTTATTTTGAAATTAAGAGAAATGAGGAAAGGCAGAAAATTGTTCAAGCTTCCACTCTAGATTTTTCAAACATATACGTTTTTCACTGGTTGTGTTTCTAAAATATGAGCATAATATTCTGTGCTTTGGAATTTGTAATGTGTGATCAAACTTTACCTGCTTTCAGTTTACAACACACTCATCAATATTTGTCTGTTTGATCAGAGCTTAATTTACAAACATGCCCATGATCAACTCCACGCTGCTGGGCAGTTCTAGAAACATTTTTATTATGTACAAATATAACAAAACAATCGTTCATAGTTTCAGGGCACTGTCACTATGTCCCTAAAGAATTTAGTATAACACTTGTGCATTTCAAACTGGATTACTCAATATACTTAAAATTAAGCAAATGCTTCAGTGTTGTTATTCCCTAAATATAAATAGCCTGAACAAAAAAATCATCTAATTTTGAAATGCACATGGTGTAGCACAGATTACCTGGTAATGAGATCATTTCTATTCCCTGACAGGGGGATTTCTGCAACTACTCAACACCTGAATCCTAAATTGGATAATGTGATCACAAAGGAAATTATATATTCAGACACACATCCAGAAAGAATTTAAGCATCCAAACCTAAAATACATTTTCACAAGTACTCATGCTGGAAACTTCCCACATTCCAACCATGAGAGCGTATGGAAAAGGATCACAAATAAAGCTGAATACAAATTCACTCTCAAAAAAAATCATCTGCTTGTACTTTTCTCTCCAATGATCATTCAGCTCTAAGAATACAGTGGCTCAGGAAAAAATTTAAAAATCCACCAGAAGTATTTACTTAATTTCCCTCAGGCTTTTGTCCCACTCCACGTACAAATCAAAAAGTAATTATTTGTGTCTCAACCAGATTTTGTTCTCTTGTTTTGAACCATGACAATGATAATGCCATAAGAGCAACAGAAACCACTGCAACTGTTACCACTGATAAAAACCCATTGGGGTTTTTTATCAAAAAGATTTGCTGGAGTTGCTAAAAGCAAGCAGCTACAATAATGAGAGAGTTTCCACTCTAGCCCTGATCTGAACACAAATCCTGAAACAAAGCTGGGCTGTACCTGCCTGGCACACCCTCCTCAACCTGCAACACAAGAAGGCAGTAATTTCTGCAGGAGTAAATGCCCATTTATTCCCAGTGCTTACTTGTGCCAGACAAAAAGTGGGGGAAGGGAGCAAAAAATTACCGAACAATATGACTTATCACTTTGCCAGCTTCGAATTTTTTGCATTTGACATCACCTGCTACTGTCTAAATGACAGTTGTTTTAAGCAGAAGTAAGACATGGGTGTTGTGTTTAGTAGAGGAAACGCTACTGTTCTTTGAAGGTGGCTGGATATAGGGAGTGTTGTCATGAATCCCAATCCGTTTCCATGTGGCAACAGATTTATTCTTGTTGCTAAGGCACAGCAAGCAGAGTTGGTTGGGAAGCTAGCTGACTTTCAGCAGATATCATTCATATGAAATCATAGATATGCCTGACTTTCTGCCAATAATATTTGTAACAAACAACCTTCCCCCACTGCTCCACTTGAAACCCACTGTCAGAATTCACGGGTAATGAAGAATAACCAATGTGACAGTTCTCTGCATTAATATTTATTTAAGATTAAATATAAAACTTCATACACTTAGGTGTAGCATAAAAAGGTCAAAAAGCTGTAAAAAGAAATCTGTATTCAGCAGAGCTTGCAATTTAGGGTTCCCAAATGAGCCTGAAAAGCTCTCTGGAGAAACCCAAATGAGTCATTAATGAAAGAAAACCAAGGAGGTATTGTCATCTGTTTTCTGTATAAAAAGAACTTATAAGTTATTTCACGAAGGGGAAACCCACAACCCGTGGTTCGTTCTCACTTCCTCCGAAACAGAAAGAGATGTGAGAAGAAAATGGACAATCTTTATAAAGACAAGCAGCACTCTTTATGTTTAAAGACTTATTTCTGAGTCAGTGACAGTTAGGAAAGCTATGCATTTAGAAGCATTTCTTTATTTTCCAGTACCTAGCAAACTAAATATGGCTGAATGGGTTTGTGCTTCAAACAAAACTAATTTTTACTTAATCTGGCATAAACCATCTACTTTCAAAGTCTCTGGAGCCTAGCAAGGAGTGTAATTTAGTGTGCAAGAGCAAAATTTATTCTCAATGCCCTTTTCTATGACTAAAAGAAGCTAATTAAAGAAAAGAATATCATAGAAGACAATATGGCAGGGCTGGCTGGTTTCTCTCCACCCTCTTCCTCAGTCCTACCATAGGGAAAAGCCCAGGATAAATCCAGCTTCAGGAAGGCACCAACACAGGCTCCTCCATCTGTATCCTGTGCCTCAAATAAAGCTGTAGCGCCCTGACAGTCACCCGGATTGACAGAAAGGGAGGAGTGGTGAGCCCGCAGAAGGGGATACCTTGGTTAGGAACTTCATGTTACTAAAGAAAGGAGACAGCCACCCTCCTGCTAATGATGAGTTCCATGATCAGAATAAGTATCCTGAAATACTGCTGCTGACAAACAGGTCATGTCCTCTTTACACCTCCTGCTTCAGCTTCCCATTACCGCCGCTCTTCTCCTTTGTGCTTCCACGCGTGTCCATGAAGCCACGTCCTGAACGAAGCCAAAGGGCCAACGGCTTTGAATCGGCTCATTAAATAGAGATTCATTTCAACAGAGATGGTTTCCCTCAGTGGGGTCACTGGGGAGCCACACAAACATAATCCCCAGCAAGGCGAGCAGCAGGGGCACAGGCGAGGGCTGTGGGACAAGGAGGGAGGCAGGGAGGGACAGCTGTGCTCAGAGGAAGCATTTGTTTATGCTATATTAAAACTATCCAAGGAATGATGGCATAAAGCACATCTAATAAATCCTTTTTATGTTGACAGAGCAGAGACACCACTCTGTCAACATAAAAAGGAAGTTAACTATGCTCGCAAAAAATGACAATACAAAATTCAAGGGTGTCAGCAATGGGGGGGAGCTTCACTTCCAACTCCATGTTCAGATAAATGCATCAGCTGAAGCAAAACACAATTCCCATGTCATCTACAACTGTAGACTGCATGGGCATAGTTTGTAATACAGAAACAGAGTTTAAGCAAGATTTCTCTTTCTTATAAAGAGAGAATGGACATTACAACTCATATGCTAATACAATGTTTGCAGTGAGATTTCATTAAATATGGAAAGAAATAATTAGAATTTAACTGCTTTTTATCACACTTTATATAACATTAAAATATGCAGAGTACACTTAATTGTCTATTCATGTTCCTTCGTTAACTAAACTTTATTGCAGCATTTGTGCTCTCGTTTGGCAGTTCAGCCATACATTTCCTAATGTTATCTTACAAAATTCCCAGTGCATTTCACTCTTCCTGGCTGTCAGCAACATTTCACAGGAAAGCAGTATCCTCCCTTTCTTCCAGTAAAAAAATAGGCACTGTACAGACTGTCACCACAAACATTTAACAATATTGCCATACTTAATATTTTTTTTAAAACTTAGCACCTAATAAATACAGTAGATGGTCTTTGTCATCTAACCTTGTGTCCCTGGCCACCAGCATCTGGTCTGGTTTTGATCTGGAGGGCAGCACATAAGAGAAGATGGGTAGGGGGGTTTTAGAGATTGCTACATTTTTTTTGTAGCAGCTAATATTTCTAATGATGCAAACTATAATTTGATAGTACACTATTTGCAGCTTTCAGAAGAATGTGCACTGGATATTTCAGACTACAATTAAAACGATGTTCCCAGTGACAGGTCACTGTTTATTTTCAGATAAATCTAAATGAAGACACCAACAAAACAGTTAAAAGAGAGATCAGGAGTAAAAAAACGCAGATTGTCTGCATACTTCAAAGCTTTTCAAACTACCTCTGTTGACATGTTTCTTGTGTTGTCAACAAAATAACCTCTCATGACACATTTCCAAATGAAAAAAAAAAAAAAAAAGAAAGCAGCACAGCACATCGTCTTAGCAAAGGCATTCTGAAAGCCAGAAAGCCTGACTTACAAGCATGCATTAGCAAAAAGAAATTTATGAGGAAATTGTGTGTCAAACACAAGAATAAATGCTCAGGTTGTAAAATCTTCTTCCTGGAGCTTTTGTAACTTTACCAACAGCATCCTGCACCATTTCTCTCGATTTGAATTTTGTCCTGCACAGAGTAGGGGTTGGATCAAATAATCTCCTGGAGTTCCCTTAACACCCAAATATTTCTGTAATTGTCTCCTGCTCCATCACTCCCAGACAATTTAATTCTGCTAGTCCAGCTGGCAGTACCAGGCATGGGAGAAAAAGTCTGTGGAGCTTCAGGGCAACCAGAAGTACATTTCTAGGTGCATTCTGCATTTAAAAAGAGGATCCTAAAATCACAGATTTTCATGTTAGCCTTCCACCAAAACTTTTCCCCATCACATTACCCACTGTGGCAGGTCTCAATTGCTGAGGTACCCCAGCTGTCAACATTACTGCAGATAATAGTGGTGCCAGAACCTGACCTTCAACAAGCCACATTTCTCAGAGGTAAAATATAATAAAAAATTTAAAGCAGACAATCAATTAAGTGATTCATCTCGCCTGTCACTACCAACCACCCACCATGTAGGCGTAAGTTCAGATGTTCCCTCTCTGGTGTCAGGCAAAACCAGCATGGTTGGGTACTTGACTTTTGCCAGCACAGACTCAGGAGCCTTCAGATGAACTGCCCCCATAACCCAGCTGCAAGAACGCTCACCTCCGCCACAAGAATTCTAGCAAACAGCAGAAGGGCAAAAATATGCAAGATTGTTGCAGCTATTTCAGTGAACGCAGATGCAGGAACAAAACCCCAAATATTAGCAAATAGTCAGGAAATCAGCTGTGAACGATGACGACAAATGGCTAAAAATGTCAATATAGAGTGCATATATTATTGAATAAGAAAATCCATTAAAATCTTCATTCATTCAGAAGCAATTTATAATTAAAGAAACAGTTTTATAGCTTTCAATAACTAAAGGATCTTTAATGTTTCAAGCATAAAAAGATGAAATTAAAATTCTGTGCTCTGATTATGATTTATGAAAATACCTCCCAGTAAACTGCATTTGCAGTTTACTGCTTGAAAAATGCCTGTCTTTCTGGCAACTTTCTTTAAATTTTCTTTTAATAGGCTGCACACAGATTGTCCATGATTGGGTTTACAAGTGCACTAAGGTATGCTTTTAATGCCCGTATAATTTAATGTCCCTGCTCCCAGAGAGCCCTGCTTTTACCACTGCCTGCACAGAAGGTGGGTCACTCAGTAATTTCCCAAACCTTCTTCCTACTAGGAGAGCACAGTTACTCCTTTCTGGTACAAGACATTCAAACTATTTCCTCTTTGTTTCTGAGAAATTGATTTTCTGATTTCACAAGTGGCATACTGGGAAAAGCACCAGACTGTTCAGTGTACCTCAGTTTTACTCCTGAATATGGTATGGTAGCAATGTTCAGTGAGGCATTTCCCTTCCCATGCAATGGCAATGACCATGAGCACACTCTGGAAGCACTTTGAGAGCCACAGATAAAAATCTGCTACCAGCTAAGGGCTAGAAGCTCACAAGCTCTTCTCCATATACCCAGGGAAGCCCCACTCTAAGTTCAAATACTTACAGGACATTTAAAGTGCAACAAATCTAGAGTAAAACTGCCAACTTCTGCTTTTCTTGCTTCTGAGGTTTTCTGAGAGCAGGAACAGCTTTGAGGGTGGGTGAACGAGCTCTGCTTAAAGAATTTTGCATTACAGCCTTAACAGTTTGAGGCTCTGCAGTGCTGTGGTTTGTATTGGCAGCGCTCCGTTACGTGACCTCTTGGGAACAATAATCATTTCACTGACAGTAGCTCTTGGCACAAACCAGTGCCAACCTACTATGAACCAGAGAGTGGGAGTTCTTAACCACTTCCAGAAGAACAGCTGTAATTTACTTTTTTGTAGGGAGAAACTATTAAAGCATAACTACTTTAGTTTCATGAAGCAGTCAAGGCCTCTGTACAGAGAACTAAAAAGCACTCAATACGAAAAGAAAGAATAAAGCTTTCCCTTATATCATCACACAAGCAATTTTTTGGCAAAATACATCAGGTACTCCTCAACTGCTCTTGGCAAAGCCTCAGAAATACTTGGAACTCAGCTACCAGCACCTTCAAACCATCTGCAGAGTGAGATCCACTAATTCTGATCACCTTGCAAATCTTTAGTCTGGCCATTAAAGCAGGAACAAATGAAAATTCAAGTGCAAACCGCTCCAAAGGGATGTTTGTCACCTCTGAGATGGGGAGGGACCTGAGAAACAGGGCAGTTCAAAAATATCTGAATTTTTCAATGTGGCAGAAACCACTGCATGCCTATCATTCAATCCCAACTGCTTGGCACACAGAGCAATGTGGAAAGCAGTGTTAGATATGGAATATGATTCGACCATGAAGAGTCTAGAATATATGAGCAACCACTAAAAGCTGCTTAGGTAAATTTAGCTTTCACCAGACTGAGAGGTTACAGAATCAGACAATATATATATGCAAGACACAGACGAGATTTGTATATTTCTTTTTGCCTCAGTAAAACTGCTCAAGTGTCAAGTAGCTAAGAGATGTAAATTTTACTTAGTGTGATAAAATCAAAACCAAATAATACAAATTACATATGTTGTACAAATTAATCTCATAAGAAAGTAAAAGATATGCTCAGCACCCCCACGAGGTCACAAATACAGTTCAGGCATCTTCAGACAGGAACTTCCTTTGTGAAACAGGTTCAAGAAAGGAACACAGCCTTTCAAGTGAGGCAAGACTTTCACCCTAATGAGACAGATTTCCTTAATTATATTCTTTATCCTTGAATTTAATTACCCACCTTTCTCCTGATATATATATTTATTTTCATTCTTTATTCATAGAAATTATTGTTTGCACATGTTTGATATTATTAGCACATGGATATGTCACATCAGGTTTATGCTATATTATTTTGAATTTTCTTGCTGCAGATTTAGTCACTCTAAATTTAATTTAGTCTATAAGACCTTCTTCCTACTGCTGTAGGAAGTTTGATCCCTATGGGGAAGGGTTTTCTTTACCTCTTGAGATTTTCCAGCTGGTACCAGGGAATTTTCTCTTTTTGACCTCCAGTTTTGAAAGACAGGACCTTAGTCCAACAATAGACTTTTGAAAATACCATGAATAGAATCTGTCCTATTAGGGCTCTCTGTGTTTGTTATTTATTTTCAAGACAGCATGGGCCTTCAGAAGTGATCCCTGCACCTCTCCTCAGGCTTAGACTATGTTCTGATGTACAGCCAAAGTCAGTTTAAACAAAATGCCACAAAATTTGACAAGATACTATGGCAAGATTAACATCCTCTGAAATGATAACCCCACTCAAATTCACAGAAAAAGAATATATTAAACTGTGTTGCACTAAACCTTTTGTGGAGAAAGTACCTGTGAAAAAAACTATTTTAGGCAGCCTAACTAAACAAACAAACAGAAAAATCTTGCTTCAATTTGTCCCAAATCAGTCTCTTGTCCCTCATGATGTGAATAACTTCCCTCCAGCAAAACTAGACCTGGCATTTAAAGCAGAAAGTTCCTATCCTTTTTTTTTCCATTTTTGTAATGCATTACAAAGCCTTTAAATTACTTTTAAGGCACATTTGTCTCTACAAAATAAAGATACTACTCCATAAACAGAAAAAAAAAAAACCCTCACAATTTGAGAGTCAAAGGATTAGAAGATTTTTCTACTTTCTACATCTGATTAAATTATCTGAATTAATTAACCTTTAATTACACTTGCAACTATTATGTAGTTTTCCATCCCAACAGAAGTCCCACCATATGATATCTATATCTTAGGCAAGCTTATATTCAAAAGCATATGCAAAAGAAAAAAAACTGCTAGAGCATAAATTAGCATGAAAAACATGTGTGCAGTGGAAAAACATCCACAGAATTACAGCAGAGCAGGGATCTTAGGTGAATTGTATGTTATGAAACTGAACACACGTGTCTGTAAGATGTGTCTCTTGACAAAGAGGTTGAACTCTAAGATTTCAAAGAGATCTCTGTACATCCGGTGCTGAAAGGAAAATTACTCCTCCAGGGGAACTGTTGTTCTAAAGCAGAAGTCTTTTGGCTTGAAAGTTGTGGATGACTTTTTCAAGGCTGTTTCAAAATATACAGGAGGTAGCCTGCACCTGCAGAATCTGAGACAACCACCCAGGAGAACACCTCATCCCTCACTGGAGACAGAAGCAGTAGCACTGTAACTATTTTTAAAAAAATACTCATTAGAACACGTAAGAGGGACACAATGTGAACAGAAGCTTACTTATCAGTTGTGTGAACGGGGCATACAAAAGAAAAGCAGAATAGCCTCTGCATTACTCACAGCCAAAGTACAGCTGAGTGTATCCTGAACAGAGCAACCTTACAGAGCCAGCAGAACTGTCTGCTGATGCCAGAGTACAATCAGAGGAAAGGACTCACACATCACTGCCTTGCTACAGGGTCACGTTTCCACCACCTGAGGACAGCCAGGCCCAGCAGCCAGCACTAGGAACAGCACACTTGGAGGAGCTTCTGGTTACCAGACTAAGGAGCAGCTCATGCATTTCATGTGCTACTTGAAGCTGCACCCTTCTTGCCGTGCCACACACACCAGTGTCCAGGACCCTTCAGGGTCCCCCTTTATGTACCCATGGAAAGCAGCAACATAGAATTGAGCCACCTTCTTCTGCCTCACTATGTTAAATCTTTATCCTAAGATCCTTGAGGGAGTGCTTTGTCCCCTGAGAATAAAAGGAGGCAAAGACCGACCACATTTTTTCAGGCCTGGGGCAAAGAGAATTAACTCTCTTATTCTTCAATATTCTGCATCACAGCCAATGCTTGCAACACTGATCACTTCAATATGCTGCTACCCTCCTTCCACTTACCCACTGTATCCTAGTTACCAGCCTACTCAGTTTTCAAAGTCACTAATAAACATCATTTTAAGTCAGCAAATGTTTTGTGACCTACGCAAAGCAGGAGGTGGGAGAGATGAGGAACTGCTGTCTTGAAAAGTTGGTTCAAGCAACATGCACATGGAAAATTAAAATTTAGATTGAAATCAGGGAAGAAAAATTATCCAAAGAGTTATTATATAGCATTGTTACCTCTAGAGTGACTGATCTGTCAGAGAGTAGCAGAGATGTTCTATCTGTGTTTCCATGAACACTAACAAAAAGCAAGATGTCAGTGACATCCTAACAACCTGCTGGGACACTCAGTTTACGCTCATCAATTCACCAAAGCAGCCTGGGCAAAGTAGGTAATTTCTGCTCAAACTCTTCCAACCTCTTCACCATGACAATCTCCAAAGCCCATCCAGCTCCATTGCTTATTCTGCAGCAAGGACACACGACCCAGGGGTTAAACTCTGGCCCTAGAGCAGACTGATGGCAAATCACCACTTACTGTAAGAGACTTTCATTTCGAGATACGCTTTCTTCAAAAAATAGTTGATGCTCACCCCTGTCACCTTGCTCACTGCTCCATCCTTTCCCACACTGTTTTTTAGAGGTGACTTCAAAACATCCTTATCTCAATGGAACAACCACCACAAACCACAAGGGCTTCATCCATTTTATCCAAACCAGCCTAAGTCTATGGGTTAACTACCTATTTGGTAGCTTGTCCAACACCAGAAATAACTGTACCAAAATTAAAAGGAGCTTACAAAACTGTTTGATACATAGATACATACACAGAGACTTCTTCAAAATGCAAAGCTTTCAAAAAAAAAAGATCAACAGAAAATTTTCACCTCTATCTAATCTATTTTCTGCTTTTTCCTTATGCAATGCCATAATGTCTGTTTTGGAAACTGGACACACCAGCAGAAGTTAACTGAAGAGGGCCTCTAGGACATTATTCCTGGTCAGTAAACCCTTGCCTTGGAATTCACCTCCCTGCTTCCTCCATCAGGATATGATCAAAAGATCATATGGGTTCATGAACAACAAAGTAATGGGAATGGGAACACTCTAGGGTTTGGAAGATTACATGGGAGGTTTGTTTGCATGTTTTTAGCATGCCTCATTCTTGTTGACGTTTTTAACCTCTTCACTTGTGCCAAGAGATAACAATGACTAACTTAGGAGGGAAAAAGTCATGGTATAAAGAAACAAGCATACACATACTGAAGCTGGAGTTGGCTCAGGCTGAAAAGATGACTCACAGACCCTCAGCATTTAGCTTTGTTTCTAAAAGTCAGATAACACTGAGAACTGCTAAAGCAAGGGATAAAGATGCAGTCTTTTTTCTCGCTTAACTCAAAATAAAAAAAAAGGAAAATCAGGTTTCCATTTCCAGAAGTTTCATAAAATTTACCATTAGCTTTTCAGTGACCAGGGACAGTTTTTAACAAGAAATTATTGTCTCTGGATAGTTTCTTGGAATTATTTCTATTTACAGAAGGAACAAATGTAATGTTTCCGTATCGACTCCCACCATCCTGCCATAAATTTTCCTGTAACATGTTTTGCTATTCACAAACAACTGAAGTAGGTACTTTTCTACAGCCAAAATAAATGTATTCTCAAAGAGCCTAAGTTCATATTGTTTTTAATCAGACCACGACTCTGATTTTATAGAAGTATTGCTCTGCTAGCTACACTTTTCTGCTTAAATGCAAAAGACCACTAACTACAAGGACATTTTGTGTCTCTGTTTTTAATGAAATGCTTTACAAGAATAGAGAACAAATTCCTGTAATGTGACATTCTTCAAAAGTCTTTGTTGGTTTACCTGCTAGATAGGTTTGTTCCTAATTGCAGTTCTGCCATAAAGTTGCCTAAGCAGAAAACTAAAAATAAATTATTTTAAAAACAACAAAAACCAACACTTTTCTTCACTGGTCTTTCTTCTTTGATGTATTGGAGCAGTAGCTACTTCTTAACAGCTTTTTCTCCACTCCATCACTAGAGCTTTTAAAGAAAATATTGATAGGAGCAGAATCAAGAGAAACTCTTGAAAAGAGCTCTGCTCAGAGATTACTTGACAATGTTGTTGGTTACTAGTCTGTGGAAAACCTTCCAAACACTTGTCCACCCACCAAACAGGAGCTTCACTGGTCATGAATATTCTTACATTCCTTAGAAGAACAGCAAAGCCTTTGACAGAGTATGTTGCAACAAACTCAAGACTGACGTGCTATCAGCTGCTTTTCTCGTATGTTCAGAGACCACCTACACAGCAACACTCCACAGCTGTACCTGCAACTTCAACAAGGACAGTGTAGACTCACCCTAGCATAGAAAACTCCTCAAAGGAAGCTAAAGCAGTCTTCTGTGTGTAGACAAAATATTGCAGTTGATCAAAAGCACAGAAATAATCAAGGACAAGAACAGGATTAAACGGACTGTTTTCATTGTGAAAAGGAAAACAAAGATGCCCCAACATTGTATCTTAGGTTGGATGCTGTTTCATGAAATATATTTATGATGTCAGCATTAAGATAAGCAAGTTTTGCTCATACAAATTTGGTTAGTCACAATCAGAAGCCTATAAACAGCTTCAAATGGACCTAGTCAAGGTAGGTAAGTAAACAGTGCTATATTACGTTTATGCACATCAAAAGCAAGGAAAAGTATGCTGACAATTTATACAGCTTTAAATTATTTATATCAGCTAAAAGAAAGCAACCTGAATGGCTGGGAAGACATTTTGTATGAAGAACTAATCAGTGGCCCCAGGAGCTCTGCAGAGATAGCAGATTGTTAGGATGAAAATCCTACATGATGGGGAGAGGGAGGAAATTGCATGATTTATATAAAACAGTGGTGAAGCCTCATCTAGAATATTACATTCAGCACAAGCCATCACTAGTTCAAAGGGACACTGCAGAACCAGACAAGAGTTCAAAACAAGGTAACAAAAATGATTACAGCATGGAAGGAGTCATCTAGAGAGACTGGAATTGCTTGCTTGAAAAACAGCTGTAAAAAAGAATAAAAAGTCAAATGTACAGAAGTTGGAAGTTCCCTGCCTCATAGGAACAGAGGAAGGGTCCCTGAAATTTAAGGTAGAATATTCAAAACTGATCAAAACTAAATGTTTTCATCAACAACAGAATAAAACAAAACTCAGTTTTCCTTCCCTTGTAAAGTTATTGTCAGCAAACCCGACAGAGAAGCTTTGTAAATTTATGTTCCAAGATGAGTCTGAAAAAAAAAACTATCCAGATTCATTAAAAGACTGGCTTTGTAGATGCACAACATGAAAAGCTGTAACTAAAATGGTTAATGATAACAAGCCCCCAGCACCAGAGTATAAACTATCTGACTACTTGAAACTAGGGGGAAAACAAACAAACAAACAAACAAAATCCAAAACAAAAAAAAAGTGTGGGAGACAAACAATACAGCATTTGCCCACACACTCTCCTGAAATCACAAGAAACATTATATTATATTCTAAAACTGTTACCTGTTGGATTAACCTTAAAACTTATGTGTACAGGACTAGATGAACCATCATCTTGACCCATTACAATATGTCTTTATCTTCTCTAGGTTCCTCTGAAATAATTGCTTTGGGTTTTTTAAAATAAAACCTCCACCAGTATAGTGTAAATATTTTTTGCCACACTGAATTGCAAATGATCAGTTTATAAATGGAACTCTTTAAGCAGGCCTTCAGGTAAATTCTCAGTTTATGCATACACTGTAGGAACTGAGGACAGATATCTGAATGGAAAAATAACAGAGACATCACTCCGGCTATTCAGCTTGGAGACTCACCAATATTAATGCATGTCCTGGCAACCTAAGAGCCCTATTGATTTGCAGCCATTCATTCAAGAGCAGTGAAAGCCATAATTAGATAAATAGCTTTGGTAAAACTAATCTGAAACTCATTTGTTTTGTTTAATGAGATAAAACAAGAAATTAAATATCTGCTTAATGTTCCTCTTAGTATCCTTCAGTACAAGAGTAAAAATATAAATAAAGACATATTAATTTGAGTGCCATTATTATTTTTTGCATTTTATATATTTTGTTGCAGCAATTGCTATCAAAGGCCATAGACACAAAGACACTATTTATGAATTACTGTGCTCCAACAGGCTGAGCATTTTTATCAATCACTTTTATACATGTGGAAGAAAGAGAACAGGTCTTTTAATCATTTGCAGACATTCTTTGAGCTGACAGAGTAAAACTTTAAGATGGTCTGCATGGTATAAGTTTTTCAAGTATCAAAATTCCAACTTTAACATGATTATGCCATTCTTTGTGAATGGGAATTAAACTCTGTTTAAGTTTTCAAAAGTGTTTATAACAGTTAAATCTAACAGGATTATTAATTTTTGTTTCTTAAATAATTTTTTCCCAACAAAATGCAAGAAAGGCTACTTTAGAGTATTCCCACACACAGACCAGTGCTAGCACGGACAGATGCTACAGTTTATCCTGCTCAAGTCAAAACACACTTAAGCTTAGGATAGGTTGTGTCCTCCTCTTTCTTCTTTGGCAGCTAACTACTAGATTCTGTTCCTTTTAGGGCTTGGCTCTCCCACGGCCTTCCTTAACAAACACCACACAACACAGTTTGTCCTGAAACACAGAGTCAGCATCAGACTCATTGCCCACACCCCCAGATTTATTTTTACTGCCAGGAGGCTTCAGGCACTGCAGAAATTACAGACCACAACAAAGCACTGGATTGCACATGAACTGGGATCAAGAGAAGGTCTGTGATACATTTGTCTCATTCCTTCAGCCACCCAATAAACAACTGCTTCCCAACTTTCAGAGCTAACCGTGTGTGTGTGCACTGTTTTTCTTGTGTGTGTGTGCACTGTTTTTCTCCCCTTCTTTCCATATTTAAAAAATCAATTGATGTATCACTGAACTGCATTCACCTATGGGATGAAATGGAGCATCTGCTCAGCAGCATGCAGCAGCAGTCTATTGCAGCAAATGATTACCACATCCATCTGAAATTACAAAGTGTTTTAACTCCACTGAGTCTAGCTCTCTTAGTGAGAACTTGGCCAGAAAACCACAATTAAATGCTTATCATCTTAAAAAACTTATAAACAAACCCCAAACACCTGCTCTCTCTCTCTCTCCCAAGCCACATCAAAAATTCTTGATGTTCACAAGTGGTCTGGACCTCAATTTTCTGTTGGGGTTTTTCTGTGGGATTTGAGGTTTGGGGTCTTTTTGTTTGTTTGTTTGTTTGTTTGTTTCAGGTTTTAACCCAAAATGCAGTACTTCCTCCTCCTCCTCCTTATTGACCTACAAACTGCACACCATCTACTTCATCATGAAGAGCATGGTTTGACAGACATTTCTTCCACCAGTGGCATCATTTCAAGCAGCCACTGGTGCCACTCATTCTACAGTCAGAGTGCAGATGCTGACACATGCACGACCTGCAGAAAGGCTCAGAAGGGGCAGCTGCTGGAGAAGCTACCACAAACACACACACACACACACACACACACAGAGAGATAAAACACACTCCATAATTAAACAAAAGACTCTCAACTATTTCTTTCTTTATTGCTCTAACTCATGTATCCCATGTATGCCTCAGTTATATAAAGGCTTGAGTAGGAGGTTCAGGAAGGAGGGAAAGAAAGGCGGTCTCCTCAACAACCAGGAAAAAGAAAGTTGAAATCCTGACAATCAGTATTTCAAAAAAAGGAAATAATCTGGCATTTTAAGATTTAATGGGTTAATTCAGTTCTAAAACTGAAGGCAGAAGATCCTTTCTGATGCTATGAATACACATCTACTGCTATTTATAGAAATTGAAGGGTTTTTTTCTTCTTCAATCAGCAGAATATTTTCTTTTAGCGCTATAAAAAAGTATATTGACTTTGAATCAGTTAGACCACTGTGTCTCTCTGCAAGAAAATATCTTTCAAAAACAGAATTAATCAGAGAAAATTGTATACCATAGGATTTAAATCATTAAATTAATGACTGACCCTAGCTTAATACAATGTCTGTAAGAAGATCATCTTACAAGGTCAGACTAACCCAAACCAAACAATAATAAGTTAACTGAGTTAAAAGACATAGTGACAATTATGAAGAGCTATTGCATTTTATACCTAGAATTTGCAAGTACTCACATCCTGCTTCCATGGCTTTTGACTTTAGAGCCCAAATTACTTCTTTTTTATCCTTAAACTCATGCCAAAAAGACAGGTGTAACAAAAAATGTTTAAATAAAAAGGTGTCATGGATAAAGTTTATACCCCACATACTGGATATATTCTGCTTTGCTTTTTTTTTGCTTTTTTTTTTTTTTTGCTTTTTTTTTCTTTTCCCCTTTTGAAAAGCTATCACTGTCTTTTCAGCATTTTCATCAGTATAAAAATGCACAGCTTGTTTTGCAATTTCCTCATGGCACAAATGGAATTCAAGCCACTAGGGACATACAAGTAACAACAGCTGAATACAAATCTTAACAGAGTTTGTCATAATTGTACAGTATGGTGTTGTTCATCCATCCTGGCAGCTGGGAAATCTAGTGTGAATTAACCAATAATACAGGTTTGTAATCAAGCAAATTAAAGTATAAAATTCCACTAAGTGAATTTTGTTTATTTTCCTGTAAGTATGTAACTAAGGGGACAATCAGCTCACTTTAAACCAAGAATTTCAAGAGGATGTAACAGTAGCAGAAGTTTTGCAAATACACTAATTTTACTTCCAGTGGAGTTGATCTTATTTCCTACACAGACTTCCTTGATAGGTTTCCAATCCACAGCAGTACCACATCTGAGGATCTGCAAGCTATATCCCTTAGGAAGGGGAGCAAAACCAAAAGTGAAACCAGAGAGATCCTTGTCCAACCAGACAAAAAATGCAAGGCTGATCAAACTTACTTCTGCAGTCCTTAACTGAAGGTGTATTTTCAACACAATAGGCACTTAAAGTCTGAGCACAGGCAAAATGAGCTCAAGGTATTTTCAGCTGGAGCTCAATTAGCAGCATGGGAAAGAGGTTACAGTGAAGTCTGGTTTATGATAGGCAGGCCAAAGAGAGGCTTATCAGGATGTGCTCTGGACCAAAGCAGAGAAAGGAAACAGAGTTCCTTTCCCATAGTTTAAAGCAAGCTGCTGCATTTTTGACATGTCAAGGAATCTGTGTTAATTTTATGCAGCTTCCATGAACATAAGCCACATGATGGCACCTATTCCCCACGCGATGGCAGCGGCACCAGCTAGTGCTGCATTTGGACTTTCCTAGGGATGCTAAAAAGCAGCTGACTGTCAGTCCAGGAATTGCCAGCCTCACTCCCAGCGCCAGCATAAGACCACAGGCAGTGGGCATCATCCTGTCAATCAGGCTAATCCCCAACCACAGGGAGAAAAATAGCTTTGCATGCTGCAAAACTTACTAGGTTACTTCCTAGGGCAGAAGTATGGGTTTACTTTCCATTTCATTCAACTGTAGTTAATTAAATACTGGCATAATTTCTCAGATGTCATAACACATGGGTTAATTAAGAAGTATTCTCAATTTAATAATTCTCTGAAGACTGACTATGAAACAAATTATTATCCAAATAAACACATGAGACACTGAAATTCCCCGCCAGCTACCATGGTCACTGTTGCTAAAGTTATTTTATCCATTGCTCAATATTTCATGTGTCATCAATTACAGAGCTGACAAGTTTAAGGATACTATATGTGATATGTGAAAGATAATTATCTAAATTGAATACATCTAGCAGGCATGCATAATAATCCTGGCTACAATAGGAAAAATTCAAGACTACTTACCACAACTATTTTTAGTCACTTAATAGCTGCTAAAGTGATGGGGGTATTAAGTTACTGAGTAGAACCTCTGTGGCAGACTTGAAAGTAAAATGTCACCAATATCAATCAACTTCAGTAATACTTCTGACAATAAAACTTCCAACCCACTGAGTCAATCCAGCACTTTTGTGTGCTGATTTCAGCCAGTACAGCATCTACACAAAACATCGCTGCACCTTTTTAATGCAGAAGAAATGTCAAAATTGAAGTCTCTATAATATATAAAAACATAGATACCAGTGAAATTATTATGATTTTTTTTTCTTCTCATTAGCAATACTGGTAAAAAGAGCATAAAGGTGCTAACGAAATGTGTTGATGGCACAAAATTGGAGGTATTGTCAAAACCCATGTAAACAGAATGGTGTACTGGACGATTAGGAGCCTTCAAGACGTGTAATATTAGGAAAAGAGTGTAATTCAGCAGCATGAAATACAAGGTTACTCAGGCACCATGAAGATGAGAAGCTGCCAACAAGGATATGGACTGTGATAAATGTCAGTCATTTGTGAGAGGATTATCTGGGTACAATGCAGATCTATATGCTCAGCTCACTCAAAACCTAAATATCCACCACCACCATGATGTAGGAAGGAAGGACCGTAAATTTCCTGTAAATTCTGAGTGTTTCCAGCAGCCAGTTTCTAATGTGTTGGCAAAACCTCATCAACAACACTACAGTCTTCCCAGCTGCCAAATGAATTTATTAGAGAATAGCTACTCAAATGACACAAGCAACTGAAAGCTCCTAACAGGAGATGAAGAAAAGTTTAGCAGAATGTAGTTGAGAGGACCTGATACTTCATTTAATTAAACCAGATTGCATATAGTTTGATTTTTCTCCTCTGCCAAAGAGGAGTTGTCTCCAACAGCACGACAACTGCTAGTGCCAGAATACATGATAGATATCCTTAATGCACTCCAACCCTCCAACTATTTTCAGCTTGGGAACCTTCTGTGCCTGGTGAGGGTTATGTATCCTCAACACATTTCTCTTCCATGAACTTCTCCAGACTCAACCTGAACTCATGTAGACTTTTAGCAGCTGTATGGCAGCTTCTGTAGTTTATTTTCAACCTGTAACCCTGCAGTCAGTTACATCCTGACAGACATACAGCAAAGCAGCTGCTCAAGACAAAGCTAAGGTGAAGACAGTCTGAGAACATTTTCTGGCCAAAGACCTCTAGGAACCTCACAGAAGTAACTACAAGGTCTCAAAAGAGAAAATAGTCATGGTATCTCTTCAACTTTGATCAAGCCAAAAGGTTCATCCCATGACGAAGGTTTCTACAGACCAACAGGATCTTTCACAATATCAGAGTAACGGGGTTTGACACCATGACATCCAAAAGGTTTTCCAGATCCACTATTGTGACAAAGAACAACACTGATGCTCACGTATAACAGTATTTATCTGTGTGTAAATGTGAACCTAGAAAGTAGAAGAGGTGATTAAAAAGGTGTGTGCCTGTGTGTGTACAAGACAATTCCTCCTCCTCCTGAGCACTTCCAGTGTTAGGTCCATAAAGAATGAAACTGAGTGTGGTGAAAACAAGTTTTGCCATGATGGAGCGGCCTGCAGGGCCTCCTTGCTGGTGCTCCCAGAGGCATGGAACTGTATTTCATCATTAGCCACGAGAGAAAAGGGAAGAAGAGAAGATATCTTCAACAGGCAGCAGGAAAAGCAGCAAAGACAGTTCATAAGCAAAGTACTCCTGCCTACTACACGTAAGCTCACCACATAACTCTAGGAGGCAAAACTGGGAAACAGAAGGGTCTTTCCAGAGATTTTGAGAAAGGACATGGCAGAGGGGAACAGTTCCACAGGGTGCAATGACCCACTATAACAGATCCCTCCTCCACCTCTGCACAAGCTCTGACACACACCCACAGCAAAGGTTGCATTTTCTGCTATTTTATCCAGCAGAGGATGATGAGTAAAACCTACACCTTACAGCTCACCATGCAAATGCAATCTAATCATCCATGCCATCTTGTATAACTGTGCTACACCTGCCCTAAGAATGAATTTAAGAAAAAAACCATCAAAGGTCAATGTACAGTTTGAAGTTCAAGAGCTTTAAAAGAAACATTGGGCTCCCCCAGACAAGGAACTGGACATGTGTTTTATCTAAACGACTGAAGCAGTGGAGTGTATTCATGTTTACTTTCCACAGCACAGAACCATCCAAGCAGGATGGTTACTGCAGCTTTTTATACAAGGTGCTTTTCCATCTCCAAGTTCTTTACATGTATTAGTACTGGACATATCCCAAGACAGAAAACAAAAAATACCTATTTGCTCTCCAGTTTTGGGGGTCGCTGAACTGAGAGTGAAATCTAATTTTGTTACACTGTATTTTCAATTATCCCCATCTCTGGTCACAATTTTCAGATAGTCTAATGTGAAGGGCGAAGGACTGAGATGTCCAAACAGATTGAAAAAAATTATTTCACCCCATGCTGATTTTCAAAATGTAATCAATTATTTTAATGTATACTACCCTCTACTATACAGTGCTTTCCTCCCCGCCCCCCCGCCCCGAAGCCCAGGAAGTATTTGAACAGCATGAAGTGAAGTACATCCTTAAAACAATTATGATACCCTTAACACTTCCATTATCTTTTATTATCCATAGTCCCTAGGCATGCACACATGTAGATTATCTGTGCTTTATAGATGTGGAAGCGAACTGCACTGCAGGCAGTCCCTGAGCAAGTCAGCATCAGAAGCAGAACCCCTGTTCAGGGGTCATAATGTTTTTCTAGGAAATTAAGCAAGCCAGTATTTCAACTGGTCAGCATTTACTTGAAAACAGCTCACCTAAGTGAGCAACACTCCTGATGAGAACAGCTGGACAAATAAGTCTCTCAGCTTGGTGTTTGAACAAGCAAAAAGGCACAAAGAAAAGTCACTGTAGAGGAAGAACAGACTAAGTTTTTTTCATAAGCAAACAAAACCCTCTGAAAATTAACTTTGGATTAACTTGAAATATTTTGTTGAGGTGGGAAAAAAAAAGGAATCTTTGTTTCATATGTTTGTGTTATCCTTTCTCCAACTTTAAGACTTTAAAATTTTAGAGTCATGTTTAAAAGGGAAAGTATAAAAAAATCTGCATTTTATTGTTCTAGCATATCCCTTTTCTCTCCCAAATACTCTCATTTTTAGGGTTTAAGTTATTCATCAGATTAAATAGAAGTATGTGAAAAGTGTGATGCCCCTAAAAGTCTGTTTCTGGGGAGAAAAGGCACATGCACAGAGCAGACAAGAATCAACACAGGGCACTACTAACAAAAACAAACTGCTCCCTGGATGATCACACATGTAGGGAGACAATCCATGAACTTCAGGTGCCCACTTTATCTCCAAAGGGAACAAGTGAATTAACAACGCTGCTGGACTCTTTGTACCACCTGCTCCTTGGAACACCCACTAGGCACTTATCCTGCTGAGTAATTCCACCTGAAGGATAGTCCCTGCAAACCAAGGGATGGCAGAGCACAGCATTCCCACTCTCCACATGGGACCAAGGCACTGGTCTGAAGGCCCTGCTGTAGCTATACAGCATCTCCACACAGCATCTCCCACTGATCCAAAGTCACAGAATCATAGAATGGATTGGGTTGGAAAGGACCTTAAAGACAATCTAGTTCCAAGCCACTTGCCATGGGCAGGGACCTTCTGCTAGACCAGGTTGCTCAAAGCCCTATCCAACCTGCCCTTGAACGTTTCCAGGGATGGGGCATCCACATCTTTTCTGGGCAATCTGTTGCAGTGTCTCACCACCCTCACAGTAAAGAATTTCTTCCTAGCAGATCTGCTGGGTTGACTCCAAACTGCCTTACAGACTCATCATCCTCCCTCCAGTCTTCCTACCAAGACAGATGGTTCAAGAAAAACTTTACAAGATGACCCACAGGGTACCAGGAGGTGAAGCCATAGGTGACACCACCACTAAATCTGTCACACTGTGTTTGCTGGTCCATAACACAGAACATCAGCAAAGGCAGGCGGAGTCTCGCTGGAACTCTGTGAAACAAGAGAGAACCAAAAGTTCATCAAGCACAAGTGAGGAGCTGTATGACCCAGGAGCTACCCAGGCTTCTCACTGGGGTGTTAACTCACCCACAGCAAATATTTACAGAGTAACTGTTGTACCGCTCGCTTGTCAAATGCTTTCAGTAGTGCTGAGGAATAACCACGAGAGTAAACCTGAGGCTGCTCTGCATGGTGTCTCTCTGAAGTGTCATGAATTTGTTTTGTTAAAACAGTGCTTCAGACCTGCCTGCCAGCTAAAGCTGTCACCAGCAGCAGTTCTGCATTGCTTCTCTCCTCCTCACTGCACACTTACTCCATTTCTTTGGTAGCATGCTTCTAATGAGAAACAAACCACACTCAATTCAGAAAAGGACTTTCTCCATTGGAAGAAGGATATCTGTCACAAATATCCTCCTAGGGCAAAGCAAGACTTAGCTGATTAACTGAATCCCCTTAGCTCTGTGTTCATATGGACAACTCGGATTGTAATCAGGTGGATTACTAATTCACCAGAACAATAAAAATCATTAGGCATCTCAATACAGGTTAGCCTTTATTTTGTGTGTTGAATGTCCTGGAGGAAAGAAATTACTGTAAAACTGGAATTCTGAATTCACATTACTCAAGAATTCTACTGTGGATTTATAATTCTAATTCTACAGCTATTCTACTGTGAATTTATATCCTACCTTAATCCTAATTATCTTCCTTACATATATATCCTTTAATAACAAAGCATTCACCCAGGAAGTTTGGTTTGAAATTCACACCCTGGTATATTTCACAACTTCCCCATGCAGAGAAATCATTTATTTACATGGGCAAAGTACTGCAAATTTGATGAGGGTACAAACACACACCATGCTGACTTCCCCCCAACTTTCTGCACAGGTGTTTATCAGTGCACTGAAACAAAACAGCAACTCGCCTGATTCCCAACACAGACAGACCCAACCCCATGTGGATTAACCCACCCCTTCATTTCGACTGCTCAGGAGACGGGTTACAATCCAGTGTTGGCCTGCAAGTAAGGTCTGACCAGATTGACTACCATTGATCTGATGGCAATGCCACCCCCTGATATGGCTTCAGTCACAACTGGGAGAGTTCAGAGCCGCGGGCAGCTGCTTGCCACTGCAGTTCCCAGCCGTGGCAGTGTCAGGCTGTCCTTCACCAGAGCACTGACTGCCCTGCGGAGACACACCCCCAGCCTTTTTAAAAATGGGTTCAAATTGAGTGAAATTTTGACGGGGATCTCGGTCATGCCCAGCTGACCCCACGGCCTCACTGTCAAGAGAACGCGAGGTTGAGGGCCAGGTGTGTGCACCCCAACTTCATCCCAGCTTCACACGCCCCAGGGCACGCTGGAGTTCGCTGCTGGAACGCGCTCGTGCACTGTACCTACTGTCCGCGGAGAGCAGGCATCAGCCCCCACGAGAGGAAAAGGACAGAGGGGGAGAGCCACTCGAGGAACCCGGAGATGGGACAGGGACGCCTTCTCACCCTGGTATCTCATGTGGCACCAGAGCTGGCAGTGGCGGCCGGAGCCCGGGGCCCCACGCGGGCACCTCTCCCGGTGGGTGCCGAGGTGCCGCCCGGCTATCCTCCCTTCCTCCCTCCTTCCTCCCGTGCCACCGCTCGGCCCCGCGCGGGGCCAGCGCCGAGAGCCCGCGGCCTCCCGCGCACCGCGGCCCGGCCGGGGGCGCTGCGGGCGCCGCCCCGCTTGCCCCGGGCACCGCAGCCCGGCGGGCAGGGCACGGCAGGGCAGGGCGGGGGCGCTGCCCCGGGCCGCCGGCGGCTCCCTCGCTCTCTGCTTACTCACTCACTCACTCACTCACTCACCCGGCCAGCCGCGGCCGCGCTTTTCCTCCGCAGCGTCAGCCCGCTCCGCAGCAGCGCCGGCAGCTCCCGCAGCTTCTGCCGCAGCTGCACCGGCGGCGGCGGCTCCTGGGCTCCGCCGCCGGGGCTCCAGCTTCGGGCCAGCTCCGCGCCCTCACACGGCGACGGCATCTTCACGGAGCCCACGGCCATGCCGCATCCCGGCCGGGCTGCGGCGCGCAGACCCGCTCGCTCGCCCGCCCGCCTTCCCCCGGCCGCAGCCCCAGCCGCGCTCCCACCCACAGGCAGGCACACGGCGGGCGGGCGGGCAGGCGCTCCCCCGCACGCAGCGCGCAGCACTCGCGCACCTTCCCCCGCACGGCGCGGCCCCAGCGCCGCGGGCAGCCCCGGGCGGCGCAGGAAGCCCCGCCGGCCCTGCACCGCTCCCGCCCCGCGGCTCCGGCGGTGATAAAGTGCAGGTAATGAGGAGGGTGGAGGAGGCGCAGGCGGGAAAGGCAGAAAAGTCCTGTTAACTCCTTTGCGCTCAAGGATCCGCCGCCCGGGCTGTCCCCACCTGGCGCCCCGCACCGACCCGCACCCACGGCGAGAACACGTGAGAGAGCGGCCAGCCCGCTCAGAGACGGCGGCTCCGAGCCGAGGAGAGAGGGATTCGGGCTTCTCCAGGGTCTGGCTGGCCTCAGCTTCCTCCTGGAGGCTGTCAAGACGGGGCCGGAGGAAGTCCCAAGCAGCCTGGTGTGACCCCCAAGCACTGAAGCTGCCTGGACTGGAGGCCTCCTCGCGTTCCCACTTGCCCGAGTTACCCTCTGGTCCGGAGATTATTTGTGGCTGGAAGGGGTGAAGACCTTCTCTGTTCCCTTCCCAGTGTTTTTTTTTTAACTCAAAGAGGTGTTTCATCCTCCAATGCCAGCCAGCATTGTTACTGGAGAAACCAAGCAGTTCATCCCAGGTTAATGACTTGCTTCCAGTCATTCAGGTAATCCCTGCAAGAGAACTCTCAATGACAGAAACCAATTCCCTTACTATTTGTAAAAGACTAGTCTAGAATTCAGTTCCATGAGTTATAGGGACTTTATTTAGTCTCTGGAGCCTGCCTTTTCTAATTCATGGTACAGAAATTGCTTCCTCTCTGCCAGACTCTATTCTCTCTTATTTAGATCGCAGAACTGATGGTAATGTAGGTTTCCCTTACATATATCTTCTGCCTCAAAGCTACAAATAAGGCTGTCTTGCTCATCCAGGATGAATTTACCAGTGCCTAAATTCTGAGTAAATGACATTATAGTCAAGCCAATTTCACAGCCATGTTAGAGAGAGCTAACATGTCCCAAGAGGTCCCACTGGTTTCAGGACTCACCCTAGTACTCCTCCAACGCCACAGGGAATTAGCTTAACCATTACACTAACCTTGGGGGGAAAAAGTAATAGGTTGTTTTCACCCCTGATATGCTCCCTAGACCAGCTCCTCTGGGATCACAGGCTCACCCACAGTAGAAAGATATGCCCAGTCTGTGTCAGGGTGCTGAGATAGAGAACAGCTTCTTCCAGCATCAGTGTGACATTGGATTATTTGTCACCTGAATGCAGGAGCAGCCTGGCTTTTCAGCAGCACTGGCCTGACCACAGGCTGCTGTGAAACAGTGATCCCACCTGCAACTCATGGATGTGTTCCTCCCTTTGCCACCCTTTTGTGGGATCTGGTAATCATCAGACTCCATTCAGCTGATAAATCTGGTGGAGAAATAGCACCTCAGAAAATAATGGATTTTCCATTGGCCAGACAGCTGAATTGATCCACCTTGTGACCCCACAGCTGCAGGATCAAGGAAGGCAGAAACCTGGAAGTGAGGTAAAGCAGAACTGCTCCTTTCAGTAACAGTTAAATCAACTTAACTGCATCCTTTGTGGATGGTTTGATGAGAATCAGGCCAGCCTGGGTACTCTTGAAAGGGACAGGGTTTGCTCCAGCCACATTCTGGCATCACCTCCTTTCTGCTGCTATTGCCCTTTATATTAGCCTGTAAAGGATCTGAAAAGTTAAGTGTAAAAAAATAATCACCTATTTTAGCAGAGTGATACAGCCCATTGCAATGATGCCTATTGCTGACACAAAAAAAACAGAGAAGAGACAGGTTAGTGGCAGCCTTTAGACAAAAAGTGTGCTGCAGTCCTCAAAATGCCAGAGAGATCTGGGAGTCCCAATTGGCAACATTGGCACCAACACTTTTGCAAGGACAAGGGTGATTATGACAATCCCAAACATTGTGGTGTCCCAAATATTTCTGTTATTATACTTGATTTGTGCTTTCCAACTGCCCTGCAGTGTAGTTTTGACAGCTGTGTTGCCTGGCAGCCACTTTGTCACAGCTCAGGATGTAATTATGAAGAGAAGTGTATCTACACCCAAAAGAATAATGGATCCTTAGTCTGTGGGCTTCACAAAAGGACCATGTTCTTTGTCTGAGTCTTTAGGCACTGCTACAATACAAGCCACAGTTAAGACAACTCAATAAAATGGGACTTAATGTGACAGACTGGAGTATAACCAGAAGTAATTTGATTATGTTAAGAAAGGGTAAAATGATGCCAGTGCTCAAAATTTTTTGTGTTTTAACTAAGCAAGATAACTAAGCAAGTATAACATGTAAACAGTGTCGAAAGAGAAATTAATATGCCCTGCAGTGTGTTTAAAAATTATCAGCTGCCAGACAGCATAATATGGACTATCAGTTCCAAAAAAAATGGAAGTAGATAGTAGATAGGCCTCTCTAGTTCTTGTTTGGATCATTCCAGGTTTTGGGAGGATTGCGGTAGGAATTGTATAAAATTTAATTTTGTGTTGCTTTTTTTGTTAACTCACTGAAGGTTTAGCATGGTGAATGAGTCTGGATTTTTTTTCTGCACAGGAAAGGGATAGGGATCAGAGAGCAAAACTAGATCTGGTCAGGTGGTATTTGGCAAAACACCATTTTTTAAAAAACCCAGAACAGTGTATTGCAGCCAAAACGTGTTCAGAGCATCTTGCTTTCAGTGAACTGTCACTGAAGGCCCAGCAGGCTCTGAGGGACTGTGGTCCCTATTCTCAGCAGGTTTGGCCTGCAGGTGACTGGATTTCCTGTCCCTCATAGACACCAGCAATAACACTAAAGGAATATCAGATCCACTGATCATGTGCAGACATTGGAGATTTCCAATTCTCCAGATTCAACACTTATAATTTGGTCCAATATAAAGCAAAACTATGGACACACTCTATCTGGTGCTTTCTAGCAAAAAATCTAAACTTGAATGTACCTTCCAGAGTGGAGTCTGGACTAGGCTTTGTTCCCTTACTTGCAAGAGTCTTCATATAAATATAGAAACATCTATGTTTAAATAGATACAGGATGGAGTCTGGAGACCTAAACAACTCTACTGCACTTTGCAGATGTGGAGCCTGGGAGTGTCTGCTTTTTGAATGTGTTTGTTTTTCTTTCATAGTGTAGCACAATCAAAAGAAATGCAGTAAAAACAATGCAAGCTGTTTCATGCCTGTATGTGTTTCACATCAGTTTTGAAATACATCATCGCAAAAACAAAGAATTACCTGGTATCAGACATTTCCTGACAAAGCATAATAAACTCTTCTTTTGGACTTAAAAGTATTAGGAGTTCTTGACTCTGTTGGAATAATTGATGGATGCCACTTCAGTTTTCCCTGCATGAAGTAAGGATAGGCAGAGCAGAAATAGAATTGCAGACAACTGGAGTGCAGGAGCCATATGTCATTGACAGGCAGCAGTCCTTTCTGAATATTTAGTCTCCTTCACCTGGCAGGAGGCATTTAGAAGAAAGCAAGTTTTTTTCCAAAACAACACCACCCGCCACACAACCAGCCAAACACTACTTCCCCTTCCCCAGGCAGTCCTGCTGGAGTGGGGATGGGGGTGGATGCTTTCCTACCCTTTCAGAAAATGAGTTGATTTCCTTCTCCCCATCTCTTCAAAAGATTTTCAAGATTTCCCCATCTCTTCAAAAGTGCAAGCACATTTTTCTTCATAACACCTTTTTCCATTCAGGAGGAGGTGAGCTCTATACTGCCCACCTTCTGTACAACATCCAGATGAACATCAAAGGAGGTCCCTTTCTGTGGGATGCTCTCCTGACAATTGTATCCTACAAATTTTAATTTGCCAAGTGTTACTCCAGACCCAATGCACGTGAATTGCAGACTGCCCTGTCATGCTCCGAGATCCTGGCAGCTCTCAGGCTCCTGACATGGAGAAGCTTGGCCTGGCAGATGTTTGTTTCCAGCTTTAAACACAACATGTGCAATGACCCTGTAAAAGAGAAAGCCTGGGGAAGGCTTTGCTCCATTCTGCCACTTCAGTGCCTCACAGCAGTCTCTGGACACATTTCCCAGTCCCAAGAAGGGGTGTGTGCCTCTCATCATTTCACCCACAGCACAAGGGCAGCAGGTGACATTCAGCCACTGTGCTGTGAGCTGGAGATAACACTGCAGAAGTCTGGGCACCTCTCACCTTTTTCTGCTTTGGCGACTCTTCATTGGTTCATTCAGCTTCAGAACAAAACCAACCTGTCCACACCTCAGATCTCCTAGGGATCTGCTTTCTGGCTGAATAACTTCCTTGAGACTTTTCTGAGTCGGGCTGAATAACTTCCTTGAGTTTTTTATCTCCCTTCCACCTGATCAAAGAGTAGGACCTCAGTTGCACCCTAAATATTGAATATCACCAATTTACTATGGATATAAATAGCACAAATTCATTATCCTATTGAGGGCATGTATGTGGGTAGTGTATACTTTAAAAAAATTATTTAGTTCATTTCTCAAGTAATTTTTTTGAAAAACAGCTTAGTACTGTATCATCATATAGACCAAATATTCAGTGACCAAAGCTCAGAAGTACTGCGTGTAGTTTTTCCAAAATGTGAAAGATCTGCAAAATGTAATGAATGCTCATCAGCAGAAAGATACCAAAATGGGAATAAAGATACCAAAATGGGATGAGGAAGCAGGAAAACAGTGCAGGGTGTGACTTGAAAGAAAGCAGAACAGGAGAATAACTACAAAAGAGAGGGAAGAGGTTAAAGATAAAGGAGATGTATGAGTAGGTGAAATATTTCAAGTAGTTTCATGATTTTTGTGACTCATAGCTGGAAGATCTGAAGCTGCCTCTCTTAATTCAACCCCCAGTTTTCGCTTGGCAGCCTGTGAATGTCTTCAAGTTCAGCATCTGACCCTTTCTCCCTGCACCTCACTAAGGGCTGCCTGCCACTCTGCCCCCAGCACCTCTTCCAGCCTTCAAAACTCTCAGATCATCTTCAAATGGCTGCTCAGCCTGTGTCCTGCCCTGAATCATCCACGGAATTGAGACACGATCCCTGCTACTGACTCTTTGGCACTCAAAGAGAAGAGAACTCAGGAGCATCCTGAGCCACTGGGTTTGTTGCTGCTGTGCTTTGAACCCGAATTGTGAGGACAGGTGTGCAGGAGGGTGTTTGAAATCTTAAATGGATCTCTTTGCATTTCCTTTAGCAATTTGGCCTTTTTTAAGAATCACTGAGCCATGATGACAAGCGCAAAACTAATGTAAATACGGGATTGTATTTACATTGTTTGGTGTTTAGCAAACTTTTGCTTTCATACAAACCCAAGGAAGAATGCATTTGCTGTGGTAACTGTGATTTGCCAGAGCTAATGAACCTGACTCGACTCTTCAGTTCGATTTGTCTTTTTAGCATACTTGGTAGCAGGGGACCTTATGACCCCTCAGGGAAATTAAAACTCTTAAAGCTCATCTATCTGGCCTTTTCTGTCAAAACAGTGTTGTCATCAAGCTATTGCTCTTTCTCTTACAGGCCAAAATTCAACTCCAAAGCCAATAAGATCCTCAATGGAGTTTGTTCAGTTTGCTTGGTTGGTTGGTTTTTAACTAAACATAGAAATCTCAAAATGGCAAATCAATGTCTTTTAATTAAAAATTTAAAAAGAAAACACAGAAATGAACCCATGGAATCAGGGAGTTTTTTCTGACAGTTACAACTGAAATTCAAGTTCCTTTACCCTCCAGACACATAGGCATATACATAATTTTTTTGTTTAATGTGCAATGTGAGAAGCTTTACATACATTTACAGAAGAGATTGTGTAGGAAATTTTAAAAGAGACAAATTGCAATTAGGTGCTAAATTCTCACAGGCAATGGAAGATTTCCCCTGTGTGATTAATGGTTAATCTGCAAATGCATCTTTTCTTCCTTAGCTGTTAAATTCTCTGTTTATGTTTAAATTCATGTTTTCTGTTTTAATTCGTATTTTATGCTTCTTCTCCATATGTGGGTGAGGAAGCTTTAGCTTCATTTTGCAAAAGCTGTATTTAAGATACTCTGCTGCCTCTTTGAGCATCTAGATCTCTCTGTGAGTCTTCAAATGCTTAAGCTCATCAAGCACATTTGAAAGGCATTGAAATCCAAAAACTATTAAGTCCTTAAAAGTATTCTGAAACTAGGCAGCCTGTTAAGAGCTGTGGTTAATGCTTCACTGAGGTAAAAAGTGCAGCACTTCATATGAGACCTCAAAGTCCAGATAAGGTCTCAACCTCAAGACACAAATCCATACAAAACCAGGATTCATTGATCCCCCTGCTGAGAGAGCCACAGCAAAAATGAGAGAGAGAGGTTTTTATAGCATACATATGCCCACAGTGTCTACTCAGCTTTCGTATGAGGGAGCTACTGTAATGTAATGACTTTCTCATATGATTATATTATCATTTGCAAAAAGAGATATTTGCATACATGTGTACACAGATATGAAAGGTCGCCTTTTGTTTTAATTACAGTGTCAATATCTCTTTCAGCCTCATTGTGAACAGACCTTAGCCCCACATAATTTCTTTGATGAAGGAAAAATACAAAACATTTTGAGTTTTCAGCATAAACCTGGATCTCTGTTGACAAGCTTTTCCCAGGGATAGTAACATCAGTAAAATATTTTCATTCCAAGTTCCTGAGAGGTTGGAAAAATCAACAAAAGAATAGCATGAGATAGATTGCCAGAAATAATATTACCATTTTAGACATGAAACCATCTCACAACATCATATGAGTATTGAAATGCTCCAAAAAAATTTCTTTAATTTGATTTGTTTGTATTTGTTCTGGGTTTTGTTTTGTTTTAACTATGGCTGACTTTTCCTGCTGAATTAGAGGACTGCAACTATTGAACAGAAACAGGGAGAGAGAAGAGTGGAAAAGAAAATCATGTTGGATTGGGGGTTCAAAAGACAGTCTGCACTGTACAAGGGATGGCGTAGGTTCGCTTAATGACTAGATAGGTTCCTCTGGTGTTGTTAAGAACAACATTAAAGGTAGTGAAGTACAGCCATACCAGCACTAGCAGAGGTAATGAGGTCATGGATAAATTCAGGTGGCTTTGTCCTTTCCATTTGGGTGGTGGTAAAGGAGGGAAAGGTCACTCCAACAGGTCTGCTAACATGAGCAAAAGTCCAGGGAGAGATACATCCACATCTGCCAGTGCAGGAAAGCAATGCCCATGTGCCTAGGGTATAGTAAATGGATTTGAATGGATCCACACAAGGGAATTTTCAACTCTGTGTCCAGAGCTACAGCTTGATGAGCCCTCAAATCCCAATCCAACAGCCCTCCTGGGATTCTTGACTATTCATTTGTCCTGTGGGATATCTGTTCAAAGGGACTGTGGGAAAACATGATCAGAGGAATCTTGTCATTCAAGAAAGTAGCAGACAGCAAGGGCAGGGTTGGGGAAGGAGAGGTGGCTGGCAAAACAGCTCTCCCCATGCTGAGATATCCAGCACACCTGGAGAAAAGGAGAAATTGTCTTTGTTCTGCCCATCATAATCTCCTCCCCTTTCAGTCTCCCCTAAGTGTTCACAAACACCTCTGGAGACTTCTGAAAGGCAACAGGAGTCAGGGAGTTAAAGAAATTAGTATAGCAAACCAGTTTGTCCTAAGACATCAACACAGATCCAGTTGAGACTACCCATGGAAGATCATGGATCTTGGCTCATGGAGAGGTGGGTTTTACTGGAACCTCAGCTACAGAGGTGTACTTCTGCATGCAAGCAATACTAGCTCTGGGGTCTGCATGCATTTATCTGTCTGAAATGTGTTTAGATTACCTGGAGCAGTCAGAATGGCACAAGAAGATTCTTACAGTCCAGTCTCCGAACAAGCCACACCAGCAGCCATTAAAACCTGCTGGAAGAGAGTCACAGCAAGCACATGGTACTGTGCATGCAAAAGACATGAGATGGATCTTTCTTTCTCACAAGAGAAAACTGTTCCCTCTCACTGAAGTCCTGGAAAAATGCTTTTTTTTGTACTTGGCCTGCAAGACATTTACAGTATTTTCTGAAAATTGGATACACTACCATTAGTAAACAGTGTTATATCTGTAACTGTAATGAAATAAAATGATACATTTATATAAGATAAACTATTTCTAGCAAAATACCAAACCAAATTAATCTAATTAATAAGTTGCTACTGAACATAGTAATTTACAGACAAGCAGTTCGTAAACCAACTAATGATGTATTAAGCAAACAACAGCATGTATCAAAGGAAATTTGAGACATTTTGCCAACTAGAGGACTTGGCTAAACGAATACATTTGTAGCTGGATCTAATTATTGAATTAGAGCTTAAAAAATGCTGTTGTGGCAGCCTGCCTGGACTGTTGTGGTTAGACAATAACAATTCTTCCCTTTTCTTCCAGTGTTTTCATTCATTTACAGCACAGTTTTTGAAGAATAGAGCTTGGAAGCCAGTCCAGTATCCCACATCACAATTAACAGTCAAACCTATAGGATGATAATTAGGACACACATTATTGTCCCAACCTTATATATGACTACCTCAATAAAGCCAGGTGTTTACAGCTAGATACTTATTTCTAAACATTGCCCTCAGCAACAATTCTAAAACAAAACCTGAACAGACACTACAGAGAAAAATATTGGATTACATATTTGAGTTTCTCTTTCCCAATTCTTGCCAAACTGTATTTGTCTCAGGGAGACAGATCTGCAGTTTGATTAAGACCTAGGTAGCTTTCTGGTAATAATAATCTAATGGACTGGTAAACTACTTTTACTGATCTGTAGTGACTCAATCTCTAATACTGTTTGACTTGTTAGAAGAAGAAAGAGTAAATACCTGTTGTGAATCTTTCAAAGGTTAAAGTGTCTCACTTCCCACAGATTTTCAACAAGCTCATAAAAGGCACCTGGGAAAAGAGGAATATAGGTGGCTGGAGAAGGCTGGTAAAAGTAGGATGAAACTTAGTGAGCCCCCCTGAAGCTTGTATTAGGCTTGTATTACAAGCCAAGAACATCTTCCTATCAGGTTTCACTGAAGCTGAAAGTCAGTAAGAACTGATTATTTATTTAGTAATTCATGAAAAATTCTATTTTGGCAAGTGAGAATGTGGTCTGAATGGGAAGTTATTAAAACTAGTTGGGTTGTGAAACACCAGACAGTTTGTCAGTGAGCCCCACTAACAAAGCTGAGCCAACTTGGGGAATGGCTGAGAACCTACACTGTTTTAGAACTTTGAAGCACATTGGATCTCATTGACAACCAAATAAACACATTTCAAAATGGAGAATAACGTAATGGAATCAGCTCCTCACTCTGATTCTTCACCTTTGGGTTTTGGCCATCTATAGTCTATCTACACAAGAACCACTAAACTAGGCCCCCTTTCATGTCAATGGAAAGAAAGAAGACTTTGTAGGTTTGAATTCAGCCACTGTGTTTTGAATAAGGAAGGTCTTAAAAATGATATTTTTAACTCCACTGACTATAAAGTGAATTAAGGCAAGCAGCTCAAACCTAGGCAGCTGCACTGCAGACACCTAAATTTTGCACTGGGTTTTCATTCACATTTCTGTAAAATGGGAAAAAATATAACTAAGCAATGGGAGAACATTTACATTATCCTTCATCCAAAGGCAATAAAGATCTCGGATAAATGTCTAACATACATGCCCTACATATTCATTGCTTGGATATCAACTACATGCCTTAATTAAATAAACAGGGTTTTTCTTTGGTTATATCACAAGAAAACTATAAATTGATTTTAAACTCTGTGTTAGAATCTCCAAGACAGACTCCATGTCTGAAACCTTTGTCCTATCCGAGGTATAGAGAAAACAGTAACTGTAAGGTAAGGTATATAGAAACAGACCATTTGTTGTTTAACCTGTTCTCTGGAGGCTGTGCTGCTATGGATGAATACACAGCATTTAGTCTGAGGACACCATTCAGCTTCATTGTGTTTTCCAGTTAGTAGGCACAACAGAAGAGTGGAGCAGTAAAGGAATGGGGAGTAAAATCACGTGTTTGCGTTCTGCCAAGACTGCAGCATTCACGAAAGATCTCACTGGTATATTGATGGTAGTGAAATAAATCATGTTCACCTAGTTTCAACAACACTGTGGTGAGACTGCCAGACCAAAACTGCCAAATTTTTCCCTTTTTCTGCTTTAGAACTGTCACAGTTAATTTCTGGTCAAGTAGCTAGCCAGATATTGCTTGCCAGCCCTGCTATCAAGACTATGAACATCACAACCATCATTTCATTAGGACACCAGCCATAAGTCCAGAGCCTCTGGCTTGGCCACAAAGATGGCAACAACTACCAAGGTCTGCTAAATGCAATGTCTTCTTCCCCAGAGGAAAACATGAGGGGCTTATGGGGCATTATCACTGGCAGCACTGACAATCAGCACACTGACTACCATATGGCTCTGTCTTCCTACCATTTGCATATACCTCCCTTGCTTTCTGCCACTGTACAAGTTCCCCTGCCAGAAGCACGAAACCAAAGTACTGAGTGGCAGAAAATAAAAGCTGAGATTGTCCCATACTCCCATAAAACTTTCCTACCCACATCCCTCCACTGATACTGCCAAATCTCATCCCAAGCCTTCCTATGATTCACAGATGATTTAATCAGTTCTGAACAGATAGATTTTGTGATCAAAAGAGTGTCAGAAATGCAAAGTAGCACAAAAGGACACCACTACACCCAGCCTTCCAGTGCCCATTACCTTCAACCTGCACAAAGTTTCACATACTGAGGAGAGGGCATGAACCAAGAACTTGACTACAACAGTTACTTTTCCTCCATCAGGGTAAGCTGGTGCCACTGGACAGAAATAGCTGACCCGAAACCCACAGAAGAAGGCTCTCTTCAAAGACACTATTTGGCATGCAAAGTGTCCTGGGTGCACGGGTAACAATCTGCTATTGTCTGTGGTTAACTCTTCTCCATTCTTCCTAACCCAGGTTTAAGTGTAGCCTTGTATAAATGAAGCTGAATGGGTATTTTCAGATGCAGGACTTGGATGAGAAACAATCTCAGTGGAAGCAAAATCTCCTCTAGTTAGTGGCTACACAGTAAGCATCCTTTCTTACACTCCTGGAACTACCTAAAGCATTTGATGCTGTCTCAGAGGCACAGCTCCTTTCCCTGAGATAAAAAAAGCAAAGGCCCAGGGCAACAATCTGAAATGGTCGGAGCTTTTTTTCCAGCAAGGCACTCAAAAAATAATCAGAGAAAAATGCAGCTTTATCAGAAACTATCACACAGCTCTTTTTCAGTATCTACAAGCAATCACTACGTACAGTAGTTGGAAAACCAAGACTTATGTTCCAAGTTGTTACTTGGAAAGTCATTTGTATCACCTTTCCAGACATTGCATAGCATCATCTAGCAGTCATCCCTGGCTGGCTAGGAAACTTGTCTCTGGTAGATTATAATCTGCTTTTAGAAAGTCATGCTTTGATCATCCATCAACTGACTATAGCATGCAGTGTATGTTCACAGGAAACTGCAATTACTGTAAAACACAGCCAGGCACCTTCTTGGAAAAGCAGGCTCTCACACGCATGCCACGCTTTGCTACCGAAAGAAGCCATCCTGGTATACACAATTCTTCCCTCAGGAGGAATACGCAGTAAAGCACACCATGGACCTGAGTCAATTGCACCAGCACAGTACCAGAATGTGCCCGATAAGAATCCCACAGAAGTGGGGGAAATGTATGTGTATGTACACTCATGCTCAGCTGAAAGACTGCAAGTGATGACAAATTGAAATTATTTTTGAAATTGATTTCAACATTTAATTATGCTCACAGTTAAAACTTCGTTCCTTAGAAAGATATTTATAACAGGCATTTTAGTCATCTAATTAAAATGTGATTCAGAACTCGTGAGCCTGAGAGCCCAAATGTATATCCAAAGAGAAAGACATGGATACTAGCACATGGCTCAGGGCACCTAAATAATTGTGTAGAATCAGACAGTGTAAATATCTATCTTTGCCTTCATTAATTTAAGATAACCTAAAGCCATGTTCCAGTTCAGGTTGGTCACCTTAACATAATTACTTTTGATATAGCAAGGAAGTTGAAGCAGAGCAAAGCCGTTGTGGACGTAGTGAGAATCTTGCTACTGCCACATGCAATCAGTAGCAAAATGGAACTTCAGCCCACACTTCTGCTCCTTGCTGGCTTGGGATAGGCTTAAGTACCTACGCCCTGCTCAATGGGGCCTGAAGAAACAGATTTCAGCTGTTAGAACAATGCTTTGATCTCTGGCACACATCCATGCAAGGGACTCCAGCTTCTCCAACTTCCTGAGCATTGCTAGTTACCTGCAAAATCTGGAAGCGCCACAACATTCTTCCCCATTTCTCTGCCAACCTGTGCTGCTGCAGGGCAAAGGGTTCAAGTGGTTTCATTCACTTTTATTGGAGTTTCTCTTTTATTTCCAAAAAAAAAGTAAAGAAATATCTAGAAATTCTAGATAACATTTCATTTCTTTTCTACTGTCCCATGGCAAAACTTAGCATTGCAAAAGATTTGCTTTACACTCACACTGACTTCCATGGCTGATTCTTCAGTCAATAAACTCATTTTGTGTTCTTCTTAATAGCTGTTTTCCAGATATCCAGTGGAGTATGACTTTTGGGCAACTCTAGGGGCTGCTCTTCAGAATGCAATGCTGCCCTCATAGCAGTGCAAGACTGGCTTGTGCTGGTGTAGTCAGGGGGCCTGGAGGTGTTCAAAAGCCACTGAGATTTCCACACTGCTGGCAGTGGCTGTGTCCCTTATCTCCCACCCTCATCCTTCTCCTGTTTTATCCCAGCATAAGGCTCAGGAGAAGAAACAACTGACTAAACAGAATTATCTCAGGAGGAGAGTAGCCTTCAAGGTCAGCACAGGTAGACAGCTTGCTTTTTCTCTGTATCAACAACACAACTGTTTCAGTTTCACATCTCACTGGCAAAATCAAGAGCAGAACAACTTGAGGCTGCCTCAGCTTTCTGAATGCTTGAGCATGTGTTCTCCCTCTGCTCCCAGGTGGCTTAAAAGCACAATCACTGTCTTTTGCTGATGATGTTTTGCTTTCTGAAAGATTGAATTCTACATCCTGGCTTTCAAAAACCCAGTTCACAGTGTTCTGTCTTTGCCTGCTCTAGTGCATATGGAGGCAGTAGCAAAATGCCAGCTGGGTGTCAGTGTAATGTGACTGCTGCAGTTTTGACACTCAGCCATGCAGAAGGCTTTGGTCCATACAGGAAATAGTTTTCTAACTCCTCCACATTCACTTTTCTGTTGGAAATTCTTTGCAGGTTTTTTTCCCCCTCACCTGAAGCTTTACAAATGAATCACCAACACAAATTGGACTCTCCTTATGAATCTTTTAAACAGCCCAGCTAGAAACCATTTCATATTCAAGAGAAGATGAGGGGAAAAGAGTTAAAACCTAAACCCCCATTGACAGGTTTTTAGAAAAGCATGTCATGCCACAATGTCACCTTACCTTTGCTCTTGAGTCTGATGCTTCTGAGAAAAACGTGTAATGAACACAATGATAATGCGCAGATATATTCACACAACGTATGCACCTTGAGGGTGTGCTAAATTTTACTTACCCTTACTTCCTTTTTTTTTTTTTCTTCGCATGCCCCTCTAATTCCCTATGTTTAAAATCTACACCACATCTTAGGACAGACTTAACTGTGAACTTGGTGTAGCTTGGAAGCTCCCACTATTACCTGCTAGACAAGTAAGAGCCTGAAGAACTGTTCATTATTATCAGATTGCAGTACAGAAAAAAAACAGGGACCAAGAAGCGCCCACCAAATGCTGCTTTGAGCAATGAAGCATAAGGTGTTTCCACCACCTTGGGCCAGTCAAGATAGTGAAATCTGACCATATAATGAATTGTGAATCTTGGAAGTATATGGTCCACCACAACTCTTAGCAGTTTCAGAAAATAAGAAAGTTACCGTAAACAGAGAACTGGCATTCCAAAAGATCCCATGAGACACTGTTTTGTAAATTTGGGGTTCCGTATGAAATTATTTCATTTTGACTACAAACCCTGATAATCAAGCAGATACGTAACATAAAATGGTATAACAATGCTGCTACTGTTCCTTGTACCCTTTAATAAAATCCAAAACAATGAGTGCTTACTAATATAGTGAAGCAGGTTATTTGATACTACTGAAAAATCTACCTAATATCAAAAAACCAAGCACAGTCAGGTATTTCTTTTCAACCTGCTCAAGTTCTATCAAAATTCAAAGGCTCCTGTGAAATATTTTAATTTGAAAAAGAGATGCACTGCTGCAGGGGAAATATCTCCTTCCTTAGTCAAACAGTGAAACTATACAGAGTAGCAGAAGTGCTTATAGTGTCTGCTAGTAACAAATATTTTTGTGTATATGCAGGTCTTATTCCTGTACAAATCCATAATTTGCTGGTCTTGGCTTCAGCCCCTTCACTTTCAACCTTAGTCTTTCCCACACTCTCCTTTCTCAAAGATTCCTGGAAACCAAAAGGAGATTTAAACAAGAAAAATAAACTTCTATTAGTCTTTGAGAAACACAGCTACTTTCTCATAAAAATCTCAAAATGGAAAGCAAGCTGAATAATCAGATTCTGATTTTATTTAGACAACTTGTTACGCTCTGCAAGTCCTGAATATTCTGCTCCAAGTTACCTCCATCACAGGAGAGAGAAGAAGTAGCAGAATTTAAGCATGGTTCAAAAATGACCAATACAAGATGGAGGAGAAGCTGGACTATTGGGTTCAAAAGACAACATAGCAGTCAGTACAATCAGGAGCTGCTGTGAATGATAATACCAGTGCTGGCACTGTTAAGCGTGTTCCTCAGCCACCTGGACAGAGAGATGGAGTGCACCCTCAGTAAATACACAGGTCAAACCAACAGAGCCAGCATCTGAAAGGCCACAGCTTTCCTCCGTGGTGTTAGTGAAACCATTGTGACCAGTTTTACATCTTCCAGGAGAGGAGTGAGATCCAAAAAAACAGTATGAGCTCAGCAGAGGGCTGCAAAGATGGGTGAGGCTGGAGCCTATGCCAGCTAAGTGAGACTACAAGAATTGAGCCTGTCCAGCCTGGAGAAAGCTTCACAGCAAGCCTCACAGCAACCTAACAGGGCCTTTGGAGGACTACAGGAAAAATGGGTCCTTCCAGAGGTGCACAGTAAAGGGATGACAGGCAACAGACACAAGTTTCTGCACAGGAAATTCTGCTTGGTTGGATGGATGGAAAACAATTCCACTGCAAACACAATTAAGCAATGAAAAAAAAAATCTAGTTTCTGTAGAGATACTCAAGTTTAACTAAAGGCTCTGAGCCTTTGTGTGACTTTGAGTCTAGCCATATTAAGAGCAGGGGCTAGGACTAGAAGTCCTTTTCAACCTAATTTGGTTTGTGATTCTGTGGCTTTCTTAGTCTGTAAAATAAAATTAATTTCTACTTTTGAATGCTTTATATGAACTTGTAAAGAAAAGAAAGTGAATGCCTTAAAATGTAACCTTTTAATTAATACACTCAGGTAAAATGAAATTAATTATGATTTAATGTAGAAGTACTACACAAGACTTTAATCATGCAAATGACAACTTCCCTTCTCTACAGGTTCATAAGCTGCACTCATCAACATAATAGCTGATCAACTTCTCCTAATGCTCTAAGGAGCGTGACTAACATCTGGCATGTAGTTTGTCTCATGGTTACTGGCATTCTCTTCTATCTGTTTAGATCTTGACTTCTTTTGTTAGGGACATTCACATAAACAGGATGTTTCTCTTTCTGCCTGTGCTGATATCATATTGATGCGAGTTCTCCTGCAATAGCCATTTTTGGCAAGGTAACATTAAAGGCTGTGATTACCAGCAAACAAAATCAAACCTGCATTCAAAATGACAAAATAAAATGGAATCTTGTCCAGATCCCGTTAGAAAAACTGCTCTCTGTCTCCACTTCATCTGATAGCAGCAAATGTAATTTGCACAGCTGTTCTTCAGGGACTTACACAAAGGCTTCAGGCTCTGGGAAGACCTAACCTTTGTTTCTTTCTGGGCTGATTCTATCTCATTTTTATAAGGTCATAAATCAAGGGAAGAGAAAGAGAAAATATATTTGGGCTTTTGAATGCAAAATGAATAGGAAAAAAAGCTGTAATTTAAAGCAAAGTCCTCCCCCCTCCCCTTTTTCTTCCCACGTACAAGCTCCCTGCTGTACAAATCAAAAGTATACACCGAGACAGTGCCTAAATCTTTTATGAAATGGGCCCTTCACTTGCACTTCAATGGAGCTTGCTGTGCATTAAAATTTCTTTTAATCACAGAAGGAAATAATTCTGCAACTAGAGCACTGTGCTTCCTGCTGCACCTGGTATTTGGGCTGGATACGGGTTGGATGAAGAGAATTGATTTTGGTGCCTTTTTGCTGTCTTGCCATGGACCACTAGACCTGAGGGTCACTACAGTCCTGTGAGGGCAGAAAACATGTTGATTTTGAGACCCATAATGCTCCTATACATAATCCCTACATGCCCACGCTATGCTGCCTCACCTGTAATGTCCCCCATCCTGCAGCAGGCGTGTGGTAGCATGGGGATAGTTAAGCAATCCAAACCTCAAGCCAAGGTGGGAAGTAAGCCAGCAAGGTTGGCCAAGATCAACATCTCTGGGCTGCCCAGGGACACAGCTGCATGCCAGTATTCTCCCACAGGCAGCATATGAAATTCCCCATGGGAATGTGTATTTTTCTCAGATCCATGCCTCCTGGTGGTCCCTTAGCTATCCAATGTACTCATCTCATGGATTAAGGACACACAGGGATTTTGACACGAGATGGGCATGTACCAATGTGCCTAGCTGTGGAGAACTGGATTCTCTGATGCCAGGCATATTCTTTTCTTACTCAGTTCTCCTCCTTCTCTTCAGTCACTTTGTTGTCTGCACAAAAGTTCCCCCCACTAATCACAAGGGGATGTATGAATCCTACCTGGTTTTCCCCAAATCCTTCCTATTGCACAATATCCTCTATAACCTGGGAGGCATCTCTGCAGTTCCCTCACTCCTGTGAAGGCATCTGAGGGTTGAAATAATTTCTTCATTCTTAAGTTTTTGATATTCATAGAACCCAGGCAAGACCAACTCAGATCAATGCAGCCTACAAGCGAGTACACTCACAAATATGAGGGCCAGCCTTCAAAGAAACCCCCTCAAGCCCAAAAACAACAAAAAAGGGGTCTTCAAAGTATAAATCCACCCCCTCCACTACATAAAGTCCCATGTTTGCTGCAAAAAATAGTAGCAGAAAAATCTGCCCAAACAAGATTCAAGGAAGACACTGAAGTAGACTCAGCTGAATTCCCTAGGAAGGGCAGATTCCTCCAACATGGAAGGGATATATTTTTTTTCTAAATGGTAGGTATGTTCAATAATACAAAAGCTGCACTATCATCATCCAAATACTTGGTTTTATCTCTGTACAGGCAAGTCTGTCTCTGTTCAGTCACATCCTGCTTTACTATACACTTCCAGTGTGGAATCCTTCCCTATATGTTTTTGAGTTATCCGTCTTACCTCTAATGCACCCTTCCTTGTATTGTTTAGGTATAAACTTCACTTATAGACCGATGGGTAGAGCAGGGAAAAGCCCTAATTTCCTTATACTTTAACCAAGGAGTATGTTTTAGTGTCTGTTGTAGTTCTATTTTTACCTGGCATCAGATATGAGATATTTTGCTTAGAATAATTTTTCATCATTGAAGCTGCCAGTAAGTTTATTAAAACTGAAAATACCCTGTATTATTTTATGTATGCTGTTTTTGCCAGTTCATTTTGTCTGAACCAGAAGTAATTGAATCTAAACAGCTTTTTAAAGAATAATTTAAGGAAAATATGTACTAGAAGTTGGGGGTGGTGGAGTTTTTTGTTGTTGGGATTCTTTTTGGTTGTTGTTTTTTTTTTGGGGGGGGGTGGTTTGAGAACTTGATGCTCACTATGATAAAAATATGTCCAACATAATGTTGCAGTATGCTCACATTTCTTCCTGGGCTGTTTTTGTACATTCTGCATCATATTTTATTTCAGCTTGTTTCCCTGTATTCAGAAGCAACTGGTAGCATGTATCCACACTGAATGTTTTTGTGAAGACTTGTACTGAAGCACAGAGTTAGGATCAAGGTTCATTCACACTTTTGAGGTGCCACTGATAATTTTAGGAGAAGTTTGCAATGTGAGAAAAGATGCTTCATCTCTTTTTCTCAGCCTGTGTTTATTTGGAATATTAGAATAAGACATGAGAAAAGCAGTAAGAAATGGCACTGAACTTCTTGAATTGCAATTTGTTCTTGTCTACATAGTTTGTGCCCAGCCACTGGCTTCTCTGAGAATTAACAACAAATATCTGCCACATAAGGCTAGGAAGCTACATGCCATAGCTGCTCCCTGTAGTCATCCCTCCATTTTGTCTTCTAATGCTAATTAACCCCAAACTCTGACTGCACAGCTGACTCATGACCACCATATATACAGGCAGATAGATGGTAGCCCCCCATATGTCTTTTGATTTCCATATCTACCAGAGTAAGGACTCAAAGTCTAGAATGACCTTTCCTATAGTTTTGTTCAATGAAGCATCTTTAATTCTGTTCCAGCTTCAAAAGACAGCAAAAATGTATCTTTTTGGTAATGGCAGACTGCCATTACCTAGTATTTTTTTTAGAGTAGTTTATCAATTCTGCACCAATACCACTGTCTCTTTAACACTAGCAGTCTTCAGTTTGCACAGTGGGCATTTTTTTTTTCAGAAATCATATTCCATTGTCTCTGCAATCATTGTCTATTTTCATTTTCACACAATTGCTGCTTTATTAAGCAAAGTATTTAGAAAGTTCCTCACAAAACCCTTACACTGAGTGCTTTTCAAGAATTAAATGGTAACAGAACAATTTCTTTCCCATCACTAGAATGTTAATTAGCAGGCAGTTTTTCTCATTTTTTTTCAGTCTTCTCTCCTCAAATCTGTACGTGTTAGTTAAGACACCATACCGATGTGGGCGGCAGAAGAACCAGAATAGAATAAAGAAATATTAAACCAGCACGTTGCCTGTCCTTGTAAAGGGACACACGAGAAAATGTTACGGTGGGAAAGTCTTGTGAAAGAGGAAGCCAAGAAATGAAAGACAATTTTTATAGTTTACTTTGGACTGTCTTACAAATATCTGCTCCTGTGTTTACACTCTGAAGACCCAACTGCATAATTTCACATGGCACAGCATCACATTAGAATGCAACAACAGCAAAATGAAGCCAATACTGATGCTGTGTCAAGTCAACCATGGGACAAGGTTCACACATTCAAAATTATTGCTTCATTACCCATAGGCAACTGAATACTGCAGTACTGGCATTCATAGACTTATGCTGATGTTCTAATTGGTTGCTCAGCTTTAATTATAGGCAGACGTGGCAGGAACATGCATGAAAATGAAGTCTTTGTTGCAGAGGTGCTTGGAGAGCCAGTGTTCCAGCAGCAATCACCAGCAAGTGGCAGCCACCACCAGAAAGATCCCAGCTTTCCAAAGAAACTGAAGCCAAGAAGCCAGTAGGACACCTGGCAATGAGAAAATGGGCACAGAAGAACACAGGCTTCTCCTCCACACAACTCATTCCTAGTGAACAGTCAAACATCACTCTGGGAGGAAGGTGTTGGAGAGGGAGATGAGGTAGCTGAAACCTGAAGCTCCAGAGCCAAACCACTGCCTTGGTGTCACCACTGCTACGTGCTGCCGTGTACTGGCTTGCACAGCAGCCTATTCACTTCGTATGCACGGCTTTTACCATCTCCCTCTTCAGACTAAAGAGCTACCATAACATTTGGTGTTTATTACATCTCCTGACAAACTGAATCCTGGCAAAATTGAGCACAAGTCCTCTGGAAAAGTAGAACTTTACCCAGTGAGAAAATTTTCTGGCCACGTCTGTGGCATCCCACAGACTCCAGGAGGGATAAGGAGATCCACAGCATCACAGAGCAACTTGTCACAGCAGTGTGAGTTGCGGTAATGCCTAGAGGAACTCTATGAAGAATGTAATCTGTGAATGTGTTTTGTAGAGGTATACTGCAATAGACATGTGCACCACATACAGTAAACAATGTAATGGCATTTCTTGGACAGATGTAGAGCACTTACATAAAAACCAGCTCCTTCCACCATGGGGTGGAGGTTTCAGATAAACATCCTGTCTCACCTCAGGCATGTGACTTACTGTCAGTCTTGAGCAGGGATTGTTATCCCCAGTGCTGTGTTTCTAAAACATTTTTTCAAGAACACATAGTCATCACACTGCCAAGGCCCACAGTTCATACAATCACAGAACCACGGAGGCTGGAAGGGATCTTGGGAGCCACCCAAGCAGCCTCCTCTAAGGTTACTTCTTGCCTCTTCAAGTTATATAGTTTTCAGTTTTTCTTTTCTTTAAATTACATAAAAAGACATTCATTCTAGGCAAGAGGAAATACTTTTTTCCCCCCTGATTTGTTGAGATGGTTTCAATAGATCTGACAAGTGTCAACCAGTCAGGAGGAAATTCCAGCAGCAGTTACATAAATCTCTGAAAACAGGCATGTTTAGAGAGGGAATTCTGATGCTGAGCCATGTCTGTGTCAGCACAGGTATTGGTAGACTTATAAGAGACAGCACTACATTAGTAACCCTCATCTGAATGACCCCAGGTCAGTGCTAGTTGGATGAGATGTACATTTAAATATCTTCACATGAAAGAAAGGGGAGAAATTATTACACCTATATCCTCCACTTTAATTTCTAAACCAATTCATCCATTGGAGTTGTCTTGAATCAAAATGCTACTTCCAAAAAAGTCTGCACTAGATATATTATGGCAGGCAGAGCAATACCTTCCTCCTGTTGTTCAGCAACAGATCATTCAAGACAGGAGCCTGGGCTGTGCTGAAGGCAGATAAAATTACAGTCGGTTCCCAAAATAAATGTCAAGAGCAGGTTCCTCTTTTCTCCACATCTTGGAACCAATCCACAATTGTTACACTTGTTAGACAGCTCTTTCTCCACCTTCCCAGGCCTAAGAAGGAGACCATGCCTTCAGAAAGCTTTTTTAGTCCTGTCCACACATTTCCTGGTCCCCCAAACAAGCTGCATTTGTTTCAAGAATTTAGCCCTTGGGGGAGGGGGGGGGTGGATCCACAACATGGTATCATTAGCTTACATAGAAGTGTAGGACAAAATTGGTGTATGACTGCTTCTTTTTTTCCAGACACACATGCTGAGGAGAAACTCAGGACTACACGAGTAACCAGATTTTACACCATCAGCACATGAGCACAGTAGAGATTCCCACCTTCAGCAGATGGCAGAAAAGCCCCATGCACTGACCCACAATGGTAATAAACAGAGAAGCTCTGATCCTTCATTGCTCACACTGTGAACACACATTGTGTTGCACACAGAAACCTCATAAAACATCCCCTCTGCCCACCAGAGCACTGCAGCAGGGCTCCAGCCATGCCTCCCACACAGTCTGCAGCCTTTCCCTGGGAAATGGCCACACTGAGGCCTCCAGAGGGGTTCGGCAGCGCCCAGAGGCTCCGTAGTGCTGAGCACCTCCAGGTTTAAGCACCACAGGGGTGATTGAAACCTGGACCTTTCACTGTGGTCTCCTGAGTTAGAATACCGTGCCCACAGTCATCCAGCTAGCAAAAAATAGGTTGGCCCAAGGGCAGAACCTGTAAGGGATATTTTTGCTTTGCATGACCCCCAAGCCTTTTTCTAGTACCACTTGGTCTGAGGACAGAGCTAGGAGCACGGTCTGGACTCCTGGTCTCAAGGAACCTTCAGATGATGCAAACTCGACTTCAGCAGCAGTTGGTTGCCAGGGGAGCTGTCCATTTCCTAATGTGCTAAAAAAAAAAAAAAAAAAATCTCTCTCTCCCCCTGTCCTTTTCAGTGTGTTTAGAGTGTCTAGAGAGTGTCAATCCTGAGGCTAGCAGTCCCCAGGCTTCCTCTCCCAGCTCTCTCCAAAGTGCCAGAAATGAAGCAATCAGGACAGTTCAGTAATCAGTGTCCTGATATAATCCTTCCTCTTTGTCAGTCAGTAGGAAATAAATTACTCACTGGAGCCTGCTACAAAGATACCACCCAGGCACAGATAACATTCCTAAAAAGGGATGTGAAAGACAAAGACTAATCAAGGATTCTGCAGCTGTCAGAGGAAGGTATTTTCTATGGGGAAGAAAATACATCATTTTCTTGAATATTTCCCATGTGATATTACCTTCATGCAAATTGTAAGCATAGAGACTGGAGCCCAAGAGATCTCTAGAGGTTCTGTGAATTTTCAACATCATTAAGCCTAAGATTAAATGAAATTGGAAGCAAAATAAAAGCTTTCTGATGTCCAGTTTATCTCTTCTTACCTAACAGTTGCATGAGGTGAAGGAGAGGTATAAGTGGAAAGGAGAAAGGCCATAAAAAATGCCATCTTTTGATACAATCTAAATGGCAAAGCTGAAATGAAAATCAAAAGATGGAAGTAGCAGTCACAGAAGCCCTTCTTGAAAGGTTTATCTTAGAAAAGGATTCTTATTCTCCAAATATTTTTGTAAGTACTTGGTTGAAGAATGAACACACTGCAATATTACTTTTATCTTCACTACCTCTTAGAAGAGGATGAAGCATCAACTGATGCTGGACCTAACCACTCAGTGTCCAGATCAGTGTCTGGGAAAATACAGGGGGTTTTTTTGGGTTTTTTTGTTTTTGTTTTTTTGTGATTTTTGAGGACAAAGGTTACCAATTTCTTTCTTTAGAGATACCTATTTGACATGTGCATATTCTCATATTAATTCTGGTTTGGTAGTTTAAGAAATCTATCAGCAAACTGCTCTGTTCAAAGCAAGTTCCCTATTGCTGAGCATTTCAATAATATGCATTGATTTCAAAAAGGTAATAAATGTATTTTTACTCCAACGTTTAGCTGCTTAACTCTGCAATTTATCTCATCACTCCTCTAAAAAAGCTGATGAGACTGACAGCTCATTTTTTTCATCTTCTTCATGATGAAGGAATTAGAATTCATCACCTTGAGAAGACACGGGGATATTCAAGTTGTGGGAACTGTATGTTTAAGGTTATAATTTTCCTTTGAAGCACCATGTCCAAAAACTTCAAAAAGAATTTTCCTCTGCAGTAAGGAAGGGATGAAGGAAGGCTGGGGAAAAAAATAGCTGTAACCTTGCAAGACATGTTGGTTGATCTCACCATATAATGAATACCTTGGAAGCTGTACCTGAATTTATTTTAGTGTTTACCAGAGCCAAACTCTGTTGCAACCAAAGATTTAGTAACTGCATTTGCAAATGACTGCTGAGTCTTGCAATACAGACGATATTTCTTCATCATACTTTTGCTGTCATACCTTTTTTCATGCCACGTGTTAAAGGAAAACCAATTGAGATAATATAAATGTAGTTGATAAATCTTTATGCTCTCTGGGGTCTCTGCTCTTATTCCCATCACAGGACTAATGCACAAGCAGGACAGACCAAAACAAGTCTCTAATTAGCTAAGCTAATTAGTTCAAACATAGGACCCAAACCTTTTTCACTATTGTAGGAGAGAAAACAAGGTAGTTTCAGTTCCTACTCTTAGTTTCCCCAGTTAAAACTGAACTCTTCTCCAGGTATTTACACACCTGAGAGCCTGCCAACATTCACATGCCCTGGGAAGTTAACACAATCAAGGAATCAGGGGTTTCCATGGATATAAAAGAGTCAGCAAATATCCAAAGGGATGCACTCCTTCACAATTAAAGCACATACACTTCTCTGTAGCTTATATATTAGTTGTTTTAATTCATTTGGAAGTAGAAAACATAATTCTGATACTATTTTTTGTCAAAAAAAAGCTTTATTTTTTGCCTACATCTAAGGAAATGTATAAGGCTAGCTTTCAGTCATTACTTAGTTAAAAAAAAAGGCACAGAGCATCTGGATACTTTGGGAGTTGTCTTATCTCCAGTAATGTCTGTGTGATACAAACTTTTTTATACCAGCCCTTCCCCAAGACAGTGTTCACCTTCCAGTAAAATACAGCAGGACAGACTCTTGAGCAAGACTCAGTCACCTGAACACACACCAAAGGGACTCCCAGGAAGGGCAAAAGCTTCATCAGTGGGGGATGATTCATCAGTGAATGAAAATTAGGATCTGCTTGCCCAGAGAAAATATGGAGGCAGCCTGGATGAAGAGGTAGGACCCATTGCAATTTATTTAATTTTTTGTTTTAATGTATGGCTATGATATAGAGGCGATGGATTTCAAGTTCAGCAAAGACCATAAAAATGGTGAAGGGTCTAGAGCACAGATCTCATGAGGAGCAACTGATGGAGCTAGGATTGTTTAGCTTGGAGCAAAGGTGGCTCAGGGAGACCTCAGGGAGGCTCTCTATCCTAAAGGAGGTTGTGCTGGGGTGGGAGTTGGACTCTTCTTCCAGGCAACAAGTAACAGGACAAGAGGAAATCACCTCAAGTTTTTAAACCACAGGAGGTTTATATTCAATACCAGGAAATCCTTCTTTCATGGAAATGGTTGTTAAGCATTGGAGTAGCCTGCCCAGGGGAAGTGGTGGAGTCCCCATACCCTCGAGGTGGTATTTAAGAGATGCATAGATGTGGCACTTAGTGATGTGGGTTAGTGGTGGACTTGGCTGTGTTGAGTTAAAGGTTGGAGCCAATGATCTTAGAGTTTTTTTCCAACATAAATTATTCTTTGATTCTATATCCAAAACTGCTACCAAAGGAGAGACTCTGAGCTGTACTGGGGCAGAACACCAGCAGCTGCAAATTCTGCCACATACAGGAACAGGCAGCAAAGGTGGCCAGTGCCAGGATATGAAAGGATGGGGCCAGAGCCTGGGAGGTACACTGCACAGGTCCAGGTGCCCCACTGCCAAGGGAAGCTGCACTGGGAGACTGGGGACTGGACCAGACAGGGTTGGGGGGTGAACATGGACAGGAAGCATCAGACAGAAGATTGCTTGGTTGGAAATACTGATGATGCCTTCAGAAAGGCCGGGGAAGGGAATTTCCTAGAGCAGCTGAGCTTGTCCCCAATGGTTTCATCCCCTTTGTGCTCTCTGCTGTAGCTGGGTGAGGTCATTCCTCCTTCCTCTTCCTCTTCGCTTTTGTGGCGAAGTGACATCTTTGCCTCCAAACCAGACAAGGGCAGAGCAGACTGGGATTATTTCCTTCCCAGGGCAGGTCAGGTCTCCGTCAGTGAGTGTAACACCGGGGCCGGCTTAAGACTTCAACACAGAGTTGTTGAAGGACCCACAGCCTCCTGTGGACGAGGGGCTGCTGTGTTTCTGCTAAGGAGCTCAGGCCAGTACATACAAGAAGCCAGCTTAGTGTTTCTTCTTTTTCCTGCAGTTTCTTTTTAAACATTCATTTGGAAATCCCATATTCCTTAACAGATAAACTCCACACTCAATAAATATGCCTTTACAAGAAGGTCAGTGGCAGCCTGGCTAGCTGGGAGATGTGACTGTCACTCCAACAGAAAAGGGATTGGTGATTCCAGGCCATCTTCATCCTCAGCCTGACAAAACTTGTTCCTTGTATCTAGCATAAACCCAGTATCATTTTGGCTCCCTTGGTGGGATCTGTACATGTTTCTTCAAGCTGTGCTCATACAGAGCAGCCACAAAATCCCATGCTCATCTTTGCATTTTGGTGGTGTTTGCAAGGCAATTTGGTGGTCGTGGACTAGGTTGTTCTCAGAGGAAACTTAACCAGGTGCTGTGATTCAGGTGTGCAAAGAGAAAAATCCACTTTAAACTCTGCTGGGAATGCAAAAGCCCAAATGAATGACTGGGGGCATTCACCTGAAGAATCAGATTAACCCTCCTTTGGAGTAAAGGAGCAAATTTCTTACAGTGGAGGTGCAGGGGCTCCAGCATGGGCATCTTCAGCCCTTGGATTCACTCCAGTCACACACAACCCAAACTGGACATTCAGACAAGAGGGAGATGGACAGAAATCCCTTTTCCTACTTTGAGTTAGAAAAGTAGTCTCTGCTTTGAGTTATAGCCTTGAGAACATAGAAAGGACTGTTTGGAGAACCTGATAGCAGTGGAAGAATTCAGGGGCAGTACATATGATACAGATAAGCAGAAATTTCTGATTTCTGTGACTGTTAACCAACCACCTTTATCCAGTACAAATTCAGCATAAAGCAAGAAAAAGGAGGTGAGATTAGGGAGAGAAAGCAGCAAAAAGTAGTGTTAAGGCACTTGTAACAAACACTAAAAACCACCATGTAAAAATATAACAGTTGAAGCCAAAACAAAACTGTGTGCCTGACAGTACATTTGATATACCAGAAAGATATCTGCTAGAGAATTCATGATATGAGAGTTTAGGAGAAATAAGGACAAGCTATTGTTAGAAAATATGCAGAGTATGCAATGCCACTTATATCCAGAAATGTATTTTAATCAATCTTTCCCACATTCACATTTATAAAGCTTTTAAAAAGCTTAGCAGCTCAGTGGTCTTTAGTAACCATGAATCAGGAGGTGTGTCAGTGGCACTGCAGCCACATAAACCAAACCTCAGCTGTTCAATGAGCAGAATCTCAACAAGCTGATGCACAATTTCACTTGTCTGGTGGAAGCCTCTAATCTGTCTTGTTCCCAGGTTATTTGGAGGCAACAGCTGATAACCACAGCTCTGCATGCACAGATAAAAACGTGACTCTGAGCAATCTGCAGAAACGGATGAACTGTTCTTCCTGCTGTGTGCGGCACGACTGACCCTCGACCAGCTGTGAAACCAGGGCCTGGAGCAGGATGTGAAGCTGGCCCAGAGGTCAGACAGATGCCAGCAGGCACCCACCATGGGCTGCAGCCCTTCCCCCACACACACACAGCTGCATGGTGCTTGCCAGGGCCAAGGGCTGTTGAGACAAGGGCAATCAGCAGGGCAATAAGGTTGCTGAGCCCCAAAACACAGCAGGCAGCCTTGGGGAGATGTTCTCAGTGTCAGACAAGGGCTCTTTGGTGGAGAGAGGAATGAACCTCACAGGCCTAGCCAGTGTCCGTGAAGGACAAATAATTAACAGGGAGCCAAAGCTCATTTAAATCCAGCTGTATTTCAAATCTCCAAGCCACTGTGGTAAAATATACAACACACTGCAGCAAAGTGAGCCTAAGACAGGAAACATGATATCTTTGCCCAAGACTGATGGTTTTCTTAGTTACTTCTTTCTCCCATTTTTGTGAGAATTCATGGACTTTTAAACACCATTTAAATGAAATTGCAAGCACTAGGAAACTGCATCATGGCACCTAACACAATGCAAGATTCTCCAGCCCATTGCCACACAAAATCCCTACGGCGCTGTAGGAGAAAAGCAGAGAAATCAATAAAATACTATTGTGTGTAGCACTTAAACCAAAAGGTGTGCTCTTCAGAGAGCAGTGCTTAGAGAATAGACTTCTGTGAGCATGCTGGTACTCAGACCTCATTAAATAAAAGCACTATCAGGTTAATTAGTTAATGTCTTGTAAGCACATTGAAGAAATATGATATCGGGTATATCAGTGTGAGCTGTCATTTATTTCAGGGGTAGTGGGGTATGTTCTGTGTTTGGCTGTGCCAGTACAATCCCATTTGGCTTCAGTTGTGGGATCTGAATAAAGACAGGATATCAGATCAGTACAGGCTCTGGCCTTTAAAAATGCTGCTTTTAGCATCAGCCATCTCCTCCTGACTTTAAATTCTACCCCAAAGCAGAGAAAGCCTTTTTCTTATACAAACAAGAGGTATATTACACCCACAGACAGTGGCTCTCCCTTGCCTGCAATTCCTCTCAAGTCACAGAGCAGTACCATCTACTCAGAGGTAAGCAAGCTCAGGGAACTCTGAGACACACAAAACATGGGAAGTACTACAGGACAGTGGTATGGACAACAGGGGAGTTATTACTCTGTGACAGATGCATACCCAGACTACACTGGCTCCCAAGAGTTCTGCAGAAAAAAATCAGAGCTAGACACATCTGTGTCAATGTCAAAAGGGAAGACAGATAAACACCCTAAAATGCAACTCATGCAGTCCTGTAAGTGTGCTTGAGAGGATTGTGTTGAGGCAGGAAAATACTGGCTAGAAAGCTATCAATAAAACAACCCTCCTAGGAAATTATCACCTCTAGTCCTCCTTAGTATTTATGCCCTCCTTTAAGTTGGCCTTCACACGTCCCTTAGACTAAAAGCTGAGTGCAAAGTCCTCCAGTATACCTATAAAGCAAGATGTCTAGAGAGTCCAGAACAAGTGAGGTATCCCTAAAAGGATAATGGGGGTTTGGGTTTGACCACCAGAGAGATGATGTGAGGGAGGGAACAGACACACACCTCCTGGCAGAAAAACATTGTATCACCAGCAGTGGCCCCTGGCCACACACTTACACCTGTGTGCTGTGGTGAGACCAGCGATTCAACCATGAAGGACACCACCTAAGCCATTTAACACCTGCACACAGACAAGATTTGGAAAGCTCAGCTCCCTGATGTTCAGACAATGCATCTTTCTGTGCATGAAGCCAGTACAGACCTCACTTCTCTGGAGATAACAGAAACAATTATATATACAAACAATTATATAAGTATTATCTGATCATAATTATAGAAGACACCTTTATATGCTGCAGTCTGTGCCACGTGTTTACTGCTTAGAGCTTAACTGTATTTATAGTTCATAATTAATATTAAATTAATTAGTGTATGTTGCGAATTTTGAATTTTATTCTTCAATAAGTCTAAGAGAAGAAAATATGATATCAAAGAAAGAACAACTTATCTCAAGGTAGGCCAGTATTATTACTATAGAATAAAAGATGGTCTGTGTATGGAACTAAATATGAATATCCCAGAATTAATAACCTTGAAGGATGTGCCTGCATGCAAATATAACTTTCTGCCCATTCAACGGCACACTCTGCAAAACCTCAGAGAAAGCAATTTAAATTTTTTCAACAAATGCAAAGAGTGAAACAAGTCAGGTAGCTCCAAAAGGCCAAACTATGAAAAATAGATTTCATTACTGAAGCAAAAGGCAAGACCATTTGGGAAATTGGAAGCATGGATTATTACCTCCAAAGACTCAAATTCTCTTTTACTACATTGACTTTTCCCATCCATTATTCATCAGAGATGCCAAATTAGACCATCTTCATGTCAAATCACTCCTCAGCAATCCACAGCTGTGCCAGTCAGGAGCCACACCAGCCCCACTTCCACCTTTCTTGGACAGGAGCAGTTATCCCAATATGAGGAGCTCTGGGGCACATTAGGTCTTCTGCCTGCAGGAGCAGGGAAGAGTTTTGCTTCTCCTTGAAATATGAGCTGCACAATTTCAGGCCCCAATATTTCCCTACCATCACAAATAACTCCTTGTAGGATTTTATCCTAGGCTTCTTTATATTCTTGCACCACTAAGAATTTTGCAGGGAGTCAAGGGAGATAGGGGCAAATAAAGGTAAAAGACAGATTAGATGGCACCAAGAATATTCTTCTGTCAGATAAAAGTACATTATGTCACAGCACCTTCTACGTGTCCCTTTATCTTTACTCTGCCACTATGGCATTTGGTATTGCTTGCCCCATATTTCTGTTGGTTCCTGCACCCCCTGCTCCCCCTCTCTCCCAGCACCTATCATTCTTTTCCTCCCTGCAAAAGACTCACAATTTCACCTCTTCATTATCAGTCTCTCCTTTTCTTCCAGAGTAATTTTTAAAGGCTGTCCTGGGAGGCTGGGAAGAACTAAGAGTACTTCTGTGTGTGCAACACTTCTCCACCCTCAGGACAAGAAGAAACATATTGACTTTCTCTGGAGTCAGAGGGTAAAGAGTGGAAAGGAGCACAGCCTTGGGGCCATACAAGGTCCCAATTCTGAAGGGAGTAGCAGTGACCAGGGACTGAAATCCCTGGTGAATCCACCTCAGCAACCCAACAAATCCCATGTTCTGCAGCATCACTTCACAGCCCAGTGCCCTGGAGGGTGCCAGCCTAGGAAATAAATATGAGCAGGATGCACATAAACCAGCCCATTTCTTTGCCAGTGCTATTTCAGAACCAGCCTTTCCCAGATAATTTTAGCTTGCTTTACCGGTTGATCCCTAGAGCAAGGGGAAATTCTGTTTCTTCTCTTAATGTTGTTATACAATATTGTGATGAGCTGAATACATACAGCCAGAGGGAAAATGAGGCTTAGCAAGCACTACTTCTTGGCAACCATTTTTTAAACAGATGTTCAGCTGTCGTAAGAGGCATTGTGGTGGTGGGCTGGGCCCTAGTACAATGTGCAGCCAAGGATGTAGTGACAATTGTACAGGATTAATTAAACTTCCTGAATGACCTCACTTCAAGGCTCTGCAGAGCCCAGATAAGAATCGCACAGCTTTGCCAGGAGCCTTTAAAGGGAAAGGAAAGGGAGGGAAAAGCACTTCCCGTAAACATGGACTTCTTTCTCTGGGTTGTGCAGCAGCACCTGTGGGTCTGGCAGGGAGGGGGGCAGCAGGGCTGCTCTCACTCAGTTTGAGCCTAGAGAGATGAAGAATGGGTCAGGTGTGCAAAGCAGACAGCCACAGGCAGCCCTGGGGCCTCTCAGCAGTGTGCAGAGCAAGTTACCTCTCCAGATTCCTTGCAGTCCTGCTGCCCTCATCCCTTTTATTTGTTCCATTTACACAGCACTTTCCTTCAATTCCAGGATCCCAAGGCATGGAAAGACCCACCAACACAAAGCTGGGGGCACCTCTGTTGCAAATAATTTCATTTTCTGACTTACTCCCTTAATCATCCACACCTCAAATGCACCAAAATCTGGTGCAGTCCCATTGAAAGGAACCATTACAAATTTGGCTCCTCCTTCCTCTGTCAATCTTCCAACACTACTCCAGCAGGTTTTGCAACATAAAAACACCTTGTGTGTACACCTGCTTGCCACTTTCCTGGATGTACAACTGGTACCTCGTGTTGTACTACTGCTACAGCATCTGTCAGGCTGTGGTGCAACACTCACACTGAACTGCAAAGGCACTGGAAAATAACGGCATCCTTGGTCATGAATGAAACACGGGCTCTACGGACCTAAACAGGGCCAGGACACAAACTTGGGCACAACCCCGACTGTTGAACTTCCAACAGGGTTCCTGGCCCTATTATGTCTTCCAAGGAAATGTTCAGGCTTATTTCAGGGAACGCCACAATGTAGTAATTAAGATGACTAAGGCTACCTTTTTCTGGGAAAAAGAGCTCACCCATCAGCAGTGCAGCATCCCCTTGGAATGACTAGGACACAGCCCATTCTCCTTGCTCACCAGGGTGATCATGCAAAGCCCAGAGATGTCCCCTCTTGCTGTTGTCTGGACAAGGGCCAGTTTGCACACCTTCACCTGGGAATGAGGGATTCTTCATCAGGGCTGCATGGATATAGTCAGGCCTCTAGCAGCATGGATATATTCAAAGGTATTCAAGTGTTTATCTTCCTTTGTTTTGAGGCTTAGAACATAGAGTCTAAATTTCACCACAATGCTGGGAGCAGGATTTCATGTCACAGTAAACATCATGCTCCCCTGGGATGATCTTGCTCTCCACCAGTCATCTCCACATCAGTTTTGGTGGATCTCTTTTCCAGAGATCACCAGTCAATTTACCAAGCAAAGGCACTGGGTGCCTGGCTGCAGGAGCAGTGTGGCCTGCAGCCAAAGCTGGTGTGAAGGAGAAGGGATGCTCCTTTACACAGCAGGCAGATGGATTGTCTTAGACACAAGAAGTGCAAGTGGAGAAATGAGATTTGCAGTTCTTAGGGAATAATATGGCTGTGGTTCTCCACACAAGTGGTGCTTACTGTGTCCTACAATGCCAGCAAAAAACATGCTGCTACAGAGCTTAGTTTGCACACCCTTCCCATCAGCATCCTGAGACATGCATCAGGCACCAAATTAAGTTAAGCTCTACTCACTCAACCCTGCTGCTGACCTAAAAAGAGGGTTGGCTTACAGAACTTATGGAAAACAGTTCAGAAAGTTATGCACAGAAAAAATATTCTCCTACAAAAATTGTATTTCTCAAAGTAGGAAATTTCTTTGATTGTTCCTACCCACAATCCTGAACAGGAAATAAGTGTATCAAGAAAGAAATCAGAGTTGATAATCTCAAGGTTTTTAACATTACACTTACATCTGATGTATTTATATGTTGAACTTACTGTGTTACACGCAATACATAGGGTTTTGAAAAACTGCTGGAAAAGGTAAAAGAGCAGACAAGTTAAAAAACTTGCTCAAGTCCCACAGCAAATCACTGATAAGAATCAAGGAGAGAGCTCACGTGAAACAGCAAAACAGAGCAGAATCCAGAGTGATTGGCAAGATGCCTATCAATTTCAAAGGGACCACAATTTAATCCCTGGAGTCTTGACTTCTAACCTGACCTCCTTGTGGCATAGCAGATTATCAGCTGAGAAACTGCTCTTTTTCAAGCTGATCAGCATGAAGGTGCATGTGACATGCATCTTAATAAGCAACTTATGATGAATGCGTTTTTAAGTACTGTTTAACAAAATGGGTCTAGTAGATATTAAAACCATCAAAAATGTGATTTTTTTCCCCCTAGATTTATCTGCTTTAGCGATCCAGGCTCCAAGTCCCTGCTATTCGTACACATATCAAAATTCTAGAAAATTTATCATTTGCTTCAGCCAAACAAATAATGGCATCCTTTCCAAATACAGAACCTACCCCATGAAATTTAGAATAGCACATTCAAATAGGGTTAAACACTTCCATTTAATCTTTGACATGGTTTTAATTACTGCACAGCTTGATCTCCTGGTGCCTTTTCTTCACAATTAGGCTCCAAAAGGAGAAAATCAAGGACAAGAAAAAGGAAGAGCTGTAGATGTCACCATGCTCATTATGGTGACATTTGTAAAAGACAGAAAATAGCCAAAACATTGTGCTGCTTCTGTGGCAAAACGCAACGAAGACAAGGGACATCTGTACCTGACAACACACATCTTGTAAGGAAGGCAGTGGGCAGCCTGGGTAACCAAAGACCCCAAACCTTGAGCAGTCCAAAGCATGGGAAGAAAACCCAGATGTTCTCTCCCAGACTGAGCCTGCCTGGAGCAAGAGGCAAACATGGAACTGCCCCTGGCAGTACCTAAGTGCCACTTGCTTCTCTGTGCCCTGGGCTTGTTCTGGCCCTGCATCAGGAACACATGACCTGAGCTTCCAGCAGGAGACAAGGATGGCTGAGGATGCCAGCAAACATTAAGCCTGTACCAGAGGGCCTGATGAGCAGCACTCATTGTTTTCTCTGCACACGGAGAAAACAGCATTATTACATCCTCTGCACACTCTCAGAGTAACCACATCTGTGCCTTTTGCTGTTTAAATATATTGTTATTTGAAAAGTACATTGCAGAGTACACATTTTTACATTGTCTTCTGTACTTGGGGCTCAATTTCACTTTAATTCCTTTAAAAGCACACTCTCAAACACACTTAGTGACCTTGTGCAGATTCCCAGTTGAATTATTTCTGCACAACACCCAGACTTTACTTGTAATAATATCACAACTCAAAAAGTAACAATATGAAACAGAAATTATTAATATATACACTATAAATTGGTGGTAAAAATCAGTATGTTAACCTGCTTACAGTGGAAGAACGGAGCACTATCTTTCCTGAAAACTCAGTCCACCTCCTGATCAGACATGTCAGCAGCAGAGCCAATGCCACTATAAATTAATTGCCTGTAGACCCAAGGTTAAAAGGTTGATTTATGCCTAGCAGTAGAGCAATGGTCACAAAAGCCCTTCTCAGCCTGGAGATTCAGATGGAAACAGTCCCCAGGCTCAGAAATTCTTAATTCCAGCTCAGGCCTGTGATTAAAAATAAAAGGCATCCACCATTTAAACAAATGTTTCTTGACCCACAGGACTACAAGCATACAGGTATGATCCTTGAGTACTTATTCTCACAAGCTCAACAAATGTTATTACCTAGTGATTAATAAATTGTTCAGTATGGTTTAAAAATTATTTTGATAACAAAACAACTAATAACTAAATTCTTCCTAAGGTTTTGATGTAAATCAACATAATTTGCACTCAAATTGTCTTAGATAAGATGAAAATCAGCAACCCTAAAAATGGCCCAGAAATCAGCACTCTCGGATTTAGGAGAAAAGGGAAAAGAGATTGACAAGTTTTCTTCCACTGTTTTTTAACCTCACAAGCTTTATTTTCTTAAAAAAAAAAAAAAAAAAAAAAAAAAAAAAAAAAAAAAAAGGAAGATTAATTTGATTTGCACACTAAAAAAAAAAAAAAAAAAAAAAAACCAAAACAGTTTTGCTAAGAGGATTCCATCCTCAATTGGACAAAACAATTTTGCTGTTATTTCAGAAAAGCCCTTATGTAAAAGGAGTGCTTTTTTGAGTTCTGCCTTTAGGATTTTTCCATCAGCTTTCTGTCATGCCCTGATGTCTCTGCCATTATATCAGCACCCACCTTCACCTGGCTTAAGCCTTCCCTGTGCTGCAGAGCCCCAGTGCCAGCCTCATGAACAGGGGATTCCCCAGGCACCACCAGCAACCCTTGGCAACTGCCTATCTGCTGACACAATGCTCCTCTAGGCTGATGCTCCTCCAAGCAGTCCCAGAGAACCTATGTGCTCACTCAGGAAAGCAGCTGCATGCCCTCATGATCAACACTGGCACCTGCTGAGCAGCAGCTTTTCCATGGTATCCCATGGATTTAAGCTATCATTAAAAAATATTGGGCCCATTCCTGTTTAGAAGTAACACATTCACAGCATCAGCAGGAGCCAAATGAATTATTTCCAAGTTTTCCTGTGACTGAAGTAACTAGCTTTCCATTATGCCAATGCTACAGCTGTAACCCAGAAAGCAATTATCTTAGGATCAGAGCCCAACATCATCTGTATAGTCTTTAATGGAGAAAGCAAGTCACTACAAATGGGTTGGATACAGATGGCAGACAGGCTCTGCAGGCAGGAGGGAATGTTGCTCCAAGCAGCTATATCCCTGCCTTCCCCCAGAAAGTTGTATTACCTGCTCCAACACCTCTTCATGACAGATAATAACCCCGCTAACAAGCACCTGACTCAGCCCGAGTACCTGCTAAAAGTGTCACTGTCATTCGAGTGGGAGCTCTGCTTAACGCTCCTCTCCCGATGAGGTGAAGTAGCAAAGCACAAACTGACAGCTCTCTCCTCTGCTGCAGCCTTCTTACCTCCTACTTTTCTGTGTCCTACAGCAGGTTTGGGGTTTCTGCCGCTCTCCCTAGAGGTGCAGGAAGGATACGGTCCCGTTCCTGGGAGACTGAGAAGCGCTTTCATATTTGCCAATGGAAAAGGGCATCGAAGCTTTTAAACTGACTAAAATTGGGCTAACAGTCTCAAATGCTTTCAATATGTCAGTCAAAGACACGACAGGAATAGCAGGATACTTCAGATACACTTCTCAAGAAGAGGGAGAAAGAGCATTCAGCTGCGCCTTTCCCAGGGTCACCTTTCCCAGGAACAGCAGGCTCTGCCCTGAGGGCTTTGGTTAGCAGCAGTGCCCAGCTCAGGAACCTTGAGTGCAATGGACCTGTGAAAGGCTGTGATAAACAGTACTGGGTGGGCAAAAGAAGGTAGGAACCAACTGGATTTTTAATCTATAGATATTAGTTCTGCCAGCTAACATAAATTTAAAGAAGAAACAAAACAGCAGTCGGAGGGAAACACCTGCAGCTCTTTGAGAGCCCCTCAGCTTTGAACTTTTAACTTCTTTGTTTCACTGGTTTAAATTAAGCAATTAGTAATGTGCTGACAATTTCTTTTAACGTGCTTCCCAAGCAAATGTTACCCATGAGCCTGTGACAGCAAGAAGACAGCACAGAAAGGGCACTTAAAAGATGACTCCGAAATTTGTTGTTGTCACATTTAAGAGATAAAAAGCTTTTTCTCTGCCACAGGGATGGGGAAAAAAAAAAGTATTTGAATCAAGTTAGCCTGTTGGGTACCTAAGAAAGATAAGTGCATGCAGAGTGTATTGACCACATACTGTTCTCGCAGGGGGTTGGTAGGGAACATATGTGAAGACTTCATGGTACTGGAAGGATCTGAAGACCACACCAGCAAGGTTTCTTTTGGCTGCACAGTTTAAACCTGGTTCAGTCCCTCTATTCCTGTGATCTCCACCACCACACCTGTGCAACCAGTGATAGATTTCCCTCATGAGAGCAAAAGTTATGCATAATCTGCCTCCTGGAAATGTTCCTTTCATCAGTCCTTCCCTTGGGTCTTCCCTGAGCCCTGCTGTTCTTTCTCTGTGTTGGTTAAACCCCCCAGACAATTCTGCATGTGCTTAAGAGATGCCTGGGAATAGGAAACTTTCTCTGGCAGGAAAAGGGAGAGAAAAACAGAAGTTATAGCTCACTTTAAAATGTTGAGCTGGCTATTTTTTTATGTCTGGGTGGTAAGTCCACTGAGACAGCATCAAACTGCATATTTCTTAAGCAGTAGCTAGCACCAAAGCCTTGGCTCCATTCCCCTTAGACCTGGGAGCTCTGTGGAACAGAAGACTTCTCCCACGAGACTCCACTTCCCAGGAAGGTTTATTTCCCCATAGCTGAGATCTGAGACCACATGCCTGGAAGCAGAAAAGGCAGCCTTCCCCTTCATCTTAACCCTTCGTACCACACAAGCCACTAACCTACCAACATCCCTGACCTGCTGTGTTTGCCCCAGCTGCACATTGCACTTTCCAGGACAGTAGAAAGGCCCTGGGAATATTTCTTGAACATTTCAAGGGCAATGTGCTGTGCTGTGTGTTTACAGATTTGAACATCCTTACTATCTCACATAAAGCAAAAGCTAAAACAGGCCCCAATTGCAGCAATTGCTGTATCTTGTCACATCACAAACTCCACAGGACCCATGCAGTCAAGATCAGACCCATTCACTGACACTTCCCCACCTTGGATACCTATGCATGAAAAAAGTCACTCAGTCTTCTGCCTGCATTGAATCCATTGGTTTACTTTAAATTCTCTTTGAATCAACATGATATATCCACTACTCTGTTGTAGATTTAAAGAGGGCAAATAGGGCACAGCTATAATGGGAATAACAATTCCTAGCAGAAAGGACTTTTTAAATCCACAGATTGATGTCCTTTTTATAACTTCTATTTTTGAAAAGCATGCAAGCATTGACAATAAAGCCAGCACCACGTGCAATCACAAACTAAAACTGGTCCAAAGCCACAAAACAAAGGACGCAGAGAAATGCGAAGTTATATCACTGCATGGTTGTTTTTCCTCCTCAGCACGAAGGAGCCACCATTGCCTCTGCCACCTCTACCCACCAGTGAGAGACAATGAGTGACTGGCTTGTGCCTTCTCTGGACCTTCAGATCTAGGAAAGCTCCATGTGGCTTTGAGTGAAAGTGGCAGACACTTGTCTGCCCCATGCCTCGACCATTTGCTAGACACCGCGTTTCATGTTCCTGCCTTTGGGTTTATGCCTTCTGACCTGGCAGATTTAACCCCAATGCCCTGGAAAGTTTGTGTTGCATCATGCCTGCAGGCCCTGGGCCAGGGAAAATTTATGGGGGGAAGCAGAAGATTTTCCAGAGGAAAACCCCTACAAGCAGCTTTTTGGGAAGAAAGCCAGGCTCAGATTTACATTTGTGGTCCTAAGTCGAAAATCAAGGGAAACTCCAAGTGCTGTGTGTGCAGCATTTGCAGGGTGAGCATACTATACCTCATGCTGTATATGGCAAAGGGCTTAACTGCATGAAAACTTGTCTTCCTTTTTCCCCTGGCAAAACTCTATTGCCTACAATTAGAAAATTGTCTTTTCCTTCAGCTCTAGACCATATGGCTGTGTTAGTATTACTGCAATCAAGGACTTCCAGCCATGGAATGCAGCACTGCAGACAGCTCTGGGAGGAGAGTTTTCCCCAGGAGAGGAGAGATTTCTCTACTCACCTCAGAGCTGTGAACAAGATGGGCTGTCTACGCCACAGATTATTGATTCAGAGTGGGCCAAGCTTCTTGGGAAGCTGAGAAAACTCTTCTCCTCTGTATACAAGAAGAGTCTGACACCAGAAATGCAAAAAGAATTTGACCTGCTTAGAGAAGATGGCATTTGTGTCTCACACCTTTAATGCCACTATTCCCAAATTTTAGGCTAATCACAAAAATCTGCACTTTTTTGCAAAGCCTTTTTTCTTGTATTGGAATGAATTCTCACCAACACACCTTGAAATCTCCTAGAAATATAAACTTCTGGCAAGAAGAAAAATCAAGCCACACAGCCTGAATACAAGTCCAGTCAGCATTAAGAAAAATTGCTAATTCGGTGAAACAGAAGTACCTCAGCCTGGCAGTGCAGAGAGGCACAACTAATGAAGCACCAATGTTGCATCTCAGGTGATCAATCTCTGTAACTTTTCAAACTCTTTGTTCTACATTTAAATATTTTAATATTAATTTATTCTAATGCCATCTCAAGTGAATAATGAGTTATATCAGAGTTGTGGTTTATAAAAAAACCCTTCAACAACAACAACAAAAAAATCAGATTCTTGTAGATCAGTCTGTCCTGGTTATTAAAACCCAGAACACCTATTTTAAGCAGGAAATCTGCCTATAATGGACTCCCGAGTGGGTATTCAGCCAGCTACAAGAATTTTATGTTTACCTTGAAAGCAGCCATCAGTACAGGCTTAATGAAGTCTAAAAGCATCCCTTAAACCATGGTTATAGGCTCAAGAACTACTATAGTCTAAAATTCAGCTACAAATGCTCTACTAAGAGCAAGAGTGCAATAAATAACAATTAACATGCAGACAAAGTGCAGCTAAGGTACAGATGGGGCACGATATTCCTGAAGGTCCCTGTACAATTTTTTTCTTACTTCAGCAGTTCTTCCAAATTCCATCCTTCCAAAATAGAATAATAAGTGTTTCCCACAGTTTCCACATAAATCAACTCCAAAGCTGAAAAAAAATAAAGCAAACAAATACTGAACTGGGTTTTTTTTGTTTTTTTTTTTTTTTTGCATTTTCTGAGGCAGTCAGAAAATGCCAATCAGGTCACATTTGACCCTCAAGTGGTCAAAATGATGAATTTTAATTAGTTCATCAAAGCATAAGGAAAAAAAATAGTACCTTCCTTTTTCAGCCCTTATCTTTTAAACCTGTAAAAAATCAATCCCATATTTAAGAAATTTCCCCTTCTACATAAGAGAGGGGAAATAAAACCCATTTGTGTGCCTGCCTGAAATCATCTCCCAACTCCACCCACTAGTCTAAAAAAATTATTAACTCTCCCTTCAAAGTCTTCATCTTTGCCAGTGTCAGCAAAGTCTCCAGTCTTCACAGCAATATTTGCTAGCTCTTTATTCAGCATTTTATACGTTACAATTTTTTTCCTATTTGTTTTCCCAACAGCAAACAATTTTAAGGAGAAGGAGGGAGTGAGAGGAGGTAAGATGTTCAGAAAAGGGGAAATCCACTTGAATTTGCTTGTCCTATGAAGCAGCAAGCTCTGTGAGCTGGATCCTTGTACAAGAACTTAAGGAACATGCATTTAGATGTTTCTTAACATGTCAATTCAGTGCATAAAATTCCCATTAATTCTTTTTTTTAGTTTATGAGTTCCAGTCATCCTGGCATAAGTATTTCCAGCCCTGTGGCCGGACTGTAGATGCTGAGTCTACTAAGCTCATCCATGAATCTGTGACTGCTCCTTCCAGCGAGTGTGGCATTTAGCAGAAAGAAGGAAATGCAGTCCAGGAAATCATCTTCATTTATGAAGTGCTGCCTCCTGAAGGGAAGAGTTGTTTCTGCTTTCTCCTTCCATCATGGCTGTGATGGAAGCCTGCACATAGTCCTGCTACACCAGCCTGCTTGCATGACTGCAGTATTACACAAATCCCACATTTTGGATGAGGCCACAGGAAACACTGGATTGCCTTGTGGCTGTTGCTGCTGACTGTAGTGTGAGGCTGCCAGGTTTCAACACAGCAACAGCTCAGCTTCTCTAACACCAAAATAATAGAGACAGGTTTCATACATAGTGATTCACCCAAAGCTCCATGCACACATTACTGTTCTGGAAAGTGAGGTGAAGGAATCCAGGAAACTGAACCAAGGTGCAAAGGGTTGAAGTCTGTCCCTCTTTTCCTGGATGTAGCTGAAGCAGCAACACCCCTAAGAAATCAGTATTCAGTAGTGCAACCAGAACTACCCAACAGAACAGAATAGCATAAATACCAGTACATAGATTGCTGGGGTCTTACTACTGCAACTCTGCTTCTGCAAGGATCAAAGCATTCTGAAATGGATCAAATGTAATAATTAATAACCATTGCCTGTACCCCACCAGCATGAAATTGCTCATTTAATTCTAATCAAAGTTAAGTCTTGCTTTTCTAAAACCAGACTTTTTATTAACTTTACTGCAAAGTACTCATGTTCCAAAGATCCAATGCTATTTACAGTTTGGTTTTCATGACATCCTGAAAGGGTTTGTTGTCTTCATTGCTTGCCTCACAGAGGTGAATTACACAGCAGTAGCAACTTGCAGGATGTCCAACCATACATGTGGCAGTCAGAAATCCAACAGCTGCTGAGCACCTTGGCCCAGCAATACATCCATCTAAGACTGCAAGGATGGTATGTCAGCAGAAGCTATAGGGGGACACACATGAGACAGAAAGCAAGATGGGGATGTAGAGCTCAGACATGGATCCCCTTCACAAACCATGTTAGTTTCCAACTTTTCAGATGCCATCTTTCCTTTTCCTTTATGTGCCCTCCTTCTGTAGAGGCAGAATTAACAACTATCTCTCACAGCTGGACCCTTCTCACCTCCCTGGCTCTCCCCCAGGGTCCCTGGCTGTAACACTCTCTACCATGCAGCTCTCCAGAATTGATCAAAGAAACAAAAACTCAGCCAGAAGAAAGCAAAACAAGCCACAAACCAGGAGGTTATTCCAGAAGAAGTCTCTATGGACATTCTGGATTATTTTAAGAGCTTTGTTGGCTTAAACAGTGTTCACAGTTTGGCAATTCTGAGTTCTGCCTTCCCAGAGGAAGCCCATAGAGACCTTGTTCTCATGTTTTCATTGCTTTTTTTCCTTTGATCCAAGGACAAAGGCATCTAGCTGATAAGAAAACTTAAATTCTAATAAATCTGTCAACTTAGTGTTTCCTAGCATGGTCCTTGAAGTATCTGTCCTGGGAATATGGCAGCTCCTATTATATCACAGTGACCATCAGTAACACAGCTGACCTAAAAATTAATCTACTCTTAATATTATTATCTCAACATAATAATGAGTTCTAGTACTAATCACATATCCTCAGAGCTTATGACCTTTAAGAATTAAATTATTTGAAAGAATATAGAAAAAATGGAGGAAGCAGAAATATCTGCTTTCCCAGTTGAAACAATCTCCAAGTAATTTGTTATGTGGGGGGCAATTCACAACTTAAATAAGAAAAAAAATTTAGAAGAATTGAGCACTTTCTTGAAATAGCCCAACATCTAACCTTAAGGGTCTGTTACAGTAAGCAAATTATGACAGTGGCAAACACAGGAAGTGAACATGTTGCCAGGATCTGACCAAGAGCCTCATCCCTACCACAAAGCACTGAAGCAACATTTCTGAGGCTGCAACCTTCCACCTGCATTGCCTCCAGCAATTTGACATCCTAGCAAAGGACTGCAGGTGGGAAACTACACTGACTGTGAGAACTTAGGGCAATAGCAGTAAAGTTTTAATGACTTGACCAACAGTTCTGAAAAGGAGGAGGACTGTCTGTATGTATTCCATCAAAGGCACACAGTACATTATGTGGCACATTAGACTTAAAAGCTCCCAGTGCACGTAATGAATTATGCATAAGTGTTTATTGTACAATTTTACTAATAAGCCATCCTAGATTTAAATAATAATAATTTTGTATACAAGGCCAAGAGTAAAAATGAATCATGCATTCCAAGTGCCTGGAGCAAAGCATACCTTCCCTATGAGGAGGCTCACTGGGAGCAGCTGGCTGAAGGCTATGCAGAAGAATGAGGATAGGGGAGTAACATGGCCCTAGCTCCTCCTGCCATTTCAGCCATCCTAGAGCCAGCTTTATGCTGGGAGCACAGGACTGTAAATATTACAAGACAGTTATTATGGGAGTAACTAAGGGGCTGTAGCTGGCAGCTGCTGATCATTCTTTCTTGTACATCTACTGCTAAATGTAGCCAGAGATGAGTAGAAGCTGACAAAACAAGTGAGCACTGTGAGATTGTGAAGTGACAACAAAATGCATGATTGATTTTGATTCCATTAATTGGGGGATCACTCAAATATTCCATCAAACCCATCAGGAAGGAAAACCAGAATTTTGCAGCACTACTCCATGTGCTTTAGGGACTTAATGACTTCTGTATTAGTATAATGTAACATTATAATTTGCTACAATTATGTAATTACAGCAATATTACGAAATATTATAATGCATAAAATTAGTATAATAATGTTGCATAATTATAATTTGCAATCTAATACATGGACCGATTTGTATACTATTCAAAACTACATTATAATGTTACATTCTGGCTTTTCCCATGCTCCAATTGCAAATTGCCACTTAAAGCATTCACTTAAATCCTTATCCACAGCTCCCTTGTGCTTTCCAGCCTACCTTAACTTCTTTTCTATCTTCACCACATAGTTTCTGCCTAATCTGGATTGCTCCCTGGCTTGTGTTCCACCACAATGTTTTTGCCTTGGCACATGTGGTATTCAAATCTGGTCCTGGTAGATTATAACCCATTTTGAATGAATGCAGAATTGTTCAAGAACATAATCACAAAGCTCCATTAAAATAAAGCTTCTCTAACACTCGGGGCCTGGCTTTGTCTTTTTCACTAACTAGAAAATAATTATCTTTTGGAACTATTAGTGGAGCATAGAAACATCCTTTAGTTTGAGTGATACACTGTAAATTAGCATATCTGCATACTGATTGTTGAGCATATCTGGAACCAATGGATCTGACACAGTCTGTAGCAGCTGCCTTATAGCTCTATTAATCATGATAGCAATGGAGCCTTGCCCTGGATCACCCAGGGACCTGCAGCCTCCTTTCCAGCAGCAAATCTTTCAGAGGAAACATCTTTTCTTTTTTTCAATATTAATTTAGTAGTAATAAATAAGTGCATTGTCAGTTTGTGCTTCAAAAATTTAAATCCAAATACATCATCTGTATTACTAATGACTATATATTTTGTTCCTGTTTTAGTTACCTTTTAAAATATGGTTATTTCATGTTCTCCCCTGAATTTGTGTAGGATTATGTATGTAAATAAGGAAGCAAATCCCAGAGGTAGTAAGAAATTTCGTAAGAACTTTTTTCACGGATAGTTGAAGGACTTTACCTTGTTATGAGAAATTTCACTATTTCTGGAAAATTATAATAAAACCCAAAGTTTTAGATACAAAAAAAAATCAGAAATTGGAATTTCCTGCCACATGAAAGTGGATTTGTATCTTGGGTGGCTCAATCTTCTTTGGATTAGAAGCTGCCACCAGAATATACCTGTCATCAAACATGACCAAGGGTTCCTCTGGTGCTTAAGCAGAGGAGAAAGAAAGAACTGGACAGAAGTTTTACCATCCAGCCACAAAAAGAACAAGCCAGGTACACTTCCAATAGCATTCTCAATGTTTTAGAAGTTTTCCATTTTAACACAGAAATATTATTTTACACAGAATTTTAAATTCTGCACATCTCAAATGTCTTTCTTTCCCCCACCTGCTCTAGTGATGAAGATAAAGCTTCTCCAAGCTGAAGATAAAACAGGGAGCTCAGCACCTCAGAGAGCCAAATAAAGCACCAACTCTGATCATAAGCGATTCAGCATTTGACCAAAGGACATAGCTGAAAAGACTAACTTTCAGGTTATCTCTGTTTAGTTTATTTTCAATGGCTTTCTACTGGTCTCAGTTAATACAGTCTACTTAGCATTTTTGCGAAGTAAATCTTTCTAGGTTTTTTCCTTCCTCCATCAATTATAGCCTATTCACTGGAAGAGAAAAGGACCAAAAAACCCTCCTTTTTAATTAATCCAGAAGGTATCTTTCAACCCCCATTAACTCCTCTTCCCTCTATTTGTTCGTGTAATGTTCTATCAAATTTGGCGAAGATTTTTGCGACTGGATCACATCTTTCAAGGGAAGCCTTTCCGAAAGCTGTCTGTGTTTCAGTAGAGGAGCAGAGCTGCCTTGTCTGCTGTTCTCTTGGGGAAGCACTGTGCTTGGGCTCACCCCTTTGGACAACCAGTGTCGATGAGATGCACCATTCTGCTTTCTGACCTTAAACACTTTAAAGAAGCCAAATTATTAAACACCACCAAACATCCATCCTGTGACAAATTAACATCCCTGAGGATATGCTTGGCTGGGTAACTTAATTCATCAGACACTTGGGGGAAAATTTGGCCACTGCGGTATGGTGTTAGTAGTGATTAGTAGGTAAATAATATGGGTATTATCTATGAATATTTGATATTTCGATTCCTATCTCCCTACCATCGCCTGGCTGTCTGCACTCCCGTTATTCCCGGCTCCCTTCAGGAGCAGGCGGCGCGGCCGGGATGGCGCGGCCCGCGGGCTCCCCCTGGCGCCGGCGCTCCGGCCGTGCCCGGCCAGCGGCACCGGGAGCGGCTCGGTGGAGGCTACGGAGGCATAAAAACCCCTTTTTGACCCGGCCTCAGCTCGCCCAGGCACCAGCGAGAACAGTACAGAAGAGCACAAAGGTACGGCTTCACGAACACGGAGAAACGCTCTATAACTAGAAAAACAAGTTTGCAAACTTGGAGTGAGAACCAAACTGACTTCAAGGTATTTAAAATGGAGAGAAAAAAACCCACAAAAACAAACAAACAAACAAAAACAAACAAACAAAAAAACCCCACTGTTTCTAGATCGAGGTATTAGAAGTCCTCAAGCTACTAACTGAAGAACAGCTCCTCTGTCCAATGCTGGGAGGCTTTGGCTACAGCAACACAGAGCAAAAATGGCCAAGTCAGGCAACCTTCAAAGCACAATGAAACAAACAGACATTCAGCAACCCGCAAAACAAACCAGTCTTTTAATAAACCCCACAATTTTGACTAATGAGAAAATGGGATTTCCTCCATACTATGTTGGCTGGTGTTTGTGTTATTCACACAAATCATCCCCTCTGAATCAGTAGCTGCCAGAATACACCGGTGATCAAGGACTTTTATGTTGTTTGAGTCAAACAACCAGACATGAGTGACGCCTTCCAGCCACAAAAGTATTCTAGATTGAGGCACAAGAAATGTACTTCAGGAAACAGCTTCCCAAACAAATTATTGCAAGACTACTCCTCTGACAGCTGCTGGGCTCTTTGGCTATGGCACCCTGCATCAGGGTTGGGAAAAGACAGAAAAAAGCTGGAACTCCAGGTATGGTGGGACTGGGAAGCAGCTGCCACAGAAAACCAATGCTGCCATGGCTGCATTCGCCTCCTGCAGAGGGCTGATGGATGAGTTCTCTTACCTGGATGGCCAGGGTTAAAAGAGAGCCCACAGCCCCATGAGGAGTGGGGCTGGAAGGGCCTTGTCAGGAAATACATGAAGGATTTGATATAAAACTTGCTCTTCTCCATCTCCCTAAGGGTGCCTTACTGACTACCATTTTGAGGAAGCTGCAAATCAGCTTTGGGAATATTTTTCCTGCTATAATTACACGCAGCTGCATTTTTAGCCCCTCCATTAAGTACATATTACCTCCTTAAATCCCCCGAGAGCCTTTTAAATAGATTCTTATAAGAGCTTTTATTCTCATCCTTTATTTTTTTCTTTAATTAGCTGTTATTCACACAAATGAAAAAAAATATTTTCATGGAATTCACCACAGGCAATCTAAAGCATCTTTTCAACATTATTTCTGTGCAACTGGGGCTGTGTTGTCCTTATTCCCAGTTGTTCTGTGGGCACAAATACAGCCTGATGAAACTATGCATATTACCACTTCTACTTTACTGACACCTGAGACACTGCCCAGCCATACTTGACAACACCATTGTGGCCCTGAGAGTCTGCACTATGCCCATAAACTGCTACAAAGCAAAGATGTGAAATCAGTCATCTTCCCAGTCCCCTTCCCTAAACATAGCAAAGCATATTGTGTATTGCTGTCACTCCCAAACCATGAAAGGGTTTGGGTTTTCTGGAGCCACTAGTTTTCTCTGATGTCGAAATGCTTCGAAATGTTGAAAAGATGCAGTGGTGTATATATGTTCCAGTACAATATGGGTTGTTTGTGGGCAGTTTTCCATAAAGCAAGGACCAGGTCAGGCTCAGTGTGTTCAGAACTGAGAGATCTCCACTGCAGCCGGAGATCAATGTCATCTCATAGCATTCTAACAATTAAGGATACTCCCATAAGGGTCATATATTAAATCTCAGCTGTGGATTAGGACTTGTATAAAACTGCCCTAAGGATCAGCAAGCCAGTTTCTTCACAAGTGAGCAAATTTTAACAAACTTTTGACCAAGCCCTTCCTAACAGTAGACTGACTGCCACAGTTCAAAGGCAGGGCCAGCAGCTGGGGCTGTAACACCAAAGGGCGAGCCACAGGAGCTGCACCAGCTCTGGACCTGGGAGAAGAGGGTGAGAAGCCCGTGTGAGAAGTCCAGCAGGGACTCAGCATGCATTGGAGCCACTGTGCAGCTGCATCCTGGCTGGCCACCACTGCATGCAGCATGCTGAAGCTCCTGCCACCCTTAGCTGTATTCCAGAGAGCTATCCCAGCCCAAAATGTGTGATGGAAACTGGATCTATGGTTAGCAGATATTTGGCTTTGTGTTAGACAACGAGGGGACTGAAACTACTGAAAACCTACAATAATCCCAGTGCATAACTACATACTTTGCAGCTCTGCTTGCAGACCAAAAGAGACAGAATTGGACAAGACTAGCATTTTAATTATGCAATAATACATTCTATGCTTTTGCTCTCATATTCCTGTCTACCTCTAGCTCCTTTACCACCTCAAAATATCTTTTTGTGTGAACTGATATTTCATTTGTTCCAATTTCTGCTCAGAAAGGGACATTAACTTTATAGAAAAACCTAGAAACAAACTTGGCTTACACTGAAATTACTCAATATCTCCCAATTAACCTTAAAGAGAGTTAAGGAGCATCCTGAAATAAAGCCTATTCTGATACCTGGGAACCAAACATGGGAAAAGTGGGCTGTGGAAGAGTCAGACAGCTCCTGATAAGCTCAAATAAAAAGGAAAGCTCAAATAAAAAAGGAAAGCACATAGAAAGTAGAAGCAGACACAGGCTGCCCAAGACAAATATAGAAACTTTGCTTGTGTTCACAAGAGTGAAGCTATAAAAGCCAAAGCTCAGCAAGGTTAGAATATGTAACAGGTTACATTGGTCAGCAAGAGGGGCTTCTGTAAGCACACTGGCAGCAGCAAGGAACGTAAGGAACACATAGCCCTGCGTGTAGGGGCCAGGGAATCCAGGGACAAATACAGAGTAGGTTGGCATACCCAATATTTTTCTTTCTGGCCTTAGATTGTACCAGAAAGGGCTGCCAGCTGGTCTCCCCTTTCCCTGATCCCACTAACCTACTCTGTGGGACCACGTCAGCACAGAGCAAGGGAGAGACTCTCCACTGGGGAGGGTGAGACATAGGTAAAAACAGCACAAGCAGTGAACTTACCATTAGGGCATGCCCCCACAGCCCCTGAGCACGAAGGGCAACAGGTCCCATCCCACGGTGTCAGGCAAAGGCAAGGTAACAACCCAGATCCAAGATCAAGCTAGGAAATCCAAGAAATTACTCATGACAAAACAGGATTGGAAAAACATTTTACAGTTGCATCATAGCTCAGGAAAGGGCTCCTACCCTTAAGGACCTGCACTTAAGATATATCTTGGTCCCATGGTTATTCGTGTGTGGGTGAAGGTCCCATGTGAGGAGAGTGGTCAAAGTAATTGAAGCCCATTAGTGCACTCAGGGCCCTGTTAGGAAGTTATTTTCACAGGTGGGAACGGGAGTATTGGACCTAATTGGATAGATGCAAGTTCACAGGACCAGATAGGATGCACCTGAAAGTCATGAGGTTTTGACTGTGTGACCCCTCTCTATCATCTTTGAAAGGTCAATGATACTGAGGGAGATGCCTGATGTTCAGAAAAAAACACATCACAGCTATCTCCATCCCAGGGAAATGCAGGCCAAACATCTTTGTCTTAGGTCCAGAGAAAGTTATGGAGAAAATCCTTCTGGAAATCATTCCAGCCACAAGACAGTCACAAAGATGACTGGAAGCAGCCAGCATAGATTGTTCAAAGGCAAACCATGTCAGAAACCTTTATAAAGCACAATGTTTCCTTTGCACAACATAAACCTGTTGAAAGACTTCATCTATGTTTTATCTAGGCCAGTTTCCTTAGACTGTCCCAGACAATTTTAGTAGATATAAACACTAATAATCTGGAATAGATTATTACATCAGGCAACTGTATCAATGTCCATTTAAGGTATTTTGATGTTTTATTTCTTGTCTAAAGTGGTAAATTAGTTCTGCCAGTTTCCTTTTTATTGACTTTACCTGAGCAGCAGAGTAGGGAGGCATTGTTGGCTGGGGTCAAGTGGAAAGCTTGTGAGAAGAGTCAGTGTTGAGATCTTGGGTTTCACACAGTGTATGTGGCATCAGGATGATCTTTCACTCTGATACAGCCAGGCTCAAGGAGTCTCTCTTTCAATGAAACATACAAATCAACCATTTTTGTTAACTGAATTTAGATTGTCACAGGAGTGCATTCAGTGGGACTACCTTTGGAGTAGCAGAGGGGATAGTTCCTTCAGGATCCACTGCCAAGCAAAGGGAATGAGCCCAACCCAGGAGCACCCTGCAGTGCAGAATGCCTCTTTGTTGTGCACAGCTCTGTATGAGGCCCTGATGCTTTTCCCTAAATTTCACTGATGCACCCCAGACCCATAACTGAGGAAGATAACCAAAGCATTGAGTCAGTTAACTTGTTCTTCTAGAGCCAATGCAGTTCCACATTGCAGCAGCTTTAGTAGAGCCACTTATTAAAAGAGGAGGAAAGAAATGTCTTTGTAAAGTGCATATATGGGTATTGAAATTGTATGGCCTCTTTGATAAAGGAATGGGATCTTCATCAATTAAATGAAATACAATAAATTATGTTAATGTCTATACACTATTTCTCTCATTCATGTACTAGTATTTAATTCCTTAAGTGTGATTATATATATATATATATATCCCTTCACAAGTCACATTGTTTTTCAAAATGTAAAGACTATCACTTCTTATGTAAACCTTCAATGCCCTCTAACCCACAGCAAACAGGTTCCTCTGTGTTAATTTTCTTTTATGTTCAGGTGATATTTCTATTAGGTTCAGGTCATAAATGTGAAAGAAAAACAATACCAAAGTGACAAATTATTTAAATATCAAAAGGGAAAAAATGCAGTGAATTGAAAATAAAGTCTTACATAGGTTTTTAAATTAGGATCTTATCAAAGATAAGTGTTTCCTGTATCTAGTACTCTGCAGAACAAAACTAATCAGGCTATATCTAAAACTGAACACACACACACCATTTTATGCAAAGTTCAAATATGACTCAAGTATGACTTGAGTGTTCAAATGTGACTCAAGTGTTCAAGTGTGACTTGAGGCTCAGCGCTGTGACTGGACACCTGATTCCTAGATAGACTCTTGTGACTGCTCATGTGAGCAGTTTTAGCACCAAAATATTTTCCCTCGGAAGCCTGTGGCCTCGTACCCCTCTGAGAACCATGCATGTCCTTCATATCATGGGACCACGGCTAAGGGACATTCCCTTTGGTTTCTGCTATGATGTGGGGACAGCCTCTGTGCCAGCACCAGCACCAACAAAAACTGGAGGTCTCCAGAGCCTGGTAGGTTCTGGCTGGATTTCACTGCTCCTGGGGCCACTACTACATCTGTCAGTAAGAAGGAGGCATGATGCACCTGTGCCCCTCACAAAGGCAAGAACACACCTTACACTTAAGCCACTGTCTGGAGCAACCATCTGCTTCAGTTTCATGAATGTTTAAGACTAGAATGGTTTAGAAGAGGCCCTTGGGGTTTTTTTTTAATGAGTTGTGGAAAAAATGAAATTGTGATGATGGATGTGCCACTGGAGTCATGCTTATTGCACTGCACCATTCTTTCCTCTACAACTGTATGCTAATTCTTCAGCAGATTTTACTGGGATCTGATGTAGGCTGTTGTTCTCTGATGTTTAGGGAAATTCCCAAATTAAAATGATTCCAGTACCAATTTCATAATTCCATGAAAAGTTTCATAAAACACCATTGATGTCCATCTTTGCAATTGCAGAATATGTGGTTACTGTAGAAAGAGGAAATGGCTTGTTAAAATACATGTTTTAAAAAGATACACAAATTATTGTTACAGCTAATTTACAATAATGCAAATATTGTAAATATTCTTGTTACTTTGCATGTTTTATATATTGGCATACATGTAATTAATAAATATGGTATATGTATAATCTATTCGGTACTCATCTGTTGGCCTGGCCCTCTTTTGAGGGAGGTGCATTGGTTTCTGGGAGTCTGGGTCAAGAATGTTACAATGAAGTTGCCAAGCCTGATGAAACCCACAGATTGTTACCCACTATTAATGCTTCACTTGGAAGCTGATACAGCTGGCAGCACCCCACCTTCCAAGACAAGTTGAGAAATTTGGGGCTGTTCAGCCTGAAGAAAAGAAGTTTGCATGGAGGCCTCATAGCAGCTTTCCAGCATCTGAAGGGGGACTACAGGGAAGCTGGAGAGGGGACTCTTGATCAGGAACTGTAGTGATAAGACAAGGAATAATGGGTGTAAATTGAAAGAGGACAAATTCAGATTAAATATTAGGATGAATTTTTCTCGTGTAAGGGTGGAGAGGCACTGGAACAGGTTGCTCAGAGAAGTTGTGGATGCCCCAACCCTGGCAGTGTTCAAAGTCAGCTTGGATAAGACCTTGAAAAACCTGGTCTGGTGAGAGGCATCCCTGCCTATGGAGGTGGGAGTTAGGACTAGATGATCTTTAAAGTCCATTTTAATCATTTAACATTATTTGACTTTATGATATATTAAGATCTCTGATTAGAAAATACCTGGAAAATACCTGGAGTGTTTGAAGTGGTAGTGGCCATTTTGCTTCTCTGCTGGTGTTGTAGTCTTGTAGTAGCAGAATTCAGCCAGGATAAGGGCGCCAGAAAAAGTCCCTGCAATAAACTCTGTGCAGACAGTGCAGACAAAGCATACACAGGATGCAGGTCAGGCATTGGAAACAGCAGAGGAACAGGGTCATAACATCATGACTTTGCCACACAGAAAAGTCCTTAGTACCAGCACACACCAAGTCCAGTATCTGCACATGCTTCACATCCACACACTGGGTGCCATTTTTGCACTGATGCAGTCAGAGACTGTTCCTCTAACAAAGGCTGATCTGTCCAAATCATGTCTCAGAAAGGCAATTCAAAAAGTCTTATATTCACCAGACTAGAAAACTTATCTCAGTGTATTATGCCACTGTTCAAAATAGAGGAAAAAGCACTTGTAAACATTTTTTTTTGATCAAATGTACTCAGACAATTAAAAAGGCATAAAATTTAGGACAGAAAAAGTTCTTAAAAAGAAATCAAATTATGAGTAGGAGAGTCTTAGAGATGGAGTCTATCAAGTCAGTGTGTAACTGCAGCAATTAGATATGTAACAAGATATTGAGCATTTTTTAAAGTCCTTATAGAATAAGAGAGCTTAACAAAAACAAAACACCAGGCAGAAATTGGGGGTTCTTTTCCTCAGGTTAACTCGTGGTTTTATATCACTATTGCTTTCTTCAACTAACTGCAGGATTCATCATCACATAACTTGCTTTCATTTTCTTTTATGAACATGTTTTTCCTTGCCCCAAGTGAAACAGGATATCCATCTTTCAGAACTTCTGCCCTACCTTTTGCAATACCATTCATTTGTGTGTGGTAACAGCAAAAGCATTTAGCAAATCCCACTGTGGCTAAAGGAAATTTGCAGATTTAGCATTGCAATAGAATAAAGCTTATGTTGAGATACAAGATTGACTAATGTAGGACAGTTCCTACTTCCCCTTACTTTGACGTCATCTGTTTAAAAGATGAGCAGCAGACATAATAACTGTAATTTGCAGTTTATTTTTCTACTTTGCCATGACACTGACTTCTAATGGGAAGAGATTTAAAAAGCACACAAACATGCTGGAGGTGCCCCTTTGAATCCCCTGCCATCAGGCAGACTACTCCAGTGCCAATCATGCAAAGAAAAGGATTTGTCTTCACCCTGTTATGGTGAATAGTGATTTTCCTTTTAAAACAAATTTATGACAATTGTCTGTGCTGCACTGTCATTGGTAACAAAAACCAGCTAAAAATCATGATGAGAGATTAAAAAATAAACTAATACTGTTAAGATTTTTTTAATTACATGTAACATGCTATGTAACAAGAAGAGTATACATGATAATTTCTTAATAATTTGTTCTCCAAAACTTTAGTTTTACTTTGAAATAAAAGGAGTCACCAAAAGAGAACTATAGGGCCTGTTTGTTCTAGGAAAATATATGATCGTGAGTTGGTAATTGAGGAAGTAAAGACTGACCCTGCAAAGTGAAATTTGAATAACTATGACTTTTTGAGCTAGATTGTTTTTGCTTTTACAGTTTTCTGTTTCCCAGCTTTTCAACTTCACTATCTGGTTAAATTTTGGCCTCAAAGAAAACATGAAAGATCTTGGACAATGGACCAACATCTGTGTCCCTTCAGCGTGAGACCGTGCAAAGCCTGGTCTCAGAGTCACCCAAGAGATTTTACACTAAATGGGAAAAATCTTGGCTAACCTGTTCAATAGAGTTAAAGTAGGAAATAAAAAAAAAGAGGATGAATTTGAATGGAAATACCAGGTTTTTTCACATACATTAAAAAGGAAAGGAAAACCAGTATTACTGCTGTTTTTAAAGAAGCGCTACCAACTGTTTTGAAAGAATTGTCTTTACTTGAAAAGGCATTTTGATTCAAGTGAAATCACCTGTGTATGTGCCCTTTAAAAAGTATTTTGTAGAGATGCTGTCAAGGTTCATCCACATCAAGACCATGTCTAAGCTCTGTGTAGAGTATTACATACCACTTAAAGTGGGTTAGAAGCGTGTCAGCAGGCCTGTGTGATGCTGGCTCCTCCTGGGTTTATACATCATGAGGTTGCCATTATTTGCAGGATATGAGCTCTTTTCTCTAGTGGATTCTCACCTCCTGCACAGTCCAGGATGAGTGCTGCTTAGGGAAGGGAACATCTGCTCAGCCCTCTCGCTGTTTGTTCAACAGCTGATCCCTCTCTCACCTACTGCCACCTTACACCTGAAATGGTGGAGAGGTGCTAGCCACAACAGTATTTCTACCACAGCCTTCTAAATCCTCGGAAGTGTTAATTTATATGAGGGAAATTATGGCATTAATATAATTCTCATGAAAAATTTAAGACAAAGAGGTTTTCCCGGGGCTTTACATATAGTGAACGAAAAAATATGAACCTGTTTCATAAAATGTTTAATTCTTTTAATTCAGTAAAGTTGCGTTATTTGTGAAATCAAATGTTTTATAGACAGCTTGAGCAACACAAATAAATTAATGGTAGAGAAATCAGGTCTTTCTCCCTTCTGATACGGTCTCCATTCCTTCAGATATCACAGTTTCTTCATAAAGATACTGAATACTGCAATGACTTCAGCTCTAGGTATCTGGAAAATAAAAACCACCACTGTTGTTTTAGCTTCTAAAGCCTGGCTATTATCAATGGCCTACAGGGGCTCCATAGATAAGACACTGCCAGTGGTTCACCTTTTTTATTACAGAAGGTAACAAAAGGACCATGCCTAAATCCTTCCTTACTGGTGATAAATTTGAGGAGAATCTTCCAAGGGAAAAAAGCCTTTGAGGAAAAATGGGAATTAATGTGTCTTTGCAAGTTCACCAAACAAAGATCTTTCATTTATTTTTCATTTTGAACTAAACATGTCTCTTAGTATTAGCTTTAGGGTTCAGTAAGGAGGAGGGAAATTTTGAACATCCTCCTTTAAGTCTTAAACCTTGGAGGACAGCTGGTGTACCCTTAATATGCAGTGTATAAATAGTACCTAAATTATTATAAAATACTTCAGCGAAAATGATGTTTTAAAATTTTCAAAGGACTAAACCTAAGCAAGAAGAAAAATAGTTTAAAAAAAAATCAAAAGAGATTTTTTCAAGAGTGCTTCATTGTTTCTAAAAGGATCAAGACCATTCCACAGAAGCAAATCAACCTTTGGGGATATCTCTTCCTGTAAAGGTGGTTACAGCACCACAAAACTTTCCAAAAAAGTCCCCTCAGAATTCATTCCAAATCTGCTTCTTCCTTTTACATGTAATTTCCAGCAGTGAACAAAGCCCTGAGGATATATAAACTTAATTGTTTTTACATGCCCCCCTCATAGCCTCTGACTTGTGTCAAGTGAGAGTCACTCTGCTGACGCACCTCTCTCCAGCCAGCTGTACAGTAGAGTGGTGGCTCCCCTGCCCTCATTCTGCTTTCCCTTTCCACTTGGCAGAGGTACGAGTGTGGGATTTCACAGGCTTGTCTGCCAACTATGTAATGAGAGATGTGTCCAGCTACTATTGGTTACTTCCAATTTGTAAGCGCTAAAATAACATTATTTGAAGCTTCAGACAAATACCAGGAAGGGAAAAAAACCCTCTGCTGTTGATTTACTGGAACACACTATCATCAAGACTTGAAGGGAGGGAATTTGAAAGGAACAAATTGCACGGATTGCACAAGCTATTAATTTTACAATTTGGTGAACAAGCTCAATAACGTATACCCTAATGTGAGAACGTAGGTAGCAAGCACCACAATTCACGGCCGTCACGTCTCTCTTAGACTGGTCTTTGCATAACTTCCCAAACTAACTAGCCACTACACTTTCTCAAAAAGGAGCTGAATCCACCCCTTCTTCTCTGTCTGTTGCTTCCTAAGTAATTTCCTTAACAGAGTCAGAACACAGCTAGTCTAGTAAGAATTTTAGGGATTAAGCTGAAGATCATTACAGTATGTCTAGATTGGGTATTGATATTACACAAACTCTAAGAAACACACAAAACCTATTTTCAAAATGAACTGCAAGTTGCATTTCTTATATACAGTATCATAGTATATCAGCCAAGGTGTCTTATTCAAGAGCCCTTACAGGATTTTTGTGGTTGTTGGAGCAGAAAGAAGAATAACAGGTTTATTAAACAGTGAACCTAATGTTGAACTACAAAGCAAGACTTTGCACAAAGACTGAGTGTCAGATGTATACTTCTTGCTCATCAAAATCTGCAGCCAGAGAATTCCCAAGATGTTAAAACAAATTTATAGAATAAAGACTCTTTCTAAAAACATGCCTGGCTGGTTTTGTAGCAATATTGTGCAAGATACAAAGTAGAAATAACTTAGAAATACCTTAAATAAGGAAAATGTTTAATCTATTTTGGTCGACCATGAGTTCTGCTTTTTAAATAGGACTCTGAAAATTTTCTTTATTCTTAGTGTTTCCTAGGCAGTTATCAATCATCAGTCAGAGAGGATCCCATGTAAGTCTGATAAAAAAAAAAATCCTTCCTGGCATAAAACTACTGATTAAGTGCTAGAAAAGTAGTAGGAGTTCATGTTGCTATTTTTAAAACCTTCCTCTCTTGATCCAAAACCCCCACACCATTCCTAAGAAATGCAGTGTTCTGAAAAACTGACAAATGTATTTTTTTAAAGTTTTTCTCCAAGCAGTTTTCCTCTGCCAAAAAAAAAAAAAAAAAAAAAAAAAAAAAGAGTAATTTTTGAAATGAAGTAACTAATATGTTATATAGTTTGTTTATGCATTTTTTCAGAGACCATGTTCCTTGTACTCCAGATGGTCCTAAAGGCTACCCAGTATAACCATGGTACAGCTAAAACACTCAGCGCCTTGCAGATACTTTAGTGTTTCCCCAGACTGGGGCTGTAACCCCAAGTTTTTAATCTACTGCTGCCTTTTACAGCCTCCCCTCCCACCCCAGCCCCACTGCCGCCACCTCCCCCAGCTTCTCGTGCCCTTCTCTCAGGCCAAAAGTGTTGCAGAGCCCAGTCGTGGGAGTATCTCGTGGCTGTCCTCCAGAAAATTCGCCTGCCTTCCCAGGAGATGTAGCACCAGCAAGACATTCTGGAGAAAATACACATTTGGTGGAGAAGGAAACTGAGCTGCTAAAAAAGAACCACTTGCCCAGCTCTGTAGCAGAGGAATAAGTTAAATCCATGGAGGCCATACACGAAGATGGCTGCTGGTCTTGGCCACGTCTCTGCATGGCAGTCTTCCACAGACAGTTTAGTCTTCAGGACATTTCCTATCCCTTTATTTTGTTCATGAAAGTCAATACAAAATAAGGTTAGTACCAAAGACTGACTGCAAATCCCAGCAAAGGAGAAGTTGTCATGTGCTCCTCCATTCCCTGACTGATGGAAAGACCACGTACAGTACTGACATTCTGTTCTAGCAGCACTTTTTGAAACATAAGATGTAGGGCAAGGGTCAGACCTTAACTGCAACAAGTTTGATATTTTAGATAGCTGTATACTGATATACCTAAGCTTTTGAACTAATCATTGCAATACTAAATTTAGGATAAGTGCTCAGTTAACTCCACAGATTTCTAGGAAAGTTTTGCGCTTTCTACTTAATCTCATTCTATCAGGAAGATATTGCCAGAAGATGCTCAAGAGAGCTACTTCATTAAATTACCTCATTCATTACATTTACTGCCAAAATCCTGGCGGAACCCTTTTGCTACCACCTTCAATTTCCAGTACCTTCCATTCCGAGAGCCTCCAAGACAAAGACTGGCAGATTTTTACCCTTTCTAAGTAGAGGTCAAAGAGATTCAGTCTGCTCCTCTCCTGGCCAGCCCACAGATTAGGATGTGAACATGTAGGTTCTCAGCCCCCTCATTTCTCTGTAAAAAGTGCTGAACTCCCCTTCCAGAACAGGCAGCATGCTTAAATCTGACTAATATTGTATTCCATGTTGAAAATGTGCTAAATTATAATGTCATTATTTTTTCCACAGTCAACCCAAGAGTGATCCTTGTGCTATTTTATCTCATAGTAATGGAATAGTTTGGCAACAATAGCACTCACCAGCTGTCAATGGGATTTGGTTTTCTCCTTCTAAAGAGAAGACATTTTTCAGTTGTCCGTTTTCTAAAAGCTGTGGAGATTGGTGGGCTTTTGCCAAAGAAAGGGATGAGTCAAGCTTCCAACAGATAGTACATGCAGATCTGCTAGAAGGGAATTAAGCTGTTCCTGGGAAATAGCTGTGACTTCACAGCCTGACATAGGCAGTGTGGTCCGAGCAGAACAGGCGTTAGCACATGAATCATGGTGGAACAACAGGTAGTTCCACACACAATGTGATGTCACTGTTACATCAATGTTTGGGGCAGTATAAAAGAGAATAAAGGTAGAGTCAGAGTACAACTGGATTATTCAGCCCAGTGACAAGTTAAATCCAGAGTTCAGAGAGCAGCCACAAAGATGGGGAAGGGTCTGGAGGACAAATCTTACAAGAAGTGACTGAGGGATCTGGAGTTGTTTAGCCTGGAGAAAAGGAAACTCAGGGGAGATATTATTGCTATCTACAAGTGCCTTAAAGGAGGCTATAGCCAGGTGAGGTCAGTCTCCTCTCAGGCAACCAGTGACAGGAGGAGAGGACACAGTCTTAAGCTGCACTAGGGGAGGTTTAGATTGGAAATTGGGTAGAATTTCTTCCCGGAAAGAGTGATTGGGCATTGGAATTGGCTGCTCAGGGAGGTGGTGGAGTCACTGTCCCTGGAGGTGTTTAAGGAAAGACTGGATGCGGCACTCAGTGTCATGGTCTAGTTGACATGGTGGTGTTTGGTCATAGGCTGAACTTGATGACCTCAGAAATCTTTTCCAACCTAATTTATTCTGTGCTTCACAGAAACATATTCCTCTGCTGTATTGCCCTCTGTGGCACTTACTCTGAAGTAAGTCAGAGACAAAGTTCAGAGCATCCACTGTCCCTGTAAACCTTTGGCACACAAAGAGAGACTATTTGCTGCAATTTGATTCTGGCTGGAAAAGACTGGAAAAAAGACAGTGCATAAAGAAAGGGAATAAGGTAGCCTCTGAACATTATTAAGGAGCATTTTCTTGTCTCTGTAGCTGAGACTTAGATTGGATGAGGACACCAGGAATGCTTGGTAGCCTTTCCAGGCCCTGTGCTGTCTTGGTCTGTGATTTGTTCCACTAAAACTCTGATGGAGAAACTTATTCACTTCCTAACTGCTCACTACCAATCTGCCTTCTGTGTGCCAAACTAGCCACTTACCCTCAATGTCTGCTGCAGTAAGTAGAAATACCTGAGTTTAATCTATTCCAGAGAAACACCACAACACACTCAGAAGTGGAAAGACTTGCTTGTTCTGGGATCCAGTGACCCAGTAATATAATGCTTTGCTCCACCATCATTTCCAGAAAAGTATTCAAAGGCACCTTTTCTAGAGGAAATTGTCTTTCCTACAAGGGTAACTCCAGTATAATTCAGGAGGTTATTGAAAACATAGTTTCTGAGGGGTAGGATTCACTGAATGAGGTGCCATGAAATTTTCAAAACTGACATCCAGATTGCCAGAGTTCTGTTCTTTGATGTAATTAATCTAATACAAAAGCTTGATTCATGAAAGTTGGTTACCATGTAGTTACCATCTTAAGGGCACTGAGACATAGCCCCCATCACCACCAAAATAAAAAAGTGGTCAAATAGGAAGATATGCCAAGGGCACTCAGATTTTGGACCACTCCAGCAAAAGTGCATTCTAATTCAGATGGGGTGTTAGTGCATGAAATTTGTTTTTCCTTTTAACTGATATTAAGTTAAATATTTATAAAAGATTTAGTAACTGGGTCCTTTCCTCAAGCTGGGAAGCTGCAGTGGTTAGAGGCTGTGATCTCACTGGTTCTAAGGAAATACAGCAATAGCATCAACTGCTAAAGATATGGCAGTGAGCCAGGCCAGTTTCACTCAGAAATTTCTCCTGCTGATGTATGCAGTGCTGTCAAAACCCTTGGTGAGTTTTATTGAGAACTGGGGGAGTTTTACACCACTTTCCAGTGACAGGGTACAAGCATCTTCCGTTATCTCCTTAGAATATGCTTCAGTAAATTAATTTTTCAACTAACCCTTGAAGAAGGTTTTCTCAGTAAGAATTATCCATTAAGGACAGAAATGTTAATGTTTCAACAGCAAAGACCAGCAGTGTAACATAAGGCCAGTTTAAGCTGGGGTAGAATTAATTTTCTTCACAGTGGCTGTGGGGCTGTGTGTATAGGGCTGTGATTTGGATGTGTGCTGAACACAGGGTTGATAATATAGAGAAGTTTTTGTTATTGCTGAGCAGAGCTTACACAGAACCAAGGCCTTTTCTGCCTTTTGTACTGCCATGCTGGTGAGGCTGGGGGTGCATGAGAGGCTGGGAGGAGACACAGCCAGGACAGGTGACCCCAGCTGACCAAAGGGATATTCCAGACCATGGGACATCATGCTCTGTATATAAAGCGGAGAAGAAGGAGGAAGGGAAGACATTTGGGGTGGTGGTGTTTGTCTTCCCAAGTAACTGTTAGATGTGATGGGGCCCTGCTGTCCCGGGGATGGCTGAACACCTGCCTGCCCATGGGCAGCAATTAATTAATTCCTTGTTTTGCTTTGTTTTGCTTGTGTGCACAGCTTTTGCTTTCCCTGTTAAACTGTCTTTATCTCAATCCATGAGTTTTCTGGGTTTTACACTTCTGATTTTCTCCCTGATCCAAATGGTAAGGGAATGAGAGAACAGCTGTGTGGGGCTTGGCTGCTGGCTGGGGTGAAACCATGACAGTCAGCCAGTGCTAAAACTCAGCACTCCTGCATGTATAAGGAAATTAGGAAAGATGAGAGCTTTGGGGAAAATATGAAAAAATAAAACTTTCCTAGCTGAAAGGCCCGAAGCCCCAAAATCAATCTAAAAAGCTGTGGTTACATTGTGTGGTACATGGTAATTAAATAAGAGGGAAGCTGGAAGTGATTCTGGGATGAAGCAATCACCCACACTCATGGGAAACAGCCATGTTCCGTGTTCTTCCAGACAAACCCGAAACACTTGTAGGGTCTTGTCCAGCTTTGCATGGTGTCTAACCCTGCTACATTGTAGCAAAAATAACCATAATTAAAAACAAAGTAGAAGAAAGATTAAACTTGCAGTGATAGACTTCTGAACACACAACTACAGAGAGAAATGTGATAGTGCTTGTGAACTGCAGTATAGGCTAAATATTTTTCCAATTTTAACTCATATAACTTCTTTCAGAGAGTGCCATCTACACTTCTTTCTGGCCTACAAGACCTGGAAGCTTATTACAATCCCACTAGTCTGAGATACAGCCTATGTTACCAGAGAAAATTCACAAAGCTCAGGATCTTTTAAAAACTGTAGGGAAAAACTGTGGCTTGTAGCAAACCCTGAAGCTGGGAGAATGGAACACAATATTTAGTGCTATGACAAAATATCTATCACAGTTCTCACATGTTTAAACTCCAAACACCTACTGGTCAATTATAACAGAGTGAATATTAAGAGTGTTTTTGTAAAGAATCCAATTTTAATGAGTCCTGCTCTGGGTGATGTTGAGAAAATCCTGCTATGTAATTGCAATGTGCTCTGCTGTTTTTCTGATTAGAGTTGTCTGGGTTCTTTTTTAGCCTATGCTACCACAGCAAAATCTGCATATTTGCATGTAGCAGATTCATCAAGGGTATGGCTATTTCTTTAAGAAACCCTGGTCATTGTAATGCCATCTCTAGAAAACAGGCAGTGAGTTACCCTTGGGTTCGGGGCCATTGGTCATTACATTTTGTCATTAGGCATAAGGTTTACTTACCTTCAATTCTAACATCAGACATAGGAATTTAAATTGTCACATGGTTTGAATTATCAGTAAAGACATGAGCCTACAAAACATCAGTTAAATACTTTTGATGATGCATCTAACTGGTAATGTGGGTATTTGAAATTAGCATTTGGCCTCAAGAATTTTCATGTGATCTTTGATACTAATTCATTTTGTGTCTTTAGACAAAAGAGCTTACATTTTCAATTCCCTGCCTGTACAATTAAGGGACCAGCTGTAGATAACCTACTGGAGACTGCCAGTTTGATTAATTATTGTAATATCCCTACAGCTAGCAGCCACAGAGTCAGCCCAGGCATCACTGTTTCTTCACGCAGGGGAAGTTCCTCATGGTCTCCTTCACAGAAAAAGGAAGTGGGAGAGGACCCTGCACAATCCTGGAAAGCTGTGAGCAATGGTTCTTGCCCTTAGTCTGTGAGCAGTCAGTGCTCTTTTGGCATTTTCCCTTTAGGGGCCCGATGTTACATTCTCTAGCCACAGCTCTCAAGAGGCACTGAACACCTTTGGGTGAGTTATTGGTGAGTCATCTTCAACCTGTGGAAAATCAGATCATAGAGCTTAGGAAATTAGGAATGGATTTAAGGAGATAACATTCCCTTTTTTCTCTTCACTGGCTTCCCAGGAAATACAGTGAGAGCCTCCAGCATTTTAGCCAGCTGCAAGCCTTTTTATCTTTTCTGTTTCATTCTCAGCAGGTACTTCTGGTTTCTGGTCAAGGGACAGACATTCCTATTCACTTTTTCCTCTGAAACAGAACAAAATATATGCAAAGTAATGAGACTGAAACCACGTCAATCACTTTCAGGGAGATTGAGCAAAGTTTCCTGAAATCTAACAGGATGTGAAAGCAGAGCAGCACTTTCAGCAGAACTGGGCAAGCCTCTGCAGCAGCAGCAGCAGCAGCAGCAGCAGCACATCTTGCCGAAATACCAGGCTGCCTGGGGAATTTCTGTTCATGTAACACCCCTCTTCCAGTGACACCTTACACTAGTTCATTGCTTTGAAGTTGTTGCTTCTTAAAGTTTATTGGATGGCCGATCACAAGTGGTTCCCCAGGGTTCAGTGTTGGAACAAGCCCTGCTCCAGATCTTTATCAGTAATCTGGATGAGGGGATTGAGTGCCCCCTCAGCAAGCTCACAGACACCAAGTTGTGCAGGAGTGTAGATCTGCAGGAGGATAAGATGGCTCTGCAGGGGGACCAGGATAGGCTGGATCAATGGGCCAAGGCCAAGGATATGACATAACAGGGTGAAGTGCAGAGTCCTGCCCTTGGGTCACAGCAACCCCAGACAGTGCTACAGGCTGGGGACAGAGTGGCTGGAAAGCTGCCTGGCAGAAAAGGACCTGGTGGTGCTGGTTGACAGTGGCTGAACATGGGCTGTCAGTGTGCCCAGGTGGCCAAGACCAGTGACATCCTGGCCTGTATCAGCAATAGTGTGGCCAGCAGGATTAGGGCAGTGATTTTCCCCCTGTACATGGTACTGGTGAGATCACACCTCAAATCCTGTGTTCAGTTTTGGATTCCTTTCTACAAGAAAGTCATTGGGGTGCTGGAGAGTGTCCAGAAAAGGGCAACAATGCTGAGGAGCACAAGTTCTACAAGGAATGATTGAGGGAGCTGGGGCTGTTTAGCCTGGACACTCAGAGACTTACTGCTCTCTACAGCTGCCTGAAAAGTGGTTGAAGTGACGTAGGTGTTGGTCTCTTCCCCCAAGTAACAAGTGACAAGAAAAGAGGAAATAGCATCAAGTTGCACCAGGAGAGGTTTAGATTGGACATTAAGAAATATTTCTTCACCAAAAAGGTTGTGAGGCATTGAAACAGGTTGTGCAGGGAAGTGGTTGAGTCACCACACCTGGAGGTACTTAAAAGACATGTAGATGTGGCACTTGAGGGCATGTTTTAGTGGTGGACTTGGGAGCTGGGTTAATCCTTGGACTTGATCTTAAAGGTTTTTTCCAACCTAAATGATTCTACATTTCTCTAATACTCTGACATCCAATGTTTGGCAAGGTAGTCTAAAGTGGTAAAAAAGAATCCCATTCTGTTTCTTCTTCTGTTCATATTTAGGATATTTGGAAATTTCATGACAACTGCCAAATTTCATTCACATTTCCCCCTCCCTTCCTGTCCTGCTAACCTTACTGCAGACCTCAGATACAGTAGATTCAGCTCACATCCAGATATCCATTCATCTTAACCTTCTGTTGGTAGCAGTGTTATAACAGCTGTTCCTTGTGTCAGGACTGACCATCTGGAGAGAGCACGGGAATATGACAAAAGGGCCATTGTGACACCAGCTTTGTACAAAGGAAATTAAGGAACATGTTTCAAATACAGTTAAATTATGACAGCTCTCCAACTTGCACACAAACACTTTTCCCTATGTTTTCCTACTTGTAGTGCTCTGTGTTTTTAAATTTTTTAATCAAGCCCTGGCTACAAGACTCTAGCTGAAAGCAACTTTGCCTTCTCTCTCTAGTCAGAAATGACACCTCCCACGAACACGGGCCTCCAGTCTGAAACGTTTGGCCAAGCTGTGGTGCCTTTGTGTAACTCATAAATGCTGATGTTCTGTGGCTTTAGCTATGTTATTTTATTACAGGAAAGCTCACAGATCTATCTTATTACAGGAGACCTCACAGATTTCACTGGATGGGCTTTCCACAGAGTCTTATCCAAGAAATATAAAACCCCGACATTTTACTCTCTGAAACACGTGATTAATAGAACAATAAATCACAGACCCATATCAGCACCTGATTTACTAAAAGCAGGATTTGAACCTCACAGTTTACTTTTGGACCCAACCTGCTTCAGCACACACTGTTTGCTGTGGCTGAAAACAGGTGCCTCCAGCTCTGTGACTTGGGAGGTCGGTGTGCTCCTCAGTGGCCCAAGTAAGGTCAGCCCAGAGATGTCAAATCCAAAATGTTTCAATACAGTTGAGTGAAAAAACACAGCCCAGGACCCAGATTCCTGTCCTGGCTTAGTCAGGGCTAGGTTGCAGGTTCTGGAAAGCTTATCCACTAATGCCAAGAATGATTAGCCAGTGACAGTGTGTGGAAACTGGCTGTGCAAGCTGTTGCAACATACAGTAAGAGCTGCAAAGGCAGCAGGAGTATTACAAGTCCTGTGCTACCACAGCAGTTTGTGCCAAAGAAAATCCCCATAAAGAGCATTTACAGACATTGTCTGGCAGAGGTTGGTTAATAAGATGGATAGTAAGTGGGATAAGTGGCAATTCCCTAAGACAGCTGTGGTTATTCCCATACTCCAGAGATAAAGCAAGGTGTGAGCAATAGCCAGGAAAAAGGGAGAAGCGATATAAAAAGGACAAAGATCTGCTTTTGCCATGACCCAGGAACTTTCTTCAGGGCAGGAGAGAGCACAAATCAGAAGCAGGTTTGCTCTTAGAGAAGGGATTAATCACGAAGGGAAAATGCCTTGTCATGCTGTGACTCAGCAGAAAATGTTACTTGTGTGGAAGCAGCTGGAGAACACAGCCGGGACACAGCAGTGAGTCAGGAAAATCTGGGCTTTGGGCTGCTGCCTTCACCCTTCCTTCCTGCCTTCATTTAGCAATCTGAGCATCTAGGTATGCAGTGATTGCATATAAAGAGACACCTCATATTTCCTTGTGTAGCTAGGTTGGATTTAGAATGCACAGGAGAAATGGAAGTACAGATGACATTGTTGCCCTTTTTGGGAAGTGCTTTTTGGCACTGATCTTTTTACAGCAGCTCCTATTGTAAGCTCTAAGTGAAACAGGATTGTGAAACACAGATGAGCCCTCTAACATGTACCATAGTTTGAATTCATGGTAACACAGACCTGGATCACGAGCTTTTCCATGGGAAAAAAAAGAAAATGGAAGGAAGAAATTCTGCCACCACAGCCTTATACTATGTAGTGTTTTCAGGGGAAGATGCCTCCAAAAAGAGGATATACCCTTTAATAAATCATATATTATCCTTTCAGAGAAACAGAGCAAGGGCACCAGAGCAATGGAATGTGTTTCCAAGATGACTGGCTAATTTGATTTTCCACCTCATGGACTAAAAAAAAAAAAAGACAGTAATAAGACTCATCCCCAAGAAAGGCATTGTGAGGATAAGATGCTATCCAAATGCTCTCTCCATATGATTCTCTTAAGTGGTGCTGCAGAGCAATGAATGGTACCTGAGTACCAACTTACGATATGAGTTAAATGAATTTTTCAGAATTTTAGCCCATTCTGCTCACATTTTAGGAAATGTTAATTTTGCCAAACCCATTGGATGAACCTACAGTGTTTTTGTTTTCACTGTTTGATGTTAGACAACAGTTCTGAAGACCCCAACCAGAAGCAAATGTTGCATCTCTAACTCACTGTGAAGTTACATAACTCACCAGAACTTTCACCCCCTCTACTCCCTACCCTGATTTTATAACCCAAGATGGATACAATAGGCAGCAGGTAAATAGGAAAGGGAACCTAAGTACAATAAAGAGCTTAAATAAAACCTAAATATAACTAAATAGTGGAAAAGGGAAATGTGACACACAGTGACATTGAGGCAGCTGTGATTACATGACCTAGTCACAACTGGCTAATTGCAAGCTGTTTCTGGATCCTTTGTGTGACAGACAGCATGAAAAGGTAGGATTTGGTGAAGACAAAATGATGCTGTCAAGAGTTTGAAATAGTGTAATATGCAAAAGCTGTGAGGTCTCTTGTTTACTGGATGCATTCATGGATTTACTGCAAGTCCATGAAACTCAAGCTGAGATTTGCAATGTCATTTTCATCAGTCATGGTGAACAATCACTTTCCTTGTTGCTGTATTTCTCTTTCAAGCCTCATTGCTCAGCACTCCGGTATTTTCTGAAATTAAAATGGGCAATGCCGGTGGGTTTTTCTCCTGAAAATTCTGCTGACAAACCCTGGCAACATCTCAGAACACTCTGGTGGTGTTGGGCCACTGACAATGAGCCAAGAAACTGTCTGTGGGAAGTGTCAGCATTCCCTACAGATGAAATTAGAGGCATGAGTTAAATTCAACTTCGCAAGCACCAGGCATGCATACTCACAGATGTAGCTAAGTCAGGCGCCTGGCTCAGGCCCTGGTTTCTAATCTGCCTGAGCAACACAGTTTCCAACCGAGACTGCCAGAGGTCATCCAAGGACCACCATGACTTCACTGGTGTCTCTCCTGGGGACGGCTGTGCACGCAAGCTCAAAGCTGCACGTAGCTTCTCTTACGAGTCTGCTCTGAAAAGTAACCCCCTCTTCAGCACTAGTTACAACACAGGTCATAGCTTACCATGTGTTAAGGAAAGATCTATGCCAAAACTGAAAAGTATGGCAGTAATCCTTCCTGTACCACATTGCTTATTCCCTATTCATCTTGCTTCACTCTTTTGCCTCCTCTCCAGGAGCAGCACAGGCATGAACCAGATCTGGAAACTGTTCTATCTGAAATTCATACCTCACCACATGTTTCTCTTTACTGGGGGTTTACTGTTGGTTGAACACACATCAAAATTCAGTCTAAGAAAAATTTAATAGGCTATTCACCAGTCTACTGACTTACTTGTACTGCCGTTCCTCTGCTTTGATCCAAAGGTAAAACATTGTTCCCCAAAACTTCAAAACGAACTGCAAGAAAATATCAAAGAAATAAAATTTAAAAAAAAAACCCTGAAAAACTCTATACAGACTTTTGCCTGATAGGTAGCTTGGAATTCATGTCCCTGTGTGGCTCCTCTCTGTCATATAAGGCTGCTGTATGTCATATATCTCACAGGCTTGCTGATGGAAGTGGCTATTCATAAACCCACAAGAACACACCAAAGGGGAAGAGAGCAGTCACAAGCCAATTCAGAGGCTTCTGGAGGGTGACATGGAGGTGAGAGTATATGTGTTGTCCTGAGTAGCTCTAGTCTTTTATTTCACAATTTGACGTGAGGGTCAAATCTTTGAGGTCTTTCCTAAGCATGACAGCAATACCTGTAGAATGAGTTTGTGGTCCAGCTGGGGAAAGACACTGGCAAAAGGGCACAACAGCAAAGCAGCAGGGCATAATGCTCAGATGTAAAAAGGACAGTGGTGAGTTTAGGCTCCCAGTCAGCTCCTGGTCTTGTCCTGAGGGCAGATCACCCACCCAGTCCCAGGCAGAAGTCTCACCTTTTCATCTGTGAGACTATGCCAAGGCGAGTGCTCTAAGGAGACCATGGTTCTTACTGCCAGAGCTACCACATCAGCCCCAGCATCAGCATGGAGAAGAGCAAAGGAAGCACCTTGTCTTCAAAAATCCAGTCAAGATGAGTTGTAAAAACCATGGCAGATGGCCACATAGCTGTAATTTGTGCTTTTGAAAATCTCTCCCTACTGGTTTTATTAATTCTCAAACACACCAGGAATTTTAGGGAATGGAGAATCCCAGATTCCCTCAGACAACCAAAGACTCTGAATGCAGCCAAGAAGAATTATATTTTCAGTTCTTGAATCTTATGTAACTTTCATTTATCCTTACCATGTATTAGTACCGTGAATGGCAGAAAGAGAAGAGAAACATTTGACATTTTACTGAGCAAAACCCAGCTATACTAGACTAATGATAGCAACGATGTTTCCTCAGTTGAAATGGGACCTGAGGTCCTTACACATGCTTGACAGGATGTTTAACTTTGCTTTGACAGTAATGTTCCCTGTAATTTTCCTCTGAAATAAACCAGCAGTTTTAACAGCCGTATGTTTTCTTCCTTAGGCAATTTATCTTCAGGGAAAATGACTACAAACACACTGAGGGCAAGCATTTATTTGCAGTCTCACTCATTTTAGAGCCTCATAAGGTCCCACTACTTTATTGAGGGTTCCAACATGTGTTATTAAAGCTATAATATCTTTGGAGTCCTTAAAATGAACTGGACTTTCACTAATAGTAATGCTACTGGTAATTATAATAAAGAAGCAATTGTCAAGCTTTGTGTCCATAGATAGGAGTTTAAATAACAGCTAAATATGCCCCAGTAAAGCAAAATATATAATCAGTAAAGCAAATATAGGAAATTAAAACCATATTATATATTTAGTTTCCTTGCTCCTTGGGATGTTTGTTTAATGCATGGTGTGAGAGTGGCAATACTGCTATTGTATCCTCCTGATAGGACTCATGCTGTGAAACCACCTGCAAGACACAACGGAAGTGGACAAATGGGATAAGCTGACTGAGTTCCCTTCTTTCAGAGGCTGGGAAATAAAGCAGAAAGGTGGTGAGTTTGCCTGAGGATGCTCCAGTGGAGAGGGAAGAACAGAGGTGAGGATCCTCTTGCCCTTCCCATCTCTAGGCAGACTCACCCCCGACAGCCCCTTCGGTAGCTCCGCACACCCCAGCACCCAGGCTGGTGCAGCAGCCTGCACTTCCACTGCCCTTCTCTCCTGAGGCATGGGGTGGGGATTTTCTTCTCATCTTGGAGCAGTAGTAAAAAGAGCATTTCTTTATCTAACTTGCACAGTAGCTCCTGAATGTTATTTGCATCTTCAAGTCCAAAGAAGAAGGCAATGAAATTATTTTTCAAGGTAAGACCCATTAAGTGCAGGGCCTGAAGTGGGTCTTTTTTGCAGAGTGAGGATCAGAGGGATGTGTTTTCGCAACTCAATGAAATCCTAGGAAATGGTTCCAGTAAACTTGGCTGAAATGACTGAAAATGGATGAAAGATAAAGTAGTTTAAAATGGGAAAGCTTTAGCTTCTCCACATGCCAAGATCTTTTCTAAAATTACATAAGCAGCCAGGACAAAATGAGAATAGGTTTTGACTGAACTGTTTGACAGAGTTTTATGTTTTCTTTAAATTTCATTTTTTAAAATATGTATTAACTTACATTTTATGTTTATATATATATAAAAAATAAGCAAAACTTGTTCTCTAAAACCATTCATGCAAAAAAAAACTAGTAAGTCTCTTTCAGTTTTTTGATTTTTTAGGATTTAGGCCTGGAAACTCTGTTTTTTTTGTCAGAAGACTTAGAAAGCAATTCACATTCCAAAAGCAGTTACAAATTACAGCTTATCCTGTTGTTTTTTTTTTTTTTTAACAAAATATGAAGACTACATTTTTAAATAGCAAAAATAAGTTACCAGCACAAACCATTAATTGTCAGACAAGAGCCATAGGCTGGTAACATTATTGTGGAGTCTGTATAAAGGATGCCATGAAAAATGCAGTATTATGTGGCTCATTTAGCTTACAGCTGTTGTGCATTCTTATCAAGCAGTATCCTGTGTCAAAGAATGGCAGTTTTAATTTCCTTTGCTGGTTGCTCTGTTTAGATCACTTTGACGCAGATTATCGCTTTTACAAGAACGTAGTCCAGCTGGAGGGCAAACATATCTCCTAATAATTTTTCTTTCTTTTTTTTTCCTGCTGCTCCTTCACTCTGTGCAGCAGCAGTGCAAAGCCAAGTTGTTTAATTTGGGTTTGTAATAGCTAATTTGATATTTTTAGACATTCAGGTGTGAAGTTCAGGCCTTAAATTACAGGGCTGTGATTCTAGCTCAATCCAGAGAAAAGGATTTCACGAGGTAATAAATGAAATGGTGACTGGATTAAGCAGAATCAAGGAAACATTTAAAGCATAGATACAATTTCAATGAATTTTAGGCATATATTTCACCGACTGTGTGTATTTAATTGCTGTCTTGAAGCTGAAGTTTCCCTGACATTAGGCTTATGCTTCCAACCCAGGTAATTACATTGAAGCAACTGGTGCTACTATTATAACACCTCTCAACCAGAAATTAAGGCAGCAAAGCTGACCAAGCAGCTGTAACACATTCAAATTTCCACATCTGGCAATGGCATGCTCAATTGCCTTTTACAAGGGGATTTTGGTAAAGAACTTCTTCACTCTGTGCCATCTCAGACCTAACAGTCCTGGAAAGGCCTTGTGCAGCCAAGTTCAAAGATCTACACTGTCCCTTGCCTTCTTGTGCAGGAAGAGTGTCCTGCATCCTTCATGGATGACAGTGCTTCCCCTGAGAAGTGCTTCTCTTTCCAAGGCAAAAGAAAGGACCAACCTGCCAGAAACCACTGGTGTTTTTCCAACAGTGCTAATTATAACAGTGTTAAAAGACTTTAATTTCTCCAATGTAAGCATGAGGCAACACAACAGAAGCATGAGATGACACAGTGGAGGATTCATCTGGCACTTGAGGTGGTGTAACCATGTCTCTGCTGGGGTGCATAAGAAGGGCAGGTCCCAGCACTGTTCCAAACATAGGCTGTGTATTCCAGGGGTGTGCCTGGGCTATGGGTCCTTGCTACACTGTGCCCTTGGAACACTGTAAGTACCAGCTGTGCTTGGCACAACTGGTCAGAAGAACAAAGAAAGGCTGTGGCAGTGCATGGCAAAGGAGATAAACAGAGATCTGGCTCTGGGCATTTACAAGGTAGGATCCAAAGAAGTCATCACTCGGTGCAGTAAATTGGCTCAATAGAATTAGAGAATTACAGAATCAATTTAGTTGGAAAAGACCTTGACATCATCAAGTTCAGCCTATGACCAAACACCACCATGTCAACTAGATCATGACACTGAGTGCCACATCCAGTCTTTCCTTAAACACCTCCAGGGACAGTGACTCCATCACCTCCCTGAGCAACCCATTCCAATGCCCAATCACTCCTTCTGGGAAGAAATTCTTCCTAATCTCCAAACTAAACCTCCCCTAATGCAGTTTAAGACTGTATCCTCTCCTCCTGTCACTGGTTGCCTGGAAGAAGAGGCCAACCCTCATCTGTCTACAATCACCTTTCACTCTTCACACTTGTAAAGAGTGATAAGGTCTCCCCTGAGTTTCCTTTTCTCCAGGCTAAACAATCCCAGCTCCCTTAGCTGTTTCTCACAGGACTTATTCCAGACCCCTACCAGCTTTGCTGCCCTTTTCCGGACAAGCTCCAGCCCCACAATGTCCTTCTTGAGTTGAAGGGCCCAGAACTGAACACATGACTCAAGGTGTGGCCTCACCAGAGCTGAGTACAGAGGGACAATCACTGCCCTGGTCCTGCTGGCCACTCTGTTGCTGACACACATCAGGATGCCACTGGCCTTCTTGGTCTCCTGGGCACACACTGGCTCTTGTTCAGCTTCTGTCAGCCAGCAGCACCCCAAGGTCCTTTTCTGCTGGGACACTTTCCAACCACTCTGCTCCCAGCTTGTAAGAACTTCATGCCCAGGATTCCCTACTTCTTAGGCAGTTTGGCCAGGATTTTCTTGCTCTAATTTATGTGCCAGAAACGTTACTAAATATCTAATGCTTCAGCATTGCTCGCGAATTGTGACTAAAACCATTCTCAGGCACTGAAGCTCGTATTCACGTTATTAAAGTCTCTCACTTTCCAAACTAGATTGGGCACTCACAAACTACCTCTTAGGAGTGGCCATGGATTGGTCTTAACCCCCAAACCATGCCTAAAAACTGTTTTGGAGAGTGATGTTTGTCTTAGCCTGAAGTAGGGACACGTATATTCTAGTAACACAGACGTCTGAGTGTCCTTGTCCAGACACTCTCTGGCAGCCTCCAGCACCTTCACCAGTAGAGATACAGCCCACCATTGATTCATTTCATTCATTTTCTTTCCCTCAGTATTTAAATCTCTCCTTCTCCTGAGAAATATTGGCCTCTCTCTATAGTGACTGAACATCAGGAATACAACTGCCACCTGTAAAAATTATCCTTTCTTGTCAGATGTGCCTGAGGTCCCTGAGATCCATCCACCATACAGTCCACAAGAGGCTGGTGGTGCTGCCAATGACTGATTCTTCATATAGTTCTTGAACAAAACTTCTCCCTGTCCCTGTGACCTCTCTTCCAAACAGCTCCACAGCCACTTCCCATCCTTTGCTGCCTCCATACACACCAAGTTCAAACCAACCACCTCCCTCTCTCTTCTTCTCTGTAGTGCACCAGCCATGACCCTTACCTCCTGAGGTGGCACTGGTCTTTGCAGGCACTGGTAGTCAGGTCCAGCACTAGATTCAAGTTCCTGCAGAGGAGTCCTTGGCATCCTGGAGATAGTACAGCTTTCTTTTCATTGTTTTTTGGGTGTGCTGCAGTACCACTGCATTCAAGTAACATTGCATCCTCCACTGAGACAGACAAGCCACAGCCAGATTGTCCACCAGAAAAGGTGGATCAGATAAGGGAAAGTCTTTGGGATCCAAAACAGGAGGTAGGCACAGAAACCACACTGCAGGAGATAGATCCAAACAACTGAGAGACTGAGAGCTCCTAAAGCTGAAAGGAGATATTAGAAGGCATAGTAGCAAGGATGTATTCAAGAGGTGATTTTCACAGGACAGAGAGTTTAGAAGAGGCTGCAGAGCAAATTTTCAGCCACTCAGAGTACCAATTCTACTCACTATAGCTGTGGTGAGAAAGACAGTGTGTCCTGACAGGAAACGTGCAATATAAAGACGTTGTCAGAGGCATATATCTGCAGCTGATTGAAGTAATTGTTTTTGAGATAGTTACTCCTTTTTGACTATAATGGAAAAGGGAAACTTGAGTATAAGAGAAGTGAAAAAAAAATAAATCTGAGAATCCCTCTTCCATACAAGCACAGACATGTTTCAGTTTTCACTTGTCCTCTCTTGCCAAGCTATCACATTTTTCTGTTGTCACATCCTCGGGTGCCAGGCAATACATTCAAAAGTGGCTGATGTTTTCCCCAGAATGACGTGATGCTTTCTCCAGCATGACACATCTTCCTTCAGCAAATGAGCCACGAAAGCCCTTGAGTCACTGGGGAGAAACCTGTCCATCCACTGTTGTCTGCCTCTGGGCAATGAATACAGAGCACTTCCAAACAATTAGAAATGTTCTTTTTTTCCCTGGGGAGGTTTTTGTTTCAATTCTCAGAACTGTGTCACTGCCCATGGCTGTGTTGGGAGAGCAGGGTATCTGCCACCTCAGCAAGCAGCCCCTGTACATGCTCACATACAAGTGATGCATGCAGAGCTCCCAACACAGGCTGAGAGCAGCAGTGGGTGCTGCCAGCAACCTGCTGAGACACTCAGCCCCCAGGATGGGCACTGAGAGGCAGCACACTGCAGGGCACCAGGAGATAGAAAGCAGTGCCCTGGCTCTTGGTGCAAGGCTGAAACAATGCAAAATCAGAGAAAACCTGCAGGGAGAGGATGTAGAACCATGCATATCTTGCATGTACAGCTGTTCTGCACTTCATAGAGGCCAAGACTTGCTTGCCTGTACAAGGAGAATTGCATCATGAGTCAATGAAGGTTTATACTTATCTTTTGGGTCCAGAGTTTAGGGTAGGCTGGGCCTTAGTAACTCTTTGCCATCAGAAATAACAGTTGTAGCTCAATCCAGTTACCAAAAGCATATGCAACTTTTCCTTTCAGATACAAAAAGATGCAGTGAATAAGATAGCCTTTCACATGAAAATATCTTTTAAATTACTCATGTTTCCCCTTGTATGTTTATTTTTTGCCTGCTACTTCAATGTCAAAAAAAGTCATTAAAAAAATTTCCTGGGCCTCAAATTATAATATTTCCATTTAGTTCAGAAAAGTATCAGCCCAGTCCCTGCACGTGTGTTCCTGTGTTAGTGGCATGTCTAATGGACTAAAAGCAAAATTGCCTGCATTTATTTCAGTGGAATGACACTGGTAGAAAACTGAGTTACGAACAAGAAATTGATTATTCTTGCTGGTCTCGGGGATAAATGGGTCTGAAGAAACAATTGCCTCTTTCTCTTAGAGATGGTCCTACTGGCTTATAGAGCCTTACTGGGGAAGATGAGGAGTTAGGGAGAGAGAGCTGAGTAAAAATGTTGTTGCTGACTCTGTCTAGGCTACAGCCCCCTCTTTGGCAAGCTCTGTAATTCCACAATGCAAAATAAAGGCCAGGCCAATCTGCTTCCCCACTTCATTTCACTTTCTAAATGATTTAGGAGAGGCTGAACTATTTGACTTACCAAGCAAATTCGATTTCACAGAACTCTTCAGTAAATCTGGGCATCTCCTAACCTAGTCTCTCTCCTTCTTCCCTTTAATTCTCTTTTGAGTTTTTCCTTTTCCCTCCATTCTTTTTCTATATCATAATTCTGCTTTTCCACCCACTCTTTTTCTCTATCTGAAGTCTGCCTCAGCTGTACTCTTTCTTATTGAAAATTTAGATTTCTTTTTCAGCTTTCATCGCCTCTTTTTTTCATTACTTGGCCATTCTCTGCTCTCCAGTAAAAAACTCTGAATCTTGTGGAACCTATATTAAGGCCTTTTGCTTCTTACTCAAGTGCTATGGAAGGTATCTGGGAACTTTTTTGTTCCAATGGAGCATGGGATCATTCAGGTAGGAGGCACCCCTGGAGGCCAGCTAGGCCATTACTGAAATATCCGTTTTGAAGTAGGATCAAGATGTTAAATGTCTTATCCAGTCAAATTTCACACATCTCCAAGGATGGAGATTCAGCAGCCTCTGGGAACTTTTGCCAGTGCTTGACCAGTCCTGCTGTATAACATTTTCTGGTTAGAAAATTTGTTCCATGGCTAGGCAGCACTTTCTTACTTGAAAAACACATTTTTGTTCAAGGCTAGATTAGTCCCATCAGTTTGTTGGCATCCTCTCTGGTACTTACACTGCTAATAAGAAGCAGTCTTGGTCCCATCTGAGGCTTTCTTTCACTAGACTAAACACAGTATCCACTTCCCACTTCCTTTGCAGCACAAAGCTCTCCATCCCTCTGACCACTATTGGCATCCCTCAGTTATAGGTCATGTTTGAAAATTCATTGCTCTGTGTTTGACATAGAGCAATCAGAAGCATATGCAAAATTGAAGTGCAATCTCACAAATGTCTTTGAATTAGAGCAGTAAGATTCTCCCTTTTCTGCTGGATATACCTCACCGGACTACTCTAAGATCACCTTAGCAGCACACCTGCCATAGACACCACACCACATCCTTCCCTTCCACAGTTACTTCCATAAAGCATACCATTAGATGTGTGCCATTAGAGCACCCAGCACATGAATTCCTTCCTCACCTCATCTGCTTATTGATACTCGGCAGCGCTCTCTCCCTTTCAGCCAGCTCAATACACACCTAATTCTTGTTTTTCCCTGCTCCCTCCTCACTGCATCCCACAATACTCCATGAAAAGGCTTAATTGAAATTCCCAAGAAGGAAACATGTTTCCTTTGTGTAGGAAATAGTTTCTCAATGAGTGTATTGGGATGACACAACCCAACATTGCAAAGCTGTGTTTCATCTTATCCACCTACCAACCTCTATTTGCCTTTCATTCAAAAATTTTTCTGAGAGCTTTGCATACTATTACAGCCAACTACTTAAGGCTGCCTGGGTCACCCCCTCTCCCCATATTTTTAACTAAAGGGCCCAGCTTTGATTTTCTTCATATGTTTATTACTGTCCTTACCTAAGAGGTCTGAAATAGAGATACTTGCAACTAGAGCTGTGCTTACATGTACCAGTCCCTGCCAAATTCAGAGGCACACTTTGCCTCACAATAATCCAGGAATTTTCTGGAGAAAAAAAAAATGATACATTTGCTGCATCTTGAACAACAGAAGTGCCAGAAAGATAATCACAGAATCAGCTGAGTTGGAAGGGACCCAAAGGGCTCACTGAGTTCAAATCCTGACCCTGCACAGCATCATCCTCAATAATCACACCATGTGCCCATGAGTATTGTTCAAATGCTTCTGGAACTCTGTCAGGTTTGTGCTGTGAACACTTCCCTGGGGAGCCCATTCCAGTGCCCAAACACCCTCTGGGTGAAGAACCTTCTCCTAATATTCCTCCTAAACATCCCCTGACTTAGCTTCGGGCCATTCCTCGTTCCTGGTCACCACAGAAAGGAGATCAGCATCTGCCCCCCTCTTCCCCTCACAAGGAAGTTGTAACTGCAGTGAGGTTTCCCCTCAGTCTCATCTTCTCCAGGCTGAACAGACCAAGTGAGTGACCTCAGCTGCTCCTCATATGGCTTCCCCTTGAGGTCCTTCACCATTCACCATCCTTGTGGCCCTCCTTTGCCTCTCTAACAGTTTCATATCTTTCTTTTATTGTGGCACCCAAAACTCCCCCCACCATTCGAGGTGAGGCCACCCCAATTCAGAGCAGAGCAGGACAATGCCCTCCCTTGCCTGGCTTGGTGATGCTGTGCCTCATGCACCCCACACTTGGCTGCCAGGGCACTGCTGAGTCATGTTTAACTTGCCATCAACCAGGACCCCCAGGTCCCTTTCCTTGACACCGCTCTCCAGCTTCTCATTCCTCAGACTGTACTTACATTCAGGACTGCCCCATCCCAGGTGCAGAATCCGGCTCTTCCCTTGTTGCACTTCATGTGGTTGGTGACTGCCCAGGCCTCTCATTTGTTGAGGTCTCTCTGCGGGGCCTCCCTCCCTTTGAAGCTCTCCCCGGTTTTGTATCATCTGTGAACTTGCAGCCCTGCATCCAGGTCATGAATGAAGACGTTGAAGAGCACAGGGCTGAGGATGAGGCCCAGCGGAACCCCACTAGTGACAGGTCCCCCATCTGATGTCACCCCATTCCCTACAACCCTTTGTGCCCGACCCATGAGCCAGTTGCTCACCCATGGCATGACGTGTTTATCCGGCTGTGTGCTGGACATTCTGTCCAGAAGGATGCTGTGAGAAACAGTATGGAAAGATTTACTGAATTCCAAAAGGATTACATCAACTGGCTTCCTTTGATCAACCAGGTGGGTTACCTTTCCTCATAAAGGAAATTAGGTTTGATAAGAAGGACTTTCCTCTCGTGAAGCTGTGCTGGCTGTGACTGATAATGAAATGATTGAGATCCAAATTTACTTATGATCATCCCAAAAGCATGCAACAAGACACAAATTGTGCAATAGTTGGCACTATGTCCATAGCTGTGAAGGCAGGAATTTCTTCAACTATATTTTTATTGTCAGAGCTTATCTGTTAGGTTATGAAGATCCAAAATGTTGTGATAGCTTTGCAGTTTCATTTCTGGAGTTACTAGCTGGAAAAATAATGATGAGAAGAGGCAAAATCATGAATGAGGAGTCAACCATCAGTAGGAGAGATTTCAGTTTCCTTCTAATCCCTTTCTTTGCTGAGGCATGTCTGATTATCCCCGTTGTATTATCCTTTTCAATCACAATTCCCAGCAACATAATTACGAGCACTGCTTTTACAATACCCATAACTAAAATCGTTTTGCAATATGAAGAATGTCAACAATATGCATTTTGTTGGCATTTCCTCAATTTTATTGAACACTTCTTGAGATGGCAAAACTCTATCCTGTAATATTTAAAGAATCTCTATGTAGAAATAGATTTTTAAACAAGATGTAATGTGATATTCTACATTTAAACAGTTTCACTTTCTAAATTCAAATAGAGTTGTGAATTAAATCCCTGATTCTCTGCTCAAAACATACCATGAACATCCTGATTCTGAAATTTCATCCTAGTAATTAAAACCAGACCCAACTCTTTCATCTATTTAGTCCTTTGCAAAACCTTTATTAAAAAAACATCTAAAACATCACATGAGAAAAAACTGCCAACAACAATAACCCAAACTTCTGTTGCAGCTCAATGGTAACAACACTTAGCTTAAAAGCTAAATTCTGTGGGTACCACTATTTGTTTAGGAAAAAAACCTGTATCTATAGTGCATGAATTGTCAAAAATGAAATCTATCTATCTACTATAAACTAACAGTAATGAATAAAATGCAAAATACTGGAAAGTCTTACGTCAGCAGAGAGAAATGACACAAACCATTCATATGTGAATGGTTCTTTGTTATGGGAATGAACTACATTATTTATGTAAAACAGATTATTTACTATGCCTAAACATGTTGTTTTGTGCCAGAATATTGCATGGTTTTTTTCTCCTGGTGCTCTATTGCTTAGTCTTCTGAAGTTTTGATTCGTTTTCAGGAAACATTTAACATATTCCTGCCATGTTGCACAAAATTCTGCCTGAGAGGAAGGCAATTACATCTGCCAGCTCCTTGTGTGCTGAAAAATGTGTGCTGAAGTTAAAGGCTCCAAACAGCATTCCTTAAGAAAGCTTTGCTGGAGGACAAAGGCCCAGTAGCCATCCTCACCTGTCCCACTGCTGTGTGACCCCATAGCCAGCAGCGGTGCGCACAGGCTGGCTCAGCAACATGGGCCTAAGCACCTGTTTGCGGTTCTTCCTCCGCACATAAGATTAGCCTGTGAAAGGAGCTGGGGAAACCGATATGCAAACAGGGATGCTTCAACAGTCAGGAACGATTCCAGGCCATGTGAGGTGTCCGAGGCCTGCTCTGGCTCCTTTCAGAGCCAACATGAAAATTCACCTTGGAGAGCATCCCCCTGCCAGAGCTTCCCCACTGCAGAGAGGAGTGTGATCACTGTGCTCTCGGTCCCACAGCAGGGAGAGGAGCTGCTTTCCCTTGGTTTGAGTCTGTAAAACACCATGGGGAGTTTTCAGCAGCTTTGCTTTGAATCAGCCCAAGGAAGCTGGAACCCAAGGAGTGGGAATGCTCTCCCCTCCCAGAGAATGAACCATCTGTGGCATTAGCTCATCCTGTTACTCATTATACCTGACATACATCTCACTATACCACAGTGCAGCACAACGCTGTCCATAGTGGGGGTATCAGACATAGCTGAAGAAATCATGTTCCTTTTTTATATCAGGAAGAGGACAGCTGTGTCACTGAGGATGACATTACAGACGTCAGGAGCTGTGGTTCAGAAAGTCTGCCCCTGTGGCTTCTGAATCATCTGCTTTGTGGCAGCACTTGGTGCCAACCAGGCCCTGTGGCAATGCAGGCAGTCCCTTCCCCCAGACATTTGTGTTTGAGTTGTAACATCATCACCAAGCTCCAGAGCAAGGGACATCATGAGCCAATGGTCCCCTGTAGGGATCACTCACACATCACCTAATATCCATTCAATTCGTAAATAGCCACCTCATTAAATATGCCCCATTTTAGCACCAAAAACCCCCATTCTAGATTCTCATTCCTAATTCACTTTGTGGTCAAGACAAAAAAATCTGAGCAGTTATCACAGTTTTCCCACAATTTGGACATGCCACTCCTGATTTTTTAGGTCATCCACAGATAAAAAGAAATATTTTCTATTTCATGTATATAACTTATGATTTACTAAAAGTATTCCAGATTACTGAAGGGAAAAAGATGAAGGTGAGGAAAACTCTTGCTGATATTTCCTTTGCAAGGCTGCAGAGTAGCCTTGGCTTGCAGTAGTGTAAGGATGCTTTTCATGTGACCTCGTTCTTCAGGATAAACTCTTGGTGAGAATGACAGGCTGCAAATGCTGAAGCAAAAAGCAAAAGTGAAACATACAATAGGAAAGAGGAGAAAGGAGACTAAATATGTGCACAAGCCGCTCCAAAGGACTTCACCAGTGCTTTATCAGGAAAATAAGTATTGTCTGAGGCTGTCTGAGGAAATTATATTCCATGGCTTTTTCATTCCAGGTCAAAGCCTAAAATTGTCTATACTTCGTAGTGTGATGCTGTTTTAAGACTGAAAGGAAGACTATCACATGCAATACCACAAAAAGGAACATCCTAGGCAAAAGGAGATTTTGAGAAAAAGACATTTGGTAAAGCTTATCCTAGGTACAGGGAAGAGGGTTGAGGATACAAAAAATGTACATATCAGAAGGGGACTAAGAGCAAACTTCAGAAGTATCAAAGGACTGTGGGATTAAAGATTCCTACAGATGTCAGGGGGAGCTATTCAGGGAAAGGCCTTTACTGAACAAATTAGAAGTGTTACAACCTTTTTTTCAAATTAAAAAAAAAGTAATCTATTTCAAAATCTTTAACAATAAGTATGACTTCTGGCAAGTGGCCACAGAAAATCTATTTCAAAATAAAAAGCTTGTTACTACAGAAAACCTGTGACTTCATTTTGGAATTATGAAATGAAATTATCCCATCATGTACTTTGAAATATTTAATCTTCACATTCTAAGAAGAGTTACTCCAGGCTACATCAAGATTACTAGTGCTTAAGGGACCAACTTGAAGGGAGAAGTGGCAGAACAGGAAGAGTGACTTTGTCCCCTGGCAAAGAAGTGTCCTGCGTCAATGGCAAGCAAAGGATTTCAAACAGATATCATCTAATATTTGCAACTAGTAATTCCTCCTTTTCTGATATCATCTGACTTATTTTCCTCCTTGTGGTATCTCAAAAAATTTAGTATATTTCTTACTATGCTAGCCTTGGTTTTGATGGTACTGCTTTTAAAAGTTTCCTCAAAGCCTGATGAGAAGAAGCTCAGGCTCAGAAGAGAGTGAACAAATTATACAGACTTTAGGAGGGAAGGCAGGAGCTATTTCCTACTTTGTCTTTCCTTTTACATATAAGACAGTGTCAGTTTCATAATGAATACAATAGAAATGTTGCCATTGAATTCACCCTCTTACAGCAATTTTATGTTGTCTTTGAGAAGGTTTTAAAACAACTTTTCCTCTCTGTGACACTGATCTTACTCTTCTGAGAAGCAGATATTTTCATTACTCCTGTGACTGATTCCCTGAAGTGATTTACAAAAATTTTCTCAATAGGGACATGATAGGGAGGATATGAAACGTGTAACAAAAAGTAATGGAATGCTAGAATTGTTAAAGGAGCCTTCCAACCATTTTTTTCATCTTCATCATAAGCCAGGAAAGTCAGCTTTGTTTTCCTGACTGTTTGCAGGCTTTTTATTCTGCAGATGTTCTCTGTAGACTCAAGAGCACTGGGAGCTCTGGTTAAAGCCTATGTTCACACATCAGTGCTCCTTCCAAAAGCTGTGTTTCCAGGGGTTATCAGCTCTTGAAGTTTGCTCTCTGAAGGGTCTTGCAACCCCATCACATTGCTTAGCAGAAAAAGTTGACAACAGTGGACTTACCCATTCAGATGGCAAAGCATGCACTGACAGTGGTCATGTGGCTGCATGACTCTCTTTGCTCTTTCATCAGGCAAGTGAGGTTCTATCAAAATCAATGGAGTTACAACAGGTTAAAACATTATTAATTATGATATTAATATAATAATAATAATAATAATAATAATAATAATAATAATAATAATAATAATAATAATTAGTCCTAAATATTGTCTAGAGTTGAAAGCAGGTGGGGAGACAAAAGTCCTCATGAATTCAAATTGACTTTAGCTAGTAGCTTTGTTTGTTAATAAAAAGTGATGACTACATCCATGTCTTAAACCTTTCTCCTTTATTAATCTGTTTTCAAGAGTGTGCACTGCTTTGGAGGTGTGAGAGGTGACACACCTCTTTTGAGATGAGGCATAACATTTTTCATGCTCAACAAAAAACCACAGTGATTTTTTATTGATTTTTTATTGATACTCTCCCATGAGTCAGGCATTGCATCTTGCTCCACCATACTGACACAAGTGTTCAGGCAGACAGGCAGGCAGAGAGTCACTCAGATCACAGACTGGATCCTAATGAAAACTAATAAAATTCCTCTGGTGTCTTATTTTCCAGCTAGATCCCCGCCGTAGTCTGACATAACGGCTCAAACACCAGCGCTGACACACATGGGAAGTGGTGAGAAAAAGTGACTCGCAGCAGAAGTCAGACTACAGACTGGCAGTGATACTCTTTTTTGGTAGCATCCTCCCCACATTTGTATCCATTTGGTAGCATGTCCCCACTTCCCAGGAGTTAGCAGGGCTCATTGAAAGAGCTTTAAACTAAATTTGAATAATAAATAAGCCTGGGGACAGCACACTAATGTATAATGATCAATAACAGTTGTCGAACTACATGCTAAACGTTATGCAGAAAGCAGCAGATTTCATTAAATAGTTGTGGGCTACCCAGGCTAAATGGGAGATTTAACATGAGGTTGGTAACAGCATAGGAGTCTCCATGGAGCTTTCTTATTACTTAAAAAAAAAAAAATAGTAGAACGTCACATTTTAGAAATTAGTAATTTTGCAAAATGTATAAAATATGCAACTTGCCACAAGAAAAATTGCGTAGACTATCGCAAACAGATAATGAAAATAGTATGAAATGAAACACGAAAGTTTAATTTACCCTTCCTTAAAAATGCCTATAATTCTGACCGAGGCCTTTGCTCTCAATGTTTGCCAATTGCTCCTGTATTCACAGGGAATAAAGACAATATCCCTTGATGCCTTCACGTAGGCATGTTTTGAAAGTCTAGGCACTTTCAAAATACTAACAAGTCCAGACAAGGAGTATGAGAAAAAAAGTAGACCACAGAGATCTCAATATTTGAGCATTTGTAAGTAACAATGAAAATCTAAGAGCAGTAGGGAGTGATGGTTGATGATGCTGAGCTAAAGTACAAAGGGAGATTTTTAAGTTCCCTCTCCACACCAAAACTGCCATTGTTACACGTAGCTGAAGCTGTAGAGAAGGGCTGGGGGAAGGGGATGGTTTCATATCAGAGCAGTTCAGCTTGACCGCTTCTGGTTTTTATTTTTAACTTCTGGTCTCACACATAATTTTAACATCAGCAGGGAAAACTGAGTACATTCTGCATTTTCGACGAATGATACCAGGGGACTTCGCAGCGAGGAGCGCCTGACCCGAGCGGGCAGAGCTGTGGTGTTCCCCTGCCAGGCATGCACAGAGCCCCTGCCAAGGAAGGGATATGTGAGAGCTGGTGTATTGCTCTTGAGAATCTTTTGCACCAGTACAAAAGAAACTCCAGGGAGAGAAGCTTTTTCCCCTCAGGAAGCAGGTGTGACTCCCACGTAGCAAGGACCCTTTGCCAGGGAGGACCTGCCACCCAATCCTCCTCGATTTCACCACAGGAACTAGCTCTTCCTTCCAAAAAAGCAGCCCATGGAGGAAGTGAGGCCTTCACTTCCACCCAGGCTTACTCAACAGCTCTGGGGCCACAGTGTCCCTGGAAATCACTTTCTATTTCTGCCCAAGGTCTGAAATTTTTGTACTACATATTTGAGCAAACTTCCCTTGGAATACACTAAGGTGGCATACAGGTTCCTGATCTCTTTCTGACAAAAAAAAAAAAAAGGTTCACTTTAAGAGGAGCAATAGAAAAACATCTTGGCCAATATTCTTCTTGGGAATTGGGAGACTTTCCTGTAAAGGAGTAAATCTGGGTTCATAATCCATTTAAATAAGGAAGGGATATGATTCAACAGCTCCCACATCCTGGTTGAGCAATCTAAACAAAAAAACATCAGAGCATCTAACTGACCATCTGAAGGAAAAAATTAGTTGGACCTAGACCACTCAGATCCTCTGGTGATGGGACCAAAGTCCTCATAGATAACCTGGCCCCAGGACACTTTTGCTTCAAGAACAGCAATATGGGAAGAGTGACTATTACAGATCGAGCACAATCTATTAACCCTATAATAGTGTGCTAGCATGCAATTAGAAAGGGCTCCTGCTATGTTAAGTAGGTTCCCTTTCACAAATTCAGTTTAGAATAATGAAGAAGTTTGCTAGAACTCACCCAGAAAGGAAGAAAGACTCAAATTCCCCAATGTGTAAAGCACTTTCTGAGTAGTGATAGTCAGTTTTCTCAACAAAATGGTATGACCTAAGTGACAAACTCCACAGCATCTTCATTGTGTCACTACAGGATCCTAGCTAAAAAGCTAGAAAACCTTTATGAAAGCACACAACACTTATTGAAGGTGCACTCTGCATTTTGGTTTTCCAGTTACCCATCTGCTAAGAGAAACTTCCAACACATATAAAGTGCTATTGAAAAGTTATCTCCCAAAAGGAATGTACTGAACCCTTACATCTCATTCTGACGATGGAATTACAATACTTTTACCATTGATACCACCCAACTTCTATTCGCACTACAGAGAGAAACCACTGCTTTACAGAAAAAAAAACATTAAAATTTTGTTAAGTGACCTGGCTTATGTGTAGGTAATTTACTAAGTCACAAAGGCAATCATCAGGAAAAGCAGAACGAGAACGCAAGAGAATGCATGGCTAAATGTCAAACCAAGTGAAACAATAGTCTGATGTGAGATTATGGGCACAAAAACATTGGGCGTGGACAAGGGTAAACACAGTTAGATTTACAGATGTCTCATGAAATAACACATGAGCTTTTATTTAAGAGTGAAATAGATCCTCTTTTACTGAGGTGAGCTGGAGTTGGTATGCATTCATGAGTGAGATTATAAACATTGACATCAGTTTCCTTTGGCATTGAGCAAGTTCCTTGGAGGGAAAACCCCCCTTTTGAATGCTTTGTAAAACACAATCTACATCTAATATACCATGTTAAAAATGGCAAACAATAAAGATAAATACTTACACCATTCAATATCACCCATACACTCAGGCTCCTCACTGTGTTTGCTTTTCAGCTCTGCCATCTTCTCTGGTGACTGAAATACCTCACTCTTCTTCATCATGTAACTTTGAATTTTCATCTTTCATGCTTAGAAAGCAAGCTCAATGGGAACTGAGAAGTTCCTTAAACACAAGTGAAACTTACAGTCAATTAATTTTTAAAACCAGATTTTTTTAGAAGTACAGCCCTACAATAATTCAAAACACAATGCTGACAAAATGGGATCCCTGTCAAAACAGTGTGTTGTCCTCATGGGTGATGCTCACAAAACAAGCCAGATAACAGCATGCTGCTTGTGAAAGACCCAAGGCCACCAGTATTTCTAACTTGACCAGCTCTCTGCTCTGTTGTCTCATGCAGCCCTAAAAGGGGCACCACTCACCCCACCAGGCACACTGTGCTGTGACAGAGACAAAGCAACAGCTACCTTCCTTCCATGAGAAAAGTTTGTCAAAATGCTTCCTGATGCCATTTAACAGTGCAGTCACAGCAGCAAAGTGCTCCTAGTGAAAATCTAGTTTCACTGTCAGGTGCCACAACATTCCCATTCCAGCATTAAAATGCCTGCAATCATTTTGACTTGAAGGACACGTAGCGTTAGATGCGTCTTGCAGCATCCAGATAACTGTTATGTTTAGGACCTCTTTCACCTAGGACTACATGGCTGGAAGTTGTTGCCTGCTGGAAGTTGGCTAGAGAAGACCATAGCATTATTTATCTTGAAATTAAGCAGATAAAGCTGAAAACCAGGACATAATTTAAAGGTAAGTAAATTTTTTTCCTCTGAACCTCTGATTTAGCTTAAGGCAAGGAATTTCATGGTACTTGCACATGATGCACTCAAGAAATAAAATTTGAGTCTTACTACACATCTTAGTCTTGTTTAGAAATGATGCAAGTCTTCGTTTAGGAAAGAAAAATGAGCAATCCCCAAAGCTTTTCACCAAAAAATCCCAAAAAATCTTCGCAGTTACTTGGCAAACTACCAACAGAAAAGAAAAGAACTTGCCAAGCCACAAAAGTGATGGGCCATTAGTCAAATGCACCAGCGCTCTTTGGTGACATGCAGCTTGTCAAAGCAATGTTTGCTTATGAGAAACATGAACACAGGGTATTACTGACCTGCTCAACCTGTTCATTTCAAATACAGCACAGGGCAGCTTGGTTTGACATTACAAAGGACTCTGACACTCTTTACAAGATCTGTAGGAATTTGAGTTCTGTTGTTACAAGCTTTGAGGAATTCAACCAAAAATATGTCAGGGGAACCAGACATCAGCTTTCCTCCTCATTCAAAATATTTGGAAGTTATTTGCTTAGTGATTGTCATGATCCCACTTTTGACAATTGGCATTTTCTTCCACACATGATCTAACACTTGTATAGAAGAACACCACATTTGCAGTTGTATTTCTTCTCTTACTACCAACAGTACTATTTTAAGTCACAATCCCCAAATAAACATTACTGGTTTTCTTACTACTGTAAAATAGTGGAGATTATTAGAAAGAAAAAGACAGTCAAACCACACAGATTAGAGTGGAACTTACTGCACCCTAGTAATTCCACTTCATTGAAAGACCTTATTTTTCCATGTAGGAATGCCATTTATGTTTTACTCACAACACTTAGCAAGCAAGGTCTCCTGCTGCTGCCAATGGCACTGGGTTTTGCCCCTGCACACAGTGGGGTTCCTTGTAGACATGTGCCTGATGGCTGACAGAAGAGGGGAGACAAGCTTTGACCATGACAGCTCTGCAGTTTGTTGAATTATTCAGTGGCAATAGCATTGCCATGTTGGTTTCACCTACCTCTCCTTAAAACAGGGTCCCTTCTGCAAATCTCCCAGGTTATCAAGGGCACAGGCTTGCTCCCAGGCAGAGCAATTCTAGAAGAAAAAGAACCTTTTCCAGAATGGGTCAGTGAGTTGCACAGTGATCCTAGAAAACACACATGGGATGATCCTGGATTGGCTATAACCTTGACTGGAACTGGGAACAATTTTCATGTGTGACAATCTGAGACGACAGATTTTTTTACAGCGTTCAGAAATGGTCTCTCTGCTCCTACAGTAATGTGCAGTAGTAGTGCTCACTTCTCAGACAGAAGAAAAAGTTGGTTAAACACTGAGAATTTCTGAAATCCCACCTTAGGAAGTTTTTACATACAAGGATGCAGCCATCTTGTTGACAGCATAAATGAAAAGAAAAAAAAAATTGTGCAGTGAAATGAAGTGCAATAAAAATAAAAGGATGCAAGAACAGTAATCTACAGTATTACAAAGATGCTCTGCAGGAAAGAAATTCCTGGGCATCTAGAAACTATGCCTCAGAGTCTCAGTAATAATACTCCTACATTTTAAGTACCAGGATCTCCTGATCTGTAGGTAACTCATAAGCAAGTGCTGTTTGTTCAGGGCTTACTAAATTTTGAACATGACTACTGATGAGTCAGTGTAATTCAGTGTAGTACAGTAACTAGTAGTAACTAACAGTAACTAACTAGTAATACAGTGAGGATCTCCTTTAAACCCTCCCCAAAATTTAAGCATTATTACAGATAGATCAATGCAAAAGTATTTCTTCTATGTACAGTACCAATTAAATAAGTGATTTTCCATAAGAAACTGTCCAAAGTAATAGAAGTATTCTAATGCTATTGTGTAAAGTCCAGTTCCTTCTTCCTTTGAATGCTATGCTTTGCCCTAGATTATCAAACTGAGTTTCTAAGCCATTAATGAGCAGCTTTCACTGGAGCATGTAAGTATACTTTGTACTTCTGAAAAGTCACATGGACATTCATATAAAAAAAACAAAACCCCAACATGAGAAAACAGTAACTGAAGGCTTAGAGACTTTTAGATGAGGAACAGTTGAAACTTGCTTTTATTTCACTCTGCAGATGCAACTACATACATCAGCAAGACCGTATAACAGTGATCAGCACAAAAATGTTCTCTGAAAATTTCTAAGGAATAGAGACTTTCACAACACAATCAGAAACTCATAAAATAAGTTTACAAAATCAAGAATTACAGAGCTACAGAGAAGACTAAATTACAGAATGCTTGCTGAAAAGCTTTCATAATTTTAAGAATAGTATTTTCACTTAGGTTAGGTAAAGGAAAAGTTTGACTGGCTGCAGGGAACAGCCTATGAGTCGCCTGGCAGCGGAAGGAAATCCCTGAGACGTACATCCATGTGTTATTGCAAGTGGAAAAAGAGGTAGGCAGGAGTTCCCTCCCTCATGTATCTGCCTCCGATAGTTATCCAAAAGCAAATACCAGGCTTTGAGCTCATCTGACCTGGCTGTTTTAATCCTTTAGCACATTTCAGTTGGATCTTTTAATTGATAATAGTCAAATGTACTGCTATTGGCATGCTTTCTTCTATGCCTAATGCCACAGACCTAACATTACAGCAAATACTGTTCTGGCAATATCCCCTCTGCTGTACTTGGGGACCTCAGCAGAGATGGATTGCTGCTGTTGAAAACTGCTCTCTCACACTTGCATTCCAGCTCTAATATCTCTCCACTGGGCAAAATTACTGCTTTTCTGCTAGCTGCAGAAAGAGACATTAAATAAAAACCAGTAGTACCCTGCTTCTTTCCTGAGGCTCTCTTTTCAGGCTGTTCTTAGAAAATGAAGTGAAAGTATCTGGGGTATTTTTCAGTTTCTGCCTCATGTATGTTCTGTTCTGTTCTCCCAGCTCTGTACTCTCCTGTTAGGAGTTCCCAATGCAAACTCTGGTCTTCCTTATGTGAGAAAACATAACCAGCATCACACACACACACACACACACACACACACACACACAAAAAAAAAAAAAAAAAAAAAAAAAAAAAAAAAAAAGAAAAAAAAAAAAAAAAGGAAGTTTGGCCAAAATCAGTTCGACATTCCACAAGTTCAATGTCAGCATGCCTTAAACAGTTTGACTCAGCCTGCATTTTACAAGACTGATCCCAACAGGCACACTTGCCCTGGGTGAAGTGTCCCCCTGAAAGGTTAAAATTCCTGCAACAGCTACCAGGTAGGCAGAAAGAGATAAGGCAGCAGATAACAGGGAACTTCGTGGCATTTCCTGCAGCCACCCTCCCATAGGAGTTGGCTTTGGTCCATTTAAAGCATTTGATGTATTTAATCCTACCCACATGTAGTTCACTCAGAAAGAGGCAACTTGCGACTTGTACTACCCAGCACCTAAACCGGGGTGTTTAGTTTCACATATACAAATAATAAAAATAGCTAAAATGCAGAGATAAATATACACCATACAAAATCCATAAAACATTAAACCACGTTAAAATATTAAAATACACGGAAGTATATCGCATATATAAAGTATGTGTGTATATAGGCAGGTATGCGTGTATAATTTCCAGGAGTTTTTGTGCGGCTGGAGCTGGCAGGCTCCGAGGAAAGCCGGATCGGGGGGCTCCAGCCCCGGCCGGGACCCAGAGGGGCAGGTGAGCCGGCGGTGGGTGCGGGGGGCAGCCCGGCCCTCAAGGAGTTACGGAGCACGATTACTTCATGTTCCCACCGGCCGCTTTCGGCTGCCCGCCCCTCGGCCCGTTTCACAATCCCGGCTCTCAAGCAGCCCTGTCAAGCCGGGCGCGCTCCGTGAGCACACACCCCCATGTTCTCATGCCGGATTTTCCCAAGGCCATGAATAATCTCGAAGCCCCCCCAATAAATACACGTTCAGGGATGCCCGGAGCTCATTCAACCCGCCAGCCTCGCCGACGAGAAGGGGCCAGGGCCAGAGCCGAGAAGAAGCCGCACCATGAAGTTTCCCCGGGACTGTGGCTGCGACCTTGCCCTCGCCGGCCGATGCCGGCCGCCCGCCCTCCGCGCCGCGCTGCTGCTGCCGCCGCTGCTGCAGCTGCTGCTGGTGCCTCGGGCCGCCGCCGCCCCGCTGCCCCACGCAGACTCCTCGGGGGAGGCCGAGCTGGAAGAGGCGGCGGCGCGGCGGGCGGCGCTGCCCGACAGCCTGCGGCTGGCGGGGCTGCTGCGCGACCAGGCGGCACAGCTGCAGGACGAGGTGGGTACGGCCGCACCCCGGGCTCGCACACACGCCTGGCTCGGCCGCGGCTGCCTCCTGACAAGGTGCGATCAAACTTCTCCGTGTCTCTCCCCAGATGTGCAAGAAGTTTACCGTCTGCCAGAACAGCATGGAAATGCTCCTCCACAACAACCTCAACCTTCCCAAGGTGACGGAAGAAGATGGGTGTCTGCTCGCCGGCTTTAATGAGGCAAGGAACAGCTCTCCTTTCCTATCTAATCATGTCTACCTGGGGCAGATTTTGCCTGCTCAAAAGAACTGTGGAAGTTGACCTAAAGATTTGTACCGGCTCTAGCCGGCTTTGGCCAGACCTCCACACTATAAGAGCATCATCTGCTAACCTGCACACAGCATTGAGATCAAGGCACTTTGAACTCTAAGTGACTTTCTCACCTTTCTCTCATTTCAGGATAAATGCTTGAGAAAAATCTCCAGCGGGCTTTATACATTTCAGACATACCTCAAATACATACAAGAAACTTTTATTAGTGAAAACCAAAATGTTGAATTGCTATCCTATAGTACAGAGCACCTGGCACATACCATAAGAAAGATGGTGAGTTGATTTTAAATTTCCTCTGATGATTTTTGTGGCTTAATACTGATGTGAAGTCAGAAATAGAAGATGCTATGTGAAATAGAGGATGCTATGTTTCAGTTCCTCGAAAAAACAGGTGACAGTTTCTTATGCTCAGATCTTAGCATTATGACTTAGAGGTTTTACAAAGTTTTGCTTTCTTTTCTTAAAGAAACAACTCTTCTTCCTACTTTCTGTTGTTAGTTATAATTTCCAAACCAACTAAATGCATCATTTTAAGAACAAATATACTAAACTGGCTGATAGAAATATGATTTCTCAGAGAGCTTGTTTATAACTGCTGAACTGCAATTCAGCCCATACTAATGTTGGAACCCACTGAGAAGTAGGAGTCAGCAACTTTTTTTAAAAGCCCACATTAAAAAAAAAAAAAAAAGCCAAGTGTATTTTTAGAATATTATTTATCTTTAAAACTCTCCAAACCAAACTTTTAAGCCAAGCTGTATGGCATATTGAGATACTGTTGTCAATATACCAGATAGCTCCCTACTGAGAAACACATATTTTGCTTGCAAAAAATCTTCTTTCACAAAAATACCAATTTCTCTCTTCATTTAGTAAACTAAAATGCTATTAATTTCTGACAGACATTTTTCATGTTTTGGAGAGTTTTGAAAGATCACACTTCAAAAATTTACTTAATTCCTGTAGTTCTTGCTCGTTTTAACAGTCCTTAATATGAACGCTTCCTTTTGTCTTTGGGGAAAGCATTTGCCTGATTAAAAATCACCCAGGTAAGGACTGCAGAAATCTTGGGGCATTATTTCCTTCCAGGCAATTTTCGGCATGTGAAAAGTCTATTGTTTATTGTGTGTTTGCCATACCTTTCCTAACATATTTACTTATGCCCATCATTCTTTATGCGAAAGGAAGCTGAACTGCTTTTTTTCACACTGTGCTAGCTAAGAATAATAGTCCTGTCATAAGACAGCAACTGATTACTGGCTTCCAGCTTGATACACAAGTTTGAAGAAAGTTTGTTTCGTAACTGAGAGAGATTAGGTTTGTTGGGCTGGGGAGTTTGGATTTTTTTTTTTTTTTTTTTGACCAAGGTAATCAAAACAGGCAGAATTAAACAAAGAATTAAAGTGATCAAAAGCAAAACCTGCACCTGTAGAAACTGGAGTTTTTGACAAAAGGCCTTGATCTTCATGTTGGAAATTTTTTTTTTTTTTTTGAGAGAAAAGTCTGCTATTTAAGGCAAGGACAGCAAAGCCAGAATCCATCACTTGTGGTTAAATAGATCCACCAGCATGATACCTGTCTGGATATCCAGATACAAGCTTTAACAGAGCACAAGGAGCTGGGCATACCAGGAAAAGGGGGTGTGATGAGAACACACTCTCAAGTAGTCTGGATAGGAAGAATATTTCTCTCTTATATTTCACAAAAAAGATGTTCCAGAAGGAGGTTTGCATCTTTTTGCCACTTGTTAAAGGATAGGAGAGATCCTAAACACGGGATTAAGCAGATACTTGCTAGAACTTTGGACTCCAAATCACCTAAAACAGCTCCATGATTTGGGTATGTAACTCCCGTTTTCATTAGTCCCACTTCTTGGGACAAGTTCTTCAAAGGCCTTTAGGTACTTGGTGCACGGTGCTGTGAGTCAGCATTAGATAAATAAGTCATTAGATAAATAACTTTTACTCATCTTGTAGTTATGCTCTCACATATCAGTGAAAGTTGGTGGCACTTAGTCTCACATGTGACTAAATGCCTGGAAAGTAAGAATTAAGCAGCTAAACAAGTCTGACATTTTTGGAAACTTGTTAATCTGTTACAAAATGTGAGAGTACTCCAATGTCAGCCAATGACTGACTTATGACTCAGGATGGAGCAGTGCAGGTTAGGACAAACCATGATCAGCATCTCCCTACCCAACCAACCATGTGACCTCCAAAGAGCAGGAGGGGTGTATTGATCTGCTCAGAGCCTGTTGGACTGCGATGCCCGAGGTTGCATTCAAACCAAAACAATATAGCCCAGGGATTCCTACACAGCAGTTGTACCAGGCAACAGCATTCCTCACACCTCTCCACAGAAACAGGGCTGGAGGAAAGCATGGGTCCCAGGGAGGGCTGTTGTCTGCAGTACAGTAAAAGTGGATATGCAGCAGGCTGGGAAAATACAAAGCATTGCTCTCCAACAGGCTCAGTGACAGTGTTTTAATCAAGGCCCTCCAATATTGTCTTTTTCACAGGTGATCAATCCCGAAGAAGTGATCATTCCAGATGCAGCTACCCAGGAATCCCTCCGCACAAAGCTGCAGTCCACTAAGGACTGGACAGAGAAAATCACCATCCATCTCATCCTCCGAGACTTTACTTCATTTATGGAGAAGACAGTGAGGGCCGTGCGCTATTTGAAAAACACCAGGAGTTTCAGTGTTTGAATGTTTTAGTTCAGGCACAATCCTTTTGTTACAGATCTGTCAGGTGGCAGATAACAGTGTTGTTCTGTTTTAAGAACTAGAAATAGTAACAATGGTTTGCATCTATATACATTCCCATTTCCTTCTAGGAACTTATTTATTGTATTTAAGATATTTATTAGTTTTTAATATTTATTTATATTTTCAATATTTAGAAATAATTTAAACAAATTATGTATTTTATTTCCTTTCTAATGGTACTATTCAGATAATAAACTTATTTAATATGTGTTAAAAAAAAAAAACATTTTCAGAACCCAAAAATCTTTTGTGTAATTTATGTTTTTATATATTTGAGAGATGGTATTTATGACTTTTTTATATTTTTAAGACAAATAAAAGCCGATTTTTAAAAAAAGCTTGTATAACCTCTGTGAACTTTAAATAAGACCAAAGCACTCTAATATATCCAGGTTTTAATGCCTGCAATTATCAGAATAACCACTTTCAATAACTTCTCTGTATAATTAGGCCAATTCTCTACACAGCACATACGTACACATGTAGACAATTTGATTATCATACAATTCTTAAAATGGGATATGAAGGAACCAGATGCACTGAAAAGGGCACTTAAGAATGAACAAGACAAACCATCAATGCTCCTGAGACACAAATGGACAAGCGCCTTATATTTAATAAAGAACACCCAATAACATTGTTTGTAAAGATCTTCTTACAAGTCAAATAGTCTATTTTAAATAAATAAAGTGGTGAGACAACCACATTAACCACTTTGACATGAATACTTTCCTCTGATTAGTTTTATTGCTGGCATCCAGGGGAATTTTCCAAGTTTGGTTAAACAGCTCTGGCTCCTACTGCAAGAAGTAGAAAAAAAGAAATTTAGGTTATTTCCTTAAGCAATATAAATCAACATATTGCTGCTGAGCAATGCAGCAACATGCATTTGTCTTTTATAATTTATATTTCACTAGTATGGACAAGCCACACACCACAAATGCATATTCTTGAATACCTGTGCGGAAAAAAAAAACCAACCAACCAAACAAACAAAACAAACCAAAACAAAAAAAAAAAAACCAAAAAAAACAAAAAAAAAACAAAAAAAAAACCCAAAAAAACAAAACAAAAAAAAAACAAAAAAACAAAAAAAAACAAAAAAAAAACAAAAAAAAAAAAACCAAAAAAAAAACAAAAAAAAAAAAAAAAACAAAAACAACCAAAACCAATACAGAACAGGACTTAAGCCTGAGTACCTGAGTACCAAACCACTGAAACTTGCCTACATCCTCTGCAGCACTGTAAGCTGTGCAGGTACCTCATATATCCAAACTCAGAAGAACTCACAGACCACACAAGGGATGCAGGCAGCAGAAGTCCCTCAAGCTTTGTCCCTAAAAATGGTAGATTATTAATTACCCTCACTTTTCCTTCTGGCACAGTGGTGAAGATGCGCAGATGAAAGGCATGCCTTGGAATGTGGATAAGGATGTCAGCAAACTCTCCTCTTCCTCTGAGTGATCTGATTGTCCACATATGCATTCCACCACTGGGGATGCCAAAACAGTGACCAGTCCACCCACTGCTCACATCTCAGATTCTCAAAAACAAAACAAAACACTGCTTTGCCCAATATGGTAAAACTGTCATCTCAAGTTGAGCAACATCTGGTGAAGGAATGAAGAGATCTCAAGGAGATCTTGAAAGAAAGATGTCTGTGGTGAATGGGTTTTCTAACAGCATGCAAGATCCTACTTTAACTGTCCTGGCACACGCTCAGGAAACATAAGAAAGCCTGGCTTAGCATTTTCACTGCTTACATTCACAGGAATTTTCTCTTAGTGACCTTTTTTGTTTGAGACCTTTCTGGCCTTTATTATGCCAATAATAGCTATAAGACCCAAACTGGATCCCACACTGGACCTAACTACTATGTGAGAACAGAGAGGGGAAAAAATAAAAAAGGAAGAAAACTGACCAAAAGGAAAGGCTTCTCCTGGTTTCACATCTCCCAATAGAGAGTAGCTGCATAAAATCACCATTAATTACTATGTACACTGCATCTAAACAAACTCACACTGATCCTCTGAAACGCCAAAAATCATGTAAGAATTGGAGCTGAAATCCCTTGCAACAACTGACAGACAAGCACCGACACTTCCACCACAGCACCCTTCAGCTGATAGCTACCCCAGGCTGTCTGCAATGCCAGTAAATATGTAAATGCTGCCACACTTTGGGGTGCAGAAGATGAGCAAAGATTACCACTTGTTGGGTGGGGAGGTCAACTTTGAAGTCCTTCCTGGAGCAAAGTGTTATCCCTGATGGTGTCACTGAGCTGCCATTATTTTACCTTTGGCTCCTCCACAGTTCTCAGGGTCCTTCAATGCAGCAGCTGCCTTGCTGACCATCAATCTCCCATCACAGTGGCAACTTCAGAGACTGCTCCCAGGATCAGCACCACGTGCTGAAACCAACACCCACTGGTGCTTCTGATACACAAATATTTGCAGTAGGGAATTCAGATGAAATCAGAGAAGACCTAAACACTGCTGAGCATGTTACAGGGCCTCGCAAATGAACCAACTTATCATTATTTTTCCAGTTTGCTCTGTAGAAACTATTTTACATCAGTAAAACACACAAAGGCATTTATTTTAGTTGGAAGACCAGCACAAACACATAAAAAAACCTAGAACAATAGTAAAAAGTGAGCAGTCCTAACTACACTCATCAACAATGCCTCAACACTTCTATTGAAGAGAAATCTTCTTAACTGACAGCCAATTCACTGAGCAAAGAAAACTCAAAAAACCAAAACAACAAAAAAAAACCCCACTAACAGAACCCAAATAAAAAAAGACCTGCTAATAATGACCTAAAAAAATATGAAATTACCCACCACAGCAGCATTCTGGCTGCTGTTGTCCAGGACTAGCCTCACCCTGCAACATCCTAGCTAGCCTTTCCCCACATTTCCACTCATCCTTAGTCGTTAACCTCACACTGAGATTTTGGAATGCTTCACAGATTACCAGCTCCCTTCATCCCGATTTTAAATTCCCAAAGAAGGAAGAAGGTAAAGCTATGCTGAAAAGCATGCATACATTATACAGTGTGCAAAAAAAGCCCACAGTATTCAGAAACAGTGTTTAGGATGACAAACAAAATGTTCCCAAGAGCAGTTGCTGTAACACCAGAATGCTGGACAAGAGAGAAAAAAATCCCAAAACAATCCCCAAAAAACCAAAAAGACAGAATGTAACCTAATATTAAAGTCATCTGTAATAGAAAAGTGGGGGGGTGGGGATAAGGGATAGTCTCGGAAGTACCATTTTTCTATTTTTTAAATCCTATTTTACTGTGTAAGAAACTTCTAAGGAAAAAAAAAGTGGAAAACATTTCAGCCTGACCAACTTCCCAGGTTGCAGCACTATTCCCTACCCAGTACTGGTGTAAACACTAAATTTTGGCAGAAAGAACAGCTACTTGAATGAGACTGCATGCATCTCTAGTGCCTCCACAGATTTTATCAACAGCTGATGGTGAGATTAGCTAAACCAAGCTGATGCTACAAGAGATGGAAGAGTTACAGCACCAGTAAAGCGCGACAGCAGCATCACTTTTCAGCAGTAAGGAGCCAATAGGTCAGCTTAGCTTGATAGGAAACTTCCCCCTGTTTGTCATTGTTATTTGTAACTAATAATATTTTCCAATTTCAACTTCAAAGATAAAATGATGGAAAGGTAAGTATGCAGTAGTATACATCAAAGTCCTCATGGTCAAAGTATTAGCAAAAAAAAAAAGCATATATATATATATATATACACATATATATATATATACATATATATATATATATATATATATATGTAACTACAAACCTTGTGACTAAGTCCTTGCTTTTCAAGTCAAATGATTAGATAACCATTTCTGATCTCGCTCAATGAATTTCTTTCCTCTTCTTAATAAGGGAGAAACCAAAACCCACCTACCCCCCCTGCTCCCAAAAAATGCAACCTCCGCGGGCTTCAACTTTGAAGTACTACCTCCATGAATTACTAGCAAAATCAACCAATTTCTGTAATTAAACATATTTAACCAACTCCTCCTATATTTTCAACACTGACTTTGGCAGTCATCAGAAGACACTCTTCATAAATTTTGCAATCTGGATTTCTATTCAGTGATCAGAATCTAAGATTCACTCTTTCCTGAGAAAATAATTCCTGAGAAAATGTTTTAAAAAAATCAAACATTCACCATCAGAATCAAAGCATTGAGATTTGATTTGCCTTGCCATATTCTTTTTCACACAGAAATACTCACTCCACCTAACCCATCCTCTAGTCCTGAATTAATATAACCATGACCAAGAAACAATATATGTAACCCACAAACTTAACCAAGAAAAGGGTATTGCATCACATACCATCATGGAGAAGTATTTAGAAATTGCAATTAAGTCGTTAATAAATAAGTCATATGACATTTAACAGGATGTGGTCTCTCCTCCTGTGGTGAAAACAGATGTAATGAGCTTTAATTTCCAAATATCATCAGTGTCATCATAGCTTAAATTCCAAGACTGTAACAAAATATTTCCAAAAACATACAGTTTGATTTAATTTTCCTGATAAAAACCATTATGTTAGATGTCTGTTTAATTTACCACACAATGCAAGAAAATGAGATCTTAAGCAGCTCTTTGTCATCTACAGCCATTTTGGAACACAGTCATACAAAGTAGCAAAAGACAAGTTTTATACTTCACCAGAATGGGCCTGTTGTGACAAAATTCTGAACATTGGTTTGGTCTGCACAGTTTATGTGTTTAAATGTTATAGTTCAGCTAATAGGAGCTTTGCTGATGAATTCATTCAAGGAAAAAAAAAAAAAAAGTCACACAGCCTCTGTTTTATATCTATGATGAGATACAGTCCAGTTACTTTGTACCAGCTGTGTTCACACCAGGCATTTGTAGCAGACTTAAAAACCTGTTACAAATTCCTGGTCCCTTAATTTTGCCTCACAACTGGTCAGGCCTTGAAGAGTTTATGGAGTAGACAGATAGATTTCTTTGTAGATTAATTATTAAGAACAAAATTATACTGAAAGCCAGATTTTTTTTTCCCCTTAGTGATAACACTAAACTGACCATTCTTTTTCTACCCTGCTAAGCAGGAGACACACTGTCCATACACCAAGACCAAGAAAACCACCAAACTCACAAGACTCCCTCTCTGTCTCTTGCACAATTGCTTGTCACCAGGTGCAACAGGCTCCAGTGACAGATGGCATTTCCCTGACACTGAGGCAAACACAAGTACACTCCACACCCCTCCATTTTGAAGGCACAAAGTAAAAAGCCAAACAATCCCTATCTCTGGGCTACAATCAACAGGATACCTCAAAGTCAGTACAATCTCCACCAAACTCAGGAAGGCATCAATGATTTTATTTCATAGATCTACACTGCAGCCTTGAGCTCAGCTGTGGTAGCCAGAGCCCATTTTTCAGTAAACTATGCTCACTGGCTTTATTCCAACACTAAGCTCACAGGACTCCATCACAAGCCCCATCACAGTAAAGAATCTGCACTTGGCTGCACAAAGCACCGATTCAGTGACAGAGATCAATACAGTCAAGCAGGAAAACCCATACTTGTCCTTTTCTAAGTGTCTCCCATGTGACCCTAAAATAAAATTTTCTCAAGTTCTACTGGGAGAAAATCAGAAAGGAAAAAAATCATAGATTAAAACACTTGAAATTAATAACATCTAAATTAAGTCCCCAGCCTTGATCAACATGAGAGTTCTTCCACCTCACTCCATAGACCTGCCCTCTTCTCCCTAGCACCACCAAAAAAAAAAAAAAACACCCAGTCTTGCTAAAACTAGCGTATTTCTGACCTTTCTTAAGGGAATTCAGATTTTTCACAGGAATCTCTTTAATATATAACTTCCCAAACCACTACTGTGCTCTTACAACCACATCCAAATTTTGTGAAAATAACAAAAACTTCAAAGTAACTTCAAAACACCCATACCAATGATTTCTTCCTTTTCAAACTTAAAGAAAAATATCTCTTTTTTTTTTTTTTGCTACCTTACAATTAATTACCATGACTTAATGATAAATACCTGTTTCTTTTTTTGTTTGTTTTTTTTTCCCACCAGGGAAGAATATAAATGTTTATTTAAGGAGAAGTTTCATTTACCTTTTAATTACAGGAAGAACACTATATGGAATGAAAATCTGGATGTATAAGCAAAAAACATTATACTACATACTGGCATTCAATTTAACCTGACTTGAAGGTACTATAAAAGACTTTTTCTCCCTCAACCTGAAAACCCAAGATTTCTATGCTAATAACTTTCCTGAAACATACTTTAGTAGCAGTGAATTACCAAAAATTTCCTATCCAATGTGCTTAAAGTAAGAATTGCATAAGCAATATTTATCCAGTAATTCCAAGTCGCAAAAAATCTGAAATGCAACTATTTTTAAGACAAACTTACAGCATGGAGACGTCACAAAATCTGTCCTGTGCTTGACACATGCATGCTTTTGTAAAACTTTTAACGAAAGAGGAAACACTTCCCTATTTCTCTACCTCTTGCCAAATACTATAATTCTTGGAAAGCAGCCAGAGCAACCATGTGGCGGTTACCACCCACAAACCACATCCCCAAATGTCAGACACACAACAGGGCACATGAAATACACTTCTGCAGGTGTTTGGGTCCATCCACCCACTGCTGCGTTTTGGGTATTGTACACCCGTGTGAAATGTAAAATCTGATTGAGAAATACGAGTTACTTCACACCAAATACTGTATCTCTTAGTACTGAATATCTCAGGTTACTGCACGAAATTCAACAGAAAAAAAATGTTCCTAATCATGATTAAAGCCCCTACCAAGTACCAACAGATTATTTTATTACTATTACCATTAGATATCATCAGTCCAGAAAAATAATCAAAAATTTAATTTCTTCCATAATTTAAGACTATAAGCAGTTACATTAATCTCAAGTTACTGTAAGAGAAAAGGCACTTTTCTGCACTAGCAAAAGGCTGCACTAGCAAAAGGATACATGGTCAGAAGACACTGTTCTGCATTCAGTCCTTGTACTGTTCCACTGTCAGCAGTCTATCAGCATTAGCCATGCCAGTATTTCATGGCATTTTGAGTCATCATGATTAATGGAATTTTAAAGAACATGCTGGTTTGCATTAGCTCTCATAAACGTTTTCACTTTTTTCTATCCAATTCTTCTCCTTTATTTTAAGTTTTCTCCTTTGGCTCATTTCTCTCTGTTTCTCCAATCACAGCCTTTAAACATAGTAACATTTTACCATGAATTGCCATGGCAGATTAAAAAACGAGGAATCTCCTATTCTTAAACACTTAATTAATGTAAAAAAAGCCTGGAAAATCTGTGGGGTTAAAAAAAAAAAAAAAGCCATGCCAAAATCTAGAATACCTTTGTTGCAATGATAATTTGGAGCTAATAAACATTATTTTTTAAAAATCACTGCAGAGATACAAACTACCCTACACAGTTCTGGAAGGGAGAGAGCAATCTACCCAAAACAGCTTCTATTTAACAGAAACCAGTCACCATTTAAGTGCTTGAACTTCAGCGTTAAAAGAGAGAAAACCAATTGAAACCAAAACAGCCATGGTACAAAGAGCAAGACTTCAGCATAAAAATGAAGCACATACCTTGTTTAGTGTACTTGTTTTCTTCTGTCAGTTATACATTAGTAACTTTCTCTTACAATAAGAGCAATTTATACACATACACACAGAGCACTCAACTGTTCTGTCCTCCCACCCCATCCCAAATCCCAGAAAACATAGAGAGCATTTAAAGGTAGCAGGAAAGAATACTTTTTTAGTATCTGAATGTGCTAGAAAACATAAACATATACATCCCTCAATCCTTACTGTATCCACAGATAAAAGAATCCAGAAGGAGATAAAAAACCTGAAGTGGAACAGCACAGTAACCATCCACAGAGGCTTACCAACATCTGGGCAAGGAATTTTTGAGGAATATTGAAGTATTTAAAACATTGGCTCAAATTTCTGGTTACTGTGAAGATAAAGAGGAATCTTTACCCAAAAGGCAACTGTTAACAGGGATAAGTATGGGAATTAAATATCATCATATTTTGGGAAAAAAACCACAACAAAACAAAACCCCCACCACGGGTTTCTGTAATAAATAAACCACTACATTATATTATGTAAAGACTTAAAAACAACATGCTTCCATTCAAACAGTATTTATTTAATTACACCGTAATGCAAATAAGTTAGGTCCATATAAACTTCATTTTGTTGTATGTACAACCTATGGCATTAGCAAGCTGATTGAGCCAGCTGGTCTAAGTGTCGGCCTCATCCTCTGGAATGTACGTATCTTCTGACACTCTGTCCATCGGCTGCGTCTACAACAGGACCACCACAGCCTTCATCCCCAAAGCAGACTGAAGGGGGAGGGGGAAATCAAAGTCAGATTTGCAGCATGTACTTGTCTTTAAATCGATATATGTAAAACACAAGTCTGGAGGAACAGCCCTACAAATGTACAGAATAAACACTAGCCCCCAAAATACTGAAATAATGCCACTTTTAAAGTAAAATTTAAGACTACAGAGCACCAACATGTTCTCTCAAAAATGAGCATCTGTAAGCCGCAGATTAGACAAAACATCTGTTCATGGTATCTACATATATATTCTGGTACAAAACACATCTTTTACACTGTACAGATGCACATCAAAAAAAGAAGTCTCAAACCTCCAGTGAAGCTAAACATAGAAACACTGTCAGCAAGCAAACAACTGCAGCAACTTGGTTATTAAGACAACAGTAGACCACTGAAATTGCAATATGATCTTACCACTGTTTTCCCCATATTTTCTACTGTTTCTACTGAATCCTATAAATGGGATTTCTATATACTGTAGCTATGTAAATTAAGAAGAGTTAATCTATGACTTTGCAAACAATACAGTCCGTCAATTATTTGTTTTAGGAATACCTGGTTCTGCACAGTAATCCAAGGCATTTCTTGAAAAACAGAAGAACCACCCTTTCTCCAAAACTTTTAATTAGTTAGACCCAAGGAGGCCCTTCAATAACACTTAAATGTCACTAGAACTTAAGCATTACTAATCCCATAACATTGCAGCATAACAAAGAGTCCCACAAGAAAGAGGCAACACAAGCCAAATGCACTTTGCTTCATGACAGTGACTAATACTGAAGGATACAGCCCTTTATTTCATGCACCTCTTATGCAGTGCTATTCCTCATTTGCAAAGGCAGGAGATTGGATTTTGGTTTCCATTTGTGCTAGAAATCTGAGAAGTTATTGTTCTGTGCAGAAACTTGCACAAACTAGCTCTACATCAGATTAAAAGGGCAGCTGTCATGCAAAAGACACAGGAACTTCCATATCTTAAAAACTATGCAAGATTAAGAGAAAGGTCTTTTCAAGAACTAGAACTTTGCTGACTTGTCATTTGAATTTCCAAAGAAACAAGAACCACAACAATTAAAAACAAGGGATGGAAGCATCATTCACAACTGTTGCTGGCTGGAGATAACACCCAAACGAGTAACTATTTGCACTGGGTTTGTATGAACATTTGGAACCAATACATACCTCCAGATAGTTGGCTCAGGCATTCCAGGATCTGCACCTCTTTTAAAACCTGAAGTGAAACATACATTACATACATATATAAAAATAAACAAATATGTGCAGATTCCTACATAGTTAAATCTCTATGAAGTTATTCCAACCCATTAAATAGCAATAAAAAAGAAAACTACTGAACACAGAATTGTGATTCATGAAGCTGTACACTGACCTGAATAAAAACTGCATATTCTTACAAGGGTTAGAAAGCAAAGAAAATAAATACCAGTGTACACTTTTTTTTTTTTTAAAGTCTTACCTGGCTTAAAATTCAGGATCAACTAACTGTGTGAGATGAAGGAAGTCATCTATCCCAGAGATCAAGACATACATACTTTTACACACACAAACCCACAGATTTTAAATGTTGTTCAGAAAGCAATCTAGCAGGGCTCTACCAACAAAGGCACTTAAAACTGGTGTAAACACCTTGAGGCCTAACAGGCAATTATCCAGTGACATCCGACACAGAACTTAACAGCAGTATTTCATTAACAGTTCACTCAATTTAGTATGACAGATGCTAAATGTTAAATCAATTAAACCTCAAATCTTCTATTCTGATTGGCACTTTTTGGAAAAAGTTACATACTACTAAAGCTTGCAAAACAACAAGCTGTTTTCTAATACCCAGGAAAACGAAATTAAAGTTAACTACAAAGAGTTCATCCCCAGTCCCCAGAGACTCAAATATACCAATTGATTAAAGTTATATGTATACTAGGGAAGCAACTGAAGGTTTAGCATACTAAATATATTTGTTTTCTGGACCGTAAAATAAAAGTCTTGAAACAGTATCATGCAATTCAGGCACTGTTCAATACTACACTGGCTATCTAGAAGTGAATGTTTCATGAAACATATTGTTTCCATCATTTACAGAAAATAATTAATGTCATGTTGCCTGAAACACAGGCCACAAAGGTTAATGGAAAAACTTCCATTAACTTCACAGGCACTGGAAAAGCTCTTTGAAGATAACCTTGAATGATTTGAGAAACTTAGACATCCTGACCCAAGTTCTTTGTCTGTCATACTGTCCAGCAACAGAGCTTAAAAATTCATGAATTGCAGCCACACTCTGTGTGTGTGAATGTTTCTGGCTCCTCGCCTTACTCCCAGTACTTTTAAATAAGCAAACCAGGTTTAAAAAAACTGCATTGGTCTAATTTACTGACTTAAAACCAGGCAGCCACTTTAAAGAAAGTTGAAAAAAATACAACAAAACCCCACCAATTACCTATAATAGCACGTTCTCGTACTGGGCTCTTCCTACATGCCCTGAGCTAGAAAGCCTTACAGAGAAAGTTACAGGCTCAAATTTGCTCACCATTTCCTTCCCTATTTTTAGTTCAGCATGTATTTTATACACACAGGGTCACACCTTCCCTCCCAGATTCAAAAGAAATCCCAGTAGAGAAGAGATCCTTTAAATCCTGCAGACTTTGAGTACATGCCACCTCCAAATGTCTATGGCAATCAAGGTGGCATCTGCACTTCCCCCTCCCATCTGCTTATACTTTCATTACTGCAGATAAATTTATAAGAAGGCAATGTAGATGTGCGACAGCACACTTATTTTCTGGAGATATGAACCTAAACTATTACAACTTAAATTTCTCACTGCTACACGACAAAAAATATACTAGGCACCCTGGTATTAGTGCAACTGTAAACACAGTAAGGTGGCCTTATAAAATTTGAACGAACTTATTAATGTCACTAATGCAACTAATGTGACACTCTGATGTCACTAAGAAAAAAGAGCATCTTTCCAACATCCACAGACACTGTCATGGAAGTAAAATCTAAACAAAACTTCAACAACAAATTAGGTCACAAAACACTGCTGAAATTCCCACCCAAAACTTATTAATTTAAAATCACTGATAAACTGAAAATGGGAATGCAATTAAAGTTCAGACCCAATAATGCTAATTAGTTTTTTCCATAGTTTTTGAAGTGACTTCTTTTGCTTGCAGTTGTTGTTAAAGCACTGCTGTAACAGCTGAAGAGACCAACGTTTTCCTGGTTGTTATCTATAAACAAGCAAAGCCCTTCAAACCAGGCACTGCATTCCCTTCAATTAATCAAAACAACTTCTCAGATTTGACTGAAAACACATCAAGCTCCCAGCCGTCCTTCATGTTTGCATTCAGTGCAAAGATGCTTGCCTGGTTTAGGTGCTTTTCCCAAAAGGCCCAACAGTTTGGGCAGAAAGTAAGCCAAATGAATTGCAGGGATCAGCCTTCCTGGACCCGTCTGTTACAAAAGAAGTGAACAAAAGTGTCTGGCCTCTCTTTAACACGGACAGCTGATGGCATACCTCTCTAACTCAGCAGAACTACTGTGTGGTAGTGATGCCTGGCCAGCCCGATGACAGGAGCAAGCAAAATATATCCTGGGCACCAGGCACAACAGCAAAGCATCCCCTTAACATTCCACTGCAGCTTGGAAACAGGAGCCACACTATTTTTGGTGGGAGAGAGACTGTAACCTGTATTCCTGTTGCTGGAAATTCAATCTCAGCCAGAGGCTGCCAATGCCCTCAGTGCCATGAAGCAGAGCTCCCAGCGTTCTGCTCACCACAGACTCCCTAGAGCACAAAGGACAGCCTTGACTACTACAGCAGGCAGTCACTGACACAGGGTTAAATCGCAGCCCCATTTGCTGTTTGGCTGCTGCAGTGCTCTGCCCCAGAGAGGCCCTCACACAGGACTGGCCTCCAGGGAGGACAAGGGGCAAAAACCTCTTTATTACAGAACCACAGAATTGTTAGGATTGGAAGGGACCTCTGGAGATCCCCTAGTCCAACCCCTGATACGGCAGGGTCACCCTAGAGCAGGTGACACAGGAATGTGTCCAGGTGGGTTTTGAATTTCTTCAGAGAGGGAGACTCCACGACCTCCCTGGGCAGCCTGTTCCAGTGCTTTGACACTCTCAATGTGAAGAATTTCTTCCTCATGTTGAGGTGAAACTTCTTGTTTATGAGGTGAAACTACTTCTACAGTTTATGGCCATTGCTCTCCATCCTGCAGCTGGGCACTACTAAAGAGTCTGGCTCCAATCTCTTGGCACTTGCCTTTTAAGATATTTGTATGCTTTAATGAGATCCCCTCCCAGTCTTCACTTCTCTGGACTAAACTGGCCCAGTACCCGCACTCTCTTCTCATAAGAGAGATGTTTCAGTCCCGTAATCATCCTCGTGGCCTTGCGCTGGACCCTCTCCAGCAGCTCATCTTTCCCGTACTGAGGAGCCCAGAACTCGACACAGCACTCCAGATGTGGCCTCGCCAGGGCCGAGTAGAGTGGGAAGATCACATACTTCTTCTTTACAAAGAGAGGGGGAAAACAAACAAAAACCATACAAACACACAAACAAAAAAACCAAACCAAACCAAAAGCCTTCCCGTCTCGGTTCTGCCAAGGGCAACCCCGCCCTCCCCTCCGCACATGCGCGGCGATTGCCGCGGGCGGTGGGGGCAGCGCGGCGGGGCGGCCCTGGGCCCCCGGGCCCTTCCCTCGGCCCCGCCGCTCCCCAGCAGCGTCCGGGCGGGCCGGGGGGCGGAGAGCGGCCATCGGAGCCGGCCGCCCCAGACCCGGCCTCGGGAATGGCCGCTGAGGACCCCCGCGCATCCCCCGCCCGGCACTGACCGAGATAGAGCACTACGGGGATGAAGCCCCAGCGGATGGCGAACTGGCCGCCCTTGAAGAGCTGCTGTAACCGCTGCTTGGCCTCCTTGCTAAGCTTCGGCATCCCGGCGGCGGGGCACAGAGGAGGAGGAAGAGGAGGAGCAGGAGGAGGAGCGCAGCCGCTCTCGCAACAGTGCCCTGCGCTGGGCGGGACCCATCTCTCGGCTGCGGGGCGGGGACCGGGGCTGGCCGTGCCCTCGGGCGGTCGAGGAAATGGCGGCTGCGGGGTGCGCTCCGTCCGCCGGGTGGCCCCTGCCCGCCGCGACCCCGGCAGGCTTCTCCCGCCCGCCTTCCAGTGCCACAAGCTGAGGGATCGGCATCGGCCCCGGCCCAGCGGGGCTGCCGGCTGTGAGGGGGCGCGGGGATTATAAGTGCTGTGCGTCTTCCTGCCCACCCTGGCTCCTGCCGCACTCTTGTGCATGTTCTTCCCGGAGCTCTCGAGGTGTTGCGGAGACGCCGCCTCTGCAGGGTAGGAAGTGCCTTCGGTAAGTGAAGGGTAGAGATGGAGTGATAAGAAAAAGTGTTCCTGGAGGAAACTGGAAATGCGTCTCCATGAAGCTCTCCATGATGCTGTGTCAAGGAAGGTTTAGGCATCATATTAAAAGGAAAATAATAGGAAAAAGATTCTTCACCCAGGGGGTGGTTGGGCACCAGAACAGGTTCCCCAGGGAGGTGGTCACAGCACCAACCTGACAGAGCTCCGGAAGTGTTTGGACAATGCTCTCAGGCACACGGTGTGACTCTTGGCACGTCCTGTGCAGGGCCAGGAGTTGGACTTCGATGATCCTTGTGAGTCCCTTCCAACTCAAAATATTCCATGATCTTTGGTACCAGGCTGTGTTATGTATCCAGTCCATAGAAACAAGGAGTGAAAACTTGACTAGAAATATGAGGAGAGACATGATACCTAAAAACTGCCAGTACAGTGCTTGGAGCTTGTCGTCCTTCAAAATCTCAGAGCCCAGATAAGCACTGAGGCATTTTGTTTTTTAACTAATAAGTGAGTGGCCTCTGTCCTTGCAGTGCCCCAACCTCCAAGCTACAGTTTGTTTGACACAACTTACATGACATCTTTCTGTGTAGTGTCTATGCCTTTGACTCAATCATTTATACCATGTTTTTGCCATGTTTTCATTCTTTCTCAGGTAGCCTCCTGCCTTTTGCTGTAATGCCAGATCCAAGCCAGATGTAGGTCGTCGGGTTCTGCTATTCCTAATGCAGCTGCAGAAGTTAATCCCATCAGGCTATATCATGTCTGCTACCTATAGCAAAGTTCTGCATGTTATATATTGGTTTGCCTACAGCAGCTACATGAACTTCTGTAGCCATTTTGTCACATTAAGAATAACAGCAAGTCAGTACTTTTTAGAGACAAGAAAAAAAACAGGGATATAATAAATCTCATTTATTCAGATAAACCATTTACTCTTCCAGTGTATGGGTGCCTGTTCTGCCATTTCAAGATGATAAAAATAGGAGCTTTAAGCTCCCTACTTGCTCTCCAGGTGCAGGCAGGTAGCAAACTGCAGGCAACATGAGGGGTTCCGGTAGCCCATGGCTTGCTTTTGCCACGGTCTGTGAATTACAAAAATGTGGGGGGATGAAAGAATGTTTTGGTGAAGTCATGGCACAAACGTGCAGTCATGTTCCAGAATGCACAGCCTTTCCTGCTCTACACCAGTCCTGGTGCTCTGTGCTTCCATACACATTAAATGTGGGATACACCACTATTTCTAGTCATAGGATTGACAAACATTTCATGATATCTGACAAGTAAAGTAGAGGCTTAGATTTTTGAGTGTCTCTTTTATAAACTGAATAGTTTATCCCTATGGAAAAGTTAGGGATAGGAAAATACAGTGCTGTCTGTATTCATAGGACTATATGCCTTCACTTTTCCCAAAAGAATATGCCTTTCGTGGGGAAATCCTAGGAATTCTAATTGAAAATTTAGAGAACAAGTCCTTCTATTCATAGGTTTGTGCTGGATTTCAGTTTTTTTGGTACATCACTGTTGTCAAACTTTTCAAATTAGTGCACAGAATTAGAATTGTACAAACATTCAAAATTACAAATTTACTCTTCTTCTGAACGAACCAGTGTAGTGCAAGAGGCACATTCATTAATCAGCAATGGCTTATCATACTCAAAAGAGAACTCAAACCATTGAACCTGTTTTTTTTGACTTGCAGGAACTTATTTTTCAGCAGTTTGTATTAAATTGGTTTTCCTTTGTAGATGAGGCCAAGTAAGATCTGTTTTCACACTGTGGTTACTGTTACAGCTCGTTCTTTCTAAACATACAAAACCAACTGTTCATTACAGTGCACAGCTTGTTAATAATCTCTTCCAAAATATTGCAATAAAATATGACCCACTGTGGTGGAATGAAATTCAAAAGGTATTTTTCCTTCCTGTAAATTTACTGCAAGTAGGATTGAGAAGGTCAAATATACAGATCACCTGATATGAAGGGTTGAACAGTTGCTCTGTCTACTTGGAGACTTGGTTTAACAGTGTCACGTGTGACACAGTGCATATAATGTTATTGTGGGTGTTCTTGAGAAAGGATAGTCACCAAAGTGTGCCACATGTACTAAATCTTCAATATCACAGTACATATAATGTTATTGTGGGTGTTCTTGAGAAAGGATAGTCACCAAAGTGTGCCACATGTACCAAATCTTCTCTTCTTCCCTTCACACATTGAGTCAAGGAGTAATTTTCAGAGCACAGAAACATGTTAGCCTTCATTTCTCATGTCTGCCAATTTGAATGTTTGACTAAAAGCTTGTAGATTTTTTCATTAATTTAACTACAGAAGACGGGAAATTAATAGCAAGAAAGTTAGTATTATTTTGCCAGTTTTCTCACAAACACAATCAGTGGTAGAAGAGCACAAGGATGTGTGTTTGGTATGCAAATAAACCAGTGTTGATTCTGTATAGTTACTGGTCTAGATCTACATGTTCCTACATACTGAAGCTGTGAAAGGATGTCTGTAAACTAAGAATTTTGACTGGAGAAAAGCACTTATTTTATCATAAATACATACATCCATGATCTCAAACTGTCCGACATAGCATGTTTGCATTAAAAGATCTCAACTAGCCAACCAACCAACAAACACACAAAACCTCCACAAAAAAAAAAAATTCAAAAAAAAAAAAAAAAAAACCAAAAAAAAAAAAAAAAAAAAAAAAACAAAAAAAAAAAAAAGAAAAAAAACCAACAAACAAAAAAAATAAACAAAACACCACATTAGATGGTTGTACTGGCTGCAGAAGTTTTCTATGCTTTTTTTTGGCTCCTGTGTCACCTAGGATGTTAGAGGGTCTAAGAGCTCAGCAGTCCCTTGGTGATCTACTGACTTAGACAAAGAAGGAGGGAGAGAAGCAGTCATTCTCCCTGCAAGTTCATGGGACAGCACTAGTCACATAAATATTGGCAATTAGCTTCTAAAAGCAAATGTGCCTATGATGGGGCATGCAACAATGAGCTGTTTTGAAGGGAGAAAACCTAATACCCAAAGAAATGGGTAGTGTAAGATGGAGGTGACTCTGCCTGAGATGACAGGAGTAGGATTTTATGAGTGTGCTGTGAGTATTCATGTTTGTAAGTTATTGTGGTAACACTCCTATGAAGGATTTTGATTTTATTTGATTTTTCTTCTTGTGGCTGATAATGGAGACAAAACCTCTTGGAATGTGTATCCATTAACTAAGGAGAACAAGAGCCCCAATTGCTGGAGTGACAGAAGAAAATTAGTGATACCATAGATGTTGAAAGTCTTTCGTTGCAAAAAAAAAAATATATCTTTGAATTTCTATTGCCTTGTAGCTTCAAGTGATCAGCAATAACAATAAAATCAGAAACAATATTGCAGAGGTTTCAATTGGGACAACAAGAACATTAATCCCTACTGTTTTATTAACTCAATTTGCAGTAATTCCACAAGTGTTTTCACAGCAAATAAATATCACTAAGTATTCCTGGTAAAATGGCCAAATATTTTCATTTTTATTGATAAATGAGGGAATTGAGATTCTTATAGACATGACTGAATCGCTGAAGTGTCAGATTCAGGAAATAATGTCACTTGGTCAGATGGCTTTAACTTGTCTTTTTGAGTGCAAAGGGTACCTTTCAGGTTAAAGAATTCCAGACTTCTAAAGCTTTATCTCATACAAACCATAAAGTAAAGCCATGTAACAGTACATGCAACTCAGAGGCTGATGAAGGAGACAAAGTGCAGTGACACATTGAAGTCTGTGAAAAATCACTGTAAACTTCGTAGAAAATTCCCTGCAGGCCTCCATTATGCACTTAGCAATCTCACTTTTGAGATTTCCCCAATTTACTGACAAAAAGCTGCATTAAATTCATCTGCTTGGGAACAAAGTTTGAGTTTGACCCTATTTAGGAAGAACTAAGATTTCAAAGACGCTATGGTGAATGTTTCATACTTTAGGATTATACCATAAATCAGTATAAATAGCACAAGAACATAAGGAAGAGCTCTTCAACAGATTTCCACTGCAGGCTGAATCTTTATGATGTCAGTAAAAACAGTAGTATATTATGACTAGACATTCTATTTCACTTCATTGTTACAACTAAACTTCCTATTTTTATTGTGCCCTAATAATGATGTTCCTTCTATTCCATTTTAGTATTCCTATTCATTTAGTGTAATAAATCCCTGCTTCTCTGCAGTACCGCTGATCTGGGAAATGTTCCTTTTCATTTCACAAAGACAAGAAAAGACAAAGACAAAGAGAAACAGAAAGTACTACAGTCAAAAGAGCAAAGACTTAGGCTGTCCAATTAGGTCATGTGCAAAGCAACCAGAATTCTAAATTGTCTCCTGAATGTTATTGAGACCTAGATTAGTTTGGGGTGAGTATATTTGAGTTCTTGAATTTGGCATAGTTTCCAAACATGCTAGGAATGTAGAGCTGCAATGCATATAAGAAAATTCTGTCCAAATTAGAATCTTCATAAGACTTTCTGTATGATACTTGTTGGATATACTCTGGTCACTGTCTGATATGGGATATTTCCAAGAAAAGTGATATTGCCAGTTGCTGTGCGAGTTTCAGCTGGGGTAGAGTTAATTTTCTTCATGATGGCTGGTATGGGGCTGTATTTTCTACTTGTGCTGAACACAGGGTTGATAATACAGAGATATTTTTGTTACTGCTGAGCAGAGCTTACACAGAACCAAGGCCTTTTCTGCTTTTTATACTGTAATACTGGTGAGGCTGGGGGTGCATGAGAGGCTGGGAGGAGACACAGCCAGGGCAGGTGACCCCAGCTGACCAAAGGGATATTCCAGACCATGGGACATCATGCTCTGTATATAAAGTGGAGAAGAAGGAGGAAGGGAAGACATTTGGGGTGGTGGTGTTTGTCTTCCCAAGTAACTGTTAGGTGTGATGGGGCCCTGCTGTCCTGGGGATGGCTGAACACCTGCCTGCCCATGGGCAGCAATGAATTAATTCCTTGTTTTGCTTTGTTTTGCTTGTGTGCACAGCTTTTGTTTTCCCTGTTAAACTGTTTTTATCTCAATCCATGAGTTTTCTGGGTTTCACCTTTCTGATTTTCTCCCTGATCCCAGTGTTTGTGAGGCATAGTGAGCGGGTGGCTGTATGGGGCTTGGCTGCTGCCTGAAAATTATTGAAAATTAGTAAAATGATCAGAGTGACAGAAACAAACAGCAAAGTGTAGTAATTTTGTATATTTAATACAGTAACTATACAATTTATTTACTTAAAAATAAACCAAAACTGAGTGGTGACATGGAGTTATAATCTCATTATTTTTCATTACAGCTTCTGAGGCCGGGGAAGGAGAAACGGCGGTCTGAGGTGAGGCAGCATGGAAAGAAACTCATCAAATGCTTTTAGAGACCTCTGAGAAGGACTGTTGAGGTGCTTAAAAATTGAATAGTACCTGCTTCACAGCTGTAATGTTCTTTGAAGCATGACTTTCCCATTCTGCCTATCTTTGCTGAATAATGAAAATTAAATGTTACATTTAGAGATGCTACCTTTTACCATAGATAGTTTTTCTAAAAATGCAACAGTTCTTCAATGCATTTTTTTTATGATTGCAGTACTTGGCCAAGGATGAAAACAATAATCTGATTCCTTACATATTTTCAGTGATACGCAAAAAATCTGATGAATAAAAGGATTTTCTGAGGCCAAAACTAATACCCATATTTACTCATTCATTGTTTTTAAATTAAGCTCTTTTTTTAGCAGCTGAGTGGGAAAGGTTTTGGTAACAGACAGAAGATTTTCCTCTAAAGGTATTTTATTAATGTAAAACTTTTTTTTGTCAACAGATCTCAAACAGATTTTTGTTGCTGAAGAATATGTTGTTTTAGCAGCATATATATATAAAGATTTTAAAGGACTTTAAAAATGCTTATTTTAGGCAAATTTTTACTGTTATTTAAACAAGGTGAGGAAAACAAATAATGTATTCTGATTTTCCAAAGTCTTTTCTTGTATACTTGCCTTTTTACAAATTACAACCTTAGTAAATTGTGAAACAACCAGGAAACTGATAACGTAAGTCTTTGCAGAGAAAAAATGGTACAGGGCATAGAATTGCAGCAGAATGAAATTGAAAATATATTTTTGATACAGGATCTCTGATACAGGACAGAGAATTGCAGCATTTGAAAACTAATAATTCTAACTTTAAGTCATATTCTGCTTTCTCTCTTCAATGAATGTTGTAATAGTCTTTCTTAGCATCCAACTACAGAAAAATGCTGCTGAAACAACTTTTTCTGACAGTGAAATATTTGAAAATGTAACTGATTGATGCATAGCACTCGCTTCACTGATTTACAATACAGCTTTCACACGCACTCAAAGATTTTGCAAGATAAAGGTATACAACAAGCTACTAATTAACTCTGGTTATAAACTAAGAGAAACATGTAGTAAAGCAAAAAGAACTCTTGAGTTGAAATATGCCAGGTAGATCTGAAACAGGTCGGTTTGGGTTTGTTCTGGGTTTTGTCTTAAGTCCCAGTAAAACAAATGATATGTAATTTCAGTTACTGTATATATCCTTAAGTATAATTTTTGGTGTAACTTCCAAAACAAGAAGGGTGTTTGTTGAAACTAATTTTTTTTTTTTAAGTGTAAATTAAAATTTAATTCAGTATAGCTTTAATTTCAATAGAATTTAAAGCATAGCACAATCTAGGTTTCAGTTGTTGTCATTATAATAGTTTTTAACAACTTGTAATCAAATTACAGAGTCCAGATCATAAAAGGAAAGGTAAAAAATACGTGTATTTTCAGATCTTGAATAAGACTGCCCAGTCAACAAAGGAAATGTATCATGTACATGTACAAACGGAATAATTTGTAGTAACTCTAAATGTTGAACTAATTAGTTAAACTGAACATAGGTATTAATTTATCTTCATTGTTCAGTTTGAGTGAAATTACTTCAGAAACTTAAGGACAAACCTATTGCCGTATTCTTAATTCAGCAGGGCCTAACTGTGACCAGCAAGGTGAGGAGCAGTTCACACATCCCCTGGCAGAGCCCCATCAGCATGTGCTGTCTGAGCTTCCTGCTGAAGGTGGCACTCCAGCAAGAGCTGCCTTTCAGAATTTGGAAATTCAACCAGTATGGACAAAAGTATCAATGTTTATGTCTGTCTTTAGTTTTTGTATTTCGGTGGTTCAGATTTCACTGCAAATTCTTTGAGATCTTCAGCACATGGAAAATTAGAATCAGTAATTTAGTATCATAATGAAGAGTAATTAAGGCCTTTCCTAGATACCAGAAAGCGATCAAGGAAAGCTCGCTTCTTTCTTTCCAAGTCTCATCTGGTGCTATCAAGAGTAAATGAAGCACAACTCATGGTTAATGAAGTTTTTACTATTCTACTAAAATAAAACTTAATCTCTTAAAATGCTTCCCTTTTGCCTTTCGTATATAATTTCTGTCCATACTTTGTCTATTTTAGTGGAGTCATAAGCCATGTTTAGCCTGGACAAACTTCTTTAGATTTTACTGATTTCAAAACATTGTCAAGTAGACACACTAGTGTGTCTTCTCTATATATTGTCAGCCTGATTCACGTACCTATAAGTTCGTCTAAGACTCTTTCCACTGTAGCACAGAAAACAAATGACCTTTCAGGGAAATACCTATCAGTGTTTCAATCACTGCTGCTGCTTTTCACTTAGGATTATTGAAAATCTCAAACTTTATTCTCCTAGAAGTGCAGAACAACTGCATTTTAATCATTTTAGATGTTGGAGACCAGTTTAAGAGGGTGATTTGTAGCAGTAGGCACTACAATGATTAATGAGATTTCAGTAGCTTTTCCATAGCTTCTGGCCTAGAGAAAAAAAAAAATCAACAAACAAAAAAAACCCCACCCCAAACCCATAAGGCAGATTAGTTATGTGCCTTTTGCTGCTTCTTGTAAAATGTTAATGGACCCCTAAAGGTTTCATTTTTGAATGAGAACCATTTCAGCAAGAATTTAAGCAGATGCAGAGGACATTCAAGGAACTTGTGAAAATTCCTTGTGTTCTGCTTTATAAAGTCTGTTAGGCACATTTGGCACAAGTTGTGAATCTGACCCTGATTTCCAAGCATTTAAATGGTCCAAATAAAATGCCATTTCTGTAATATTTTTATATTTTTTCTTTTTTCCAAGTGTATATTAAGTACACATCTGAAGAAACAATATTGTACTCATTTATTTTAGATGTAGGTAGCAGTCACAAGAGATCAAATGCTGTTACGTGTAACGAAGTATGAAGGTGACAAGATACATGAACCAGAGGCTTTTCAGCTCGATCACATCATCCAGCACATAGTTACACAGATTTTGTATTTTAGACACCAATGTCACCTTGGGGTTGAAATCATTCTAGATGAATTTGTGTGAGTAAGTATAAATAAGATAGTTCCCCACACCCCAGTTATCTTTCGACTTTAAAAATAGAAAGGAAAATGAGTCGTCCTGAATTTAGAGATGAGTTATTTGTGTGTGGTATTTGTGATGGAAAATTCTTTCTAAACTAAACACAGTAATAAATTGTCTTCTTCTTTCCTCTCATATTTTAAGGGGGCAGCCTGCTTCTAGTGACAGAGTACTAGACTAGACTGATCCTGGTCTCTTTTAGTATTTGACTAATACATACAGCACTATCTATTAAAGTCATTAATTGTATCAAGCAAAATATTTTTCTGTAGTTTTTCTATTAAATTTCTTTAAAGCCACATGCAGAATGTTACTTCCCATGTTGTATTTTAGTTCCACTGACTCTAATATGGATGATACACTGATGGGCTTTTGAAATCCTGAAAAATATGAATGTGACGGGGAGCTTAGATGGGACTTCAAAAAATAATATAAATCATTTAACTACTATTACAAAATTTTTATAAATGCTGAATAAAGGTGTCAATTAATAAATGTATCAGTCTCTGTTAATTTAGTTCCTTCACTTCATTACAGAAACACAGTATTGATCCAAAATTGATTAGCAGTGTTCTGCTAAAGCCAGCGGAGGGCAGACTTGAATTGGAAACGCTTTTTGCTACTGCAGTTACTTGAAGTTTAAATACCAGATATATCGTGTCTTGAGCTCAGAATCTCATCATTTCTCTACTATTCTAATTACACTTGTGCTGGATAAAAGCCTCTTTGCAGTTGCTGTTTGACAAAATGAGTGTTTTGCATATGTTTAAATAAAGATGCTAATATGAAAGTGAATAAGTCAGTGTATTAGCAGCTGTGTGTTACTCATCAGGGATAATCCACACTGCTTAATCCTTAACCATGTATATCTTGAAATGTTTGTTAAAAGCTAGTGAACATAATTATCCCCATTTTACAGATGAAGAAATTGAGGAATAGAGTGGTAACCTTGCAGATTACCCATCTGGGTGACCTACAGAAGCAAGAACAAAATCCAGATTTTTGAGATCTAATCCAGAGCTTTGCAACATAAACTATTTTAACTCTTGCAAACATTATGGAAGTGATTGCTAGCAGCCTAAATTGTGGGGACTGAGGAGCTTACACTGATGAAATAGCAGGCAACCTGACAGTCAGGTTGTAGATCTTAAGAAGAATATTCTTCTCAAGAAGATGGGTGGCAGTCAGATCAAATGCCTAAAGATCTGCTTTAAAGTAGTATTTTGTTATTAAAACAAGTACTTCACATTTTTAGGCACATTTGTTATTAATTAAGTTAGGCTGTAGTCTACTCAAAAACCTTTGTGATAGCCTGTGTCTGACTCTTGTTATGTGTAATGTGTCATGGCTTCCCACATTTTTAAGTTCTGTGTGAAGATTTGTAAGAATATATTATAAAAGAGGCCACTTTAAGCTTCTTGGTTATTTCTCCTTGTACTTCATGTAATTGTACACCTCACAAAGAGCTGTCACCTCCAAATTGTCATCACTTTCCATAATTCACAGAGGCCTGAATATGCAATTATCTCAAAAGGGAAAATATTCATTTACTCTTCTGCAGAATATAAAATCTCCTCGAAATAACCCCTAATTGAAGGCATTTGTATACAGGCTCATTTTGTAGTAAACCACTGGATGCCTGAGCTCAAGAAGCAGCAAGAAAGATAACGATTCAATTAATGAAAACTGCTGCTTTGAGAAATGTGGTTTCCAGTGTCAAAGTTATTTTATTCATCCCTAATTATACATTGCTGAAAACTATTAACCATTATTAGGGGCAGATAAGTCTGAGGTTTGGGGGTATGGCTCGTTTTGCCTGCTGTAAATTACCTTCACAGGTTTACACTTCTACCTCCATAATGATCTTTTTTTTCACTAATCCTGGTTGGTGTATATTTTGTTTGTACCCAACTTTCCCTTTTATTTGTAAAATATGTGCAAAATATTCAAAACATTAGTGATTTAAGAGCAATTAAGATATTACTTCCTCAGAAACATATCATTGTTACGTACAGTTGCATTTGTTGTGCTGAGCAGGCCCAGCTGAGTTACAGAGGGAGTTACAGATAAGGCAAAATAACTATTAGAGCAGGCTGGCCAAAAGCTTGTCCCTGTATTTCTTTACATGCAAAATAAAAGGATAGATGTATGTACTGTCTGAATAGAGAACACGATGATGTTGTGTGCCTATGCCAAAATAAATACAATAGTATTTTATTGGAAAAGTAAACTCAGTTTTGGATTTTAAAAAATTGGAATGTGCCATGTATAAAATACATATTTGATCAAGATCAGTTCCTCTGGTACTGTTCCTTCAGAGGTGAGAGTTTTAATGACAGGGAAAAGATACTTCTACATCTATGGAATTTAAAGCCTGCTGCTGTCAAGTGGCCAGGACCCTTAAATGTGTGTTAAAGTGTCCTACTCTTAGTAAATCAAAAATGTTTATACTTGCTGTCCCAAGTAGTAGAAAGAACACCAGCAAGTGCTTCCATGTTTAGAATTCTGTGGAGTCTGCTACCTGTGAGCAGACTCCACTTAAATAAAGTCTCTGGAATTACTGATTGCTAACCTCATTCTTGACATACTTCAGCCTCCAACAGCCTGCTGCAACTTCTGTTACACCTTCTGGGATTCTATCTATAGCAATTGCTTTCTCTCCCCAGTTGGCTCCAAGCCAGAAATATATCCATTTGCACAAATGCTTCTTAACCTTGTTCCCACTGGAGGAGGGGGGGGAAGAGGGGGAGTAATATTTTTGTCTTTCTGCTTGTCTGGTTGGTGGATACTTCTATAGGAAATTCAGTACTTGCCATGTTCACTGTGTAATGGACAAGTGGTTACAATGCCTTTTCTAAACTACTGTTTGTTTCACTTTAAGTGCACTGAATAAAACTATTTCTCCATGGTCATTTCATGCCCATCTTACTGTAACATGGGAGTCCTAAGCAAACACATTTAATCAATTTTCTGATAAGGTTGTATTCTTCCTTCTCAGTAGGGCATTCTCAGCTGACAGAGAAAGCATTCAAGACTTGCATTAACCAGCATTTCTGAAGGCTGAAGAAAACACTAAGGCACAAACATTTCTCAGCAGCTACCTGGCAAGTTCCAGTCATGAAGAAGTCCTTGTCATGAAGAAATTGGTTTATAACTGACAGGGAAGATTGTGCTTACCATACGAATGCTACTGGTACCCACACTAGCTTGTCTTCATTCTGAAAAACCTGCAGCTCACACACATACATGTACAGCATCCAGCTCTGGGGTCCTCAGTGCAGGAAGGACATGAATCTGTTAGAGTGAGTCCAGAGGAGGCCACCAAGATAATTAGAGGGATAGAACACATCTCCTACAAGGAAAGATTGAGAGAATTGGGATTGTTCAGCCTAGAGAAGAGAAGGCTTCAGGGTGACCTAATTGTGCCCTTTCAGCACCTGAAGGGAGCCTACAGGACAGATGGAGAGGGACTTATTACAAGAGCATGTAGTGACAAGACAAGGGGTAATGGATTCAAACTGACGGAGTAGGTTTACATTAGACATTAGGAAAAAATTCTTTGCTGTGAGGGTGGTGAAACACTGGAACAGCTTGCCCAGATAAATTGTGGATGCCCCATCCCTGGAAGTGTTTAAGACCAGGTTGGGGTTCTGAGTAACCTGGTCTAGTGAAAGGTGTCTCTGCCCATGGCAGGGGTGTTGGAATAAGATGGTCTTTAAGGTCCCTTCCTACCCAAGCAATTCTATGATTCTATGTAATGTGTATAGACACTTCTGCATTACATGTATATAAATGTACACAGAACTGCAGGTTTATCAGAATTAATTGAAAATGAGCCAGCTTTGATATCAATACCAGTACCATTTCTGAGGATATATGTATAGACACATATAGCAAACTTCAGCTGCAGCTTTTAAGTCCTCAGTGTTCCAGCTACCTAGAACTACCTATGCAAATATTTGATATTAGAAAATTAGGAGCACTTTGATTGGAGTAATTAGGTTGATACATAGGAGTTCTATGGTAGAGGCAGGAACAGATAGTCCTGAATTTTCTGACTCAAATTTTCACGACAAATTTTTAAAAAAATGTTTTCATGCACTTCTGTACAGTTGTGAATGCTGTACCAGAGTCCAGTCCAAGCTCTGAAAAAGACAGAAAGGGTGTGGTTACAAAAATAGTCAGAGACCATGGCTCTATGTCTGCATGCTAGACCATGAACAAGGATTCTGCATTAAGATTGTACATAGGACAGTGTGTGGCATCTCTCACTGCATTCTTTTGTGGCATCTTAACCACATTTAACTTCCATTTTTATTAGATCTCAACCTTAGGAAAAAAAGAATGCAAGTTCTAGCTTGTGCAAAATTTTATTTATTTCCAGCTCTAATAAATCCAGCCTTGCCACTTCCAGTCTTCTCGGATGTCCAAATACCTGCCCCTAGAAAACATTCCTTTGCATTAGAACTCATAGGGTAAACTGCTGGATCAGTGAAGTTCTGTTCTCTCTAAGGTACTGCATCATGCATTTGCAATTTTGTTCTCCCCTTAATGCAGCTGGAGTTTCAGGCTATCCCATTTAACTGCATCTGTGTCACAAGTCACTGACATCAAAAGTACATTTTAGCTTCATTCTCACAAATGAATTGAGTTACTGAAAGAAGAATAAGGTTACTAAAAGAAGGGGTTTTAAGATTTTACTTTCAAATAATAGTGAGTAGCTAAAAAAAACCACTAAAAGCCAGGAGTATGCAAGCTCCTATTGGTCAGTTTTCAGTTGATCAGCTTTTAATAACTACCACCAAAAGACTAATTAGTGACTTCACTATGCTATCCTACATTTCAAAGTGTCTAATTGCTGTCATGTAGCTGCACACCTAACACTGACTGCTAACTCCATACCCAGCACTGGTCAGCACTAGCAAACCTCAGCTTCAAGGTTTAAGGTAGAGTCAGCATTTTGCCTCCTGTCAGCAATAATCTGTAACTTCCATTGCTGGGAAGAAGCGAAAAGATATTAAACCAGGAATGGTTTGGTTTTCACCTACTTACAGTAAATTTAGAGCAGTAACTTCATGATATCAGTGGGAGCAGTCTGTTCAAATCTTCCAGCACATCATGGGAAATACAGACTATCAATTTTCCATTCCTATTTTGGCAGGCATAATTTTGTTATTTTTAAAGCTGTTGATATTGGCCACCTCAGTGTTTTCATTATTTCACACATATTTCGTCATTTCAAGAAGTCTGTGCTTCAGCAGATATAGGGGATATAGTGTGTGTCCTCCCCAAATTTAGAGTTTCTTTCACCAAGTATGATATATTACATTTACAAGCTTGATTTACACAGCAGAAAAAGGACAGACACTTGTTATCACAGAAAACCTTTCCCAGCAGAAAGGTTAAGAAATTGCTCTGTTTATGTCAAGGCCAAAGACCTGCACTTTGAAAACAGCCACAACACCGATGACCTCTCAGCAAAAGACCCAGGATCCTGATCCCAGGAGAATGGTACCAAGGCTGCAGCGTCAGATACGCCTTGACTTTGCTGTTATCCTGTCTGGAAAACACATGTGTTGAAAACCAGGAAAAACAGGCAACGGGCAGCAATGGCCTGTCATTTGTGGAGAGCAAAGTAAACAGGATTCTGAGGTAAAAGATACTAGCTGATGCCTCCTAAGGTAAATGACAGATCTGTCCAGAAACCACTTTGTTGTCCCTAGTCAAGGGCTTGTAGTGAGGGCGTGGCAGCAGCATCCCCATTCCTTTGTGTCAAGCCCAAGGGATCCTGGCCAGGCCACTGGGACTCTATGAGTTGGTGATCAAGATTATAGAAGTGTCAGAGTGTCAGAGAATTAACTCTACAGCAGAATGAGTGTGAGTGCATAAAATCAACTTGCTTAAAGATTTTGTAAATAAATACCTTTCATAAGATCTCACACTGAACTTTCTCACACTGATTCATGTGTTACAGCAATTTCCCATTCTTACACAAATGAACAGGCATGCTTGCTGAGGACCATATCATAATTCCCCAACAGACAGAGGGACAGAGATCCTCATGACTTGCTCTAATTCTTGCATTCCTTCCTAGATGTGGCATAGTAACAAACTCTGTGGCAATGTATGTACAAGTACATCGATTATCATTTTAATTTCCTCCTAGAGCTTTTTCAGAAGGTTGGTTTGCCTGACACAGATGGATTTTGTACAGCATTTCATGACATGGAATTTAGGCTTCTTTGACAAAACCCATGCACTACTGGAGTAAAATAATCATCAAATCATAGTTGAGCAGTTATTGATAAAAAACAAACAACTCCATGGAAAGCCACATGAAAAACAAAGGATTGCAAAGAAAGTGAAGAAGGAAAGCTGAAAAAGTTTGCTGTAAGACCTGAAAAAATAAAAATGAGGAAACAATGTATTGGCCTGATACAAGGACAATATGGACTTAGCCAGAGTCACAGTATTACTCAAAGTTGGTAAGACATGTGAATAATGCCTCCCAACACCCCACACTATTCTGGATCTGTAGTGCCAGAAAAGGAGACTGCTAGAGGGGCTCAGTTACAACAAGGCTGGGCTGTAGCGTGCAGAAAGGGAGATTTGGATTTGTTTCTTTCACAAGCTTTGATAGGGTTTGCATATCAACAATGAGATCAGGGCAGCAGACAGTACGGCCCTTTGCGCCTCCCAGTAAAAACCTCATGGAGAAATAAATATCTTTGTCCTTCTCCCTCACCATAGTAACACTAAAATAAGCTACTATATATATGTCCATTTACCTTGTCAGCCAGATGTCAGTGAGGCTCAAAGTCCTTGTGTTAAGTACCGCAAAAGGCTTTTCCCAGAGGACTAATCAGATGGGAGCTGGCTGGTTTTGATCTTAGACACATATCATGTTTGTTCTGACACAATTATATATTTATTCTTTCAAATTTCTTTTGCAGAAAGTAGAAAGTCTGCTGGTAGCTCACCAGCCAGTTGGCCCCTGCTGTAACCTTGAGCTGATCTTTGTAAATGTATTGAGAATGTTACACCTGCTAATTTAGCAAGGACTGGTGACATGCTCAGTGCTACATAAAAGAGCTGCTCCCTCACAGCCACTGAAGGGAAAGAGGGCAGGGGCTATAAGGAATTGATGCTACTTAGAGTTCAATGCCTGGCAATGCTAACCTGGTAAGTGTGAAATCTTTGGGACACTAAGTTTGTGTCCAAATATTCAAATATTTTATCATTATGGACAACACAAAGAGGATTTTCTACCCAAGTAAAATGTCTTAAATCCAGTAGTCTCATAATTGTCCTGTATGGAGTGCCTCTAGATCTATAGAGCTCTACAGCAGAAATTCTCTCTGTATTTCTTCTCTTACAATCAATCCTAGAAGGCTTGACAAGCTTCTGCCTTCATATATAGATGGCAAACAAACAAAAAATGAGCTCTGGGGAGGGGGAAAGCCTGGTTGCTAAGAACTGTGTCTGCCGCACAATAAACTATGTGTTTGAGGGGTGAAAAAAGGGATGTGCAAAAATAGGTTTAAACCCAATTTGCTCCCTCAAACAGCTGGACCAGGCTAGGTGACCTGAGGGATAGTCTCAGTTGACCACCAAGACCTGCTGGAGGAAGGAGATGACCTGACTGGAAGATGCCCAGCCTAGCCTGTGGCAACAACAAAAGCTGCTCCACTGGGGGTGCTCAGGACTCCCATGCTCATAGCCAACAACATCAGCTTCTGACTTGTCAGGCAAGACAGGTCACCAGAGCCCAGCACAATGAGTAATCCACTTGCTAGATCATCTTCAAGGATAAAGAGTCTTAATTCAGGCATTACTAAATTACAGAGCTTCAAAATTACACTGCTGAAATTTAATTAAGCTGTGAAAGCAGCCAGGCACTGAGTACTGACAGTAATTCAGCCACGCCAGAAGCGCTCAGTCTCAGTTCTGCTGCAGCTCCATAGGAGGCAGCAAGGCAATAACCAGGAGCTTGGAAAAAGAGGCACATGAGCCACTGCCAAAATGTAATGAGCTCTCATTCAGCTGTGTAACAGCTGTTTTGAAGCCATCACATAAGCATTTTTATTAAAATATAAAGAAGCTAATTGGAAAACCCCGCAAAAAAAGCCTCATGAACCTGCCTGCAAAGAAGCACAATGTAAAAAGGCCAGCCCAAGCTTCACTTGCAAATGAAGCTTGGACTATCAAATCTCCAAGATGATGAGGCACATACTGAGGAAAAGGTTTGGTGTGTTACTCTGGCTACAGAGGGAAAGGGTGCTCTATCATCTGCTGATAGGTACATGGTAAATACTGCTTTGGTTAACTAACTGCAAGAGAGGGAGCTGACTGAAAGGCTGGCACCTCTAACAGCTGTCTTGTGAAGTTTATGTGACAGTAATACAAAAACAGTCATGGGCAGATCTTTGAACATGAGGGCAGAATTCAGCTGTGTGCACAGCCTTTGGAAGCTGTCAGGAGTGGACAGGAGATGGAACAGGATCACAGAATCATAGAGCAGTTTCGGTTGGAAGGAACCTTATAGATTTCATAGTTCCAACCCCTCTGCCATTAGGCAGGGACATCTTCCACTAGACCAGGCTCCTCAAAGTCCCATCCAACCTCACTGAGATAATCTCCTTCTATGTATTTTATATACAACACATAGACAAACAATTAAAAAGACACATACTAGTGTTTCTGACATGCTTTTCTTGTAAAATTCTCATTTAGGAACAGAACATTTTAAAATGCTGGCATTTCTCTGTAAGAAAATCCCATGCTCCCTCCCAGCCCTGTATAGATGGCAAGTGTTCCTCTGATTGCAAGGTCATGATTAGGTCTAGCAAGTGAAATACAAAACATTAGAAAAATCACAGTGCTGTTCAAAAAGTAACTCTGTCTGCCCTGACCAGCTCAGTGTCATCTCAAGACACTGAAATTATGGAATAAATGCCTAGACCCCTAAACTATAGAATACCTTTAAATAGTGGGATAGGTTCCCTTCCTCCAGAGGCAGGTTGGCACTACTGTCAGAAACTGTGGTTTGTTCTAACTCACCTTAGGGCAGCTGAGTTTCTGTTAACACAGAGGAAAGGTGATAAATCTGATAAACACTGTTAGAAGACCATCTTCTTTGAAAACATGCAGTCCATCATGCAACGAGGACAAACAAATTCCATTTACCTCAGCCTGTAACACTTTGATGTCTGTGTAGGCTGCCGGTGGTATCAGTGCTGTCGGGTCTTTTTTGACTCTGACGGAGATATTCCATTTTCCTCCTTCACAGGAATCATAAATGGTAGCTGTTCCTTATGCAGAAGGACTCCTTATTTCTTACACTGCAAAACACCCTTTGAGTAAAAGGGAGAAGATGGAATGGTATTTTTGTTTCTGCCTGAAAAAGCAGATCCATACCATAACTACACAGATAAATGCAGGAAGTGGGATGTATAAACACTTACATTTTCAACTCAAATGCCAACGTTTCTGGGCATGCTGCCCCAAACAGTCTGGTGTTTGAGTAGACACCAGCTCTTGGATAGATTTCTGCACTTTGAAAAGTAAAAGTGCCTCTCAGAAATGCCATTCATCTTGGCCCTTTGGAACAGAGAGACCCAGAATGATACCCACTTGCTTTTTTTGCTCATGTGTTCCTAAGAGGGCCAAGGCGAGAGGGAGCAACCCAAGGTCTGGTCAAATTAAAGAGGATTCTTATGCCATAGAGGCATGCATGAGTGATACACCTTTCGAGCAGACACCATATGTATGACTGGCAGATGACCTCCAGAGATGCTCCAAAACCAGAACCACAGCACTAAAGACCTAGGACCAAACAGAGCAAGCCACTACAGAAGCTCAGAGCTTGCATGTTGAAAGCTCTGGTTAGTTCCATGAGGTAGCTCACTGTTGGCCTGCAGAAAACAAATTTGAAAGCCATTGACTTTCAAGTAATAATCTGCATGCAAGTGATGCTCTTCTAGGAAACTGTGGACCTGAAAAAGGAGGTTTAAGGTAGGTGCAATAAAAACACATTCTAAGATGAAGAAGGACATTCTTCTCTCACAGGCATCAACACTGCCACTCTTACTGAATTCAGAAGTCGAGGTGTTTGCTAATCAAATACATTGCTTCCAGGCAAGTGGAAATACTTTGAAAGGATGCTGGAGCCTCCCATGAGGTGCTGTGAATAGTGACAGAAGAAAGCAGTACTGTAGCTGATCTATTGAAATCAGATCAGTGCTGTGCTCTCCTTTTGGAGCAAGCCTTTCTGGCTGCAGCTGTCATGAGGAGGAAGTGACATCAAAGGCTCTAGTCTAAGTGGGCAAAGCATTAATTACCCTTTAATCTTCCTTTAATTTTTTATCCATGCTTTGGAGTCCTCAATGTAAGTGAGTGCAGATATTCAGGCAGATACTCAATTCCCTGTTTTCCAGACACAGGTGAATAAATGAAGGTTTAAGTAGCATGCTTTCTCCTATAAGTGAGGGTACTGGATACTTTCTCATCTTCAAACAGCTAAATGTTGTAAAGACTCACCTCCCTTTTTCAACATGTTTCTCACATTTTAAGTTATTAGGGAAGAAAAATTATTAAACACACTGACTAATGCACAGTCTAATAAACTGGACTAATAATGGTTTTCCTGCCATCAGAAAACATGATATTTCTGCATTCCACGTCCAACACTGAGCTACCTGAAGCAGAATGGAAGACATAATTGATCTGTGTAGGAAAGTGCCTCCCTTTCATTGTTAGCCAGACCAGCTTCATTAAGCCACCTACTCTACCATGCTGAATTGCTCTTCTTACCTCATACACATTGTTAGATTCTGCCTGATCCTCACAGATGAAAAGTGCTTACTCAGGGGAAAATTTGAGGAACATCTGGCAATGTACTGTAGTGCATATTGCTTTTCAGCTTTTTAAAATTGTGATAATTATATCATCATCTCCAGTTCCAGGGGCTGCAGGTTATGGGCTTGTGCTCTACTGTACCCAACACTCAGCCTCTGAGGTTTAAGGCTTTGTCCTCATTCCCACGGTCATTTGTAGTATCTGAACCTACACAGGCCAGTCCTCAAGCCTGAAAATCCATCAGGACAGGAGAGACAGAGGATCAATTTCTATGGGACACTAATTTGAAAATCATGCTTGGTTTCTAAGCAGTGTTTTAGGGCAGGCACAAGTAAACTATCAAATGGACAATAAACTTTTGAGAAAAGCAGTCCTTTAGAAAACTCTGCATTTTTTAGTGGACACCCAAAACTGTTATAGATTAAAAGTAGTCAATTTCCAGATACCCAGGAACCTTAAATCAGTTTCAGGCAGCTCTGTTTAGTTTCAAAGAGTCTACAGAAAAATTGCACTTGACAATAGCACTCTACTCAGTTATTCTGTGCCTGGTCCTAGGAGATCTTTCTGCCACTTAATCTATTTTATTTTGGTTTTCAGTCCAAAGAAGGGCAGTGAAGCTGGGAAGAGGTCTAGGACACAAATCTCACGAGGAGCAGCTGAGAAAGATGGGGGTGTTAAGCCTGGAGAAAATGAATCTCAGAGGGGACCTTGTTGCTCTCCAGAGTAAAGGTGGGGACCAGTCTCTTCTCTCAGGTGACAAGTGAGAGGACAAGAGGAAATGGCCTCAAGTTGTGTCAGGGGAGGTGTGGAGAGGATATTAGAAAAAAATTCTTCCCTGAAAGGGTTGTCAAGCATTGGAACAGGGAAGTGGTGGAGTCATCATCCCTGGAGGTACTTAAAAGATATGTAGATGTGGCACCTGGGAACGTGGTTTGGCGGTGGGCTTGGTAGTGTTAGGTTAGTGGGTGGATTCGACGATCTGAAAGATTATTTCCAACCTCAATGATTCTTTGTTATTTTACATCTATTTACTATTCAAAAATCAGACTAATACAATGTACTATACATGTTAGATTCTGGTTGGATAGATAGCCTAATTTTAATTCCTGCACTTTGAATGAAGATTAGTTTTATGCAACACTGAAAGCAGTCACCTCTCAGTAAGGCATTTAGCACAGGGGTATAGCAGCTCCAGCTCCTCCAGTGCAGTGATCAATAACAGTGACACATTACTCTTATGCCACAGCAAGCGACATATGGCCATGTAGCTGCACATTATAATTAACCACTGATTAACAACAGAAAGAGGATTGACTGTTACATTCAATTAACTTGCCTTCCTTTCAGCTGACAAGCAGCTGAGTGCTGAACACTTAATACACTTTTTGCAAATTTCCTTTTCTGCAAGTATTATAATTGCAGTAATTAGCACAGATCGCATATGACAGCAAAACTCTCATTTCATCTATACAGTGAAGTAGCTTAGAAAAAGTCAGGTTTTATCTGTTTTCTTAATTAACTAACCAGTATTTCTCTTCTACCACAAATTCTCATAGAATTCCATGTCGTTGTTCTGATAATTCAGCCAACTTCTAGATAACTCTACAGAAAATTTTCCCAAGAAATATGATTGGGGTTGTCATCAGTTGATGACAGTCATGTGCACATCTACAAAGAGGTACATCTGTGTACCTGTGTGAAGAATGATCCAGGTGTCTCACAATTGCTGTTAAATGAGTTGGTATTTTCTCACATGCTGTTTCCTTTCCTTTGGACTGTATATTAGTCCACAGGGGAAAAGCTGCCAAGGCACCCTGAACCTCCTTTTTTTTTCTTTCTTCTGTTTTCCATATGGTGGCCTGCTTGTATTCCCTAATAGGGACTCGATGTTTTATTTGACTTGGCATTTTGATTTGCCTGTCAGAATAGTGTAGAGGTTAGAAGAAGTGACTGGTAAGAGTAGAAAGGAGTTTATGCTAGCTAATAACCTGCCCACTGAGCAGATATTGAGAAATTCGAGCAAAAGTTGTCAAGTCAGATGACACTTCTGACAAATGGACCTACAAAGTGCCTTCAGGACTGTAACCCTGCTGAGCTTCATGTCATCCATTCAGGTAATGAAAGCCATGAAGAAAAAGGTTAATGCCAGTACTTTGTATAGCACAGTCCCACAAACCTCAAAGAAATGTAATCTGCTGTGATAACAGAGAGCAGATCAGGCACTGACCTTATGAGTCACCGGGTTGTTCCTCCTGGCATAACGAGTCCCCTCTATTCAGAGGGTGGTGCCACGCAAGGGCAGCTGTGGGGTCACCGTGGTGCCTGTGCAGGGAATGATGCACAGCTCAGGCTGTGCACTGCCCGGGGTGCCTGGCCTCCTGCTGGCATTCCCAGGAGCAGCACTGAGTGACACCGACCACAGGAGCACCTTTGGCCTTCAGATGTGCATCACTCTGTCCTTGTACTGACTGGCCGTGGAGTGGCAATGTCAATCTTCTAGAAAATAGTTTCTTACACTTCTTCCTGCTCCTCCCCCTTTGTGGCTTTTTCCCTTGTTCTCTTTTTATAGTGAAGGAATCTGTGCTTATATTTAAATTTCCTTACAGAAGTTGAATTCTGCTTTTTCTTCTAGCAACAGTCCACCACGAAGATTTTCTGACCCCACTAGGCTAGACATTCTCTTTTGCTCCCTTTTCATTCAGTTCCTTGCGGGTGCTCAAGTATATTCCATAAATTAATTTTAAGTGCCAACTTTCCACACAATTTTCCTCTCATTCTAAAGGTGGCAAATGCCAGAGACTCAATCCTTTGGCTAAATCTTCTTTGAGCATTTCATTTTGTGCTTTCCAAAAGGTACCAGGCACACATTTTTTGGCAGCAAAGCATGACAAGAAAATCATCAACACTTAAACTTATGTAGAAGAGTGCAGTCACCAGTGCTGCCCAGAAATGTTCTTCTAGTCCCGTGGTTGGTTGTTTCAGGACTAAAGTCCCTGTATTTGTTACTGTGGTAGTTCCAGCACTTTGCTTCCTCTCCAAAAAGGAAGCAGAGGCAGGGAAGGGACAGAATGCCATAGCACAAGTTCTGCCTGATGGGAAGATGACTGCCCTTGCAGTCAGGTAGGAATCAGGGGAGAAGAGATTTCTTCCAAAGGCTCTCAGCTTTATGTGCGTCTCATTTTCTGCAGTTTCTTCATTCATACAAAAGTGCCCCCAGAAACAGGCAGAGAGGAAGCAACATTTTGAACTGCTCTTTAAAGCTTCTGGTTTTGCTTCCCATTCACCTCTTTTCCCACAGCTCAATACAAAGCGTGCTTTGTGTGACACGTTCCTCCTTTCAAGCATGAAACAGAACTATCCTTCAGCCCTTGTGCTGTACACTGCCTACTCTTGTTGGAGTAGGAAGGAATAATTACAGGGATTATGAACGTGGTACTGAATGTCAAGGCATATTAAAACTGTTCAGTCTCTCAAGAGCAAATCAAGATTCTTCCAAGGGGCTGCTTTTCTGCCTGAAATTGAATTACGGTATCGAGTACCTTAAAAGTAGATCTACCTAGTAACTAATTTTGTTGGTGTATTTAAGAAGTTACTCATCTCACCATTACCAGAATGTGTCGAAACTCTTTGTGCTCTCAAACATCATCATTTTTCATCCAGTATGGCTCCTCAGGTACAGTTGAACCCTGTGATTCATGGAGACTGGGGCCCATGTGTTGTGCTGCAGTCTGTATCACACGTGCCGCGTTTTACGAAAAAGGTGGGTCATACAGTCTGGATCTTGGAGAAATCCATTGCTCAGTAATTTCTTATTTATCCATAAGCACATTTTATTTTGTGCAATGATGCCAAAGCAGGGAACTAGCAGGAATTGTTCATGGCTTCCTATGCTGGCAGCAAGAAAAAGCAAGTTCTCATGGATAAGCAAGGAAGCTTAAAGATATGAATTTGATACAGTATGCAAGACAGTCAAGGAGCTCTTCCCCAACCCATATAGTTAAGAATCAAGATTTGTCAGAGGACTCAGCTAGAGCTGAACACGTACCATCCACTTATAAGGAAGCTGTACCAGCCTTGCTGCTATTCCACATTAAAATTCAAAAGCTGGTAAAGGTATTGCATACTTCTAAGTGGGATCATAAAGCAATAATAGCAGAAATGAGAATGATAGAGAGAGATTTGTGCTCTATTTCTTTCCTCCTTCCCTACTTTAGACATTTGAAAATGGCTGAAAATGCAACTACTTCATGATTAGTCTTATAATCTGAACAGATGCAGTTTGAATCCTAAATCCCAGCACCTGTCCACATTATTTCAAGCTGATCTTTACAGCGTGACCAGAGAACCACTAAACCAGATCTATTCTTCCTAGACATCTGCCTGCTTGTAAGGCCTTTAGCAAAGGGGACAGCTGCTGACATTCAGAGCTCTGCTGAAGCCACTGATGCTGTGCTAAAGCTTCTTTTGGCTTAATTTAGTAAGAAAAGGGAATGTAGGGATTAGATTCAGTCAGAATCAGTAGGAAGGCAGCAATGCTAAACCAGTTGTTCAGGGTGAGAAGGGAGAAAGACATGGGATAAACACCTCGTAGGTGTCAGAAAGGATTTTCCTAGCTCAGATGTCCTGAATCAGTTTGACAGTGCCTGTATCTTTCTCCAGTCAATACAGGAAGAGATGAAATCAGTACTTTTGCTAAAGAGCAGTTGGATTGGTATTTTCTAATGGCTGAAATGAGGAATATAAATCCCAATGAACTAACAAGTAAACAAGTAAATGAAATATCAATGACGTTACCTACTGAAAGTAGTTCTACTGATTTATTATAGCATATTTCTTACACACAAACATTTGAGGGGCAAGACAGCCTGCTGAAAGATGACATTTGGTATGACAGTTGGTTCACAAAATGTTATCATATATAATACTATCCTGATTCCCTCCCAATTATTAATGAAGTCTGAACTGCAGGTTGTTAACAATAATGAAAACACAATGCATTTTACCAACTAAAAAAGCAAAAGGAAAATACAGGAGTATTGTGATTTTTTAAAAAAAGAAAACATTTTTAAGGAATAACTTCAAGAGCCTTTACAATTTATACTCAAATCAATTTACTGCTGGCAGATAAAACCACAAGGAAAATATACAAGTGACAATACAACCTTTCACTGCCTAGCTACATCTACTTTACGTGGTATCCTAGGTCATTAACACCAGTGCTGGTCCAAGGTTTTGCCAGCTCCAGCAGTCTGCATGGCAGTACTACAATCTCCATACCTTGATAGCTGAAGAGGAAAACAATGTGTAAAATAAACACAGACACACATTTTATATGTAATTTTTAAATAAGTGATTCAGTGATATCAAAGATGATGTACAAGAGAATTTAGTGACAAGGGGTAATGGATTCAAACTGAGAGTAAAAGGAGTTTATGCTAGCTAACATTAGATATTAGGAAAAAATTCTTTACTGTGAGAGTGGTGAGGCACTGGAACAGGTTGCCCAGAGAAGCTGCAGATGCCCCACCACTGAAGTGCTCAAGGCCAGGTTAGATGGGGCTCTGAGCAATCTGGTCTAGTGAGTGGCATCCCTGTCCATGGCAAGGGAACTGAAAACAGATGATCTTTAAGGTCCTTTCCAACCCAAACCATTTTGTGATTCCATGACTTCATGCATGAAAAAAGAATCTTTCCAGAGAAAACACTGAACATTCATTATTCTGGTTGACTATCTGTATTGCAGAAATGATATCCACACCAAGGACTTCTTATGCCGATATGTGACACACCTTCATTTACTTTGTTGTGCATTGTGGAGGCAGAAGCTGACATTTCTTATCCCATCTGAAACGTGCCCTCTCACAGCACAAAACCTACCATTATACTCCAGACCAAGCAAGTCTATGTGGGGGACTGCCAGTATTAGTCAGCACTACTGATGAGAACAACAAGCAGGCAGCTTGTCAGAAGCGCTGTGTGACTCAGACTGACTTCCACAAGTCCTTCTGCACCATTACATTTCTGTATTGTCCCTGCACATGTAGAGTAACAGATGACTAAACACAACCTTATTTTAGGACTCAAGCTAACGAAGCGAGCACCGTGCGATGTGAAGGCTTGTTTCACAAAGGCTTCTGGAGTTTCACAGTGACATTCTTCCCACTACCCTGAATTAGCAGGTGTATTTATTACCTGGCAGCTGTGGGCTGGGAGAAAACCCCCATACTGAAGTCATCTTTAATACAGAGCCAGATTAACATAAAACATGAAAAACAACTATTACAAGCTCAGTGCACGCAACCAGCTGTGAAGTCTGTAGGAACAAATGTAATTTCTGTAACTTGCTACTAATTGCCTGTAATACCTTCAAAAACCCCTTTTCCCATGAATTGTCCAGCAGGCTCTCAGCTATACTCTCATGCTCCAAATACAGGCAGTATTTTGGAGTACCACATTTTGGGAAAAGTTCTTGAAATCCATGTTGTCTTTTATTAATCAATCGCTATTCGACCCTGAAATTACCTAAGAGCCCATTTTAAACAATGCCTTTCACTCACAATAACTGAAATTGCAAATCCTACACACTTACAGGGCAATCACAGCATGAAGTCTAATCTGTACCTTTTGCAAAGGAAAGCTTTTACCTACTCCAATGCTTGGAATCAGATTTCCCTTCTCACCCATTTAAATGATGGGAAATTGAGTTTTGTCCTTTCAAGATGCAGGTTAAACACTGACATCCAAAAAATAGGAAACTATGCAGTGAGATCTCCCACTGCTGCCCTCTACTACAGCTCTTTCATTCAACCAGGTTTCTCTACAGCATTGCACCAGAGACTACATTTGTAAGGGCAAAGGAAAAAAACCCTGAACTAAATGCAGGATGACAACCCTGGACCTACAGAACAGAGCTTGCCTTGCACAGGAATTTCTCTGCAGATGGCCATGGGAGACCATCTTAGAGAGAAAGGCCCAGGAGAGCTGGAGGATGTTCAAGAACCACCTCTTCCAGGTTTAAGAATCTTCTATGGCTACACACAGAAAAGCAAGCAGAGGTGGCAGAAGGCATGGAAGCATGAAGCAGAAGCTCCTGACTAGACATGACAAAGCAGCATACAAGAGGTGGAAGCAAGAGCAGGCAACCTGGGGAGATGCACCATCCAAGCATGCACAGGTGGGCAACCCCCACAAGACAACCCCCAAATTAAATGGAATGTGGCAAGAAAGATGAAGGGCAAGGGAAAAAAAAAAGATTTAGCAGAGAGATCATCAGCAACAGGAAGACTAGGGGTAAAAAAGGCACCGCAGCTGAGTGGGGCAGAGGAGCTGCTGACAGAAAAGGCCAAGGTACTGACTGCCACCTTTGCTTCTGTTGTTACCAGCAAGAGCAGCTCCGAGAGCTACCCTGGACACAGTGCAGATAACGGCTGTGTATCAAACCACTGTTAATATTCACACCACCAAAATTACCAGTCTGCCCAAGTAGTGCTGCTTTACTGACAGGATCACCATCTGCTTCTGCCAAATTTGCAACTCATCTGCTTGAACTCACCCTTCACCCATCAGTGTTTCTCAGCCATGGTGTCCCTCCTGACAGGGCTGCATTTGCAGACCCTATGTTGCATAAAATAGGTATTCAGCATATTTTAGGTAATGCAGTCAACATACTATGACTTCTGGATGTGTAGAATAAAAACTGAACAAATATGTAGCAATGTAATGTGTATTTCAATAAAGTCTGTAAAGAGGCAAAATTTTCTGCTGTACATAGTATTTACAAAAGCATACGATTTAAAAAAAAAAACAAATTTATTTTACTGTCAAAATTATTAAACACTAAAAAGACAATATTGTAGCCTATACATTAGGAATGTAAGTTTTCATGTACAATCAAGAAAACACTTTACTGCAAAAAAGTTGAAAAAATGTGTTTCTAAAACAGTGTCACATAATGAGCTGAAGAATGAAAGTGTGGCAGTTGCTTAAATTCAGGTTCCCATGTGAAAGACATACATTTATAGACTGATGCAGATATTCCACAGATTTCAGGGAATATCAAATGTGTACATCTAGTCTTAGAAGAAGAATTATACAAATACAAAAGGCAATATATTATACATCTATATACAGCCTCAAACACCAACAAAAGGTACTGGACAATTACATGAGAAATTTCTAGAATTTCTCATAGGAAACCTCCTTAGAGAGAAGTGTGGCTAAAATAGCTCTATTTCTGTACCTTTCAAATTTGTTAGGTAATCAAGGCAATTCAAGACATTTAAATCCATTCAGAAACGTCACTGCAGCTCTACAGCAAGTGGTTAGAGGCCACACACTTTTTGCCCAAATGTTACATATTCTCCCAACAAAAATAATTCTTCTCGGCTTCAATGAGTTTTGCAAGTGTTGCTGTTCAAAGCCATCCTTGGAAACAGTGCCCTCTGATTTGGAACAGTAAGGTCAGTTATAAACGTCAGCATTGAAACAACTTCTCTTATTACAATGTGAGATGATTCACTCCTACATAACATTTTCCCTGCAGAATGGTGCAGCTGTGTATGTTTGGAAGGTATTCATCAGAACTACCCACTCCCGGGCAGACTGTAATATGTGGTGTCTTAATGGGTTTCCTTTACACTGTTAGAAGACATCTACTTCTTTAACAAAGATTTTCCATCTGACAGTCTGAAGTGATTGGATAATGCTCAAACCCCCAGAGTTTGACAATTTTAGAAATATGTTTCCTGCCCTACTTCCCTCATCACTCTTCCCACCCCTCTCCTAATCCTGCACCATGGATATTTGGTAAACAAATAATTCTGCCATCACTCTCCCTTGTGCCTTTTTTTTTTTTTTTTAACTTTTCAATTTTTAAGAAAAGAAAGAAGCAAAACTCAAAGTTTTGGTACTCAGGAAAGAAATTCTTTACACTCAATCGGTATGAAGGTGGGATGTCAGCTCAAAAAAACACACTCATCACTGGGCAAGTTACTCCAGAGACCAATACAAACGTGTTTATATGACACCACATATGTATGGACAGAACAGTCTTTAGTACCAAGAACCTTTCCTTTTACCATTTTCTCAAAAAAGTATGAAGATCTGTATTATTTCAGTTGTACCAATATGAGCCTATGTCTTGGGTTCAAGCCAGACCAGCTGGATAAAAAAAGGATCAACAAACTTCATTTCAACACCATTTGGCTTGTGGCCAAGAGTACTGGAAACATTATGTTACATCTCTATACTTTTTGGCATTTTAGATCCTAATTTGAAATCCTAATTATTTAGATCTAAATCTTCCCAGTATAATAAATATCTTTTATACCAACATCCAGCTTAAAAGAGTGTCTACCATGGAGGTAACAAACAATTATGAATTAAATTAAAAAAAGCAAAACCAGCAGAATTCTCAAAAATTCTAGCCCCTCAACACTACCTCACAACTAATACCATAACAACAAATATTTGTCTACTGCAATTTTATTTATCTATTCTAGTTTTATGTCAATTTAAATTACTGCAAATTTTTTCTAATGTGTTCTTTAGATCCTACACTGCAAAAGTGGATTAGGAAACTGCTGTAAGTTTTGCAGGTTATTTCTTTGCAACATCCAGATCAAATTTCAAGGGAAGGAAGAGCTCTACAATACCTGTGTGTAGAGACAACCAATGCCAACTATCAGCTGCCTAACACCCTGCTGCTGCTCGTGGTTATGCATGTCCAGCAGCCAGATGCATTTGTCAATGTGTAACAAATGTCCTGTCTAATGTGTATTGCAGAAAAGCCTATTAAAAAGAGGCTAAATTTTCTGCTGTAGAAAGTATTTACAAACACAACCTCAAAGAACCAGTTTTTCTCACTGGTCAGTATTAAAAAATAAACAGGGCAAATTTGTAGTTTATCCATTAGGAATATAAGTTTTCATGTAAAATTAGGAAAATACTTCACTGTAAAAAGGTGAAGTACTGCATTACTAGAAGACAATGGTGTCACACAACAAAATGAAGAATGAGAAATTGTGGCATACTCCTTTAAATTCAGGCTCTTGGGTAAATATGAACACCTACAGACGGATGGGGTTATTCTGCATACTTTGGTGCATTCTCAGGAATGTACACATCCAGTCTGTGGTCTTATTAGTACTATTATACAACTTATTTACTCTTTTCATTAGTTAACCAGCTTATTAGTTGCTATAAACCTGAATAACATTAGCTGTTTAAAAGTTACTTGTGCTTCAGTTTAAGTCAAAAGTATCTAAACTTACCTCCAAGCAAATGGTAAAGTCTACCAGAATTTTAGTTTTGTTTTTTTTTAACAATGTTCTTGACAATAATGGATTAACAGCTGCAGAAACCTGGACAGTTGGGAGCAACTATGCCTTAGATCTTCATCCTACTTCTCCACTCTTAATAATATATTGTCTGTTCATCAGCTAATAACTGCTACTGGAGTGGCTTTGTCAGCAACTGCTTCTTCAGATTTCTGCGTAAGAAGTTTTAATGTCCATTTTTCATTAAAATCTTAATATTATAAAAGTTGTTGTCAAGCTCACTGAAGGCTAAAGGTTTGGTAAAACCTTGAACAGGTTGCTGGTTTAGAATTTTGAACTAGAAAAATAATAGATATAAAAACCTTAGGAATTACAGTGCTACTTATATTTACATAATAGTTCCCCTTTGTGCTTGCAAGTTACTGAAAGTACACATCCTTTGGTAGTATTCTCTTAGTCTCAAGCATGAAATTCCTGTTAAGCACATTCACACTCCTGATTTGCTTGAGTCAGTGCAACGGGCTCATATTTCTACACAACATTGGTACACAAGCACATCTCTTCCCCACAGACAATAAAAATACTGACGACTGACTTTTCAGTGAGTAGTTTTGGAACTGATATTTAAGAATCCTAAAGAAAGAGTCTGTCACATAATTTCTGAGTCTTAAGAGTGAGTGACTACTACAGCAATTGATAATAATTCCCAGCCACAAGCTCTGCTGCTGTATTACTTTAGGCCCAGTTTTGAAGACATACAGATAAACCAAAATGCATCTAAAATTGGACTTATACAGGCATAAAGAAGTATGAACATTGCTACATGTACTAACTACCAATACAAAAGCCACCAGAACAGCAAACACTGAAGTGATGCTTCTAGTTTAAATTTACATGTAAGCACTGCTCACATGTAAGAAAATGTCTGTTCTTACAGTGCTCTTCCAAAATTGCATGACAATACTGCAAGACTCCTCCTAAAAAAACCCTAAGTACTTGCAGTTTTGCCTATGCCAAATGGAAGACAAAAACTAGAATCTGGGAGAGACACTATTTGTTCCCACAGTGTACATGTGTAAGAAGCCACACACCTTGGCCAGTGACAACCAACCAATTAATGCTTGTTCAGCTGGTGAAGGTATAAACTTTTCATGAAGCTGTAAAGGTATCAGAAGTTGACTCAAAATAATTAAAACTGTTGCCTATTCACTATTACTGTCAAACATGAGCCAAGTAAGAATTTATTTGAGACTTAAGGAAGTAACATGTGGCATATTAAGAGCTTAATGTACCAATATCAGGATGAAGTCTCAGTAATTTATTTTTTATACTGGCCAATTTAATATCAATCTGTTGACAAAGTTATGCTAATACTAGGAGGTCGCTGCTGATTAGGTTGTTTGCTTAAAATAGGAAGATCTGTTCTTTCTGTTCCATATATCAGTTTTTCCTCCTGAAGACTGCAAGCTGAAAACCTGTTTGCCTCTGTACCAGAGACACCACCACGATTATTTGGAACTGGGACACCACTGACCTGTTCAAAGGATTTACTAAACACAGTAGTGGTTGTTCTGGCCAGGCTATGGCTGCCAGGCTTAGGCAGGGACTGGCTGGTTGTCAGTGTCAGTCTCTTCAGAGACACAAGCTCCAGATTCTCACTCATGGCTCTCTGAGTTTGTTTCCGTGATAAATGCTCTCTGCAGGTTTCCCCTTCTTTTTCTTTTCCTCCAGATTTGCTTCCTCCAGACCTTCGTTGGCTCTTCCCTAAGAGGTTCTTGCTGCTTATGGTGCTGCTGTTAGATAGGGCAGACTGACTTGCACCAGAAGTAGCCCTAGAGTAAAACCCTTCATCGGTTTCAGATACTTCTATGAGTTCTTCTTCAATTGTTAAGTCAGAATTATCTGCATGGTAGAAACAGAAATAAAAAATTAGCAATTGACTGTCTCACATTCGTTGCTTTTACATATTGTTCAATTTTGATATTTATAAGCATGAAGCCATAAAGCAGTAGAACACAAGACAACGCTTACCTATTCCATGACATTTTGGAATTAAAGTTCATTAGGATATAGAGTTACAGCAAGTAATGCCACATTAACTACATCAAAAAGCATGCCCCAATCTCATTTTGTTGTGATTTTGAAGGGAAAAAAATGCAGTCTTGTTAATTCATGCAGGAAATTAGAAACTTAGAGATTAGAAAGTACCATACAGAGCAAAAAAAAGTGTAAATCTTATTTTGAGCAAGTGATCCACTACAGGATTTGGCAAAGCTTGTTAATCACAGAGGTATGTGATCAATGCCCCAGGACGCCCTATGGCACCTGCATGTTTAGCAACCCAAGAATGCTTTAGGACTGAAAGGTCACTTTCTGCATCACAGGTCTGATGGTAAGAGTTGGAAACTCAAGCACAACATGAGATCTGCAGTACACCATGAAAAGTAGAATTTGGGAAATCTGAGTAACATAGCAAGATACGTTTAACATCCATTTTGATGGATTTTTCATACCACTGATCACTGGATTTTATAAACTCACACAAATATGCTTAATAAACTCAAAGGTATGTTGAGTCTTGGTGTATTTTCTCCCAATTAAATATATCTACTTGTAAGTATGTCATCATTGTCTGTGGCACAGACAAAGCTGTGTGCAATACATGCAACTGTGTTATTACACATGCAAATATATTAACTGCATACTTTAATTCTTGAAACATGCAGCAGTGACCCTTTCAATCAACAGCGGTACCTTACGGTGCAGCTACAAGTGCTCTGCTAAAACTGCACTCTGCCAGATGAGTTTATTCCATCCTCCATCATTTTTCTTACAGATTTTTGCCTCCTGATTTCTGGCATGCCTCTGCTGTCAGTTCTAGGATCTGTAGCTGTTTCCTGTACTCCCTGTAAATGCTGAACATCATTCTCTGCTAGAGCTCTGCTCTTTTCCCCATTCCCGGTCCTCTCTCCAGCCACACTTGTGACACTAATCTCAGGTATGATAAAGTTGCCCAATTCAGTAGCATCATTACCATTCTCTGGTTGTTCTAGAATTAAAGATGGATAAGAAAAAAAAAACAAAAAAACAAAAGATGTCTGAAATAAAACATGAAACAAAACGCAATAGATACAGATGACTTAAGCATTATAAATTAAAGCAGATGTACACATATTAACCTCTTGTTAATTAGTAACATTAGCAAGTATGGAGTTTTGCTTTATTTCTAAAATGGCAGTCTTCAATCTTCCAGTTATTGCCCTGAATCATACTGAAAAGGCCCATGCTAGAGCTTTCCAAACTGAAATTTCAAAACTGAATGAGGATCATGAAACAGATTATCAGAAACCAAAGAACAGTTCATAATTCCCTTTACAACTATATTCTCCACATCCCCATGCTAGAGTGAAAGTTACTTTTACAATGAAATGGCATATCAACTTCATGCGTTATCATTCAAGACTAGAAAATCTACACATACAATATCATGATGCTGCACCTTGGTCAGCTTGAAAACAAAGAATGAAACAACAAAGTCAACTCAAGCACACTTTGATATTCATTATCTTTCTTCATTTCAAAAAACTGTTTTCAACTGGAAAGGGATTTCTGGATACCCCAAAAAAACTACTTGAGAAGAGGACTGTGGCACAGAAACTTGACAAGACTAAAAATGCACTAAAAGTACAGCTCAGAATAAAGCTCAAGTGAGTCTCTATTTTATTCATAATGCAGCTCTTTCAGACCAGAGGATTAAGTAAAGACCACCCAGACTATACTGCCAGTCTGCTACTGCACATGACAGAAGCTGGCAGCACATTGAACTGACAGTACGAAGTCCAAAACCAGAGGAATTTACAATTAGATGGTTTTTCACAGTGGCAGCTCTAATGCTCTTTAATTCAAGGGGATTCCCTCTTCCTCCTGTCCCCTCACTGAAGACTCTTGTGCAGGCACAGTGCACTTCTAGGTCAGGTGGCTCCTGCACTGGGCTTTTCACTACCATTTATGCTGTCTGCACTGACCACAACTGAGCCAGAAGGTTATTCTGGCAGGGATGGACAGCAGTGTTCCCTGGTGTAAGAGCTATTTTACCTGAGAATTCTAATAATAAGTCTTTCTAACTAATCAATGACCAATCAAAGTATCTATTTAAATAGCTGCACCACCCAAAGGAAATGGCATTAATAGCTGATGCTATTCTTCACTAAATTCCTGATATTTTGGAGGAAACTCAAAATAGAACCATTTTCTTTCTGCAAAAGTCTTCTATTTTCAGTAGCAAAGGTGGCAAGGAGCACCATGAACTGGAATAGTAATAACAATAAATAAACAATTATGATAATGAAAGCACCATCAAATATAGCCTTTTTTTTTTCTAAAAATACAGAAGCAGAAAGGTTAGTGAGAAGACCAATGCTCAGACTGGCCTCAGTGCTCTAAATTCACTGGAGTGAGGAACTTCTGCCTCTCCAATGGCAATCTTTGAAACTCCTTCCTGCTGCCCCAAAGGGAGGAAAGGACAGAACAGAGCTTAACTGTCAGAAAAGCACTGATTATCCAACTCCAAAGAAAGAAGACTCAAAGTACACAGCAGAAATCAGAAAAAACAGAGGAAGATTTTTTTTTTTTTGGTAAAAGGTTCTGTATAAAGGCATTACCCAGTTATGGTTATTTGGTGGTGTGCATTTCTAAATGTACCATCCAGCTGTGATACCAGCACTTCACCCAATACTGCTGCATTCCCACAGCTGAGTAACCATTACTACAATGAACTGAGGAAAAAAAACCCAAAAAGTTAAGAGTTTTACTCATTATAATTAGGTCTAAAGGAAATATACCTTTCTCTGAATTTAACTGACTACAGGAGGAAGCTAATGGAAAGAATGGGATATGGGGTATTTAAACACCTATTAACACTGTCTACCACAGCAGCTACACTCTTGGGGCAGGGATAAGAGTACACAATCCACACCCTCCATAGCAGGATACCCTCCTTATATTACAGCTTTTAAGGACACCCAAACCTTCAGCTTTATAGTGCTTGGTGGTGAAGATAATACTGCTTTCAAGCTGGACAGCTCTAGGGGGTCTAGCCTTTGAGAGAGAGCTATTAATGCCCAGTGCACAATGTAGCAAAAAAAAAAAAAAAAAACCAAGAAAAAAACAAAAACAAAACAAAACAAAAAAAAAACCAAAACAAAAAAAAAAAACCAAAAAAAAAACCACACAAAAAAAAAACAAGGACACTGTTGAACAGTGCAGAGATAAAAATTAATAATGATGTCAGTTTGATTGTCAACATAGATATACCCACAGCAGTTGAAGGAAAATGTATTTGGTGTCACATTTCTGAATGCTAAAACTTAATTCAAAATTATAGTCTACCTTATTACGGTTGCCCAGATAATTTACCTCAGACTGCACAGGCAAACTGCCCAGTCTGAATGTAATTCAATTGTAAACCCCACAAGCTCAAGCTGCACGTCCTGCACAACTGTGTTAGCATATTTAATTAGTCATAAAAGCACCAGGCTTATACCCTAAACTTAGCATTAACTTCAGATTCTTGCAAGTTACAATTATTTCAGGAATTAATAGTGTTAAAAAAAAAAAGTAAGAAAATTTTCTTCACAGGGAGAATTCAAAGACTAGTATTTCTAAGCCTTGTGTACTACATGAAAGTCAACTTCTGCAGTGAAAAAAAAAGTAACTTCTTGTCCTTCGCTAGTTGATGTCTTTGTTCTTGTGTTATGTATCTCACCAACATCTGGTCAGCTTTTCTCAGTCTGTTACATCAGAGTATTTCTCTTACACACACCTCTACAAACGAGAGCTAATGCTCCCCTTCAGGTGTGATAATTTATAGGCAATCCAATCCAACAGCACTAAATAATTTGTTGCTAAGTAGTGGCTAGTATCAGCTCACTCCATAAACAAAATCCATCTGTTATTAGATGGATCTATTTTGCAAACCACCCCTCACATTTAGTACCCCTAAAGTACCTATCTGTGAAGTCCAAATTCACATTACTAATTGAATTTAAAAAGTCCTTATAAGTAACTGCTCCTAGTGAACAAATTACAGGGTTAAGTACCACAAGAAGATTCAATGTTAAGTCAACCTTTATTCAAAACTGACTTCAATCTAGAATTCTAGCAAAGGCTAGCAAGATCTAATGTCTGAAAACTTTTATAGTAAAATTAATTTTTTAAAATATAAAGAGAATAAAGCCCATGCTTCTCAGCTGGAAATGTGATTCACTGGGGTTCTTCTATTTTATTTTACACACATAAGTAGTGATTGAAAATTGCTGCCTTGCTTCCCCAAGAGATAATATGCTTCATCAGTTTTCCTAGTCCACGTAATGTATAACATTAAATACCTCTCAGGTGGCTCCTCTGACTTCTGAATCCATTTACACTAATTTTTATTATAATGAAAATAAAAATAATCCCCCAAATATATTTTTCCTCTTACACTGTGAGAGAGAGAGAATAATGGTCAAGAGGTACAAGGTTTGTTACCTAATTTCTACCAATTCCAGTATTCATTTTAATTTGAACAAGCACATGTAAGCACAAGCCTTGTTATTCTTTCTGCATGCCAATCGTGAAGATGTATTTCATATTTATCTTTTCTCAGGAATTGTGTGGCACTGAATTAGTTTAGTAAGAATTTTGAAAATGGGAGACCATCCACTCTGACTTTAAAAAGGCTGTCCAAGTCACAAACAAAAGGTTTGTTAGGATTTTATGAGAATTTTGAGGAGATTAGCTGAAGTGATTTATGCATGGAATATTTACCATTTAAAAGAACACAATTGGCAGTCACTTAGCTAGATACCACAGATTCAGCTTTGGACTCTTAATCAGCCTAATCTTTGCATAGCCTTCAAATTTACAATTACTCCCACAACCTGCCACGTATTCCACTCCAACCCACCTTATACCAAGTGATTTTCTTCCTCTTCATTAAATCCTGTACGGTTGAGACAAATCCAACATTTTCACAGAAACCCAAACAAAATGTTGGCATGAGCTGTGTTGAACAAGTCCTTAATCTTTCAGTCTTCATCTCTGAACACTGACTACTCACTCCTTGCCTGGATTGCACTAACTAGATTATTGCTATTTCTCTCAACTTGTCCTACTTTATAAGACTCTCATAAAACACAGCATTCCACTCCACTTCTGAGTTCAACTGGTATTTTCATTTCCCTTTCACCTTACTGTTATCTGCTGCAGGGCACACCTGTCACACACTTTTATCCCTGAACTTCACAAAGCCACACTCCCTGCAAGGAGGCAATAACTGTAGAAAGTTCTCTATTTCTGTATTTGCTGAAAATTTTGCATTTTTATAAGGATGTATCCAATACTCATTTTGTACCATTTTGGTCTCCTGTAAACACAAAGGAAATGTTTCTTTTAATACACTTTCAATTTCTCTGGATGACCTAGCACTCAGTATCCTTGATCGGTGCTACTCTCCACCATCTCATTTGAACAAGCATCAAAACCACTCAAAAATAATAGCTAACAAAATTGCCTAGCTTCAGAGGGCATTTTTCTGTTTAAAAGCTAAGACATTATACCATTTTCTTGCATCTGGTCAATAATCCATGCTTAATAACTTTAAGGCTGAAGAAAGAAAAATAAAATGGTTCTTAGCAGCCTTGAGACGTCAGTAATGACCTGCTACTCCATCTCACTAAAGACACTAATGTTTTGCTCCTCAGGTCTGTCTGATGGTTTTAAATAGTTTTTAATCAACTGAAATGAAATTTGGTTGTTTTACCTTTCTTCTCTGTCCTTCACCTTTTCTGACAGCTTACTATAGTACTAGTACTACAAATGTGTTCTACCACCAAGTGTTTCTCAACACTTGCTTGAATTACCTCTTGGCCAATTTATGACATATAACTTAGCAAACTTTTTCTAACTGTCTACATACTACAAAAGCTCACTTTGTAACATCATACAAAAATTTTAATAGGACTACAAAATCTTCAGTGAACCTATTAGAAAAACACTCTTATCTACACTCATGCTCTTAGCCTGTTACCAGGATTACAATCCCAAAAGAACAACTGCCAATTCTGATCCCTGGTCCAGTGGCTCTTCCCTCACCTGAAGATGGCAAAGGTGAAGGAATACAATATTTAGACTCACAGAATCTCTTGCTGGTACTGCTACTTCTGCAGTACATTCGGCACCATTCTTTCCTACTTTTCAGCCCAGACTTGTGCTCTGCATTGTGGAAGCCCTTAAACTAGTTTGCCCAAATATACAGGCTTTGGCTGGAACAGAGACAATTTTCTTCACAGTAGCTGGTATGGGACTGTGTTTTGGATTTGGGGTGGAAATGGTGTTGATACTTTGTTGATACAGGGGTACTTTTGTTATTGCTGAGCAGCGCTTGCACAGAGCCAAGGCCTTTTCTGCACAAAAAGCTGGGAGGGGACACAGCAGGGACAGCTGCCCCAACTGACCCAAGGGGTATCCCAGACCATGTAAAATCATACTCAGTATACAAAGCTGGGGGAAGAAGGAGGAAGAGGGGGGATATTTGGTGTTGGCCCTCCCAAGTAACTGTTAGGCGTGATGGAGCTCTGCTTTCCTGGGTATGGCTGAACTCCTGCCTGCCCATGGGAAGTGCTGAATGAATTCCCTGTTTTGCTTTGCTTGCAGGCACAGCTTTTGCTGTATCTCATTAACTGGCTTTATTTCAACACAATTTCTCACTTTTACTCTTCCAGTTCCCTCCCCCATCCCACTGTAGGGAGTGTGTAAGCAGCTGTATGGGGCTTACTGGTTGTGTGGGCTTAAACTATTACACCAAAACACAGTCGTTTACCCCTCTATCCTTAAACCCTATTTTTATTTAAGTACTTTAAGACAGATGAGATTCTGTGGTAAAGTTCTTAAATATTTATTTTGCTTCAGGTACTAGAAACTAGTTTCCAGAAGAAAGCAGAAACATCATCTTCTGAGGGACCACTAATTGTGTACACCTCCCTTTAACAAAAAGGGTTTGTGTGTACTGTGTCTTTTTCAAAACATAGTTAAGGAAATAAAGAATATACTTCATCTGAATTGTGTTGAGATTCCCACTCACCAGTCAAGAAAATAATAACCTCCAAATTGCTGCCTGCCTATAAGCAATAAATATGTGAAATAATAAAATCTTCAATCTTATTTTAAAAACATGGAAAAAGCTAAGAATTCATTGCAAAATGTGTTCCTTACCATGCCTTTTCCATCTGTGCCCTCTTATAGACATGCTAGTCACAGCATTTCTTGATATTCTGGATGAAGTAGGTGTAATTTCAACCTGAATGCATCTTGTACCTTCTTTACTAGATTTCATGGCACCCTGAGGCAGTGAAGCTTTTATTGCATTAGCAACCTACAACAGAAGAGATGCACTTAAGTTCTTATCACAAAGGTACAAATTTTAAAAGAATTCTGTCAGTGATTCTTCCTATTTCAAGAACAATACTGTGTACAACTCCAATTTAGGGTCAAAAAGCACGCCACCTTTTTGCATAGGCTATAAAGAATGCTGGTTGCACTTAGCTCTCAGAATTTATACTTGCCACTTTCTTAAAACAAAGTTTCCACTTTCAAGATGTGGCTATTCCTTCTGCTGCACCATTATTTTAGCTCTGAAGACTTAGAGGTGTTCTGTTGAAAACAGCTTGGTCACAAGGAAACGTGACACCACAACTAAGTACAGTGAAAAGCCCCACGTACTGTTTGCACAAGCACACACACAGCTTTAGGTTTCTGGTATCATCTTGTATCATGCATGCTCACAGCAAGAATTTACCAGGCTAAAACTTCTACTCAACAAACTGTTGAGTAGAAAAAAAAAATACCTACCAGCAGAGGTTCTGGATACAGCTCAAGCTGTGCTCTATACAAAACGTCATCCATAGCTTTACGAGCCAGATCCCATTCTCCATTATAACTGCAAAGGTAAAATTATATTTAATAATATGCATCTATGTCAACAGATGAACCTTCTTGGTCACCTAACCTTCACAGCGCTGGTGTTCCCTGAGAGTTCAGTTTAGAGAACTGGAATTACTTGAGTTTGTTAGCAGCAAGCATGCTAATTAGAGAACACTGAAGTAGCATCTATGGAGACAAAGTTTTATTTTCATTGGCCACCCAGAGCAGTTTAAAAATTTTATCATTAGCTGCTGATCAGCTAG